>NC_090446.1:807818795-808443795 GCF_031143425.1 Pleurodeles waltl | reverse complement strand
AATGTTCATTCATTAATTTCTACAGTAGAAACTGTAAGATTACAACAAAATATATTATTCCATTGTTATTCAATGCACTTAAATCAAAGCAAAGTTCCTCTCCTAAATTTCATTGCTCATTATCATCCTCCTCCGTCAGCGCCATTACAATTTCCAGTCAAAATATAAAATAAATTAAATCCAGATTGTAGTCCTCTATTAGTCCGTTTTCATGAGAGAGTTATCCAGTATTAATCCATCACTTCCATACGAGAAAGGTTAATTCGTTTTCCATCCTTTATCGTAGAGACGTCACAGCCAACACGTGTTTCGTCAGTTGACTTCCTCAGGGCTGAGACTCTATTTTTGCAATGCTCTAAATATAAAACAGAAGTAGTCACCATGGACCGACCAATCAGTTTCAACATTAATTACTACTCTCTCCAGTTCTGAAAGAATAGACACCCCACTCCACCACTTTGAGTTACTGTGCTTAATCATGAGTGCCAGAATATTAGTGTGTACATGCACCTGACGTGAGTATAAAGAAAACAAAACAAACCATGTGCCAACCATAATGTTGCCCTAGTTACATCTATGAAGGTCTTAACAGATACTACCATGCAACATTAGTAAATGAAAACCACATACTTTACTGCCATACCCAGTGCGTAAATCCAAACAGGCTTTCTGCCCCAACACAACTTAACATAGTTACATCTAGAAGGCCATAGCTCAACTAATCAAAAATTTCCTCCACTGACATGACCATCGATATGTCAATATTGAAATCACTGCTTCCAAAGAAAATATCGAGTGTAATTGACATTAGTTCGCTGCAACAGAGAAATGACCAAAAAGATAATAAATTACATTATCGTTTCTAAAAGTCAAATAAAATCGTTAAGATACTTGCATAAACTACTTCAAATATAATATCTTGGCATTTAGCTCAGCTATTAGGCAGTACCTTATTAGTAAAAATCGCAGCTCCACCGACACTCCGAAGTACAGAGTTCCACACCAGATATTCCTGAAACGGACGCGAGTACGCTGAACACGCCGCGCCCGTGTTTCCTCAATTTATATTCTCGAGACAACAACACAAAAAGAGGACTACCATTACCGTCCTCCAAACAGACATGAAACTCAACGAAGGACTATGTTTCCGCCCATAACCCTGTCAATTAAACCCCTCCAGCATTGAGACGAAAGCGGACTTGGACAATAAAATAAACAACTAAGACATAGCGCTGTAGTGCTAACGAACATATCAGTTCGATGTTATTTGACAATAATTACTTAGTGTTTCCACTATGAAATTACCCCCTGTTACTCAATTCCTACCCAAAAGTCCCTATGCATAAAATATGACAGTAATGTGTTTTTCTTTCTATTAGTGTATAATTATAGCACCACGTGTCAATGCACATTTTGGTGAATCCCTTATATTGAATAAAGAGAAAATATTCGAACCATGCATGTGCCCAAGTTAATGGAGCAATCTGACCATACAGTTCAATAGTGAATAGAAGAAACTAAAAACACACTATGCTATTTGATGTTAGTCAAAATCTTCCCTTCCTGACTATGGGTTATATTTTAGCATGTTACAGAAATCAAATCCAAACTTTTTACAACTAATTTAAGGACAGTCAAGAAAGTACATGTTACTTCTTCCAATACATGGAGCACAACTTATTTTAACCCCTGGTCCATATCCCATTATACATGAAGGCAAATATTACAATTCTTACCCACTATAAAGAAACAGACAGGGATTCTCAAAGTATATAACACAACTCATTATGAACAAATCCTGAAATTAAACGTGTTAAACCATTGTTTTAACAGTATAACTAACACTTCAATTCGCAATAATTAATCTCATATCCTACATATTATATACATTGTAGCTTCTTTATAAGAAATATTCCAATTCCCTATCAGTATTTAATCCCTCTTCCACAGCTCTAAGGCGCATTATCCACATAACCTCTTTTCTGTGTAAGATTAACTCCCTATTCCCCTCTCTCGGGTCCTTTGGTATATGTTCACATCCAAAGAACTCAAAGAAGTTTCTAGTCCGCTGAAATTCACAACACATCATGTGTGCCACCAGAGGGTATCTGACATCCCGTTGTAAAATTGATCTTGCATGGTCTAGTCCATTTATTGTTGGGGCTTTTTGGGTGTATCCCCACTGCAGTGCACAGTTGCAGATAGTTGGTTAGTAACAAATATTTGGTACACTTGGTGCACCATTTCTCCCTGAATAATACACCCCGTTTTGATGATAGTGTTCATATTTCACTTTACTCCTTTCATAAATACATGAACAGAAAATGGCTGAACTGTTTTACTGTAAGGGTTGTGTAAACATATATAATGTCCGTTGCTTGTTAATTTTGAAGATTATATTTTATTAGGTTCGCTGATGGTTCTTACTTAAATATCCAAAGTAATGTCCTGCGTTATCGCCGCGTTCACCAATGCTTCGAGGCCATATGTACGAACACTTTTGCCCATAGACACAGAATGGGTATAAACCTTTGATACAACTGGCCCCTTGGTCTCTTATCTCTTTAGTCATTGAAAAGGAGGGCAAATAATTAATTTAGGCTAGTCTTAAAAAATATATCTAGAGATATATATTAGATGCATTTACACTAAACGTATCTATGGAAATTATTGTAGAGCGGATTTAACTTTTTTGCTTTCCATGTGCTTTAATAGAGTTCTGATTTTGAAAGCGCCAATAAATTGAAAGATATTAATTGCGTTTCCATTACACCAGAGCAGTCTTTGAAGTTCTGGATTTATTGTGCCAAACTATTTGCCTCTACTTTCAGTCGCGAAAACAGCGGCAAGCTGCCGGCACATGGCATTTGAAAAAGTGCCAAAAACAAGGAAAATAATGAAATGAATACATCATGTATTATACATGTTTACATATGTGCACCCACGACTTCTAGAACTGTTCGCGCATCGCTACTTAAGTTTGTGGCCCTCTTGCCTCTTAAGTGTTTATGTGCTCTTCCAACAGTGAATTATCTGTAATTGTACCCTTGCTCCTCTGACATGTACATTCCACTGTATATATAACTGTTCGTTTGGAGGCATTTTTTATTTCCTGAAAAGTATTCTGAGTTGTTAAAAAGTGACTATTTTCAACATTCTGGATAGCGTTCTGCAGTCTACATACGACAATTTGAATAAAACGTGAAGGGATCGCAAACAATGCATTAAGATTTTATGATCCATGAATATCCGCTTACCTTAGTCAGAGAAGGAAAAATCCTACTTTTTCCACTCAGTTCACCATCGGATCCACGCCCACTGTAGAAATCTAGCCTTGTTTACATCACAACCTATGCATTTGTTGATCCTCAGTAAAGAGTTGTGTGGCACCCTGGAATGAGGCAAAGATTTTCAGTGCTCCAGGTAAAACAGAATTTTGCTAGGCAGAGCGATTCCAATTCCCTGAAGCTATGGCATTTTGACACCTTTCCATTAACTTGGCACAAGCACTGGGTGGCATATTATGGGGCAGATTTATACTTTTTGATGTAAAACTGTGCTAACGCAGTTTTGCGTCCCAAATTTTAGCACTGGCTAGAGTCATTCCTTAACGCCACCAGGGTGTCAAATTTACACTTTGACCCTGGGTGGCGCTAAGAACAGGTTAGAGTCATTTTTCTTGACGTTAACCATTTTGCCTTGTCTAAGGGAAAATGATGTTAACGCAGGAATAATTATTTTAATCCAGTTTGCGACATGGAAAAACGTTGCAAAACGGATATGCACCATTTTTCACCGCAGTAGCGTCAAAAAGAGACAGTAAACAGTGCTAAGGAGCCCCAAAATGGATCCCAGAAGCCAACAAAGCCCAGGGAGACCCCACACAACCAGGAACCAGCCAGGAGGACACAGGTAAGACCCAGGGGAGAGACAAGAAGAATAGGAAGTGTCGCTTCAGCACAGAGGAGCACGAAATCTGGGTCAAAAAGGTGACGAAGCACCAGCATCAACTCTTCATCACCTCTAAATTACCAATTGGGAGGAGAGAGGCAATTTGGCAACAGACTGTGGACAAGATTAACAGTGTGGCAGAGGTCAGAAGAACTGTCACGGAGTGGCAGAAATGCTGGCATGACTGCAAGCGCAGGACAAAGGAGAAAATGGCAAGGAACAGGAAGGCAGCACTGCAGACCGGTGGTGGGAGTCCAGCACCGCAAGACGACCTGGATGAGATGGAGGAGATGATTGCAGCTGTCATCCCGGAGAAAATCGTCACTGGTATCTCAGGACAGGGCAGCGCAGACTACCAGGAAACAACACATATGCAGGGTAAGTTGCATGGGGGACAAAACTGCCTAAATGTCAAGTGCAAGAAGGGGGAGGCACATACCTACTACACAATGCATGTCAGCCCTGAAAATCAGGCAGTGGAAAGGGCAAAGGGGCACGGCAAGGGAATCCCTGCCCTGTCCATGCCAGGTGCATGTGCTGTGCAGGGGCACCAGGGGACAGCACAACACCAACAACCTCTGCATGGGGGTACACCGCCATGTCAAGGCTGCTGGAAATGCTGAAGCAGACCTGGAGGATAGTGTAGAACATAAAACTGGTCTCATGTCACAGGACCGCTGGTGTCAGAATGTAAACTAGAGGACAATGCTCAGTCTCAGGCCATTGACTCAAGCGGCATTTACCAATGACAACACTTGCCACTACTACTTGTGCTGTGTGCCCTGGTCAATTAAAAAATGGCAGTTAGGTGTCCATGGCACAACCACACTCAAAATGAGGGTTCAGTATGACTACATGATCAATCCCGATCCAAGTGAAACTCCTGTCAAATGCTCATGTCCATAGACAAAATAACCATCAGGCACTGCCAACAACTCAGGTGTCATAGTGCTAAGACAACAGCATTGAGGGGGGTCACATATGTGTGTAGCAAGGGAAACAGACCCGCACAGTCATAAGAGGAAATGGAACTCTGCCAGGCCCATCAGTGCAATGCAATGTAGCACACATACGCAAACATCACCATGAGAAACTACTAATGGTGACCCCTGTATCGTTTCATGGTAATGCAATACATGGTATGATGCTAGGTCTCAGCACCGTATAGGTGTATGTGAAAGATGACAGACTGGGACAGGGCCATATCGTTATGTGGGTGCAGGTGGCATCAGCACACCAACAATCATTGCAAGGCCTCACCATGCTAATGGAAGCAGAGCACATGCGAGGAGGGCTGCCACCTGGAATGAGCTATCCATAGGTCAATCACATCTACATTCATGTCTCCAGTTGTGGACAACCATTAACACCTGATCTGCCATCACAATTCCATAATCACCCACATTTATGACAGCACATGTCTGGCCTTGACCTGCATGCACGCCTATTACATACCACATAAGTGTCACGTAAATGGAGTACAACTTATGGGGCTACACGCTGGGGGACAGTTACCCATACAGTCCTACATGTACATTACATTACAGGGATGCACATTTTTGTGTTGAAAAATGATGCATCACCGTCTTGTGAAAATGAAGGTATGACTTGGTGACAATATTCTGACACTGGAGCTCTTCCAAGTCACATGTGAACCTACATGTGGCTACTAATCACTTTGTTCACATGCTGCTGCCTGTTGTGCAGCACAAGACCCCCAAGATATGATTCTCTGCCTGTGAATGTTGAACCCTTGCAAGGAACACTATGTCAACATCCAGTCAAGTAATATATCAGATCACGTGCCAGCTCATCATATCTTGCAATGAGTGCAACACACAAGAGTCACTCACACAACAGTTGCAATCACTACACAAGACAGACATTATCACTCTTACTGGATACGTCTGAGTCCTCAAATCGAGCCACTTCCCTGATGGTGTAGGAGGCCGGTCCACCTGTAAGACATGGAAAGGAAATATATACTCAATGTCAATGCCTGGGACAGGGCCATATTGTTATGTGTGGTGCATATGGCATCAGCACACCAACAATCATTGCAAGGCCTCACCATGCTAATGGAAGAAGAGAGAGAGTTGATGAGGACAAGAAGATGGCAAGCCACAATTTGGACAGACCCCACACCTAGAAGATGTGACGCAGACAGTTGCCCAAACTGCCCACACTACATGGGACATGCAGGTTTGGCATAGGGCTGAGAGACTGCAAACATTAATGAAAGGAACAATGCATATGAACCAAGATAACAATGTAGCACCAACAGGAAGTCAGTGATGTCACATTACAACAGGCACAACACAGACACACTAATTGTACAATATCTCATTGCAGAGGACGATGGCTCTCCTGTGGATCTGTCTGTCCTGTACTACCCTGATGACTTAGATGACGAGCTGACAAACATCAGCCAGAAAATCCTCCACGATTTCCTGGGAACCCTGCAGACACCACCTCCGGTCGCAAGGAGGAGCACACATGTAGCAGCCATTCCAGAGGACCCACCCACCACCCCAATAGTACGACCTGCCAGCTCAAACACAGCTGAGGACTCTGATGACACAGAGACCACCTTTCAGAGGACAGTAGTGGAAGTACAGCGGGACCTGGCCAAGGAGGTGCAGGTGGGGATGCAAACTATGGCAGACAGCCTTGAGGTGATGCGCATGTGCATGATGACGTCTGCAGAACAGTCAGCAGCCATACAAGTCACACAATCCCTATTGCAAGGAGTCCAATAGTGTGTGAGAGACCTCACCACTGCCGTGAGGGAGTTGCCACAACACCTGCCCTCCCAATCCTGCAGCTGCATGCATGACACCAAGCTGGACTCCCTCAGGGCAGACATGGCTGCCTACCACAGGGATGTTGCTGCCATACTCAATAATTAGCAGCTCCTCCTTGCTGCAGTTATGCCATATGTAGTTCCACAGATGATGTTGTAGTTTGGACTCTTGCTTTATGCAAGATGGCTGGTTAAAGGATGACAGTACTTTTGCTTGTAGGCAACCATGCCTATCTTACAACAAGTCGCAACTGTTGTCCCAACCTTACCGGCTCACTAGCAGCACCTCACCAGAAACACAATAGTAAAAGGTGATTTGTGGCAGCCTTTATGCATGGACTCGAGAATAAGACATCTCAGGGAGTGTTGTGGTTAAACAGAGATTACCCCTTTCTCACAGATATATCATGTCTCATACAAATACAGGCAATGACAAAGATGCAGTAGAGTTTCAATAGTTTTTATTTAACATAACTGCAATTTGCAATAAGTTGCATGGGCTGCAATGATCAGGATAATGAATAATGCAAGAAACAGAATTCTGAAGACGAGAGTCATTATTACAAAGACCCCCACCATCTTGCAATGCATAAAAAAGACATACGCGATGTAATATGCCCTAATACCCTAATGTGAGAGGCCTAACCTCCTACCCAAAGGAGAGTTGGGTTTGCTAAACCTAATCTTCCAATGCCATGTCCATGAGAGGAGCCCCCAACCCTTGTTACCTTGGAATGAGGTCTCTATCTCAGACTCCACAGGGACACGAAGACTGGGTCAGCGTCAAGACGACTGCAGCATCGGTATCAGCGACGGTGGCGATGCCCTCTGGTCGGAATCCCTCTGATTATCTGTCTAAAGTGCAATGTATTTATACAGATCTACCAGGACCCCTGACATAGGTGTGTTCCCAAACAATAGATAACAGACATGCTTGGGACGGCAATTAATATAAACAATCCCTCGAAAATATAGAGAGGGAAAATCCTGAAGTGTGAACACCTATTGTTTGTTTGTCTTTGTTGCTTGATCTTGATGCCTTAGCGCGGTGCCACTGATAATGCAAAGCATAACAAATGGCCTAACTATAAACAAGGCAGCCATCTTAGAAGAATTAAATAATTAAATGGACTAAGACAGAGCAAGCTAAGTAGAATAAAAGTCACTAGGTGACGGGGGCACGAGTCTGCAAGCCAGAGGCTAAGCTAACTCCTGTTATCCCATTAAAACGAACTAGGATTCACTACAATGGCAGCTGCTGGGAATGGAGGATCCACTTCTCCAACCACTGAAGTGTGTGTTGCACTCTCAAACCCACCACCACCACCATCAAAGGCAGAGGAGACGACCCACACATCAGAGGATGAAGATGTGGTACAGATCATATTCACGCGTAGGAGTACCCGGTAGCACCAGCCCATGCCACATGGGCACTGATTTTCCTTTGTCCTGTGCTTGACAACATGCCAGTGTTGCTACAGTTCAATACAGTATCATTGTATTGTGCAAGTTTGTACTGCTTTTGCATCAAAAAATGAGGCAAATGCAGTGCAATAATTGTATATTTCTGGCCCATGGTATCTACAAGATGAAACTCAATGCTGGCCACATCCCGTACAAGAAAGTCATTGTGTATGTGACATTTGCTTTAAAACATACATGCCTCACCCACAACATACAGCAGGAATGGCTGTGTAAGAGTGTTTGGCCAATAACCTCAGCTGGGAGTATAATTAAAACTCATAGGCGTGACATTTGTATACTTGACCTCATCTGAAATTGACACTGCTCAGTTTAGCAGTGTTTACATGAACAGCAGGCTTCAGACAGACGTCCCACAGTGGCCAACATTCCGACGCAGGACCCAAATGATGACAGCTTTAAAACCACATCTACCTGTCCAAAACATGGGAACCATAGTCACGTTGAGTGGTGGGTACAATGGATGGCAGATGCATAGAGATTTTGATTTGTTGTAACTGCCACTGTGACAGCTCAGCAGGAAGTGGGAATTAACATGTCAAGAGAGGGCTGTGGATGTAGGACGGAATACACAGGCCAAAAGACAATTGGCACTGTATACTCATGCAAAGACCCAGAGCCCCAAGCAGTAAGGGAGTACCTAAATCTTTAATGACTATGTACAAAACAGAAATTAAAACTATGTAACACACCTATACTAACCTAATCTATCCCAACTATACATTACCCACAACTGGCCCTAACTTTCCTATGCTAAGCTTACTTACCACATTTAACAACACACTCTAAACATTTGCCCCCCACTCCCCCTTATATGACAAGACACATGTAGGACAACATATACTAACCTAAACTGATACTAACTAATACTAAACAAATATATATATATATATATATATATATATATATTTTTTTTTTTCTTATGTTTTTTTAAATATTTAGTTATTAAAATACACAAAGGCCCCAACATTAATCCCCAACCACCCACAAACATGTAATAATATAAAACTCCCCCACCTACTTATCCTATCTAAACTACTACCCTACTCTAACCTATCACTAAACCCCCCTAAAAAACTGGATAAGAATGAGGTGGGAGGGAACAGAATTAGGGGTGCGGGGTGGCAGGAGTTCAGAGGTTTGCCCTCCTCAGAGTCTTCTTTATAGATTTTAGCCTCCGGCTACTTTTTGTCCACGTCCCGCTAGAGATTGTCAAGCTTTTTCATTACTTTACACATGTCCCTCTGGAGCTGGGAAATGGCAGCCATGTCCAAAGCAGCAGATGTCGTGGCCTGTGTTGCAGAGGTTATTGCTCCTGCAGGTTTGGTGGATGGTGGTTCTGGAGTGGAAGGTGCAGCAGGTGTGGTGGTTGTTGCTCCCGAGGTTGACGGTGCAGCAGATGGGGCTGATGTCATGGTGGCCGCTGTGCTACTGGGTGCAGTTGTGGTGGTGACTCCACCTGTTGTGGCCAAATCCAGTCCCCCTTGGCTGAAAGCCCGCCATTCTCCTGCGGCTCTCTCTCTCTGATAGCGTCTTGCCATCCTCCGGTACCTAGACTCGACATCCAAGATGTGTCCGTACCTCTCTGCCCGCTACTGGAAATCCCTGATCTCCGCAGCATTCATGTTGGCAGCTGCAAAAATTAGACAGGCAATCATCAGTGTCATCAATGTGTGATGCATGTACAGCTGGTAATCTAACACTCTCCCTCAAATTGCACATGCTGTCCAAATCACTGTACAGATGATATAACATCCCTGATGAATGAAATGGCAATGCTGCCTACCCATCAAGTATTTAACAGCAAAGCACAACAAGAGCTGTACCAAATAAAGTGATCTGTGTATAGATGTAGTGCAATGTGTCACAATGCAAATGCAGCAAGTACTTCACATGGTCCAGGCCAGCTAATCTTTATAATCTGAGTCAACTTCAAGGCACACAAGACTAGTGATTTGTAGATGTAATTATCAGGATAGTAAGCAGTTGCTAATCATAAGGGGTCAGTGTTGTTTGGGACACATGCATGCTTGAATGAGATGACTGTCATCTACACTGTGATCATCACATCTACCTACATATCTGTTATTTCTCTACCCTTGTGCCTCAGGGGGGATGGGCATGAAATACATCATCACAACTGTCGAGGACAAAAACGAAGCCATGTCCACTTGGACATGGATTTAGTGAGTGGAACACATGTGAGGAGGGCTGCCACCTAGGAATGAGGTATCCATAGGTCAATCACATCTATATTCACGTGTCCAGTTGTGGACAACCATCAACACCTGATCTGCAAACACAATTCCAAAATCACCCACATTGATGACAAAACACGTCTGGCCTTGACCTGCATGCACGCCTATTACATACCACATAAGTGTCACGTAAATGGAGTACACCTTATGGGGCTAGATGCTGGGGACAGTTACCCATACAGTCCTACATGTACATTACAATACAGGGATGCACATTTTTTGTGTTGAAAAATGATGCATTACTGTCTTGTGAAAATGAGGGTATGACTCAGTGACAATATTCTGACACTGAAGCACTTACAAGTCACATTTGGGCCTACATGTGGCTACTAATCACCTTGTTCACATGCTGCTGCCTATTGCGCAGCACAAGACCCCCTAGATATGACTCTCTGCCTGTGAATGTTGAACCCTTGAATGGAACTCTATGTCAACATCCAGTCAAATAATATATCAGATCACGTGCCAGCTCATCATATCTTGCAATGAGTGCAACACACAAGAGTCACTCACACAACAGCTGCAAACATTACACAGGACAGACATTATCACACTTACTGGATACGTCTGGGTCCTCAAATCAAGCCACTTCCCGATGGTATAGGGGGGCCGGTCCACCTGTAAGACATGGAAAGGAAATATATGCTCAACATTTGTTCTGACGTAAACACAATGAATCTGAAAACTAGGCCGTTTCTGAGAATTAAAAATAGCTTGGTACATGTGGCCCTAAGTATTAGTCGGACATGACTCAACAAAGCTCAGGACTGCATTGTTAACATGTATAGACATGTGGACTACATCTCAGTACTGGGACACTAACAGTTTGTTCTACTTACATTCAATGTGGCCACAAACAGTGCATGCAGCACATCAAGACATCTGCTACTGTCACTCAGGAGCATTCAACTGTACACATTTGTCAATGTGGTACTCAACAACAGGGCCACCGATCACCACTCCCAGGTGGTGCAGCAGGTCTTGTTCTCAGGCCACCGGGTCAGCCCAGCAATGCTTCAGCTGTTGCTCATTCCTTGTTGTGTTGAATACATGTTTGAGGTGGTAGAGCACCTTGCCCCACCTCAGCCGCCTTGCCTTTGTGCGATACCCCTGTATCACACTCCCACCCATCTCTGGCATCAATGGCAGAAAGTGGCACACAAGCCACACAAAGGCCCCAAGCTCCTCCTCACCCATGCGGGTCAGCCTCACCCTTCCCGACATGTCCGTGCACACCAAAAGTTTAACAGAAAAAGGAAGGAAAATAAATGTGAAAAAAGGAAAATTACCACCCAAACTACGAACCCCAAACTAACCCATCTAATGTAACCCCTAAAGAGACACCTGACAGTACAAATACAAGCCAAAAAACACTAAACTACACGAAAGCACTTAAACAGGTACAATATACAAATAGAATACACAAAAAGACACAAGAGAGACACCACAAGATACAAGAAACGCAATCCAGACACAAGCAACACTAAGACACAGCCACACAGTCAAGAAAAAGCACAGACTGTAAAGTGAAAGTGAAAGTACAAACACAGTACCATGTCTATAAACAGGATTTCCTATTACATCACCTCCTGTCCCCTTTGTGGCCCGTTTTCCTACTTGTGTGCAATTTTTTGACACATATGATGTTTGCGTGAATATTTTCAACGCATAACCAACATTTGTGGCAAAAAATCACGCATTACTGGGAAACTTCTATTTTAATGGATATCCGCATGCGTGTGGTGCGCTGGTGAAATTAACGCTAAGGGGCCATGTATTTTTAGTTGCCGTTTGCATTGTTTTTCAATGCATTTGCATCAAAATGTTGACTCAAACTGTGTTTGCATGATTTTCAATTATTTAACATGCATGCACCCTGTATCAAGATGGAGATAGGGTGGTATGGCTTGCAGTGTGTGGTATAGTGGTTGGACACATGTGGAAGAGCATGCAACTGTGGCCCAGATTTATACTTTCTTTGCGCCGCATTTCCTTCATTTTCTGACACAAAAGCGGCACAAACTTAGAAAATACAATTGTATTTTGTAAGTTTGAGCCACTATTGCGTCAATAAATGACGGCAATGCAGCGCAACAAAAGTGTGAATCCTGGCCTGTGTGTTTTGTGTTTGAATGATCTGTAACAACAATATGTGTGCTTCTGAAGGGACTGCATGCAATACATTTGATGTAATGCTCATGTATAATGTGTTACAAATGGGTATCTACATCAGAACACAATCAGTGATGTACATCAGTCATGATATGTGCTTGTAATATGTGTTGACTCATTTGATGTGTATAGTTGTTTGACTTTGGGGACATTTTATTTCACACGAAAATCAAAACATGGGTGATTGAGGATGGCTGATGAGTGCTAGGTCGGATATGTTATCCCTCATATGTCATTAATTGTTGGCTACGACTTCATGGTGACCTGTGTGTGAACTACCCATATGTCGGCTATGTGTACATGTTTGGTACGTACAGTGTTTGAGACACTGTGCCTTAATTCCACCCATAAAAATGTTAAGTACACATCAGTTTGACTCATGAAAATTACCTATGTTACACATGTTGCTGTGGTGACCTGTTGTCCTGGCTGCATGTGGTCACATATTTTCAGATGTGCATTCCCCAGAAGTGTCCAGTTCAAGTGTGTGGGCATGTGTACCCTGTGTCAGGATTGGCCTCCATGGTATTACGGTTTCGTGTGGGTCTAGTCAGGAGTCTGTTAGGAGAACCCCTTGAGTTCACAGAGTATCTTGCAAGGAAGAAGTGTATGAATTCAGAAGAGCAGCTAAAGGCATACAAAGGGATAGGGCAGCTATGGTAAGACAGTTAAAACAGAAAAGTGAATACAGAGCAACCTTAGTGTGGACAAATATGGAACGGGTTGGTAAAACACGCAGGGCTTATCACTAAGTTTGTATACAGGGTTGGGCTCAGAGCTTCCCACAGCAACAGGGAACGTCAGTGCCTCTGTGCAGATTAATCTCACAGCTAGTCACCACGCAAGCCCCATAGAAATGTGGCAGCAGAAGTGAATCTGTGTCTGGGCCCTTAGGGCACAAATAAGGATTGTACTTACATACACGAGACTAGCCCTTGTTGGACGGGCTGGAGACACAGTAACTATTCCTGGAATACAGACATAGCACACTATCACTGTTAGGCACTAATGACTACATGCAACACTAGACAAAGGATGGGGGCTGGATTAGCCTCCTGGAAACCAGGTGCCAGACCAAATACAAAGTAAAACACTTCTAAACAGATGAGGACTGATAGTAGACTTACCAGAGACGATACCCCAAGAGGAAACAGAAAGCAAGGGAACCAACTAGGAGGCAAAGCCAGGCACAGGGAACAGGCTCTGGTTGACACAAAGGCTGGAACATGTCTGGGAAACAGAAAGCTGTCTCTAGCAGAAACAAACATGAACAAGGCTGAGAAACAAGGAGCAGAGTCTGACTGGAACAAGCAGGAACAGCACTGGGTAAATAGAGAGCAGGGTCAGGCTGAATCAGGACAGTAACACAATCCAACAAGGGGTCTAGAACACAAAGTAATCATACTCCAATGCATGACGAGGAGCTTCAGGGAATGGCAGCTTCTATGCATTTCCAGGCAGCAGCAAGACCAGGGCAGAGTAAACAGGCTGGGCTGCACAAGAGAGATCACAGGTGTGTGCAGCTTCGGTCTCTCACAAGTCCTGGAGAAGAGAATCCAGTATAAAGGGACAACCAGACTTTTCCCATAGATCCAATATAAAGGGACAACCAGACTTTTCCCATAGGAAACAATGGACAGAAGATTACAGGTCTTACCGACTACCAGGCAGTGCATTATGGGACCTGAAGTCCATGCAGACTAATGTAGTTCTTCTATAGCATGCTATATGGAAAAGGGAAGCAAACAGGAGTCAGAAGGTAGGTCTGGGTGAGTGTTAATGATGATTTCCAGGGGACATATAGACCATTTACAGCACCCCCTAGAGATGGGAGGGCAGAGTCTTAACACATGGCAGTGGCAGGACTTATTTCCAGGGATGGACTGCGCAGGGCATGTGTTGTGAACATTGCTTGTCATACCTGGGACACTCATGCTATCCATTTTCAGAATTGATGCACCTCTTGTCACACAAGCTCATTGCAGAGATAGCAAATCTCACACTTACTAATGTCAGGGGTCTGTTCATACATTCCTTTTACCACTGATATTTCACATCCACTGCCTCATGTATGGTGCACTTATTTATCTTATGATTGGAGATGTCATAGTTGTGTGTCATGTGCTACAGTAGACAATGTTGGCAACGTGGATGTGTGTCATATGCTGTGGTCCCATGATTTTGTCCTTCATATGTGAAATTCAAAAGATGAGTATTTTTTATATGTGTGTGATGTTTGCTGTACAGTCATACGCATCGCATGTGATGTTGCATCAGAAGTAGTCAGGTTTGTCTTTGTGACATGCTCCCTGAGGTAATACTCACATTCCTTAAGAACATGTGATGGAGAAATAAGTAACCAGAGCAGGATTGTGTGATAAATTAAGGTGTTTAATTACATATCCTAACAAGGTGTTTAGCGTGACTATTGGTGAAAAAAGTTTTGAACAATCTGCTGTTTGCGGTGCATTCCTGCAGCTGTGTTTTGATGTTCCCTCATTTTCCCTGGCGCCATCCTCCTCCTCTTCATCCTCAGGCAGTTCTTGCTTGGGCTCATATAGGGGGATTTCCTGCCTCACACAAATGTTGTGCAGGATAGGACATGTAATTATTATTTTACACACAATGTGTGGAGCATATAGGAGGCTGCCTCCTGTGATGTCCAGGCACCTGAATCTGGACTTCAGGATGCCAAAGGTCCTTTCTACAATGGTGCGTGTCCTCTGATGTGCCTCATTATAGGCATGCTCTGCTGCTGTGCTTGGGTTGTGGAATGGGGTCATGATCCATGGCTGGATCCCGTAACCCAGATCAGCTGAAAAAGAAAATCGGAGTGAGTATTTTGTTAGTGCTTGTAACAGGAATGTGATGTAGCATGGCAGTTGATATCTTGTGTCGTCTGTGACTCATATGTATTTGTGGTATTGTGTGAGATCCTGGGCTTCTGTGAGGTTTTTTTCTGTGGTGGGTTGTTTGACTTGACAACTTGTGTTTGGCTCATTGACCTGGTATCTATCATTTTGTTTCCGCATTGCTGGTCAGTAGGTATGTACCATGCGTTGTGTAGTGAGCAACATGTTTTAGTGTGCTTTCACTGGAGGGGACATGATACTTCCACACATAAATTCCGATGTGGTGGTAACATGGTTGCACTACATGGCCTGGACATCCCATCCAATTAGACATAAGACATTGCAGATGAAATGCAACAGTGAGACCCTTTGATTAGGCTTGGTGACAATGTGCAACACATCTCCATAAGTTGACAGCACTGAGGTGTTCAGTATTGACAATGCACAATTGTCCCATGTGTGATGTGGTTCTAGGCAAACCTTTGTTGTTCTCTCTGCCAGTGGCTTATGTGCAACCGTGCACACACACTACCAAACTTGCTCCAGGTAACCTGGCTAACTGCCTTGTGGAGGGTGATGTATCTGTGCAGGAAGGGCCATCTCCCTGTACATCTGTGTTGGACCTGGCCCTTTTACATGGTCATTCCCCAGACTTTATGCCTTTTTCCTCCTTGTTTTTCTGACCCTTGTTGGCTGACGTTATGAATCCGATCACTTTTTCACTGCTAATCAGTGCTAAAGTGCATGTGCTCTCCCTTGTAAACTTGGTATGATTGGCTTATACCTAATTGGCACATTTAATTTACCTACAAGTCCCTTGTAAAGTGGAATTCCTATACCCAGGGCCTGTACATCAAATGCTATTAGTGGGCCTGCAGCGCTGCTTGCGCCACCAACTGAAGTAGTCTTTCAAACCTATCTCAGACCAGCTAGAGCAGGGCCTGTGTGTGCTGTTTTCTGCCACAGGGACCTGGCATCTAAATTTACTTGCCAGGCCCAGAACTCCCCTTTTAATACATGTAAGTCACCCCTAAATACGCCCTAACTAGTCCTATGGGCAGGGTGCCATGTGTGTAGAAGGCAGGACCTGTGCCAGGTTGCGTGGCCTGTCCTGGTAGTGACAAGCAGCCTAACTTGGTGTCTCATTTCTGTGAGTGCTGCCTTCTCATAGGATTGCATTAGAAGTGCCCTGCCTTATATGTAAAGAGTATTGTCTGATTTATGAGGGGTAGCGTAGGCCTGTTTGGTATGGTTGTAATGGTAGTAAGAAATGCTGCTTACTGGTGTAGGTGTATTTATTTTTACTATTACAGAAATGCCACTTCTAGAAAGTGAGTATTTCTCTGTGCTTATGACTCTGGTGTTTTGCAGCTTGACTCCAATCCATGTCTGGGCAGACTGACAGTTGGTCTTTCTGCATACTTTTCAGACAGCCTGTACACAGGGAGGGTGGAGGCATCACAGAGGTGCATCTACATATTGTATGATCTTCCTGGGCTGAGAGAAGGAAGAGGCAGGGCACACCTGCACTTGTAAAGGCTGTGCCCTGACCTCGCACAACAGGGTCATTTAGACCCCACTGATGTTTGGAGCCTGTGCTGGAGGAGAGAAGGGGCACTCCCAGAACCAGTTGTAACTGGTTGAAACCACCTCTCCTCCTCATTATAAAACACACAGAAAACTGAGTATAAGTACAGGGGAATTTTCCCCACAATTTGGACATTGCTGGGACTTAAATGGACTTACTGAAAACCGGACACAGGACGCTACTGAAAGGACTCACCAGGACCCACCTTGGACTTTTGCTTTTGTGCTGATCTGTGACATGTCTGGTCACTAGGAGGAATTGCTCCCATCTGCATCCCTTGTACTGGCCTGTTGTTGGAGCCTGCTAGCCCTGTGACTTTATTCCTACTGTTCTGTCTCCAGGTGCAGGGTACCGTTGCCCCTGACCTCTGAAAACTATCCAGAGCACGAGGAGTGCTCCAGCTTCCTTGTCTTGGTCCATGCGCTGGGGGCAGCGCTTTATCTGAGGGATCCCCTATCGCCTCGTGAGCACTGTACTAGGCCTCTAGTGCTCTTAGCTCATTTTGGTAGGAGTGCCCAACTTCACCATCGCAGCCCGGGTGTTTCTACATTTCAAGCGCGTCGCGCTTTGAGGAAGTGCTCCCTTGCTGCCTGACTTTATCGCCACAGCCCGGGTGTTTCTACAGTTCAAGCACGTCGCACTCCACCAAGTGCCCCCATGGCCCCACAGAAGAAAGACAGGAGCAAGCGCGCTCCAACCGTGCCCCTGGGGCGAAGCGCGCTCTAAGACACGCCCCTGGGGTACCAGCAGGCCCCTTCCTCGGTGCCTGCCAACGGCAGCGGCCGGGGAAGGGCAGGAGAGAGGCTCGCGCACTATGTCAGGTGCGGCCACCACAGAGCAGGAGGGAAGCCTCATCTGAGGCCCCTGCTCCATTCTTCACTTAGGCAACCACACCGAGACAAGGGCAGCTGCCTCCAACATCGCAGGGCACGGGGCGGAAAGGAAGTTCCTTTCCCCCCGGCCACTGCCTTAGGGGGTGCAAACACCCTGGTACCTTTCTGGCATCTGTTATTTGGTGCCCCCCCACAAGAGGGTCAGTCGTGACCCATGGGGGGCCCACCGAACGTGTTGGCGCATGATTCAGGCGCGGGCCCCAAGAGAGGCCCTGACACTCAGCACCGGAGGGGGTGGATACTGCCCCCCTTACCCTTGGAACCAACACGTGGACCCCGCTACAGGCCTAGGAGTGCCAGGGGACCCTCTAGTGACATTCCTGGCACAGGGAGTGCTGCTTTTGTGCTAAAAAACAGGTACTTATTCACAATCCTAACCTAATTCGTAGTTGCTTATACTGGACTAGCTAGGATTGTTATACAAACCTGTTTTTATTTTGTATGATGGCACATATAAGTGTTGATGTTCCTTATACGGGCATGACATGCTGAGATATGTTATTATGTCTTGCCAGAGGTTTTCTAATTATTCCTTTTATAAATATTTATGAGGTGTTCATGACAAGTACATAGATAGCTTTCCTTATTGTAATTCCTGACTACTGCTTATGTTGCAGAATCCTGAGTACTTCCGTGTTCTATTGTGGACAACTGCTGATCCTTGCAGAGTGTTAGTAACTTGTGTAACATTCTGACAACTGCTAAGGTAGCAGGGTATTACTGACGTGTAATGTTTAATCTAATTATGTTTTGTGCAATACAGTTTATTTTTACATAGCTCAGTGTTCTGTTTACTTTGTGGTGTACATATAGCATCACATGTGTTGTGTGTGTTGTGCAAACGCTTTACACATTGCCTCCGGGTTATGCCTGACTGCTTGTGCCAAGCTACTAAGGGGGTGAGCAGGTGTTATCTTGGACGTGTAACTCCCTTGCCCTGACTAGAGTGGGTTGGTTCTGCCTGGCTTAGGTGCAAACCATAGTGTGAAAGCGGCATTGGTATAGCAGTGCAAGTAGGACTTGAAATCACACGAGTAGGCGTAGCGATGATAGCTGGATTTTATTGTAGGAGATCAAGATAAAGATACCGCCCTACGCCATCCAACAACTTCATTTTCCCTCCTCAACCGTCGTTCTCATTTCTCTCCTCCCCAGCGTTCCACCCGCATCATTCCTCCCCGAACCTAGAACACTCTACACATCGCTAGGATACCACACCAAGCCAACCAGAAACCCCATTTCTAAAAATCTGTTATTTTGATGGACAATTGGCTCTTTCAGTGTGTGCAGCAGTGTGCAGTTTGCATTATTGGCACATCAATATGTGTTAATAGCACAGTCCACTTCCTTATTGCTACCTGGCAACGGGACCCCAGGAGTGATGTATGATGTTGGGACTGCCTCAGTATTTCCGTGTCACCTACATGTAAGTCTGCATCATCATGCTGTGTGTCTCATGGTGTTAGACCTGCAGCAACATACATTGCACACCCCTTCCACAGTACATATTGCTTGGAAGGGTGTCGGATTGACTATGTGGCCTAATGTAATAGTAAATGGTCCATCTTCCAAGTTGTACTTCCAGTGCAGGCCATGTCACTGTGTGCTTTGACATTGGTCCCTTGTAGCTCTAGAGTGGCAGCTTATGTTATTGGCAGCTGTCATTTGTACATAGTTGTGTATCCCATTGTGTCAAGGGGTACAACCTGTGTCACACCTCAGTGTCTTCCTGCCCACGTGTCAATGTAGTGGTGTATGTATTGTGTGTCCTACAGGGTTGCTGTGCCGTGTGTATATTGTTAGGATTATGGACTTACCGAGAAGAAGGCCATTGCCATATCATCCATCCTGGAAGTGCTGATTGATGGTGCTGTGGTGACAGATGAAGAAATCATGTACACTCCCAGGATACTTGGCCAAGATGTTGGTAAACAATGCCTGGTGGTCAACTATGGCCTGCACATTTATGGAGTGGGTGTGCTTTCTGTTCCGGTATAGATGCTCTGTTGCTGCAGGTGGTACAATCCGGACATGGGAACAGTCAATTGCACCAAGCACATGCGGGAAGCCATGTATTTGATAAAACCCCTGTTTGATCTGCTGCTGCTTCTGCTGGGTGTTGGGGAAGCTGATGTGGCGGGGTGTGAGGGAGATGATGGCATCTAGGACCTTGGGAAGGAAGGCGGAGAATGAGAACTGTGATATCCCAGTGACCAGGGCACTCCTTGTCTGGAAGGAGCCAATTGCCAACATATGCAGAACAGCTAGCAGCTTGGTCACCGGTGGTATATTGTGTGGTGTCTGCAGGATCGTTGTTATATGTGGCTCAATTTGGCACAGCAGCTGCTGAATGGCCTGCCAGTTGAGTTTATACCTCCGGATGATGGCCTGTTCCCTGAGGCCCTGGTAGGTTGCCCTGGTCCTGAAGACCCTCTCCTGCCTTCTGCATTTCCTTTGGGGGCCACTTTGGGGTGGTGGTGGCTGCTGTTGTTGGTCCTGTGCTCTGCGTCATCTAGCATGCTGCATCAGTAGCACCTCCATGTTGTCCTTATTGAGCAATGATGCTGCTTGTGTGTGTTCTCCTTAAGTAGTGGTGTGTTTGCCTCGTTTTAACGCCTACCCTGACCCAGGCATTAAAATTTGACGCAAATCGAACTTAGCGTCATTTTTCGGGTCCGCCTCCCACCTGTGTGTCATTTTTGCACTGTTGGATGAATATGGCGCTAAGGTATTTTAGTCATTTTTTTTATGGGAATGCCTACGTTGCATCTCATTGATGCAAGGCAGTTTCACGCATCCTTAAAATGACACAAACTCCATATTTTGTACGCTAGATGGGTCTAGCGTCAAAATATAAATATGGAGTTAAATTGGCGCTGGATTTGCGTAAAAAAACAAATATGCAAATCCGGTGCAAACCGAGTATAGACATGGGCCTAAGACTTTATGAAAGCACCAGACCAAGTGATGCCTCTCTCCTAATCAAGGCATATTAAAAATGTGAACATCACAGTTTCTTTTTAGGTTCCCTCTATGTACAGAGGCTCCGGTGCCCTTAGAGTTTTTGTAGCTGAAATATTTCCTAAACTTGTCACCTCATGGTTAGCACATTTGGTGATTGAAAATATCATTTTAACATTATATTGTGTACGTTTAAATATTATACTTGACATCCACACATTTTTTTAAGCTCTAGAATGCTTAGGGGAACATTATAATCCATATGTATTAGAACGTGTTGCAGTAGCATAAATAAGTGTCTGCATTCAATTTTCAAGGTAGGAGGCTTGCACCAAACCTTCATGGGCCTCAGCTGACCATCGGGACCTCCTATATCTATGATTGGCCTGATTCAGAGAATTTGTTTGCACTCATTTCTGTGGATGGTGTCTATTCACCATATGTATGTATGCATATGTATGACCCCTTTGCGCCACCCTTGCATCACATTTTGTGATGCAATGGCGGTGTAATCCTGGCAACTATATCTATGAGGGCAGGCAAAGCCACTTTGCATGGCTTTGAATGGCATCATACATATCGAGTAAGGCAAGGCAGCACAAATCGCTGATTTTCCTTGCTCTGCAAAAGGGAGGTGCTCAATGGTGTTGCAGTGGGTGTTCCCACACAACACCCATGGATTTTGATGTATCCCCAGATTTACCAACCCTGGTAAATCTGAGGATGCATCAAATCCTCACAGGTGAGTTGCAACGAGGAGACATGTCTTTATTTCTCCTCGTTTTTCCCCGTTTCTATGTGTGCTGCACTCTGCACCACGCATAGAAAGAGGAAAAACCTCCCAGGAATGTTTTGTGGAGGAAGGTACTCCTTCTTCCACAAAAACAATCCTTCATACAACGCAGACACCATTGCACCATGGTGCAAGGGTGCCCATATTGGCATCTAGGTGTCCCATTGTGCGCCAGCATAGGAGGAGTGGACAGGAATGTGTCATGTTCCTTGAATGCGGCAGATTCCTTTCCTTTCCAAGTGATGCAGTGCAGCACAGCAAAGAGACTTGCTGCGCTGCACTGAGCCACTTTTGTGTAAATCTGGCCCATAGTGTTATCACATTCAGTCTGCTCACTCATATTTGTTAGGTGTGCAACTTCGTTTCTTGTGCAGTCACAAAGCAAAACAACAACAGTTTTCAAACTAGTCCAGACAGAGGAGCCAACACTTTTGCCTCAGCCCTAGACTCTCCTTGCTGAACCCTAACTCCTCAAATTCCCAACCCAATCTCTGGTCAATTGACTCACATTTCAGGAGACTGAATAGATTCTGTCATACAAAATGAATGACTTACAGGAGCTTTAAACTTTGGTTATTTCAATCTATTGGTTGATATACCAATAAACAACTATGCCACTGAAGTCGTTGTAAAGCTAGAATTTCTAGTTTTCTCCCAAATTATCTCAGTCCTCAAAACTTGTCTGGCCACATGTTGCACCTCGTTTTCTGTTGTGACATTGATCTCTGAGGCATAAGTGTGAAACTCAGATCCTGGGTCAATCAAATGCTGTTCACAATCTCGAAGTCAAATACAAATGTAACCAAACAAATGATACTAGTAACCTGAATCAGAGATGACATTTAAGGAAGGTCTCCGAAAAGAATTCCCAAAGTCCTTAACAAGGGAAACTGTCTAAAATCCTCCACAAACACCAAACCAGGCACTCTTATTGTAAACCTCCACAAAAAATCATAAACCCTCGAAATAGTGACCCCACTTTTACTCAAAAAATCTATGTCCACCAACAAGGCTGAAGACAAATGGTTGAATTTACAGCTGGTCTCTAGAGGGGAGACGGCTGGTAACTTGGAGAACGTTCCAATCCGATATTGGCAAAGTGAGCTTTAAAACACCCATTAGGGAGAAGAGCACAGCAATAAACAATGTGAGAAAGAGCACTATGCATTAGAACCAGGTAATAAAACAAATTATGACACTCAGCTCTGAGAAGTATTTGGTCAGTGGAGTTAAAGGAAGTGCCTATCATCTCAGGCCAATAATGGAATGACCTCATGTCCTTCTTTGAAATAAAGATTCTTAAAGTTCAGGCAGTCATATCTGAAGGTCCATATATCAGCCACATCAAACACACCCATCATCAAAAAACATGTTTCATCCTTCATTACAATACCCCAACAAATGATCTGATCAGAGCAGCTAATCAACTAAGGGGGTCATTCTGACCCTGGCGGTAATTACCGCCATGGCGGAGGTCGGCGGTAGCACCGCCAACAGGCTGGCGGTGCACCGCTGGGCATTCTGACCGCGGCGGTTCAGCCGCGGCCAGAAACGGAAAGTCGGCGGTGTACCGCCGACTTCCCGCTGCCCTTGAGAATCCTCCATGGCGGCGGAGCGCGCTCCGCCGCCTGGGGATTCTGACACCCCCTACCGCCATCCGGTTCCTGGCGGTTCCCCCGCCAGGAACAGGATGGCGGTAGGGGGTGCCGCGGGGCCCCTGGGGGCCCCTGCAGTGCCCATGCCAATGGCATGGGCACTGCAGGGGCCCCCGTAAGAGGGCCCCACGAAGAATTTCAGTGTCTGCTTTGCAGGCACTGAAATTCGCGACGGGTGCAACTGCACCCGTCGCACCTTCTCACTCCGCCGGCTCCATTCTGAGCCGGCGTCCTCGTGGGAAGGGTGTTTCCCGCTGGGCTGGCGGGCGGACTTTCGGCGGTCGCCCGCCGGCCCAGTGGGAAAGCCAGAATGACCGCCGCGGTCTTTTGACCGCGGAGCGGTCTTTCGGCGGGAACCGCTTGGCGGGCGGCGACCGCCGTCCGCCGCGGTCAGAATCACCCCCTTAATGTCCTAAAACTTTTAATATAACCTTGCTAAACTACAATAAAGAAAAACATACCTTCTCTTGTGTTGGAATTAAACGGAACCAATATTGCTTTATTTCATCAAGGAAGATTACCAAACACCTCAATGCATGCAAATATTATTCAATTACTTAAGAAACCATTTATTTATCCTAAGGACACAGCAATCTGTAAAATATTGGAGGAGAATACGTGCCGGTTACAAGAATTCTAGTAAGCACCATTTTCATGATTGGCCATCTGGCTTTAACTTGAGGAGAGGAATTCAAATGGCAATTCTGAATGTTAGACAGTTAGTGACATCCTTTGACAGTGGTTACTCTGAAATCCTAGTCGGAAATCCTGGTCCTCCTCAACTTATCAACAGAATACTGTCACATGTATCATAAAGTACTCATGCATGGTTGAAAAATTGAGCTATAGTCACTGGTAGGGCTGTAGTTTCAATTATTCCTATGGTTTAAATCATTTCTGACAAAAGTCCTGCAAATTTGAATTGGCTTATCCTTTTCCACAGTGAAACAGATTTTGTGTGGGTTACGGATGTGATCAGTGTGGATGCAGAACATCTTAGAATATCATCTGGCATAAATATCATGCCCTACATATCATTTACAGAAATATCACCTACAGGATTTAATAACAGAAATTCTATACCAAATGCAATAGTATTTTTGTAAGTATTTTTTTAAGTCAGGTGACATCTTTGTAGGTGATATTCTGACATACAATTCGGGTATCTCCTCTGTCACCCTGCTGTTTAATATTTTCTTGATATAGTTGGTTCAAACGTTGTGAAATGACAACATTCAATTTCAGATGTGTGTAGACAATATACAGCTCCAAATCCTCTCTGCATGTCACATTTATCACTGGATGAAGGAGGCAGAATAAAACAGCTCTTATTATAAAATCCTCAGAGTAGGAGATGCCAGAGACAAACATCTAACTTTTGCCTAGCTAAACAAAACTAGAGCCATCTCACCTAACTGATGCAATCAAGAAACTAGGAGTTTGTTTGCATTTGTATATTTAGTTTAACCACAGAATCTAATCAATGTTTACAAATCCCAAATTCTATCACACTGTATTGAAATGTGCTGTTTCTCTAGTTAACATTCTGCATAGAACTCACTAGAGCTCAGGTGTCATTGAAACTCAGCTATTGTAATATTATCTATGATGATGCTCTGAAGAAAATGAAGAAACAATATAAAATCTGAAAAATCAAGAAGCCAGGCTCTTTTTCAATTTAATTATATTGGGTAATTCCTTCTAGATCGTTATGCCTTTCTCTGGCTCCTATTGGCATAGAAAGTAAACTTCAGACTGCTTTATACTATCTTCAAAGCACGGATGGAACCTGACTTCAACTATCTGCAGGGTTTTTAGCCATATATTCCCAAATTTTGCCATAAGATTCCATATGCCAAACCTTATCACATAAATCAGTTACAACATCTAGGGCCAGATGTATCAAAGATCCGTTTTGCATTTCTTAAATAGCTAATTTTAAGAAATCACTATGTAAGAAATGCAAAATGGGATGTATGAAATTTGCGATTCGGTAATAGAGATTTCTTAAAATTCGCAAACGCTATTACTGAATCGCAATTAGAGATTGGGACTCCATTCATCCTTATGGGCCTGTTGGCCCATAGGTGTGAATGGTTTTGCATTTCCCAATTTGTGAATTCCAGTTAGGATTTTGCAAATTAGGTAATGCAAACCCCAGGGTCCTGGGGGCCTAAGGCCCCCTCTGATGCACCCCCAAAAAATATTTGAAGCACACACATGCCCTAGGGGCATATGTGAACTACAGATCATTTTTAAAAATGCACTTATAATGCATTTTTAAAAATTGCACATGCTTACCACCAAATTGGATTTGGTGGTAATTACATTTCCTAAATGCCCAATTTGCATTTAGGAAACGCTTGATACATGTGCTGTTGAAATCACAAACAGGAATTCCCTATTTGCGATTTCCTATTTAGAGAATAGCAATTTGCGATTCTCTAAATCGGGTCGCAATTTTAAGAAATCTCTATTTTAGCGATTCCTTAAAATTTCACAGCGAATGCCTTTCATAGATCTTGAAAGGCATTTTTGCATTCGCAAACGAACAAATTTTGCGTTTTGCACCGTTTGCGTATGCAAAAATGTTTGATACATCTGGCCCCTAGACGCATAGATGACGATCAAACAGAGTGTTGTACCTTCAATAACTTAGAGCTTAAAAGCTTTCCTTAGCTGACTCTCTATATAAAAAACCTTAAAATGTAGCTATGCAAAGAGAAAATGATAGACCCCCTTCAACAAATATCCCTCTAAGTGAGGCAAAGAAGTTTGAAGAATATTAAGCTACTATTAAATGCAAGTGAATAATCTTCAGAAAAACTGTCTTTCATAGTTTTGTGAGGAGATATCCTACACCATTAAGGTGGTCATTCTGACCCCCGCGAGCGGCGGGAGCCGCCCGCCTGGAGGGAGCCGCCATATGGCCGCTCCGCGGTCGAAAGACCGCGGAGGCCATTCTGGCTTTCCCGCTGGGCTGGCGGGCGACCGCCAGAAGGCCGCCCGCCAGCCCAGCGGGAAACCCCTCCCCACGAGGAAGCCGGCTCCGAATGGAGCCGGCGGAGTGGGTATGTGCGACGGGTGCAGTGGCACCCGTCGCGTATTTCAGTGTCTGCAAAGCAGACACTGAAATACAAAGTGGGGCCCTCTTACGGGGGCCCCTGCAGTGCCCATACCATTGGCATGGGCACTGCAGGGGCCCCCAGGGGCCCCACGACACCCCTCACCGCCATCCTGTTCCTGGCGGTCGGAGCCGCCAGGAACAGGATGGCGGTGAGGGGGTCGGAATCCACCATGGCGGCGCAGCAAGCTGCGCCGCCATGGGGGATTCCCAGGGCAGCGGAAAACCAGCGGGAGACCGCCGGTTTTCCTGGTCTGACCGCGGCCAAACCGCTGCGGTCAGAATGCCCTGCGGGGCACCGCCAGCCTGTTGGCGGAGCTCCCGCATCCCCGGCCCCGGCGGTCCTTGACCGCCGGGGTCGGAATGACCCCCTAAGTGTTCTGTGTTATGTGATCGTGGTCAATGTCACTTTTAGGTGTTGATTTTTTTTATTGTAAGTAGTGTTTGTGTGGCATCATTCAATACAAGGATGGTAATAGAAAAGTCCCTGATTTCTTGAACAAATACTTATACAGAGGGGAACTCATGGTTGCATTTCCCTCATCACATGGATATTGAACTGATTGAAATTCCACTGTGGATTTATATTTCCTCCAGAAATTAAAATACTTACAGTTAGAGATCAACTTTAAATGAAGCCAATGTCAGCAAGATAGAACTTTGTGTGTTTGTGCCTTTTCAGCTCAGTTTATATCTTATCCGATTTCATGATTAGAGGGTGTTTTAGGCCTGACATATTCCTTACAACTCAAAGAACAGACATAGAGCAAGATAATGTTGCCCCTTTTTTCACCATTGCAAAATCCTTATATTATGTATTTGAGAGCATTATCCTGCTTCAAACTTCAGAAATTGATTTTAACACGGGCATGTTTTGAAGTCAGTACACACCCTTAACAAGAAATTAAGGTCACTAGTTGCTTGTTATGGGGGATGTGGTGGGGGCAAAACTATTATGGTACACGTTACCTAGGAGGAAATGGATGTTTCACTGTGCCACTGTGCCACACACTACAACCCTTTTTCTGAATTCAGCAAGTAAGATATGCTTTAAATTGGCTTTGATTTACTCTGGTAAAACGTTTGCACACTGTTTTTGCACATTAGATTCTTTTGGTGCATTGATTAATTACTATGAATTGATTCATTCTCTATCTTTGATAATTAGGGGCATATTTTGACGCCCAATTAGCGCAAACGTTGCCCCGTATTTAAACTTTGACGCCCGCGGACGACAAAATTCCGCCGTGTGCGTAATTTTTTGGATGCGGCAACCCGCCTTGCGTTAATTATATGCAAGGTAGGCGCTCCCGTCCAAAAAATGGCTTAAACGGCCGTGCGTCGTATTTATGCTTTTGGGCAAAAATGGCGCACGGCCGGGAGGCGGAGCCAGAAAATGACGCACAGCCCGATTTGCGTAAAAAATTAACGCCTGGGTCAGGGCAGGCGTTAAAATGGGGCAAACACACCTGTATTTAATCAGAACACACAGAACAAACAGCAGAGCAGCAGAGCAGCAACAGGGAGCCATGGAGGTGATACTAATCCAGCGTGCACGCAGATGCAGAGCCCAGCAGCAACAACAGCAGCTACAACAACACCAGCAGGGACCCCAAAGGCAGCGCAGAAGGAAGGAGAGGATATTCCGCCCAAGAACAACCCTTCAGGGCCTCAGGGAACACAACACCATACAGAGGTACCGGTTGAACTGGCAGGCCATTCAGCAGCTGCTGCGAAACATTGAACAGCAGTTGGCCCCCACTTTGGTGACACCCCGCACCATCCCAACAGAAACAAAGCTGCTTGCCGTACTTCATATGCTGGCAAGTGGCTCTTTTCAAACAACTGGTGCCCTGGTTGGCGGAATATCACAACCATAATTCTCCGCCTTTTTGCCCAAAGTACTGGACGCCATCATTCGACTGACACCCCGCCACATCTGCTTCCCTAACACACTGCAGAACCAGCAGGAAACTAAACAGGGGTTCTACACAATCAGTGGCTTCCCACACGTCCTTGGTGCAATCGACTGCACACATGTACGCCTTGTGCCACCTGCTGCAACTGAACACCTCTACCGCAACAGGAAGCACACACATTCCATCAACGTGCAGGTCATTGTCGATCACCAGGGATTGATCACCAACATCGTGCCTAAATATCCTGGGAGTGTACATGACTCATACATCTTCCGTCACTGCACCATCAATGAACACTTCCAGGATGGACGGTATGGCAATGGACTACTTGTTGGTAAGTACAAAAACTTACATATATATACACTGCACAGCAACCCTCTAGGACACACAACACATACACCACAACAGCAACATGTCGACAGGATCACACTGAGGTCGTGACATCGCTAGCCATGTTTCTTAAGTCACCATTGAACCTGTCACACATCGGAATTTACTGTACAGCCTAATGTGAAGACGTCAATGAGTGTGGTTGCCGAAATGTCACCTTGCAAATTGTAAGTGTCCCAATGACCTTAACATTTATACATTGCATAAGTCTAAAGGTATGGGATGTCCAGGGTACTTTGATATGAACGTATTAACAACACTTTCAATTTTAACTGTGCATGGAACTATCATCTCACCCCCAGTGAAGACACATGGACACCTGTATCACAAGTCACAATGCTAGGGATGGCACATTGTACTGCAAATCCCAAAACATACTGCTGACAAACGGTTAGCAGACAAACACTCGTTCAGCCAAGGAAACAACACAATGCAGATGGTATAGCCTACAAGCATAGGATGTCACATTAGTACACAAAAGAGTCACAGACAACACAAGACAACTACTGCCATTAAAGGTCTTTTCAATAGTGCCATCTACATCAACATGATCCCATTCATTTTCTCTTGCAGCTGATCAGGGGTATGGCATCCAGCCATGGATTATGACACCATTTGGCAACCCGAGTACAGCTGCAGAGCGTGCATACAACGAGGCCCATAGGAGGACACGCAGCATTGTCGAGCGGACCTTCGGCATCCTCAAGTCAAGGTTCCGCTGCCTCGACATCACTGGTGGTAGCCTCCTATATTCCCCCGAGATGGTCTGTAGGATCATCCTCACATGTGCAATATTGCACATTTGCATCAGAAGAAACATTCCCCTCCTGGAACCAGAGCCACACATGCCTGAAGAGGAGGAAGAGGAGGATGCTGGCCTGCAACAGGAGGGGGAACTACAGAACACAGCTGGTGGTATACGCAGGCGGCAACAGATTGTAAATAATTTCTTCTGAATATGTTCACCTTCACCACTTTAGTTAACTAATTTAAATACACACCTATTATAATCACCATATCATGGTCTGGCTATTCCTTTTTACACACCTTCATCTCTACTTATCAAAATAAGAGTGTTGCCTCATGGAGCATTGCTGAGATACTGAGTAGGACACGGAACATTCCAGAGCGTATGTGATGCCTAACATACAATGGTCACATACACATACACTCTTAATGACATATATCATGTACATATCTCCTTTGAAGGCCTATAGCAGAGGACCACAACTATTTCACACATACATGTTGAAAGCAAGGTCCAACGCAGCATATGGCACACAACTATGACACCATCACTCAATAAGGGGAAAACAAGCCTCATACATGAGGCAGTTAATGTGCTTTGGCATCACTAACAGGAATGTCTGACAAGACCCTTGACAGCAGTTAGTCCAACTGCATCCAATATTTGCAAGGAATATCTGTGACTAGAGTTCCATAGAAGCAGAACATAGACAGCACAAGTGCCACACATATGACATGCATTGCGCACATGACATTACATGCACATGTCAGCCCATTTCCTAACTCCTGACACACCCATGCACCTGGTCACAACCCACCAGTCGGAAGAGGTCCCTGGAATACTAAGATGTGTACCCTGATAATACCTCCTCTACACACACAGACCAACATTAGCAAACCAGTGTGCTACACCCTTTCCTAAGGTATGCCATTGTCATAGAACATCTGACTGCATGGACGTCAGGTCAATTTATACACTGACTTCTAGTTTCAAAGCCCTGTTAGCACATGTAGATTGCTTCCCCTTGTGAAAATGTATGTTGGCCCTTAGAATGCAAGTCTCACCTACAGGACTGGTGAGAAACAGATGCAGCCCACACCTGTGATCACCTCCATGCACACCACCCATTTCAAAAAGCACTGCCCCTGATGATGCCTGGAACAGCATAGGAGTCGCCATTATGTCAAATACATCGTCAACCATTGATACTAATTAAGCCGTGTAACACAGCCCTTGGGTTCATTTGTCACCTTCAAAAACACAGGACGTACACAGATTGACATGTCAACTGTCTAGTTTGTCCTCCAAACAGTCTCAGTCAGACCACTGATTATGTAACTTGTCCAGTAGCTGGCTCCTGAATCATCTTGCATTCTGTCAGCCTGACTGGCAACTGTCTGTGCGTCACACTAAAGTATCCCTGTGCCTACATATGTACCACACTTGTGTTAGCAAACCTGCCATTCATCAGGGGGCATTGGGCATGGGCTTCTTCCATGCATACACAAATACATTGTATAGCATCATCTGCCTTTTAACTGTACCATTTGAGTTAAATCCTCTTGGAAATGCAAAATTCATGGCCCATCCCTAGTCTGGGTTGCATATATGCATGAATGACAAAGTGTGACAGTGTCCCAGGGTCATAGGCAGGGTTTGGGTACGGGGCTTTCAGCACAACCAGCAACCTCTGATAATGTACATGACTAATACAAAAATGTCAGAACCATGACAGTTCACACACAGAATCACAGTGCGCACAACATAGTGATGGGCCGTGTGTGGTGAACAGCTGCGAGAATAAACAGCACAGAGGCTATGATGTTCCTAGATGCAGTGGGAAGTGCAGAGGCCAACCTGTGTACAAATGTTGTAATGACACCTGCCGGAACATGACAATTGAGACATTATCTCACTCAGCACACCAAGGTTGCCCTGTTGACTGTCTCATTACACGTCTTTAGTGACAGGGTGGGACCATCCACATGTTGGTTCACATGTCCACATCTACTTTACTCACATTGATCAACAAAGGATACTCAGTAGTTACAGGAATAGCTGCCACTGACTCATGATGAGTCCTGGTCCGAACTGTGACAAATTACACCCCAAACAATCTACAGGATCATCATTGGACCACACACATGAACAAGACACCTATGTGCAATTGATCACTGGAAATATGTGGACACGTGCTGTCTTGTATGCTGGTCCACCACAGCCACTTGATAGTTGGGCCTTACTTCTATGGCCTCAACTGTGGTGTCATCATACATATGAGATTGGCCCTTGTCTGTCTGTGCAAACAACATGGTACCCACTTCCTCAATGCATGTGTATGACTCACTGTGGGATTCATCAACTAGTGCCTAGGAAGCTCTTACCAATACTCTAGGACATAGGATGTAGAAATTGTGGACCTTTGACATGAACATGCGTCTGCCATCTATCTGGTGCATGCTATGTCACATGTGGTGTCTACGTGATCCTAAAACTTGGAAGTATACTTTGCGGGTGTTGTTACATGTATGACTAACACATGCCCTTGCTCATTCCAATTTTTACTTGCATCTTAGGGTTGGACACATGGACGTCACATTCATACAACCAAATGTACAATAATGCTTCATGTGATGTACACACACATTTGGTCAACCAACAAATTAGTTGTCAAAGCACACACTTTGAGCCAAAGGCAATTAGGTATTGTACATATGTGCGTCACATTGCTATCCTCTCCTTATGGCAAACATGCACAATTTGTGCCACACATATATGTAGGGCACACTTATGACTATCTATGACGTCAGCCAACTGTGAACATACTGTGAAGGGTGTAGTGGATGATGTTCCGCTGCAGTATGATGTCACACATGTGAACATACACCATCAACACCATACTGTCTTCAATTAGCCAATCTCTGATGTGTTCCAAATGTAAAATAACCAAAAAAGAAGTAAAAATGCCCCAAACCAGTTAATGCACTGTAATTTTGACGTCCCTAGCGGTGTGCGTCATTTTTTGTTTACCAAAACTGTATTTGCGTAATTTTTTTTTACGCACAGGAGTGAAATTTAGCCCGCATCCAGATATTTGTACAGTCCATGTATCATTATGTGGATGCGGGTTGATATTCACGTCTGTGCGTCAAAAAAAGACGCAAATACAGTTTTGTGCACCAAAAAATTACGCATAACGCGAAAAAGGCGGGACTTTTCATACAGGAAGTGATGTAATAGGATATCCTGTTTACAGATCATGTACAGTGGGTGTACTTTCACTTTCACTTTGCAGTCTATGATCCTTCTAGACTGTGTGGCTGTGTAGAGAGTGTTGTCCAGAGATTTTGTGCTGTATTTGTCCTGTGTGATATCTGTCCTTTTGTGAAATAAATATTGTTTGTGTATACTGTAGTACTGTGTTTTGTCTACATTTGTCCATTTATCTTGTGTATTTCTTGTTTGTGGGAGTCTGTTGTGGGTAGTGTTAGTTTGGGGATAGTTGGGCTCTTTTAGTGTTTAGGTGTACTTTTTTTCTGTCTTTTTACCCCTACTTTCACCCATTTCCCCTTTCTATTTCTTTTACCCCTATTCCTTCTCTTCAATTATAAGTATGTCTGGTAGGCCACATCTTGGCAGGATGGGGGAAGAGGAGTTGGGGGGCTTCATCTGGCTGGTGACACATTTCTTGCCACTCATGATCCAGGCAGGGGGCAGGGTCATACAGGAGTACCCAACAGAGGCGCGCAGAATCCAGTGGGGAAAGGTGCTGAATCACCGGTGGGCTGACCTCATCACCAGGGAGCAGGATCTCTTGGACCACCTGGGAATCATGATTGGTGGCACTGTTGGTGAGTACGACTATTGTTATTGTGCACGATTAAATGCTCTGTAGTGACATCAGTGGATTAGTGCAATGTCTGCCACCTAACTTGATGACTGTGTGTAATTTTGGGGAAATATAAGGGGATCATTGATACACTATGGCAAGGATCACAATTGCTAGCTGTCAGGTAGCACGTGCTCAGCAAACTTACAGGTAACTTTACCATGAAGGAAATTGGTGCGGCTTTTTTGTCAGCACAGCTAACAAAATAGGAGCCAATCATGTCTATATAGGGTATTATTGACAGAGAAGTACAGATGTACCAACATTTAGACCAACAATGTTGACGCAATTGCTAGACTGACTTTAGAATCACTACATGATGCTGAAAATGAGTGCTGCCTTCACGTCAATTGATAATAGCAAAGTGGTCAAACATTGGTCTCATGTTAGTCTGGTGAGTGTGGAAGGAAAGCGTTCACAGAAGTACTATGAATGTGTGGGATTATTGTGTTTCTTGATCTTTTTGGATACATGTCAGTTAATGATTTGAAAACATCGTGAAAAGGTGTAAGGTGCCCTCAGCTAATATCTTAAGATGTTTGTTGGAATCGGTTGAGCCACAATCCAAATATGGATGGCAGTCCAAGTGTATGCACATGGCTTCACATCTCCATGGTTGGTGCAAATCACCATTGCTGGGCCACATCAATTGACTATACTGTAACAACAGGATGGCTTGCAGGAGTCCCTGCCCCTCCCTCTGTACATTGGGCCTATGTGCACTAAATGTGTCATGGCCACAAGGCATGTTTGTCTGGTAATGCAGTTCTCAAGTAACCAGGAGTTGGATGTTTCTCTTGGATGCACATGATCAGACGATTACACTCCATGGGGGTCATTTTGACCCTGGCGGTACGAGACCGCCAGGGCTAAAATGACGGAAGCACCGCCAACAGGCTGGCGGTGCTTCCTGGCCTATTTCGACCGCGGCAGAAGGGCCGGCGGTATTCCGCCAGATTTGCCCCGGCGGTGATAATCCGCCTGGGCAGCGCTGCTAGCAGCGCTGCCCAGGGGATTACGAGTTCCCGACCGCCAGCCTTTTTCTGGCGGTCTGAACCGCCAGGAAAAGGCTGGTGGTACGGGGAGTCGTGGGGCCCCTGGGGGCCCCTGCACTGCCCATGCCACTAGCATGGGCAGTGCAGGGGCCCCCTGACAGGGCCCCATGCAGCTTTTCACTGTCTGCTATGCAGACAGTGAAAAGCGCGACGGGTGCAACTGCACCCGTCGCACGGCCGCAACACCGCCGGCTCTATTTGGAGCCGGCTCCCATGTTGCGGCCCACATCCCGCCGGCCCAGCGGGGATGTCCAAATGGGCACCGCGGGAGTGCGGCTGCATTGGCGGCCTCCCGGCGGTTACAGCTTGGCGGGCGGCAGAAGCCGCCCGCCAAAGTTGTAATGACCCCCCATATTTTTTAGTGCTCACAAATTATGGGGCAAGTTTGCACCGACATGATAGTTAGGGCCAATGTATGTGTGCAGATATGTGTGTAACTGTCACCGGAGACCCATGCTATGTACAAGTTGGCGGTGAAATATCAGATGCAGTACCATCATGTCTGAATGGCTGCCATGTCCTTATTCAGCCTACACATTGTAAACGATACTGAAAATGTTGCACTGTGCACAGATTTTGAGCACATTTCTTCCTTCCATACCTTACAGGTGGACCGGCGCCCTACACTGTGGGAGAGGTGGCGACATTTGAGGACCCCGACCACTACAGTAAGTGTTGATATGTCTGTTATGTGTTGTGTTTGCTGGTTATGGACTCGTGTGAGTTGGACGCATAGCAAGGTGTGATGCGTTGGGCACGTTTTTCACTTGTTCCATGAGTGGGAATTCAGTTCTCACATGTTTTGAGTTAGCCAATGCGTATCCAATGGTATCATGTAGGGATTGTAGGACATCCCTGTAGGCCCCACTGTGAGTACAGGGGATAGTCATGTCTCTGACACTTGTATCACCAAGAGTCGCAATGGAAGTCAGCCCCTATTTAGTCAGCCTGTCAGACCCACATTCTCTAAGATTGGTGGAGCTAATAACTTCCCAATAGACATCTGCTTCACTATTTACCTACGTAAGTTTGAAACAGTAGGTAGAACCTCCTAGCAGCATGTACTTCCACATGTAGTGCATCAAGTCTGTGGAACCTGAGTGTAATGGCCTAGGTGTGCATGCAATTCATGATCATGGGTGTTCTGACAACTCTATGTCTGATGTAAGTCAGGCCTCATTGGAAGTATATGTTGTGTACTAAGTTCTGATTTTCCTGACATGTCTGACCCTATGAGTGCTCTAGGGTTTGCTGACTCCAAATTGTAGATAGACCTCACCTGTGGTGTGTCTGTAGAGACAAACATGTGTGGATTAGCCGATACACTCCTTGGTGTACATGTTGTTGGCAAATTATAGTTGTGTATCCACCGCCCCCCCCTCAAACACGGCCATGGGTTTGTGAATGGGGTACCTAGTATTGATCCTACCAGTATGTTACACATACCTGTGAATAAGTGATGGTTTGGTTGCATAGTAGTATACACACTCAGGTTTGGCACTTGGTTCCATACTGGACAGTCCAGTTACAACTTGCAGACCATGTGGCTTTAGTTTTGCTTTCCGTACACTGACATTTGTAGCCCAGCTCTTGGTGGAGGATATGCAGCATGATTCAAGTCAAGGCCAGTTGTTACCCATCTTGTGGGTTATGGATGTGCTTTGTGTGATGTGACCTTTGCTGTCTGGCCTGCCATGTACTTCCTCAGGGACATTCGATGCTCTGTATCGTGATATGAGCTGTTACAAGTACAGTAGATGTAATGTCTGATTAACTTGCTGTGCCGTTTCACACAATGCAGTTACTAATGTGGCATATCTGCATTTGTCTTCACAGCAGCTCACATGACTCCAGACCAGGTCCGTGAATTTCATCGTCGGGCCATGCAATACCAGCACATCCTGCTGGTGGAGTAGAGGTTCCGGAGGATGGCCCGGCGATATCGCCATGAACATGCCTCCGGGGCATGGCGAGCCTTCCCACAGGGTGGGCCTACTGTGCCCACCACAGAAACAACCACCAATCAGAGCCAGGTGGCCCCACCCACAGCTGCCTCTGTTGATTCTACATCTGCTGGACTTCCTGGCCCCAGCATTGCCACCGGTGCAGGACAGCCCACACAGACCTCCTCCACCGGTACCCAGACTGCCACTGCTCCAGCTGTTGACCCTGCAGCCTTCAATAGACTTGAACACAAGATGGACAAAGTGCTGCGCAAGGTGAGCCACCTGAGCCGGGACGTGCGGCACATTAAACGGCGGGTCAAGGATATAAAGAGGAGGGCCAACCTCTAGACAGTTGAATAGATGGACATGATACCCTCCCCTCCCTCCTCTTCCCTTGTTCTTATAGTTAGTTGGCTTAGGGGGCTTAGTGTTAGGTTAGTATAGGCTGTTAGTTTAGTCAGTGTTAGTGGGTGGGGGGTAGGGGGTCCTGCTGTTTCTTTTTTGACTTATTACATGTGTGGGTGGGTGGGCGGGTGGGTGGGGGGCTATGTTGGGGTTCTTGTGTGTAAAAATAAAAAATTACCAAAAATATATATATTTGTTTAGGATAGTATAGTATGTGTTTAGGTTAGCATGTGTTGTCCTCAATGTGTCCCGTCTCATAAGGGGGGTGGGGGGTAGATGTTTAGAACGTTTCGTTACATGTGATAAGTAAGTGTAGCTTAGGTTAGTTAGGGACAGTTGTGGGCAATGAGTAGTCAGGGTAGATTAGGGTAGGTAAGATTTTTCCTTCAGTTTCCTCATCTATGGTTAGCTTTTAATAAATATTTGGTTACCCCTTATTAGTATGTGTTGAATGGTACTTGATCGTGGGTTTGGATTCCGTGTACATCTCTTTTGTACTATAACATCTGTGTCCAATGCTACAAACAAATCCCAACTGAGCTGTAAGATTGGCAGCTAACCCAGAGCTACCTTGCAAAGTGTCTACCCTTTGTTGCAACCACCAATCACAGTTAATATGGTTCCCAGTGTGTTTCTGTTGATAAGTGTGTTTTCAAAGTCACTAACAGTGCTTCCAGACTTGATATTGGGGAAACAGTTTTAGGTCTGACTGCAGTGTGATGATCATGCACACCCTTATAAGATGAGTTCTCATTGGCAATCTTGTATTCTCGTCTTCATGACCCTCATACATCATTTGTGACACAGTTCGGCATGATTACCTATTTGTATGTTAACTCAGACACCTTAATTTGTGCAGTTTTTTTTTTGTATTTACTTAGATTAGTGTGGCATGTTTATTGTGTTATTTCTGCATGTTGACAACATTTAGCGGGTACTATTTGATGACTTAGTTATCCCCTGAGGAAGCATTCTTCTGTCCTACACAGCATGGTGGTGTATGGTTTCTCACTTCATCAGATTATTCCCTCAGGATGGGCAGAGTATGATGCAATCATGGTCACTGTGCAGATTTCTCTAACTACATAATATCTGGACAGTTGTATTGACAAGCTACGTTATTTGACAGTAGGGACATTTCAATTATCTACTGCGCAGTTGATATGTCACATTACCCAGAGACAGATTTGTTGTGTAAGTGCTATTTATTGAAAAGTGATGTAGTGCTATATGTACATTGTCCATGATTGTGAGTCCATTATAGTGATATCTTCCATTGTGATCCAACACAAGGGTTTACCAAAATGCTTTGGTCATGCTGGGATTGCTGTTTCAGACAGTGCAGAGGGACAGACTTAGCCAATGAGTAGGAGAGAGACAATCACTGGGCTGGGTGACAAGATATACAGTGGTTAGCAGAACAGTGCTTGATTACAGTTGTTGTAAGACTGTCATGTTTCAAAACGCAGGACTTTGGTAATAGTTGGCCATGTGGCAGGGACTAGTGCTTCCGGGTCATTTTCCTTGTGAATGTGATCTGTTCCATGTCTTCTTCTTCTGATGTGTGTGTTGCCTGCTTTGTCCTTGTTGTTGTTGGTTGTGAAGGGGCAACACACACCTCAGTGTTAGAAGATGTGGAGCCAGACATCCCGGTCGCTGCTCCCTGTGAAGGTCTTAAGGGCAGTACTGTTGCAAGGAGGGCCTGCTGGTTCTTGAGAATAGCAGCCATTTCACGATGGTAGGCAGCCAGGTCGGCCCTGAGGGGTTCAATATTGCATTTGTGCACGCATTGACAGGATTGCTGTTGTAGGTGTTGGGTAAACTGTATTACAGCTGTGCTGATTTCCTTCTGGGTTTTCTGCAGTTCCGGCAAGATAGATGTTAGGGCTTGCATAGCTGCTGCCTGATCTGCAAACGACATCATGCACAAATGCACCCCCTCAAGGCTGGCTGCCATATTTTGCATCCCCACCTGTACCTCCTTGGCCAGCTCCCGCTGTACTCCAACTACAATTCTCTCAAAGCTGGTGCCAGTGTCGTCTGAGTCCTCAGCTGTATTGGAACTGGCAGGTCTTACAATTGGGGTGATGGGTGGTTCCTCTGCGATGGCTGCTTGTTCTGTGCTCCTCCTTGTGACTGAAGGTGGGGTATGGAGGGTTTCAAGGACCTTTTGGATAGTCTCCTGGGGAATGTTTATAGGCTCGTCATCCATGTCATCAGGGAAATCTGGAACAGGCATATCGGCAGGAGATCCATCTTCCTCTGCAATGAAACAGGGTACAATTAGTGTGTCTGTGTTGTGACAATTTTGACGTGACGTGCCTGCCTTTTGATTAATTCACTTTGTGATCTTGTTTTGTATTAATATCTGCAGTCCTTCAGATGGTCATTGTTTCAGGCCTATGGCCCAACTGTGTGTCACATGTATGTTATTGAGTTATCAGACTTGTCAGCCTCATCGCCTCTAGGTGTTGGTTTATGCCAAATAGAGAAGTGCCACCTTCTTGTCCTACTCGACCCTCCGTGTATATCCATTCTCATGGTGAGACCTTTCACTGGCTGTGGGTGTTCTGATGGCCCTGGCAGCACACTTAACAATCTGGACCTGCCCCAATCCCTGATCGTTCACATCGACTTAAATGTAATTGACATGTTGCATATCCTATACATGGCAATGTTATGATCTGATATGGATGTTGACATTGTTAATGGGTCCTGCTGATGTTGGGTAATGTGTGTTACATTGGATTGCCCTGATAGTCGTATCAGTGTCCCATTTTGTCCTCTGACTGTGCAGGTGTATTTCAGTGACCAGTTACATTTGTCCCCTTCTCAATGCTGTTGTCTGAGCAGTATGACATTTGGGATGTTGCCTTGTTACGCAGGCACAGGATGGACCCTGACATATGCAGCATGGGTGTGTCCTTAGTGCTGTGTCGCTCCTATTGTTGTTTACTTTGGCTGATGTTTGTGACAACTATGGGCATTGACATTTGAGTGTACTGGGGCCTTTGTCTTGTTTCAGGGGATTGTTGCAGATGTCATCCTCACCCCCTAATTTAGGTGTGTATGTTCCATGGGGAGGTTACTGACATTGGCTACTTGAGCTGCACACAGATCAGAGGTGGTAGTGGCAACTGTTGTCGCAGTTACATTGCAGTTGTCGGTTTGGCTAGAGGATTGCTAATAGGGCCCTAGTTAATGTAGGAGGTATGTTGGCTGACGAGTGCCAGGATGTAAGTTTGACATAGTGGCCTTCCCTCCTGTCGTGGCTTTCCCTTTGCTCCATCGTTGGCATGACAGCATGCCCCCATGGGACTGTTGTTGGTGTTGTGTAATGGTGTGCCCCAGGTCTTCTCAGAACGGGCCATACTCCCATGCCGTGCCCCTTTACCCATGCCACTCCATGTATTAGATGACTTCCATGCATTTAGTGGTTGGTATCCCCCCCATGCTCACAGTTGACATTATTGCATTATGATTCCCCATGTGACTTATCCTGCATGTGCGTTGTCTCCTGGTAGTCTGCACTGTCCTGTCCTTGAATCCCTGTGACGATCTCCTCAGGGATGACGGCTGCGACCATCTCCTCCATGTAGTCCAGGGCCTCCTGGTGTGCTGGACTCCCCCCTCCAGTCTGCAGTGCTGCCTTCCTGTTCCTGGCCATCTTTTCCTTGGTCCTGCGTTTGCAGTCATGCCAGCGTTTCTTGCACTCAATGACTGTTCTGCGTACTTCAGCCGCACTGTTAATCTTGTCAAGGCCACGTCAACCCATGGTGTGCCCACCGGTACAGGGACCTGAGTCAGCACTCACCACACCAGACGATGAAGGGCCTGGTGTAATTGGGAGTGGGCACACTGTGCCGGAGACTCAGGAAAAGGGGGCTAGGGGCAGTGGGAGGGCACACAGGGGCCACAAGACGGGGCATCCAAGTGAGCCACCTGCCCATAAGGCAATAGCACAAGTCATGGGAGCATACAACTTATCCCAGGACAAGATAGGCCAGAACATAGACATGTTGGGGGAAAACCTGAGGCTGTAGAGGGAGAACCACCAGGAGGCCATGCAGGAGTTGCATGCCCTCAATGCCACCATGGCCTCCATGAAAGTCTTGATGGAGAAGCTCAACACACTCCTGCGTGAGTCTTCCACCCACCACCAGGCCCCTTCCACTAGCCACCCTAATGCCCAGCCCTCTAGATCTGCTGCAGCTAGTGGGATGGTGGCCATGCCCAAGGACACACAAGCCACTACTGAGCCACCCACTGTCGCTGAGGAACCCCCATGCAAATGTGGTCGCAGAGCTAGACATTCTGCAGGGACTGAAGCCAAGACTAACCCCACTGCCAGGAAATGAGCCTCTCCAGATCTATCTCCCTTGTGTGCCACTGAGATACCTTGTTGACTCTCTACTGCCACAGCCCCATTTTCATATGCCACATGGATACTGGACATGTGCTACCAACTGCTTGGCCTTACAGGCTGAAGTTGTTGAACATCATGGTCCCACTGCTTTGCTCCCTATCCACCCTTTGGTATACACAATAAATACACTTACACACAAGTTATGGTGTTTTGTGTTTACTGATTGTAATAGTGCAACATATATGTGTCATGTAACAGAAATTGAGTATTCATACACAGTGAAGATGTGAATGTTTCATCCTGACATCCGGTTCGCTGCAGCAAAGTCAGTGTCCACACATCCCTGGGTCCTCAGGTAGCAGAGACGGAAGAGTACAGCACTTCTGCAAGTGATAGCATAGAAGGTACATCACATATAAATTGCACTGTTGCCAACAACATGTAACTGCACATCATGATGGTTATACGATTTACACTGTAGGTTTACACATTGATAGACAATCCAATGCTATTGCACACATGACCACAACCCTGTTCAGGTACTATGAGACAAGTTATTCATTGCATCTAACAGTAATGAACTGAGTAAGAGACCCTCATTGTAGTTGTACTGCACAGCTACCTTGTATGCCAGGTATTTACATCAATTGAATTCAATTGAATTCAGAAGAAGCAGCAAACTATGCCAATGAGCACATGATGCTAGAATGTAGAAGTTACAAATGTGTGAAGAAGTAGATAGGATGTCTGAAGTATATGCTTCACAGACAGATGAACTAGATAGCATCACAGTGGGACTGTTGACACACTTGTGAGACGACTCTTGTATACACTCATCTGATACCCAAATGAGATTAACACCTACTCATATCAGGAATGGATTAGGGTGTACAGCATGAGACATGGTAAATATAGAGATGTACCTTCCACAAGCTTAGCTGAAGTACTGCTGGATGAGCACTGTCCTTGTGCATACATCTTCCTCATCCCCATTTCTGTCACTTATATTTCCTCCCTCCTCTACCACCGGATTGTCCCTAAATCCTTCCTCCTCCAGCAATGGGAAATTCCTCCTTAGTGCCAGATTGTGGAGCATGCAGCAGGCCAACCCAATCTGGCAAACCTTATGTGGTGAGTACTGCAGGTAACCCCCAAAATGTGCATACATCTAAACCTTGGCCTTTAACAGGCCGAATGTCCATTCTATCACCCTTCTTGTCCTACCATGAGCCTCATTGTACTGTTCTTCAGCCCTAGTCCCTGGATCCCTCAATGGTGTCAGTAGCAAGGAGAGACTGGGCTAACCTGAATCACCTGTGGATAGGTTAAACTAATATTTACAAACCACTATGTCACAATCAGACAGAGTAGGAAGGCTAGGGTAACAGTAATTACATGCACACTAATCATACTTACCGATGAGGTAGGCCCTCTCTCTTCGTAGAAGCGCCATCAATCATGGAACACTGCTATTCCTGAGGATGTACAAATCATGAATAGACCCTGGAAACCCTGCAGTCACCTGGGAGATTTAGTGGTCAGCTAGGCAGACCATTTTCACATTAATTGAGTGAAAGCTCTTACGGTTCCTGTACACTTGCTCATCAGCCCTGGGTGGCATTAATGCAATCTGGTTGCCATCTATGGCCCCAATCACATATGTGATATGTTCCATAGTATAGAAACCAGGCTTCACACTGGCCAAATCAACAGTATGGGGAAACTGGATGTAGCTTTCTATATGTTTCACTAAGGTGGACAAGACATTTCTCAACACATTGCTGAACATTGGTTGAAACATGCCTGTTGCCATTCCCACTATCCCCTGGAATGAACCTTTGGCCAAGAAGTGGATGATGGATAGCACCTTCTCAGTTGGAGGAATGGCTGTAGGTTGTCGAATGTCTGTCAGCAGATAACATTCCAACTGAGTACACAGCTCCCTGATTGTAGCACGGTTCAGTTGATAGTGGGAGATTATGTGGCATTTTTTCATCATTGTCATGTCAACCAGGGGCCGGTACACAGGTTCATGCCTCATCCTCCACAGTGGTTGGCATCTGCACATGGCATACAACACAAGAGTGCCAACTATTACACTTCATGCATCCTACTCTATGGTCACAAACGTAGAATCAACATCACATTTGCTACCACTTATTGCATGGGAAGTAGTTCCTGCAACGCCCTGCACGCTGGACTTAGAAGTGCTTCGATCTCCTCAGCTCTGTGGCATCGGAGCATATGTGCCCGAGTGCGAGACCATGACGGTCACTGCAGGAAAGAATCTTGTGGTTAAACCAAATTTGAAAGCATAGTTCGTGGAAATGAGTTGAGCAGTGAATAAGGCATTGTAATCTCCATTAGTCCGGATGAGGCCCAAATTTGAAGAGGCCAAAATGCGATGTATTGCGAGGTTGTAAGGATGGTCTAACATACCTACAAAGGATTGTGGAACACATTTCTTTATGATTAGGATGAAGAGGCTTTAGAACTCAAAATGTGTTTTTGAGTACAACCGTCGTATAAATGTGTATTGTAATATAATTTACGGACATAACCACATTACTTGTAAATTAGGAGAGCAATGGCGAATTCTGTGTGAGATTATTGATTTTCAATAATATTTGTTTGTCTAGAAATGTTGGAATGTTGTTTGGTTTTTATTGATTTTTTTATCCTTTTTGCTCAATTTAATGAATCGAATAAATGTTGAAATTCATTTTCATTGCCCATGAGGGATTAATAGCCTCACTGTGTCTGAATTTATGTGACAGATTTTTTCCTACTAATAGACCAATTTTCTATATTACTTGTTGCATGCAAAGCAGACGTGCCGAGTTGCTGAAATACTCATGGTAGTTGCACATACATCTGGGGTTTTCAAAGGATGACATGAGTAAGATGGTTGTCTATCACTGCTAGTGTGCAGTCACCATCAATATGTAAGTTTAGTTCCAATCTGTCATGATGCCATTTTCTGTATCTGTGCACACTGAAAGCTTCTACTGCTTGATTAAAATGTACGCAGTCCCAGAGCGTAACTAATCACATGCCCATGATGGAAATGTGTAGTGGTGCTTTTGTATTATGTTGTAGTAACAGTAACAGTGTAAATTGTCTGCTGTCATGACAGTGTATATTAGTACCTGGGTGTTATTGTAGAGGTTTAATGATCGTGTATGCACATCAGAGTGTATGCACAGTGGGTGTGGAGAAATGTCTATTGATGTTTTAGAGAGTGCTTTCAGGAATTTTTAAAGATTCATGTTGTTGACATATCCTAATGTGCAATGGGGATTGTTATTGACCCTATGCTCCCATCTTTTTCACCCCCTCCCCTCCTTTTTGTACTATCCTGTCCTTGTGTGTATTAACATCAGCAGGCAAAGGATAGGGGCACCAGAGAGTGGGGAGGCTGCAGTCCACGGGCCCCAGGAGGCAGAGACCACCAAAGCTGAGGGGACCAGTGGGTGGGAAGGCGAGGGGAGCACCACAGAGGAGACTGGAGCAGATACCACTGATACTGATTCCTCCTCCGATGGAAGTTTCCTGGCGGCGGCAGAAACTTCTGGGACCATCCCAGCACCATCCTCGTCTACCACCCCCCTTACCAGCACCACTCTCCCAATAGCCCCCCCACCTAGTTGCCTGTGCATGCTCACCCAGGAGGGTGGGCGTCTCCTTTGCCGCAGGCACCTCTGCTCTGCCCCAGTCAGCCCTGCTGCCCTCAATGCTGAGGCTATTGACCTCCTGAGGTCCATCTCTGTAGGACAGTCAGCCACTGTGGATGCCATCCAGGGCCTTGTATCCCGGATGCAGCAGAGTAATGCTTACCTGGCGGGCATTCACAGTGCCTAACTGGACTACAGAGATCATTTCAGGCTCTGGCCTTTTCATTGATGGAAGCCAGTGTCCCCAGTACTTCCATCCTCCCTCCTGCTACCTGTGCCCCATTCCAAAACCCTATCCCACCCAAGCACACATACAGATATGCACTCACACAAAGCAACAGGCAAGGTATGCAAAGTCAAACACAAAGACCACAAATCACATCACAAGCATGCACACACTCAACACACAAAAGCAGACACAACATCAGCCACTACTTCCTGTGTCTCCCCAGCACCTCCTCCCTTATCGTCACATCACCACTCACACCTGCCAGCACTGCATCCTCATTCCCAGTTCCTGTCACCACTTCTGTGTTGCCCTCAATCACCACAACAGAAAGACACACATACATGCACCCCATGCACCACATCCGCACTCCCCACAACCACTATCACTGACACATGCAGCACACCCACCTTACATGCAGACACCACCCTAACATACATCCACACCACCTGTCTGTCCTCTCCCAGCCTCTCTTCCCCCATCCTCCCAAAGCACATAAATGCCTGGACTCAGACACTCAACATTTTCCATCTCACACATACCTACTCTGCATAAATCTGCACCCATATCCAGCACACCTACACATCCTACAATCACTCCCTCTACCTCCACTCCCAACCCAGTTTCTCAATCCACCCCCCTTGTTCCTAAGAAGCTTTTCCTTGCCCGCCTTGACATGTTCCCTGAGCCTGTCCCACCCTGTATTGCCCCTCCCTGTCATGTTTCCCTCCCCAGGCCAAGTCCCTCCACCCTACGTCCTCCCATGACCCCCCCTTCTACCTCTGCTGCCCCTCCAACCACAAAAAAGCCTTCCTCTGTCCCCCAAAAAACACCTGCCCCAAAACATAGCTCCAAAGCCCCTGCCCCTCCATCCAGAGCAATGGTGAAACCCCCACCTCCTCCCAGACCAAAGCCAAAGGACCCCCTCCCAAGCCCAAACCCCCATCCCCAGACCCTTGAGGTGCCTACCCGCCCCATTGATGCCCCTACCTTGTAGAGGCCCTTAGGCTGCCAGCAGTCAAGTTGGGGCCTTTGCCAGACTCAGTTATGCCTAATGGACACTGGACTGGCCTTAGGGCCAAGGTGCTTTTCGTTGCACATTTGCATTACATTTGTTGGAAATATATTTACACAGTTTCCATCCATCATGTGCTGTACAATGTGCATTTCTATGCATTTCTATGCATTTTTTAAATCAGATTCACTGTTCTTTCTTGTATTTGGGCATTGTATGTATTGTTGTGTCTTTGTTGTGTCTTTGTATTGGCTTGTGTTCTCTGCTTGTTAGTGATATTGGTGTGGTTGTGTAGTTTGGATCTGGGGTGTATTTGTTTGTCATGGCTGTGTTTTTTGTGTATGTGTGTGTCAGTGCACGTGTTGTGTAGCGTGTGTGAGTGTATGTTTGTGTTGGAGTCCGTGCATGATGTGTATTTTGTGTGTGGGTGTGTAACTCTAACGTTCCCCCCTTGTGTGCTCTGCAGGAGTACTCACCAATGGCATTGGGGTCGGTGTTGGTGGTCATAGAGGAGGAAGGCGAGGAAGAGCGTTTGACAGATTTCAAGGTGGCGTTCCATGGCTTCCACGGAGTAGTCTGTGTCCGTGGAGGTGATTGGGTCCATTTCTACTTGCTGTTTCCAGCAGGCTTTGGGTGGTGGTCGTGCAGTGACTACCGCCGGCCTGGGGATGGCAACAGCCATCATCGGCAGTCTGGCCACACTGGCGGTACAGTAGGCAAATTGGCTTTGTTTCAGTGGGTTGACTGCCGTAATATGGCGTAATAAGAACTACTACTTGACCAATGGAGGTGACAGGAAAATGTTGAGACCATCACAGCTGCACGGAGGATTAGAGACTTTGGGCCTCATTTTCAAGAGAGTGGTGCATCGCAATCGATGCACCAGTTTTCTTGCAACAGCACAGCCCTTAAGAACGCCATTATAGCACTGTATTTATGATACAGAGCTCCATGGCGCACATTTCCACAGATGCATCAGAAATTCTGATGCGTCTGTGGCACTAAACCCATACATTGCTGTACTAGCATCACAAAAATGATGCTACTTCGCAATGCTTGTAAGGCTCCAATATTAAAAAGCCCAGAGTCAGTTTAACGCCGGCTCTGAGCAGGCGTTCAATTTTTGAAGCAGTGAAGTCACAGAATGATGCAGTGAAATGTAGTAAATTTCACTGCACCAGTTCTGCGTGGCTTTTAACGTGGGAACGCTCATCCTGCATACATTATATCTGACGCAAGTATAATGTGACGCAGGGTTTTACAAACTGGTGCAATTGTCCCTTTGTGCCAGTTTGTAAATGTGGCACAGTATAGGGGACTGCTTGCACCGCTGCAGGTAAAAAAAAAAAGTGATGCTACGGTGGCGCAAGGGGCTTGTGAATAAGCCCCTCTGCACCTTATTAAGAGTTTGTGGGATGGAGTACTCGATTCGCTGAAATATCCCATCAGCTGTGTTACAAGTGCATTATCCACCACATTATCACAGTGCATCCCATCGAAACTCTAAATCAAGCCCTTTATCCATTCTGGGCAAATGTTGAAGGTGTTAGTAAACTAATTTAACCAGACACACACAACACTATAACACTGGTGGGAATAGCAAGTGTTCGAGATCAGACATTTGTGTGCATATGGCTTTATGATACCGACAATGGCAATTACACATACACAACACTGCTGCTAAACAGATGGAGGCTTTACATAAAGTGTTGAATGCTGAAGGTGAAACAAACGTAGGACCATAAACAGTGATTGTATATTGCACATTGATGACCCTAACAGGTGGAATTATCGAAACCCATATTTTAAGTGTTCCTAACACATAAAGTCGCCTCTTAATTGGTCTCCGGAAATATCGGTGGGAGCAACATAAACAATCTAACAGTATAAAAAGAAAGGAAATGGCAGTGACAGACTCCTCCAAAAAAGCCAGAAGAAAGAAGAGGGTGGAATCAATCTTCTTTTGGTGAATGTATAGTTATCAACGACCTATAAATCTGTCCCTAAGTATTTTAATACAATTTGATGGACATATACGTAACGCTGTTTTACCATTATTCAGCACGGATTTTTAGCTGGGACTGGCTTTGGATATGGCAGCTTTTTGGTTTATTTCTTATCTTTCGCCAATGAATGTAGTAGATATTAGTACACTACAGGGAGTGCAGAATTATTAGGCAAGTTGTATTTTTGAGGATTAATTTTATTATTGAACAACAACCATGTTCTCAATGAACCCAAAAAACTCATTAATATCAAAGCTGAATATTTTTGGAAGTAGTTTTTAGTTTGTTTTTAGTTTTAGCTATGTTAGGGGGATATCTGTGTGTGCAGGTGACTATCACTGTGCATAATTATTAGGCAACTTAACAAAAAAAAATATATACCCATTTCAATTATTTATTATTACCAGTGAAACCAATATAACATCTCAACATTCACAAATATACATTTCTGACATTCAAAAACAAAACAAAAACAAATCAGTGACCAATATAGCCACCTTTCTTTGCAAGGACACTCAAAAGCCTGCCATCCATGGATTCTGTCAGTGTTTTGATCTGTTCACCATCAACATTGCGTGCAGCAGCAGCCACAGCCTCTCAGACACTGTTCAGAGAGGTGTACTGTTTTCCCTCCTTGTAAATCTCACATTTGATGATGGACCACAGGTTCTCAATGGGGTTCAGATCAGGTGAACAAGGAGGCCATGTCATTAGATTTCCTTCTTTTATACCCTTTCTTGCCAGCCACGCTGTGGAGTACTTGGACGCGTGTGATGGAGCATTGTCCTGCATGAAAATCATGTTTTTCTTGAAGGATGCAGACTTCTTCCTGTACCACTGCTTGAAGAAGGTGTCTTCCAGGAACTGGCAGTAGGACTGGGAGTTGAGCTTGACTCCATCCTCAACCCGAAAAGGCCCCACAAGCTCATCTTTGATGATACCAGCCCAAACCAGTACTCCACCTCCACCTTGCTGGCGTCTGAGTCGGACTGGAGCTCTCTGCCCTTTACCAATCCAGCCACGGGCCCATCCATCTGGCCCATCAAGACTCACTCTCATTTCATCAGTCCATAAAACCTTAGAAAAATCAGTCTTGAGATATTTCTTGGCCCAGTCTTGACGTTTCAGCTTGTGTGTCTTGTTCAGTGGTGGTCGTCTTTCAGCCTTTCTTACCTTGGCCATGTCTCTGAGTATTGCACACCTTGTGCTTTTGGGCACTCCAGTGATGTTGCAGCTCTGAAATATGGCCAAACTGGTGGCAAGTGGCATCGTGGCAGCTGCACGCTTGACTTTTCTCAGTTCATGGGCAGTTATTTTGCGCCTTGGTTTTTCCACACGCTTCTTGCGACCCTGTTGACTATTTTGAATGAAACGCTTGATTGTTCGATGATCACGCTTCAGAAGCTTTGCAATTTTAAGAGTGCTGCATCCCTCTGCAAGATATCTCACTATTTTTGACTTTTCTGAGCCTGTCAAGTCCTTCTTTTGACCCATTTTGCCAAAGGAAAGGAAGTTGCCTAATAATTATGCACACCTGATATAGGGTGTTGATGTCATTAGACCACACCCCTTCTCATTACAGAGATGCACATCACCTAATATGCTTAATTGGTAGTAGGCTTTCGAGCCTATACAGCTTGGAGTAAGACAACATGCATAAAGAGGATGATGTGGTCAAAATACTCATTTGCCTAATAATTCTGCACTCCCTGTAATGATGGAATCAGTGCAGAATGAGAGGAAGGAATTCGCAGAAGTAAGTTCGCCAAACTCTGCAGTGTTTCTGAAATTGAGCAATCTGGCTATGATAGTCCAAGGAGAGGCTAATGTGGTAAGTTGGTGGGAATGCTGAACAGCAAAAATATTTTAAGAAACCGTGGTTGTCCACGGGGTTGAGTCCCTATGTCTTAAGTATTTTTTCATCCACCCAATCCCATCTCCTTCCCTCTACTCCAATGTATCGGACTCAATTTCTCATGGGGAGATTTCATACTGGCTGTAGTATTCTTCAATTCATCTTTTAGCTTTCTATGGCTCGCGTTCCACGCATCCTGACTGATACATATGATAGAGAGCAGAGATAGATTGTCAATTTACCGCTTGACCAAATGTTGAGTTGGTCTAACTACTGCAAATGCCTACCGAACCTTATTGGTTTAGCAGTGCTAATGCAGGTAAATCACGCACAAATGGCTAGTGATCCATGTCTAAGTTTATTTGTCATGACTAGGGGTGAACATGCTAGTACTTTGCTGACATTTACAGGAATTTATTTAATTACAAGCTTTGTAGCTGCATGCAGCCTTATAATTACTTCAGAGAATCTAATAGATAAGAAAAGGTGAATTATGAAATATTTCAACATCCACCAGCAGTAGCTGTGTAACAGGCTCAGCTTCTACCACTGTATGTTATTTTATTGTCAATGGGGTCCTGGGAAAAGCGCCTCAACCTATATTGGTGATCGTAAGTCGATGTATAATGGTGGTAATTGGAGAGTTTCTGTGAAGCAGTAATCAGCTTCACAGACTGAGGGTGTGGCTTTTAGACTGAAGGTGTGGTTGTGTAGTCAGGATGTGGTACTGACCACAAAGCTACATCGTCATCTACCCTTAAAGCACTTATTTAGTGTGTTGAGCAAAAGACAGAGGTAAACTGACCAAAAATCAACCAGGAGAGTGTCAGGATAACAATGCAGAACAACAAAGCACTGAGAAGGGAGTAAAGATGTTATTTATTAGCCTTCAAGACAGTGACCTAATCTCTTGAAATAAATCAGTGCATTAAAGTTCTGCTACTGTTGAAACACCCAAAAAAAGTCAGATGCAATGCTTTTATTATAGCCTTATAGCTCGCTATCGAGGGCTTTACTGGTTGTTAAAGGCCCTGAACCCGAGCTATAGGCCTAAATCGCAGGAGTAAACACGCCCTTGACTTATCTATTTTGGTATAATAATAGTAAGTGGATGGTTCCCTAAGGTCGATTAACCTTTTGACTCATTTAAGATACACAACAGTATCAAACAATACAAATCAGTAGAAAGTCAGTAAAGAATGCACCATGACCCATTTGACCACGAATAACCACACCTTTCATATCAATTAAAATGTTTATTTCCCTATATTAACAATGCTAAGGTCACGAAAATGAGTCTCAACACGAAATTATACAAATAAAGAAACATCATGGGTTGATCCAAACGCCTAAAGAATCTCAATTTTAACAAAGCAATTAAAACAATTATTTCAATAGCGAAAACACAAATTAATAGCAGCAATATTTAAGCCAGAGAAATAACATACATTTGATCAACACTAGAAGAATATCAGTTCATAGGTGTAGAGGAAAACACCTCACTAACTTCAGATTAGCATTAGCATATTGGGCTTCATGCAAAAGTTTTAGTAACATAAATTTAGAAAACATCTAGCTATGGCGCTATCAAAATAGCAGCAGTATCAAAACAGTAGCAGTTGCTTTTATTATAGCCTTATAGCTCGCTGTCGAGGGCTTTACTGGTTGTTAAAGGCCCTGAACCCGAGTTATAGGCCTAAATCGCAGGAGTAAACGCGCCCTTGACTTATCTATTTTGGTATAATAATAGTAAGTCGATGGTTCCATAAGGTCGATGAACCTTTTGACTCATTTAAGATACACAACAGTATCAATCAATACAAATCAGTAGAAAGTCAGTAAAGAATGCACCATGACCCATTTGACCACAAATAACCACACCTTTCGTATCAATTGAAATGTTTATTTCCCTATATTTACAATGCTAAGGTCACGAAAATGAGTCTCAACACGAAATTATACAAATAAAGAAACATCATGGGTCGATCCAAACGCCTCAAGAATCTCAATTTTAACAAACAATTAAAACAATTATTTCAATAGCGAAAACACAAATTAATAGCAGCAATATTTGAGCCAGAGAAATAACATACATTTGTTCAACACTAGAAAGAATATCAGTTCATAGGTATAGAGGAAAACACCTCACTAACTTCAGATTAGCATTAGCATGTTGGGCTTCATCCAAAAGTTTTAGTAACATAAATTTAGAAAACATCTAGCTATGGCGCTATCAAAATAGCAGCAGTATCAAAACAGTAGCAGTTGGTACCTGAAAAACAAAAGACAAGCAACAACGCACAGAACATCCATATTACCTTTCCCCAGGTAATCAGCAAAACAGCATAGCTTCATCAGAGGGTCAGAAGCATCAGCATCAGGAGAGGGGGCAGGTAGAGATGAAAATACCTTACTAACTTCAGATTAGCGTTAGCATGTTGGGCTTCATGCAAAATATCAAAACAGCAGCAGTATCAAAACAGTAGCAGTTGGTACCTGAAAAACAAAAGACAAACAACAATGCACAGAACATTCATATTACCTATCCCTAGAGAATCAGCAAAACAGCATAGCTTCATCAGAGGGTCAGCAACATCAGCATCAGGACAGGGGGCAGGAAAAGGGGTGACAGTTCATAATTAGGACTCTAAGTTCTCTGAACCATCAAGTTAATAATCTAAGGAAGGCAGACAGGAAAGCGCTACAAGGTCTAAGCGTTGCTCTTTGAAGTAAGCACCAGCATCATTGCATGGATCATGGGAAATAACTCAAAATAATAAAATACCAACATGTCAGTAGACTAACTGGTGTCAAAGTGACAGAGTGTCAAAATGACTAGCATTACCGAGAAGTTGTGCAGTGGGATAGAGTGAGCCAAGAGACAGAGAGCTGACTGACTTAAAGTTCCAAGTGTCATGTAGTTAAATTAAAATCATTCCACATTGTCATTGGTCGGAAGCATCAGGCAAAGAAAGAACATTCAATTACACAAATAGCAGGTATCGGCAATGTACTAGAAAAGATGCAACAAAACATTGAAAATGTGATGATTGGATCTTCTCCTTTTGCATAATGGCAAACTATATTAAACGTATCATCCTGCAGTTCCTTCTGATTGTAATCAGTAGGCCCTTTTGTTCACCACATTTCCAATGCGCTTCAAATCAACAGGTACAGTGATGTAGAAACATTCTGCAGATATACGTTTCCTCGAAATAAATACATTTCATTAATACAAGTTTTAAACAAGTTTGAGATTCAAACAAAGAATGTGTTATGGACTGTGGACATGAAATAATTCTACTAATGTTGTAACTTTAGAAAATTGGCAGACATTCAACATTAGCTGTGGCCTTGCTCTGCGAGAGGCCCAGCACTTACACAAGCAGAACTCTTTATTATTTCAACATTTAATTTGGCAGAGAACATGCTCTTAAAGAGACAAGTTTTTCATTACAACATTAGTGCATCATTTTAAAAACATGTGCATGCCTTGCATTCAATGGTGACCAAAATTAAAGCCACTGTTTCTGTCAACATTCATTTTTAACATTTAACATTTCACACATTAGTATGTCAGTATGATTACATAAAAGATAATTATTTATGTCAGAATATCTGAGCTCACAATCCCTCCTCTGATGACTATATACGTCATCACACTTACAACTCAAATTAATGTATTTATTTCATTGCACGTATTTCTAGAATTTTGTTTCCCTCACATATTCATGTAATCTTTTTCTCCTTGAATCTTTCCCATATACTTTTTCCAATTGAAATTCTACCCTCCTCTGATTCTTTTCAAATCTTCTCCTTTTGGTCACTTTGTATAATTTGCATTGTCCCCATATTCCAATTACACAAATCACAATGATTTAAACCCCTTGTATTACTTTCATTACCATTCCTTTTCCCAGGTTGCAAATCCAGTTCCCCGCAGCAGTCATCCCTTTGCCAGCTTTTTCCCAAACAGTAAGCTCAGTTAGTTCTTTTAATTCAGTTTTATCTTTTGTTATATTGTTAATCAAACCTCCAACTGCTTTATTGTTGTCCGGTATATAGGAACAACAATGACGTGGACCTGGCAATTTACAAACTCCGCCCTCCTTTGCTAAAAGAATGTCTAACGCAAGGCAGTTCTGAAGAGTCATAGCTCTTACCGCAGCAATTTTTGTAACCAAAGGATAATGGCTCCTGAATAGCCTGTCAGCATGTTATCCACAATTGCAGAGGACTGTTGGATTTTAATTGAATTCAGAACAACTCCCTCTGAAGTAATTATTGTTCCAAATATGTCTCAAACAATGCTAGAAACTGATTCTCGCTCTTGTCTCTTTGGTTGTAATTTAGGCATTTTAGGAATTTTACTCAAGTCATCAAGTTGGTACATTTTCAGGAAAACTATTCCCAAATAACATATGCCATACCATCCTTTAGGAAGATGGTGATATGCATTTTTCCCACTGATGTAATAGATCCCGGCACGGGTGGGTCTAGACCATTCAGTATAAATGTTCACTTATTCTCAAACAAAAACACATGTCTACATTCACTCATTCCCACAAATATCTACCCTAGATTGTGGTCTGTATATACAAAGCTTTCCTACATGTTGTACTACTAAAGTTAGTCTCCCTTCTTTATGTCAGTAAATGCATAGTCATTACCAGGACTAAGTGAAACTAATTTCTTATCTACTTTAGCCTTGATCGCCCTTCTCCTATCCTCTGTGTAATCTAGAAAGCTCTTTTCTAAGGATGAAAGTAAACAGGTTAAATTGTTTCTTTGAGCAAAGGCTGTCCAAACATTAATGTAGGTTCAAATAAATTCTTCCCTATTTCTATGTTCTTAGCTTTAGCTACTTTATTAAGATCCCTAGTTATAGGTACAAAAGAAAACACTACATCAAAGTTTGAATAGAAATATTGGATACACTCCTGGTTATAGAATTGTTTTAGTAAAATAATACGACTTATGCAATATTTTAGAGGCAAACTGTGATAGACAATTCCCTCCTCAACAGAGGCTGGAATCTACGCGCAAACATAACAATCTTTTGCATCCATTATATCAACATACTTACGCAATAAGCAATAGAAGACATTAGAAGAAAGCTCTCCCTGTGTATATACATATTTCTCATCTATTTTAAATCTATCTATTGCTGAAAGAGTAGGCACTAATTCTGAAGATGTAGTTTCTACAGCTATGGTATGGTTTATCCCATTCTCATCAAAGACAATCACAGCCACAATTAATACCAAACATACAATTGCACAAACAATCAATAAACCAATACCCATCTATTTACAGCATCTATTTTTAGCATTTTGCTGGTTGTGGTTACCCATGGTCTGTAATGAATCAGGAAGTAAAGCAAATACAAAAATATAGCTATGCAGCAAAAATCAAAACAAAAAAAAATACAAAAAACTAAATTTTTCATTTCTTCAATCTTCAGTCTTCGAACTTAAATCCCTCCTTATTTTTTTTCAATAACATTCACAGCTTCATCCACACTGTACCCCCTTTTTCAAAAATCAGTAAAGTTGTCAAATTTAGTTTAGCAGCTTGTAAAAATCAGGTTATCAAAGTCTTTCAAAAATATTTTTCTACAAAGTCTTTTCATTTAGTTTTCAAAATTTCAATTTTCCCAACAAATGTCATCGATTTTTCTTCAAGTACCAAAATATAGACCTGGTATGTCTCTATGAAAGCAAAAATTCAAAAATTCTTCTTGCCATTCTTTGTTAGCCTCATATGCCCAGTCAGCACCTGAGTATCTTTGATTGCCAACTCTCTTTCTTTTTGATTTATTCACTATCACTCAGATCTTCATTTTTAGAAGTATTGACTTCGAATTGGTAGCACGACGTTTGTTTCCTTTGACTTTAATCTTGTTTCTGACCAGTTGTCACCTTTCAGCGGTTTTCTTGTTAATGTTTTTTCATTATTGAACACAAGTTCTTCTCCTCTGATGTTCCGGCAATCATTTCAGGAGGAGTCAAATCTTTTTGGCTCAGATCTGTCTCAACTCCTTTCCCGCCGGAGGCTGTCACTTGCTCAGTCCGATTTCTCAGACCATCTGTTTCTGAGGACACCTCCTCTGAACAGATTTTCTCTGGACTGGTTCTCTTTCTTGTTCTCTTTGGACCGGTTCTTTTACTGTTTTGTTTGAGGACGTTGAGTATGTCTCATCCTCATCTTTCAGGATTCCTTCCACTTCATCTGTCACATGATTAAGCAAAATAACTGGAGTATGTTCAGGCTCTGACTCCAATTCACTTCATCCTCTGTCTTGCTCTGGAATATGTCTGGGTGGTGAAAGTCTCAACAACTCTTCTTCTTGTTCTGTTGGATTATTCACTTTGAGAGTGTGGCTTGCGTGGATCCAGTTTGGAAGTCCCGAACACTGCACAGCCATGGTAGTGATTAATACTACCTGTTAAGGACCTTTCCACCGAGGCTCCAAACACGATTTTCTCACGTGCTTTCGAATCACAACCCAATTACCTGCTTTCAGGTTGTGTCCTTGGTCTTGAGATGGTTGTAATGTGGTAGCCTCCACCTGATGAGAGAAAGTGTGAACTGCACCATCTAGACCTTTGCCGTAGTCCAATATCATATCATCTGTAATGTTCACAAGAGCAATTGTAGGTACAGCTGGCAATCTCATGGCTCTCCCCATGAGAATTTTGTGAGGCGACAATCCTGTTTTCTTGTCAGGGGTGCTTCTCATTGACATTACAACCAACATCAAAGCATCTGTCCATTTAAGATTTGTGGATGCACACATTTTTGCCAATCTCGACTTCAAAGTGCCATTAATCTGTTCTACAAGTCCTGAGGCCTCTACAATGAAGCTTATGCTTCCATGTTTAAAGCTGAACATAGCAACGTAATCACTTAATTGTTGAAGTGGCTTCCTCTATCTGATTCCAAAGAGACCGGAAAACTGAAACGTGGAATTAACTTCCTAAGCAGTAACTTTGCTACTGTAAGACTGTTATTTCTTTGCATAGGGTAAGCCTCAATCCAATGACAAAAAATGCACACGATTACCAACACATACTTCAAACCAGCACACGCAGGCATCTCAATGAAATCAATTTGCATTTTGCTGAATGGTCCTCCAGCCATGCCAATATGTCCCATATTGACCACTGTTTCTTTGCCCAAGTTCAACTGCTGGCAGATGACGCATCTGTGGCAAACTGCTTCGACAACCTGTCTAAATTTTGGATTGAACCAAAATTGCTTGAACAATCAGACCATAGCATCTCTACCCACCTGTGCCTGACCATGAAATTATCTGGTCATCTGAGTCAGTGGACTGTTGGGCAATACTACCTTCCCTTCTCCCGAGACCCAAAAATCATCATCCTTTTAGACGTATATCATTTTAATCCATTCCCTGCACTCATCTTTGGAAACATTATCTTGAAGAGTTTTCGACCCCTCCAAAGTGTCAATTACCTGCATTACATAATTTGCATAAATTTCATCATTTTCAGATAATGATTCACATTCTCCTTTCTAGGATATGCTGTTCAAGGCACAAAATTTTGCGACTTGATCCGCATATGCATTATCTATTGACATGTAATCCTTTGATGTCCAATGTGCACTGCATTTCACCACAGCAATCTTCTTAGGCATTTGAATCGCTTTTAAGAACTTGTGTATTCTTTCACCATTTCTTATTGGTGAACCAAATGAGGTCAAGAAACCTCTCTGTGACCACAATTGACCAGAGTTGTGCACAATGCCGAATCCATATTGATTGTCTGTGTAAATAGTGACTTTCAGTTGAGTTGAAATGTGGCATGCTCTGATCAGAGCCACCAGTTCCGCCACTTGTGCAGAAAACACTCCTTGAAGCCATGAAACTTCCAGTATGCCAGTGATAGTGCACACTGCGTATTCTCTCCGTGCAGCAGAAATCCACTGCCAGGAAGATGGAGCTATGGCAGAGAATCGTGGACAGGGTCAACGCCATGGGACAACACCCCAGAACAAGGGATGACATCAGGAAGAGGTAGAACGGGGGAAGGTACGGTCCGTGGTTGCACAACACCAGATAGCTGTACAGAGGACTGGCAGTGGACCCCCACCTTGTCCCCCACAACTAACAACATGGGAGGAGCAAGTCTTGGCAATACTGCATCCTCAGGGCCAGGCAGGAGTAGCAGGAGGACTGGACTCTGGTAAGTCAAATTGTGACCACTTTCACCCCCCTACCTGCATGCCATCACAAACTCACACCCATACCCTCACCCCATCACTCCACCACCTTACATATACCCCACCATCACAACCCACCCATCCCAATGCCAAGCCCTGCATGCAACACAAATGCATTGAACCCCATTACAGACCTGCATGGACACCCATCACTAAAGCATGCACATTAGACAGAATCACCTAGCCCACAAAGTCACTACTCACACAAGGCAAAGCTGACAGGGCAATCACAACCATACAGGGCAACACACCCATGCACAAGATGTCACACGTAGGAACTATAACACTGCATTTACATCCCCACAGGTCCCCTACCCAACGTCACATGGAGAGGAGGCGCCAGCAACATCCAGTTCCCCCCCCCAGAAGAGGCCCAGAGTGATGACAGCAGGTCTGCTCGCCTGGATCAGGATGACCAACCTGGCCTATCAGGGATCTCTGGACAGTCGGTTACCCAGGCACAGTCCCATACCACTAAAGAGCCTCCCCCCAAAGAAAACACCACCACAGCACCCACCCAGCAGGCCCATACCTCTGTCCCCGGGACAAGTCAATCAGCAGTGTGTCGACCACACACCACGACCCCAGGCAACCCCACAAACACAGGACGATCAGGGACCTGGGGTCAGTGGCAGTCAGCACACAGTTCAGGGGACAGAGGCACAGGACAACAGGTAAGCTGGGAGGACTGCTGTGTGACAGGGGGAGGACAGGCCCAGGGAACCGACTCTCTACAAGGCACTCACCAACATCCTGGTGGCATACCACCATTCCCAGGAGACGATGGGCCAGATGCTAGACAAGTTGCAGGAGACCCAGTAGCTGCGGGAGGGCAATACCTGGGCATCAGGGAGGACCTGAAGGTCATCCACACCACCCTAGTCACCATTGCAGCGGTGCTGGCAGGCATGGCCAACACCATGAGGGAGGCAGTGGAACACCACAGGGCCCCTGACACTAGCCACACCAATAAGCAGCCCTCCACATCCGCTGCCGCTAGTGGACAGGAGGCCCCACCACAGGAACAACAGACCACCAACACCCCGCAAAAGGTCCCTGGGATCCAGGCAGAAGCCAGAGAGCATTGCCAAGACCCCCACCAGGAAATAAGAATCTCCTGATTGTCACCCTTATGTCCCACTCTGTCACCCTGTCCACTTCAACTGCCATTGCTCCCCTTCCTATGCCTCCTTGGACAATGCACCTGTGATACAAATAGACTGGACTGCATCCTGGGCTTACCTTCATCATCCCCCCAGCCCATTGCACATCCCCTTCTACCTCTTAGCACTTAAATAAACACTCGTTGAAAAAATACAAGTATGGAGTATGTCAAATGATTTAACTATGTATTTGTTTAACAAGGTTTAAACACTGCAATACAACCGTACAGTAATGTATGCATAGGAATGACCTGTAGGTGGCTGCAGTCAACACACCAGGTGCCAGAGTGGGGCACATATATCTGAAAATAGAGATGCCAAAGGGTACAGTAAGTGGCCATAGAAGTGCGAAAATCTGCATGCCATGTACAATGTCAAATACAAAACTGTCAATGCAAAGTGAAGTTACAGTGTCTTACCTGTGTGTCACTGGAAGTACTGTCGTATAATAGCTATTCTGTTGTCCTCATCCTCATCCTTTGCCACCTCATCTTCACTGTCCACAGGGTCTACTACTGCCACATGCCCATCTCCAGCCTCATCCTATTGCAGAAAAGGCACCTAGTGTCTCAAGGCAAGGTTATGCAACATGCAGCATGCCATGATGATCTGGCACACCTTCTTGGGTGAGTAGCACAGGGATCAACCTGTTAGAGGCAGGCACCGAAACCTGGCTTTTAGGAGGCCGAATGTCCTCTCTATTATTCTCCTTGTTCGCCCATGTGCCTCATTGTAACATTTCTCTGCCTTTGTCCTGGGATTCCTCACAGGGGTCAGAAACCATGAGAGGTTGGGGTAACCAGAATCACTTGCAAATATTGAGGGACAACTGTTAGACACACACTAACCCTTAGGGCCCACATCATACCCATACACCAACATCCACTGTGTGGGAACAAGGGCTCATCTATTAGCCACACCCAGTGCCTCTGGAGTTGAGCCATCACATCTGGGATGCTGCTATTCCTCAGGATATCAGGGTATCATGCACAGAGCCAGGATACTTTGCATTGACATGGGAGATTTACTGGTCCACCAGGCACACCATCTGCACATTCATGGAGTGAAAGCTCTTTCGATTTCTGAACACCTGTTCATTTCTCTGGGGGGGGGGAACAAATGCAATATGTGTATCATTAATTTCCCCAAGAATGTTGGGGATATGTCCCATTGCATAGAAGTCAGCTTTCACTGTAGCCAAATCCTCCAACTGGGGGAAAATGATGTAGCTGAGTATGTGTTTTATCAGGACAGACAACACCCTGGTTAGCACTATTGAGAATATTGACTGTGACATCCCTGCTGCCAAGCCCACTGTCACTTGGAAGGAGCCACCTGCCAAGAAATGGAGCACAGATAGGACTTGCACAAGAGGGGGGATCCCAGTGGGGTGACGGATAGCAGATATCAGGTCGGGCTCCAATTGGGCACACAGCTCTGTGATTGTGGCCCTGTTAAGTCTATAGGAGGGGATAATGTGCCTGTCCTCCAGTGTTGCCATGTCCACCAGCGGTCTGTACATAGGGTGACCGTCTCCATCTCCTATTCATCTGCAGCGGTTGTAATCTAGGGGGCAAAAGGGGGGGGCAGCTTGTCAGTATTCCACATTTCCAAACACTTCACTGCATTGCATGTTGTGACAGTAACAGTATGTTGATGGATAGGCCCAAATGCTGCCTATGTGTACTGTGACGCAGTTAGGTATGGCATCCACCTGTCCTGTTTGGAGGGACAGGTGGAAATGAGGTAATTCCGCTGACGTAGTGCACCGTTGCGGTAGGCGGTCAAGTACTGCAGCACCTCATTGTTTGTCTATGGGCCCTATGGGTTACAGTGGCCAATGGTGATGTATGCCAGCGGTGACGGCATGCACTGCCATGGACGTGACCGCCATTTTCTATCTGTTCACTCACTTGCTTCCTAACCTTCTACAGGAGAGGACCGACACTGCAAGTGCTGCTGTGACCTGTGTTTGGAATTGACCATGGCTTGTGTCACTGGGAAATGGCCCCTTCCTTCACCGCTGTGGAGTTGGAGAGACTGGTGGATGGGGTCCTACCCCAGTACTGAATGCTGCATGGGCCTCCAGACCAACAGGTGAGTACATTGTGAGCACGATGCAAGGGGCATGGATGCATGGAGTGCTGTTTGTGAGGGCCTCGTGTGGGGGGGTTGGTGGAAGCGTTCTGGGCAGCGTGATGCATGTATGGTGGGCAATGTCTGTGTGTAAGGGGATGTGAGGGCTATGGTGGGCCATGAGTGTAACAGACGGGATGGTATGACTGATACCTTTTTCAATGTATCTTTTTCTGCAGGTCAGCGCCCATCAGAAAAAGGGTATATGGCGTGCCATCGCCAAGGATGTGCGGACCCTGGGAGTCTACGACAGGCGGAGCACCCACTGTCCCAAACGGTGGGAGGACCTGAGATGCTGGGCAAGGAAGACGGGAGAGGCCCACCTGGGGATGGCCTCCCAACGAGGAAGGGGTGCCCATCGAACCCTGACCCCCCTTGGTAGCCTGCATACTGGCGGTGGGCTATCCAGAGCAGGATGGGCGCCTGATGGCTTCACAGCAGCCACATGGGGGTGAGTACAGTTTCACATTATACTACTTGTGCGTGGTGGGGTGGTCTCAAGTGGGTAATGTGGGCCTGTGGGTGCCCCTTGGTCAGGCCGGACATTGCAGGGTAGTTTCCTGGAACACCACCTCCAACCAAGCTAATAGGCATCCACTACTGGGCAGGGCTCTGTGGGTCTCAGGTATGCTGCAATTGGCATTAGGTATTCCTGTCCATAGGCTGGTGACTAGCATTGTGACTGGTAGTGTATTGCCTAGTGCGTAGGGCTGTTCCCTGTGTGTGTGTGTGTGTGTGTGTGTGTGTGTCGTGTGCGCCAACGGTGTTGTTGCTGCCATTGACTAAGTTTATCCTTTGTCTCTCCCCCTCCCTTTTTGTTTTGTCACCCTGTCCTTATATGTATTAGCATCATCTGACGGAGGAGCAGAGGCACCGGTGACAGAGGGAGCTGCATCCCACAGGGCCCAGGAGGCCGAATCCACTGACGGTGAGGGCACCAGTGGGACGGAGGGCGAGGGGAGCACCACGGCAGAGACAGGAGGGGACAGTTCGGACAGTGATACCTCCTCCGATGGAAGCTCCCTGCTGGTTGTTGACACCTTAGTGCCCAACCCAACTGAAGGTAGAGCTGCCACCCTCGTACCAGCACCGCCCTCCCAGCAGCCCCTCAGTGAGTTTCCCATGCCCACTCAGCCAGGAGGGTGGGCATCTCCTTCCCCCCAGGAACCTCAGGCCCTGCCCCAGTTAGCTCTGCTGCCCTGAGTGAGGAGGCTTTTGTCCTCCTGCGATCCATCTCTGTTGGGCAGTCAACCATAGTGAATGCTATCCAGGGCCTGGCAGGTCATTTGCAAAAAAAACAAATGCATTCCTGGAGGGCATTCACTCTGGCATGGTGGCCCAACAGAGATCAATGCAGGCTCTGGCCTCCTCCCTGATGGCAGCTATTGTCCCTGTCTCTAGCCTCTCCCCTCAAACTTCCTCTGCCCAGTTCCATTCCCCTCAACTCCAACCTATCCCAAGCACACATTCAGACCAGCATGCACCCAAGACAACACACAGGAGTGGCTCAGGCAAACACAAGCACCACACATCATCCCACAGACACTCACACAAACACCATCCAGATGCAGACATAACAACACCCACTGCTTCAACTGTGCCCCCCTCCTCCTCATTGTCCACCACCCTCCCAGTAGCAGTCACAACCACCACATCCATGTACATGACCCCTGTGTCCTCTCCCACTGTGTCTGTGCCCCCCCTGCTAAGGCACCCAAACGCATGCACTCAGACACCCAACAGCCATCCACCTCACAACAGCATCCAGCCCATGCACTTGCACCCAAACACAGCAGACGGACACGTCCAACAACCACTCCCTCTTCCTCCACTCCCAAACCTTCACCCTCTTCCCAACCCAATGTCCCTAAGAAGCTTTTCCTCTCTGCCGTTGACCTCTTCCCTAACCCTCCACCCCTTTCCTTCAAGTCGGGCCAGGGTAGTCAGAACCCAGGCTAGCACCTCGGCCACCCAGCCCACGGCCACAGTAGTGTCAGCAGCTACTGCAGGTGGGAGAGGCTCCAGGGAACCAACCATCAGCACTGACAGTGTGCCTGCACCAGCTGCCAAGGGGAAGGGCAAGGAGGCACTACCAGCTGCCAAGGGGAAGGGCAAATAGGCACCACCAGTTGCCAAGGGGAAGGACAAGGAGGCACCATCAGCTGCCAAGGGGAAGGGCAAGGAGGAACCACCAGCTGCCAAGGAGAAGGGCAAGGAGGCACCACCAGCTGCCAAGGGAAAGGGCAAGGAGGCACCACCAGCTGCCAAGGGGAAGGGCAAAGGGCCTGCACCTGCAGGCAGGATGGATGGGAGGCCTGGTGCTGGGACTGATTCTGAGCCCCCACCAACTATGGCGGTTCAGCCGTCCAAGGCTGCAGGGGAAGGGCTGGAGCCTCCCCCTACCACCACCAGCAGCACCGCCACCAGCACCACTGCCAGCAGCAGCAGCCCCAGTGGGCAGCCGTCCGAGGTTGCAGGGGAAGGGCTGGAGCCTACCCCCACCACTGCCAGCCCGACACCAGCACCACCACTGCCACCACGGAGCAGCCATCACCACTGGCGGGCAGTGTGTAGTCCTACCTCCATGGGCTGTAGTACGTCCTGGACCCTGGAAATCCTGTGGGTCAGACAGCCTGGTGAGAGACTGTGACCTTGCACTCCCCAAGATCTGCATCACAGGGCACAAGGCCCCCTCCAGAACCAGTGGAGAAGCCATCCACTCACCCCCTCCTTGCCAGGATGAAGCACACGGGGCACAAGGCCCCCTCCATAACCAGTGGAAGGAGCCATCCACTCACCCCCTCCAGGCCCCCTCCAGAACCAGTGGAAGAAGCCATCCACTTACCCCCTTATTGCCAGGATGAAGCACACTGGGCAAAAGGCCCACCTCCAGATCCAGTGGAAGCAGCCATCCACTCACCCCCTCCTTGCAAGGATGAAGCACACAGGGCACAATGCCCCCCTCAGGAACCAGTGGAGAAGCTAACCACTAGAGAGACTGTGGCTTTGCACTCCCCAGAACCAAGCAGTGGGCAAACCACCCATTTGAGAGACTGTGGCTTTGCACTCCCCAGGACCAAGCAGTGGCAAACCACCCACTAGGAAGACTGTGGCTTTGCACTCCCCAGGACCAAGCAGTGGGCAAACCACCCACTAGAGGGACTGTGGCTTTGCACTCCCCAGGACCAAGCAGTGGGCAAACCACCCACTAGAGAGACTGTGGCTTTGCACTCCCCAGGACATCGCACAGGGCATGTAGCCCCCTCCAGAACCAGTATTGTTGTACCATCTTCCGGCTGAGGTGCCACCCCATGCCCGTCCCCCTGAGGTGCCTGTGTATTTTCCTGATGCCCCTGCAGTTTCTCTCCGTGTTGTTGCAGGAGTCAAGTGGGGCCTTGGCCTATGTGATGTGGCCCTGTGGCCCACAAACATTGAGGACTGGGCAGTGTCCCTCCATTTATATATATGTATATACTGTTTTGATTTTGAATCATGAATTTCTAGTATTTTATCTTATTACACTCACTTTAATCAATTCCTTTTGTCCTTGCATTATTCCTGAGGGGTGTATATGTAATGTTACTGCATCTGTTTGTGTGTATGGTGTTGGGGGTGGTGGTGTTGCGCATTGCATGTGTGTGTCACTCTCTTTTTCCTCCCCCCTCCTTTGTGTGCTAGGCGGCAGGACTCACCATGGTCGTCTTCGCCGGCGTTGCTGTTCGTAGTGAATGATGAGGTATACAATCATGGGAAATATGTGCAACTCAGGCTCCATGGTGTCATGGTTCTTCCTTGAGTCTCCAGAGGTGAGTCCTTTGCCTTCTGTGTTCTGTTTCCACTATGCTTTTGATGTCGTTGGTACCGCCCCGGAGAAGGTGGCAGATAGGCCTGTTGTAATACAGTAGGCGGTACATTGTCTTCCGCCTGGCTGTTGGCTGTTCCCTCCGCGGTGCTTGTTGCTACCACCGTGGCGGTCGGTGTGTTAAGTGGCTGTATGTGTGGGCGGTTTCTGCCGTGGTCATAATTAAAATTTTTTTACAGCCGGCCTGTTGGCGGTATTACCGCCGCTTTATCACCGACCACCAGGGTTGTAATGAGGGCCTATGTTGTGGCAACTGACTTTGTACTGGAGACACAGTCGGCAAATGGAAGCTGCTCTACATTGGTACTTGCGCTAGAGGACTAATCTGTACTGAGCTCTGTGTCATGTTAGGATTAACCTGTATGGAACTCTCTGTCATGTTAAGATTACTCTGTATTGAACTCTGTGACATGTTAAACAGTGTCAGTGCAGAGGGATTCACACTAGTATTTGGACCATTCTCTTGTGCACATATGGTGGTGAACGATTTCTCAATACCTGTAAAATAAACTCATCATTGTCTGACTCTTCGTCAGGAGTCAAAGACTTCCTGGCCTCTTTTGATTTCTGCTCTTCATCCTAAAATGAACTCCCTTTCCATTTCTTAGAAGCTTTCTTTGCTTCTTTCTCACTGTCTTCTGAGATCAGAGGAAACATTCTAATACCATGTAAGGTACTTAATCTCCATTGTCGCTGGTCATTATCCCACCTAGCTTCTGCTAGTGTCTTCTCTGCTCTTCTCATTTTTCTCTTAAACCTCAACGCTTGTTTTTGTCTGGCTACTAGCAACCAGATCACTTATGCCTCAAACTGAGCTGGTCTCCGCAGAGGTTTTAAACCGTACATCACTTGTCTCAAATTCTCTAAAATTCTCAAATTAAAGGTTCCATTTTCAGGAAACGCTAAGGTCCATTTCTTTTCTGTGATTTTGCACCAATGTTTTAACCAAAGGCATGCTCCGGTACCTTTCTCTTTAATCACGATATATGCTGGACTACCGTCTAGCAGGCAAACGTCTCCTACCCTAGATGTGATATGTTCATCTCCCGTAAGTGCACTTTTTAAAGCTTTGAAGAACTTCATTTTCACAAATTTATGTCAAGAATCAATAATCAGGAAGTGACTTTTAATCCCACAATGCTCTTTTTCCACCTTCTCAACCAATTACGCTTCACGGTTGTCCACCAATCCGTGTGTCCCTTCTCACTAACCAATCTATCCCTGCATGGCTCAAATGAAGTCACACTTACACACAGCGGTTGACAAAGTCACCCGGCTGGTCCTCCTAAACTCAAAAACACTGAAAACTAATGCAAAATTATTGTGTGCATCTTAACAAAAATCAATAAAACGAATTTGTGAGCTTACTACAAGTTGGGAAATACAATTGCTTCAAGAACCTTAGGGATTTTTCACTGACGGCTTTCATTCTAGCAGCTACTCTATCTTTCTCAGTTCCCCAGATTCACAAGCAAAATTTGACCTGCAAATTTTACTCTCAACTGATCAATGGGTTCTGTCCTGGTGCATATAGCACTCACCAAATCTCAGTCGAGAAAACCTCACACTCGACTTAACTCACAAACTCGACTTGCCAACCACGCCCGATTGGCCTGTTAGAGAGACAATTTACAACAATACCCCAAGTGTCTCAATACACTTTTAACATACTCCGGAGTCTTAGACCTACCTGCGAGGTCCATATACCAACACCCACATGGACAATTTTTGAGCACCAAGCACCACATACATGTGAAGTACACCGATTTCCCTACTCTCACACTTCAGAGTACGCAAACCCTTCTACAACATCGTTTTGTAGTACGCGAACTCCCTAAACCCTCACAAACAACTCAATTCACCTGCAATTTTAGCTAAAGCCGTGCAAGCGCATAATCTACTTCATTCAACCTGACAATAGAATGCTGAGAACACTCCCCACCAACATAGGCAAACTCCAAGGACCAGGGAAAGTCACCTTTGTCGTTTAGGGAAACATATTCTCCATATTCTGCATCAATAATGTTCACAAATCCCCCCAAAAAAGTCAAACTAACACCTGACATAATTTAAAGAGACATAACTATCAAATTCTGCTACCAAAACTGTGAGCGCGCTCTTGGCTTATCTATTTTGGTATAATAATAGTAAGTGGACGATGAACCTTTTGACTCATTTAAGATATATACTAGGAGCAGTTATAAGACACAACAGTATCAAGCAATACAAATCATTAGAGTGTCAGTAAAGAACGCACCATCACCCATTTGGTCACAAATAACCACACCTTTGGTATCAATTAAAATGTTTATTTCCCTATATTAACAATGCTAGGGTCACAAAAATGAGTCTCAACACCAAATGATACAAATAAAGAAACATCACAGGTTGATGCAAACACCTAAATAATCTCAATTTAAACAAAGCAATTAAAACAATTATTTCAATAATGAAAACACAAATTAATAGCAGCAATATTTGAGCCAGAGAAATAACATACATTTGTTCAACACTAGAAGAATATCAGTTCATAGGTATAGAGGAAAACACCTCAGAAAACTTCAGATTAGCATTAGCATGTTGGGCTTCATGCAAAAGTTTTAGTAACATAAATTTAGAAAACATCTATCTACGGCGCTATCAAAATAGCAGCAGTATCAAAACAGTAGCAGTTGGTACCTGAAAAACAAAAGACAAGCAACAACGCACAGAACATCCATATTACCTTTCCCTAGGTAATCAGCAAAACAGCATAGCTTCATCAGAGGGTCAGAAGCATCAGCATCAGGAGAGGGGGCAGCAAAAGAGTTGACAGTTCAGAATTTGAACTTAAGCTCTCTGAACCATTCAAGTTAATTATCTAAGGCAGGCAGCAAAGCGCTACAGGCCCTAAGCATTAGGCGCTAAAGTAAGCACCAGATTAATTGCATGGAGCATGGGAAATAACTCAAAAAGAACCAGAAGGTCTGTAGACTAACTGGCAAGTACCAAGGTTACAGAGTGCCAAAATGACTAGCATCACAGAGAAGTTGTGCAGTGGCATAGAGTGACCCAAGAGATAGAGAGCTGACTGACTTAAAGTTCCAAGTGCCATGTGGTTAAATTAAAATCATTCCACATTGTCATTGGTCAGAGGCATCAGGCAAAGAAAGAATATCCAATTACAAAATTAGCAGATATCGGCAATGTACTAGAAAAGGTACAACAAAACATTGGCGATGTGATGATTGGGTCTCCTCCTTTTGCGTAACGCCAAACTATCTTAAATGTATTATCCTGCAGTTCCTTCCAACTGTTATCAGTAGGCCCTTTTGTTCACCACATTGCCAATGCGCTTCGAATCAACAGTTACAGTGATGTAGAAACATTCTGCAGATAAACACATTTCCTCGAAAGAAATTAATTTAATTAATACACGTCTTCGAATTTTTTTAGATTCAAACAAAGAATGAGTTGTACAGTGGACATGAAATCATTCTACCAACGTTGCAAAATTGGCAGACGTTCAACATTAGCTGTGGACTTGCTTTGCTGGAGGCCCAGCAGTTACATAAGAAAAACTATTATTTCAGCATTTAATTTTGCAGAAAACATGCTCTTAAAGAGACATGTTTTTCATTACAACGTTAGCGCGTTATTATGAAAACATGTGCAGGCCTTGCATTCGATGGTGGCCAATATTAATGCCACAATTTATGTCAAAATTAATTTTTAACATTTAAACATTTTGCACATTAGTACATCAGAATGATTACATAAAGGATAATTATTTATGTCAGAATATCTGGTGTCACACAGGCAGGGTCTATAATGAGGGATAGGGCTTTTAACAACCGGTATAGCCAAAGGCAGAAGGGCTGCAAGGCTATTAAAACTTTCCACCCACTGAGGTAGAATGTTCTAAATTAAGAAGAGAGAAACTTGAAGACAAACACTGCAATGTTGGAGCTCCAGGCTTTTACCAACCATTATAACCCCATAACTACTCCATTGTCTTCAATGAAGCTCTGAGCATTCCAATGTTCTAATATTTAATATTATGGACCTCCAGACAGCAAAGTGTATCTAAAGTGTTGTGTGAGGGTCCATGGTCAGGTAGAACCACACAAAGCTCTTAGCCCTGCGCAGACCAATCTGCTGCTGCTAGACACTCTGGGTCGCCTAGAAAACAGACAGCGCAAGAATGCAGCATCTTGGTATCCTAGACAGAGCTGGAGATACAGATTCTACATTACAGACAACTTCTCAGCCTAAAGAAAAAAATCATAAAAATTACACCTACCTGTCTAGAGTAACCTCTTTACCGTGTCCCCTTCTTTAATCCCTCCTCCCTGCACAGCTCTAACCTCAGTCACATATATCTGAAGTCTTGTGTGGGAGCCCTGCTTCATCATCCAAGGATAGCTGTTCCATCATGAATCATATAATTTAGCCAGTTGACCCTATTCCGACACCAAACACTGGCGGTCATAACAACATTGGCAGTAAAAGCCGCGTACTGCCGTGCAGAAGACTGCCAATACACCGCCGTGGAAATCTGCCACAGCTATTATGACCCAAAGCTCGGAATCCGCCAAAATTCAGACACCCACACAAGTCCGCCACACCAAGGTCAGTGATAAACTGGCGAAAACAAAACCTCCACTGCCACGCCAACAGAAATACGCCCACACTATCATGACACACGAATCCATGCAGTGGTCTTTCAACCGCGGTATTCCATTGGCGGTACACACCGCCGCGCTCAAAATACACACACATTTACAAAACACAGCCACATTGGACAATTCGAAATACACACACCTGACACACATATACACACCACTCCCACACACCCAATACAATATAAAACACACACCCACATCACCCACAAACCCTTACGACAACAAATCACGAACGAAGACCAAAGAGAGACACCACCATCAACAACACTAGCATCCACAGGCACACAACACCATCACCCACATAACTTCCACGCACCGCACACTACACACCACTACATATCAGCACATTTATCACCCCACAAACCACCCCACACATCACTTACACCACCCCATGGCACGGCAAAGACACCCCAGGTTCTCGGAGGAGGAGCTCAGGGTCATGGTGGAGGAAATCGTCCGGGTAGAGCCACAGCTATTCGGATCACAGGTGCAGCACACCTCAATTGCAAGGAAGATGGAGCTGTGGTGAAGAATAGTGGACAGGGTCAGCGCAGTGGGACAGCACCCAAGAAATTGGGATGATATCAGGAAGAGGTGGAATGACCTACGGGGGAAGGTGCATTCCGTGGTCTCAAGACACCACCTGGCGGTTCAGCGGACTGGCGGCGGACCCCAACCTCCTCCTCCACAGCTAACAACATGGGAGGAGCAGGTCTTGGCGATTCTGCATCCTGAGGGACTCGCAGGAGTAGGTGGAGGAATGGACTCTGGTAAGTCAAATCTTAACTACTACATCCCCCACCCTACCTGCATGCCAGCACATACCCCCACCCTCACCCTCACCCCATCACTCTAACTCCTCACAAATGTCCCAACATCACAAACCACACATCCTAACACCAAGCCCTGCATACAACAACAAAGCATGGACACCCATCACCAAAGCATGCCCACTGCACATACCCATACACCCCCCTAAACCATCATCACACGAGGTCCCACACAGGAATGCAAGCACTGTGGTACACGGTCACCCACCCATTGCACACCATGACACACACAGATGTAATAAACATCCTTTTATACCCCTTCAGGAACCCTACCCAACGTCACCGGACAGGAGGGTCCACACGTGTCCACACCACCAACAGAAGAGGCCCACAGTGATGACAGCACCTCTGTCCAACTGGATCTAGATGACCAGCCCGGCCCATCGGGGAGCTCGGGACAGTCGGTTCCCCACACCCAGTCACAGGCCATCACAGACATTCCCCCCTCTGGAAACACCAGCACAGCATCCACCCAGTGGGCCCATACCTCCATCCCCAGGACACGTCAATCAGCTGTGTGTCCACCACTACAGGGAACCCAGGCTAACCCACCACCCCAACAACAACAGGGACCTGGGGGCAGTGGTAGTGGGCACACGGTCCAGGGGACAGAGGCCCAGGAACACAGGGGAACTGGGAGGGTTGCTGTGCGACAGGGGGTGGACAGGCCCAGGGAACCCACTCTCCACGAGGCCCTCTCCTCCATCATGGGAGCCTACCACCACTCCCAGGAGACGATGGCAACAGTACTGGCCAAGTTTCAGGAAACCCAGCGCCTGCAGGAAGAACAGCATATGGGCCTCTTGGAGGAACTCAGAACCATCAATTCCACCCTGGGCACCATCGTAGGGGTGCTGAAGGAACTACTCAACACCAGGAGGGACACTGTGGCACTACAAGAGGCCCCTGACACTAGCCTGGACCATGAACTGCCCACCACCTCCTCTGGCGCTAGTGGACAGGACGCCCCGCCACAGGACCACCACACCAGCACCCCACCCCCTGCAGAGGGAGAACCACCTCGCAAATGGTCCCCGAGATCCAGGAACAACACAGAGAATGATGCCAAGACCCCCGCCAAGAAATGAGACCACCCTGATTGTCATCCTACTGTCCCACTTTGTCACCCTGTCCATCCTTAAACTGCCCCAGCTCCACTTCCTATGCCCATATGGGCAATTCACCTGTGAGACTAATAGACTGGACTCTGCCATGGACATTCCTCCGCCATCACCCCTCACCATTTTACAACCCCCTCCAATATTGAGCACTTAAATAAACACCCTTAAAGCACAAAACAATCTGGAGTCTGTCTGTGATTTTGGAATACTGTATTAGCAATAACTGTGGCAAAAAGCTTTTTCATTGGTAATGTCAACATACCTATGTCACACAGCGCTAGTCCATGAGGAATCAAAGCAGATGTCACAAAGTGGGACCCACATCTGTGAAATCATAAGGGAAAGTGACAACTCAGTGACCATACACTGGGGGAAAATGACAGACAGTAGAGAGGCAGTAGTGTTTAAGTACATGTAGTAGGCAGGTCTGCATTCTTACCTGTGTGTCACTGGAAATATTGCTGGATCACTGAGTCCCTGTTGTCCATGTCTTCTTCCTCTGCTTCCTCGTCTTCACTGTCCACAGGCTCCACAGCTGCAACAACACCGCCATCTGGACCATCCTCCTGCAGAAAAGGCACCTGTTTTCGCAAAGCCAAGTTGTGAAGCATACAGTAGGCCACGATGATCTGGCACACCTTCTTTGGTGAGTAGAATAGGGATCCACCTGTCATATGGAGGCACCTGAACCTGGCCTTCAGGAGGCCGAAGGACTGCTCGATCACCCTCCTAGTTCGCCCATGGGCCTCATTGTAGCGTTCCTCTGCCCTTGTCCTGGGATTCCTCACTGGGGTCAGTAGCCATGACAGTTTGGGGTAACCAGAGTCACCTGCAAATGGCGAGGGACAACTGTTAGACACTCACTAACCTGGAGGGATATCCCCAGACCCACACAACCATTCTCACTGACTAGCTTCCAGGTGCTCACCTAATAGCCACACACGGTGCCTCTGGAGTTGACCCATCACATAAGGGATGCTGCTATTCCGCAGCATGTAGGCGTCATGCACTGAGCCTGGGAACATGGCATTCACATGGGAGATGTACTGGCCTGCCAAACATACCATCTGTACATTCATCGAATGATAACTCTTCCGGTTTCTGTACACCTGTTCACTCCTGTGGGGGGGTACCAAAGCCACATGTGTCCCATCAATGGCACCTAGAATGTTGGGGATATGTCCCAGAGCATAGAAATTACCTTTCACTGTAGGCAAATCCTCCACCTGAGGGAAAACGATGTAGCTCCGCATGTGTTTCAGCAGGGCAGACAACACTCTGGACAACACGTTGGAAAACATAGGCTGGGACATCCCTGATGCTATGGCCACTGTTGTTTGAAATGACCCACTTGCAAGGAAATGGAGCACTGACAGCACCTGCACTTGAGGGGGGAATCCTGTGGGATGGCGGATAACTGACATCAGGCCTGGCTCCAACTGGGTACACAGTTCCTGGATTGTGGCACGGTCAAGCCTGTATGTGATTATCACATGTCTTTCCTCCATTGTCAACAGGTCCACCAACGGTCGGTACACTGGAGGATGCCACCATCTCCTCACATGTCCCAGCGGACGGTGCCTATGAAGGACAACAGCGAGCACAGAGTCAAACAACTCAGAGGTACGTACCCACAGCTTACACAGAACACCACTCATAATCTAAAAAGTGGGCTGTATGTGTGTTGAGTCTAGGCCTAGGTATGTGTGTGACGCAGTTGAAAATGAAGCCGTGTGGGCCCCTGAAATGGTGGCTGCCTGACCTCTAAAATGGGACAATGGCATGTGAGGTAACTGCGCTGGCGTTGTACACCGTCGCGGTAGGCGGTCGAAGACCGCAGCGCAATGCTGCATTGGTTAACATTGGACCCTATGGGTCCCAGGAGCCAATAACGATGTACGCCGGCGGTGACGGTATGCACTGCCACGGACGTGACCGCCATTTTCTATCTGTTCAATCACTCGATACCTGATCTTCGACAGGAGAGGACCTACATTGCAAGTGCTACTGTGACCTCGGTCTGGAAGAGACAATGACTCGAGTGTCTGGGGAAAGGGCCCCTGCCTTCACATCGGAGGAGTTGGAGAAACTCGTGGATGGGGTCCACCCCCAGTACACGCTACTCTACGGTCCTCCAGACAAACAGGTAAGTACACTGGGAGCATGCTGTATGGGCTATGCCTGTGTGGAGAGGGGTGGATGTAAGAAGGAAGGGGGGAGAGTGCGGTGTGCATGAAACGACGGTGAGTGCATGTGCCACATGGCAAGGGTAGGAATGAGGGCCAATCACTTTAACTGTACAGTTGGTAATAACTTTCTCTTCCCCCTGTACAAATCATGTAGGTCAGCGCCCACCAGAAAAAACATATTTGGCGTGCCATCGCCAAGGACGTCCGGACCCTGGGGGTCTACCACAGACGGAGTACCCACTGCCGGAAAAGATGGGAGGACATTCGCCGCTGGAGCAAGAGGACGGCGGAGGCTCAGCTGGGGATGGCCTCCCAACGTAGGAGTGGTGCCCATCGCACCATGACCCCCCTGATGTTCAGGATCCTGGCGGTGGCGTACCAGGAGTTGGATGGGCACTTGAGGGCATCACAGCAGCCACGGGGATGAGTACACTCGCATTCTGCTGATTTTGCGCGCAGTGGAGGTGTCTGGGTGGGGGAGGTGGGCTGTGGGTTTCCCTAGGCCAGGGCGAGTTCCGTAGGCAAGGTCCCTCCATAAGGCAGGCCATGTGGCACCCCACCACACCTCTGTAGAGTGCCAAGTACGCCTAGTCAACCCCTGTGTCATCCATGTGTGCAGATGTCGTACATAGCCTAGTAGGCCATTTCCCAGGAATTGAACAGTGGAGCCCAAGAGCGCGGCGTAGTGCAGGGGGCTTCTGTGTCTGTCGTGTCTGCCAACGGTAGCAGTAATGCATGCACTCAACATGTCTTTCTTCTGTCGTCGCCCCCCCCTTTTTGTGGTCTCCCTGTTCTTGGGTGCATTAGCATCATCAGGCAGAGGAGCAGTGGCACCGGAGCACGAGGGGGGCTGCATCCCACATGGCCATGGAGGGCCACACTAAGGACTCGGACTTCACCAGTGGGACGGAGGGCGAGGGGAGCTCCACGGCAGGGACAGGAGCTGAGACCAGTGACACGGACTCGTCCTCTGATGGGAGCTCCCTTATGGTGGCGGAAACATCTGTGCCCCCCATCTACAGGTACCGCCGCCAACCCCCTTCCAGCACCGCCCTCCCAGCAGGCCCTCAGCCTTCGCCCCGTGCCCGCTCACCCAAGAGGGTGGGAATCACCTTCGCCCCAGGAACCTCAGGCCCTGCCCCAGTCACCCCTGCTGCCCTCAGTGAGGAGTCCATTGACCTTCTCAGGTCCCTCACTGTTGGGCAGTCTACCATTTTGAATGCCATCCAGGGTGTAGAAAGGCAGTTGCAACAAACAAATGCATTCCTGGAGAGCATTCATTCTTGTCAGGCGGCCCTTCAGCGAGCTTTTCAGACTCTGGCCTCAGCACTGATGGCAGCCATTGTCCCTGTGTCTAGCCTCGCCCCTCCAACTTCCAAACCCAATCCCCTGTACCTCAGCCTATCCCAAGCACACCTACAGACCAGCATGCACACACGTCGACACACAAGGGAAGCTCTGGCAAACATAAGCACTACACATCCCACAGGCACTCAAGCAAGCATCACACACATGCAGACACACAAACATCCACTGCCTCCACTGTGTACCCCTCTTCCTCGTCTCCCTCCTCCCTCCCTGTCTCGTCTACACTCACACCTTCATGCACTACCTCTACGGCCACTACTACCATCACCAGCACACCCACCACCACACCCCGCTCACGTGCAGTCACCACCCCCACTACCATTCACACGTCCCCTGTGTCCTCTCCCAGTGTGTCTGTGACACCCCCTCCCAAGATACACAAACGCAGGCACACACCCACCCAACAGCCATCCACCTCACAACAGCCTCCAGCGCGTGCACCTTCACCCAAAGTCAGCAAACTAACACCTCCTACAACCACAACCTCTTCCTCCACTCCCAAACCCCCTCCAGCTACCCATCCCAGTGTCTCCCAAAAACTTTTCCTGTCCAACCTTGACCTCTTTCCCACACCTTCCCCACCCCGTCCGTCTCCTAGGTCCCGAACTAGCACCTCAGCCACAACATCTCCGGGACTAGTGGTGCCTATAATCACCGGAATCTGGAGTGCACCGGCCACCAGGGCAGCCAGTGTGGCACGGAGCCACAGCACAGACAGTCCCCCACCTGTGAAGCATCAGAAGTTGGCCAGTGCCCGGCAGGAGAAGGGGAAGACTCCAGCCACCAAAGCCGCTCCCAGGGGTACAGGTGGGAGTGTGGAGTCAGCTGCGACACCTTCCAAGGTGGGGAAGGGCCACAAGAAAGTCAGCAAGTCTGGGAAGAGCAGCACGGCGGAGAAGACCGCCAGCACAAGCCCAGCTGCCCAGGAGGCCAGCACAAGCCCAGCTGCCCAGGAGGCCACCGCCAGCACAAGCCCAGCTGTCCAGGAGGCCACCGCCAGCACAAGCCCAGCTGCCCAGGAGGCCACCGCCAGCACCAGCCCAGCTGTCCAGGAGGCCACCGCCAGCACAAGCCCAGCTGCCCAGGAGGCCACCGCCAGCACCAGCCCAGCTGCCCAGGAGGCCACCGCCAGCACCAGCCCAGCTGTCCAGGAGGCCACCACAAGCACCAGCCCAGCTGCCCAGGAGGCCACCGCCAGCACCAGCCCAGCTGCCCAGGAGGCCACCGCCAGCACAAGCCCAGCTGCCCAGGAGGCCACCACCAGCACCAGCTCGGCTGGGCCATGAAGGACCACCAGCAAAAGCCCCGCTGGGAGAGAGAGGACCGCCAGCAAAAGCCCCGCTGGGCCATGAAGGACCGCCAGCAAAAGCCCCGCTGGGACAGAGAGGACCACCAGCAAAAGCCCCTCTGGGACAGAGAGGACCGCCAGCAAAAGCCCCGCTGGGCCATGAAGGACCGCCAGCAAAAGCCCTGATGGGCCATGAAGGACCGCCAGCACAAGCCCCGCTGGGACAGAGGGGACCGCCAGCACAAGCCCTGCTGGTCCATGAAGGACCGCCAGCAGCAGAGTCACTGCAAAGGAGCCCGCCATCTCAAGCACCGCTGAACAGGGCACCGCCATCTCAAGCACCGCTGAACAGGGCACCGCCATCTCAAGCACCGCTGAACAGGGCACCACCATCTCAAGCAATGCTGGGCCATGAGCGCCAAGGGCACTGACGCTACTGACTCCGTCACCAGCAGGATGAAGCACTCTGGGCACCATGACCCCTCCCCCTCCAGAACCAGTTGAGAGATCAATCCACTACCTCTGTCCTCAGCAGGATGAAGCACTCTGGGCATCATGTCCCCTCCAGAACCAGTGGAGACTGTCATCCTCTACCTCTGTCCTTAGCAGGATGAAGCACTCTGGGCACCATGCCCCCTCCAGAACCAGTGGAGACTGTTATCCACTTGAGAGACTGTGGCTTTGCACTCCCCAGGATTGAACAGTGGGCAAACCATCCACTGTAGAGACTTGAGAGACTGTGGCTTTGCACTCCCCAGGATTGAACAGTGGGCAACCCACCCACTGTAGAGACTTGAGAGACTGTGGCTTTGCACTCCCCAGGATTGAACAGTGGGCAACCCACCCACTTGTGAGACTTGAGAGACTGTGGCTTTGCACTCCCCAGGATTGAACAGTGGGCAAACCACCTACTTGTGAGACTTGAGAGACTGTGGCTTTGCACTCCCCAGGATTGAACAGTGGGCAAACCACCCACTGTATAGACTTGAGAGACTGTGGCTTTGCACTCCCCAGGATTGAACAGTGGGCATGTGGCCCTCTCATGGATTTGGCGTTGTGCACTCAAGCGGCTGAGGTGCCCCCCCTTTCCCTCCACCTGAGGTGCCTGTTTTCTTGCTCTCTGATGCCCCTGCAGTGTTCTCTCCATCATGGTCGGGGATCTTGTGTGGGCCTCGCCCATACCGTGTGGGCCCAGTGTTCCACGGACTTAATTGGAGCACTACCTGGACTTCTATGCTTGGTATATATTTAGTACATGGTGTATATATATATTTTTGCCTACTTGGTTTTAATATAATACAATGGTTACACTCATTTTCTATTGTCTTTGCATTCTTCCGGAGGGTTTGGGGGGTGTAACTGTGATGTATCATGCTGTATTAGTGTGTGTGTTGTAGTGGGTGGGGGTGTGGGTGTTGTGTGTTGCGTGTGTGTGTCATTGTTTTTTCCCTACCCCCTCTCCTGTGTCGTAGGTGGTGTACTCACCGTGGTCTTCGCCGCCGGCGTTCGTGCTCCTGGTAGAGGAGCAGGAAGACAATCGCAGGGAGTATGTGGAGTTCCTGGTCCATGGTGTCCTCGTTCCTCGTGGGGTGTGTAGAGGTGAGCGTTTTCCGTTCAGAGTCCTGTTTCCGCCGTGTTTTTATCCGCGGTGAATCTGCCCCGGAAAAGGTGGCGGATTGGTAGGTTGTGATACTGTGGGCGGTACTTTGTCCTCCGTCTGTCTGTTGGCGGTGACCGCCGCGCTGTTTGTTTGTACCGCCGTGGCAGTCGGAGTGTTAAAGTGGCTGTCTTTGTTGGCGGTTTCTGTGACGGTCGTAATTGCAAAATTTTTACCGCTGGCCTGTTGACGGTCTTACCGCCGCTTTAACACCGACCGCCAGGGTTGTAATGACCACCACAGTTTGTTAATTAAAGAAGGACCTCCAGGCCAGTATGCTCCCAGCCAGTACAGACTGAGTGTTGGAAATGGCCTTTCTACAGGGTCACCCCCAAACATTTTGCCTTTCTCCTTCTCTTTTTCTGATCTCATATTTTGCTGGCTTTAGGACTCTGCTCCCTTTACCATTGCTAATCAATGCTAAAGTACATATTCTCTCTCCCTAAAACATGGTGACATTGGCTCATACCCAACTGGCTTATTTAATTTAATTTTAAGTCCCCAGTAAAGAGCACTACATGTGCAGAGGGCTGTAGATTAAATGCTACCAGCACTGATTGTGCCACCCACATAAGTAGCCCCTTAACCATGCCTACAGCTTCCCATTGCAAGGCCTGTGTGTGCTGTTTCACTACCACTTCGACTTGGCAATTAAAAGTACTCGCCAAGCCTTAAACTCTCCTTTTTCTACATATAAGTCACCCCTAAGGAAGGCCCCAGGTAACCCATAGGGCAGGGTGCTATTTAGGTACAAGACAGGACATGTACCAGTGTAGTTTATATGTCCTGGTAGTATAAAACTCCTACATTTGTTTTCCACTACTGTGATGCCTGCTCTGTTCATAGAATAGCATTAGGGCTAACCTCATATTCTGTTTGAGTGGTAGATTCTGATCTGAAAGGGGTAACCAGGTCATAGTTAGTATGGCTAGGATGGTAATAGAAAATCCTGCTTATTGATGAAGTTGGATTTAATATTTCTATTCTAGAAATGCCACTTTTAGAGAGTGAGCATTTCTCTACACTCAAATCCTTCTGTGCCTTACTGCCTGTCTCCAATCCATGTCTGGCTGGGCTGGTTGACAGCTACCTTGTGCATTTCACCCAGACAACCATAAAATACAGGATGCTCAGTCACACATGCACACATCTGCATACTGAATGGGTCTTCCTGGGCTGGAAGGGTGGAGGGCCTGACACTTACATTTGAAAGGACAGTGGCCTGCCCTAACACCAGGGACTGCCAAACCCCGTACTGGGACCCTGGTAGACAGGATTGTACTGAAAGGGGACCTTGTGCACTTCTAAGCCACTCTTTGAAGTCTCTCCCACTTCAAATGCTCCTTTAGGTATATAAACTTGGTCCCTGACCCTACCAACTCAGACACTTTTTGACAAGCTACCTCCTGTGAAAGAAACTCTGAACCAGAACCTGCAACTTGCTAAGAGAAGCTGCCTGGCTGCCCAAAGAACACACCTGACTGCTTTTCTGTAAAGAACTGCTGCCTTGCTGTTGCCCTGCTGCCTTGCTGCCCTCTGGCTCTGCTGAGAAGTGCTCTCCAAGGGCTTGGATTGAGTTTGCCTCCTGTTTCCTGAAGTCTCAGGGCCATAAAGACTTCATATCTGCAAAGAACTCCTTGTGCGGCAAAAGATCGATGCACAGCCCTCCAGAATCAACATTCAGCCTGCCCTCCGGTGAGAAAATGACTGCATCCCCTGACTGAAATGATGCAGCTCAGCTCCCCGAGTAGAGATCAATGCAGCACCAGAGTTGCGACGGGAACTTCAATGCACGGCCCACCGGATTGAAGCATCGCCAAGCCAGAACGACGCAGCCCAACTTCCTGCAAGAGGAATCAACGCAGCACCTGCCGAGCAACAGAAATTTCCCCCCATAGCCCACCAGATCGACGCAGCTCCTATGACTTTGTCCTGCACGCCCAGGATTTCTCATCATCGTCCCCGGGGCGTCCAAATACCCAGCAACCCGAAGACGATCCAAGCCTGCGTGCTGGAAATCGAAGCAAAGCCCTTGCTGCGTGGAAAAGCATTGATGCATTGTCTGTGTGCGCCAGGAGAAACCAACGCACACCTCCTTGTTTTCCACACATCTCTTCCTCTACTGTCCCATGCAGATAATTCAGACTCCATTTATCATTTTTAACTGTAATATTTCTACATATGCTTATCAAATCTTGATCATTTTGACCTGCTTTTTTATCAGATAAATATCTTATAATTTTCTAAACCTGTGTGGTGTCTTTTTGTAGTGTTCTACTGTGTTATTGCATGATTTATTGCACAAATTCTTTACACATTGCCTTCTAAGTTAAACCTGACTGCTCAGTGCCAAGGTACCAGAAGGTGGGCAGAGGATCATTTAGATTGTGTGTGACTTACCCTGACTAGAGTGAGGTTCCGTGCTTGGACAGAGGGTGACCTGACTGCCAACCAAAGACCCCATTTCTAACACCCAAGCATGCAGCATTCACCTTACAAGCCTGTACCTGCCAAGTCCTGCCAAGTCTTTTTAAACATGTTAAAAATGACACACATTCATAGTTAGACGAAGTTACTTCCCTATTTCCATACTGCCCTTGAGCTCAAGATGACTCTTCCCAAAGCAATACAGAGCTGGGGTATTGCAACAGGGCCCAGGAGTATCATGTATGGATTACTGTGCAACCCACATGCTCATGACAGGTGCTCTGTGCATCCCAAACAAATACACCTTTAAGACTGCAGCATGCTCTTATGCAAGACACTGCAAGAGACAGGTGCCATATGACAGACACTCGCCTGACCAGCCAACTTTAAAAACATTCAGTTATGACACCCAACACTCATTGGGGGATACATCTTTCTGTTTGACTCTTCCCTCCTGAGTTGGGAACCCAAGAATGCAATTTGTTCTGTCATTAAACAAGAAAATTACACATAATCGGTTTCCCCTGATTGAAGATTGTGCATCTAATTCTAAACGTTGAATTTGATCTTCGAAAGTCTACATCTGGTTTGTAAAAACCAGATGATTGGAATTTTTGGAGCTCAAAATACCATCTGAGGCCCATATTTATACTTTTTCAGCACGCATTTGTGTAATTTTTTGATGCAAAAGTGACGTAAACTTACAAAATATAATTGGGGGGTATTTATACCCTGCACTGAATTAGCATCGTTTTTTTATGCTAATGCAGTGCAAACTTAACGCCATATTTATATTTTGACACTAGACCTGTCTAGTGTCAAAATATTGGAGTTAACTGCATTTTTTGGATGTGTGAAACCTCCTTGCGCCTATGAGATGCAAGATAGGCGTTCCCGGCCAAAATAATTACTCTAAGCCCCTAGTGCCATATTTATCCACCTGGGAAAAAAGATGCACAGGTGGGAGGCGGGCCCAAAAAATGACGACAACTCTGATTTGCGTCAAATTTTATGTCTGTGTCAGACCAGGTGTTAAAATGAGGTGAACTCTTCACTACTTAAGGAAAACACACAAAAGCAACATTACCAACCAACAGGTGAAGATGGAGATGCTACTGATCGAGCTTGCGAGATGATGCTGAGGACAACAACAACTACAGCAATCACCACCACCACAACGCAGCCATCAAGGCAATGCAGAAGGCAGGAGACGGTCTTCATAACCAGGACGACCCTTCTTGGCCTCAGGGACCAGGACATCATAAGGACCTACTGAATGAACCGGCAAGCCATACTTCACCTGCTGCTCCTCATTGAGCCACAAATCACTGCCAGCCTGCAGACCCCACACAACATACCACCTGTGACAAAGCTGCTAGCTGTCCTGCACATGCTGGCAAGTGGCTTATTCCAAACAACGGGTGCCCTGGTTGCTGGTGTCCCATAGCCGTCATTCCCTGTGTTCCTGCCAAAGGTGTTAGATGCTATAATCTCCCTGACACCCGCCACATCATCTTCCCCAACTCCCAGCAAAAGCAGCAGGAGACAAAACAGGGGTTCTACCAAATCCGTAGCTTCCCGCACTTATTCGAACAATCCTGCTTTGGTCTCTTCAATCTCCACAACATATACCTTTGGATTGTGAGTCTAACCTCAGGGAGCATGTTACAAATACTGATCTGAAAAGTACTGTTGCAACATCACATGTGATGCGTAAAATTGTACTGCGCCCACATCACACACATCACTAATAGCCTTATCACTGGTATGTGACAACTGAAGGACACATTCTATGGACTACAACATATATATTACATCCACGTTGCCAACTTGTTCATCAATAGCTCATCACACAAAACTATAACATGTCCAAATAGGAGGTAAGCAAGGGGCCCACACATGAGGTAGTGGATGTCCAAAACTACAAAGGCAGTAATGTTGGAACAGAACACTGTCACAACTCAGTGTGAGAGTTGCAATGGCTGCATGGAGCATGTGTGTCAAGGTGGGACATCATTGGTAACAATGGTCATCATGATCAGCCCAGGTATGACAAGCAATGGAAGAAGTTGGGCCTGTTCAGTGCATCTATGGTAATCAGTCCTGTCACTGCCATGGGGCCCGATCTTGACACAGGGTACACATGACCTCACACTTTGCAGAGACTCGTCTGTGGAATGCACATCAGTATGGATGAGAACATATGCAGCTAGGGCTACAGGTCCACCACACATATTTAACAGCCATTGCTAAATGTAATGAGTTTAATCAGACATTTGTTGTCAAAACATAATCTGGGTGGAATGTAGGCAGAGTGTGCCATACACAGTATGTACCAAAAATGTACACATGTCAGATATATGTGTAGGCCACACACAAGTCACCATAAACTCCAAATCTACATATAGAGACAGTTGTCGGTAACATTTTCTAGGTAGCATTGTTCAGCCATCATCAACAATGCCTGAGCTGTGTATGTCGTCAAAATATTATGCTCTGTAAGAAAACTTCACACATCACATAAGAAAACACAATTCACAATCGCTACCCAGATCTATTGCATTGTACTGACTGCCATACATATGTAGATACACTGTTGCCACACATGCATACATATGCACGACGTGCAATTATTTGCATGCTGTTGACTCTGTAACACACACATCGGTGTAACAGACTAATCACAACTTCATCACATTGTTGCATGGAGTACCACAAGTGCCCATACACAATATGCCACACTGCAGCACAGCCCATGTCGTTTGTATGTTGATACGGGGTGCATCTATAGACAATGGAACAAAAACACGCAATCAGGAATTGAGTCAAAAAAATTGACGCAAATGCATCTAAAATATCCGGAAACACTAAGTATATGACACATGGGCCTTTAGTGTGAATTCCACCTCTGCAATCTTCTCAATGCTGATTTCCAGTGAATTTAACGAATAAAGGTAATGCGTCAATAACAACTACGCACATACGTCAGTCTTCTAAAATACCCACGCAAATATCACATGCGTCATATAAATGCATGCATAACAGAAAACGTGATGCACGGGGACAGGAAGTGATGCAATAGGAAATCATGTTTACAAGGATGGTACAGTGGGGGTACGTTCACTTTCTCTTTACAGTCTGTGCCTCTTTTGACTGTGTGGTTGTGTTCTGGAGTTGGTGGTGTGATTTCCCTATGTATTGCATCTTGTGGGGTCCCTCCTGTTGTTTTTTGTCAATTCTTGTCTGTAGTTTGTCCCAGTGTTTGTAAATCTGTGTGTTTTTTTGTGTATAATTGTACTTGTACTGTGGGGTGTCTGTCCGGGATAGTTGTTAACTTGGGATAGTTGGGATTAGTTATTGGGCTTAAGTTTCCTTTATATTCATTTTTTTTTTTTTCAAAGTAGTTGTGGTCAACCTTTACTCTCATAATATGTCTGGTTGGGGGAGGTTGACCAGAATGGGAGAGTAAGACTTGGGTGGCTTTGTGTGGCTGGTAGCCCACTACCTGCTGTTGATGTTGGAGATGGGTGGCTGGGTCATACAAAGTTACCGGACTGAGGCAAGGCGGCTGCGGTGGGGCAAGGTGCTCCACCACCTGAAGAGGGTATTTCGGAGCACCAGGAATGAGCACCAGCTGAAGCATCGCTGGGCAGATATGGTGGCCAGGAAGCAAGATCTTCTCGATCATCTTGGTGTGGAGATAGGTGGCCCTGTTGGTGAGTCTCCCATTGGCATACTATTTACTGTTCACCACTCTTGAATGACAGTAGCAGATATGTTGGAGTGCTGCATGCAATGCTTGTGGACAGGTTGCATGCAACCAGAATGAAGTGTAACTGCACCAGTCTAGACATGGAGTTCACATGTCCTACCATTATACCAATGCAGGTCAGATGTCTGGTGAGTCATGCACAACCATCACTAAGTCACACATTTCAGGGGCCATGGCGACACCTGTGCCCCGGAATAGAGTCATGTATAATACGCCAAGACACCGCCAGCCTAGCATATTTACCTGGATTGCATCAACAAAGTAGGGCAATGCATGAATAGTGCTACTTTGTCTTCACACACATGATCCCTGCCATTATGTTAGCAAAGGGGGCTTACCCGACTTAGGAGGCAATGTAAATGGGGCATTTGATATAATCAGACAACTTAGCCACATCAGTCATGGATTACTCAACACATGATCATTGCAAACTAATAATTGAGCCGCATATCCATCACAAAGTGCCTCTGTGTGCCTTGCATGACAAGCTTGAATACCTGAGTCAATTGTCTTGCAAAGTACCAGGGTAGTGTCATGTATTTGTTACACAACTCCCCCTTATGCCATGGAGTTCCATCTTCTATATATTGCCCACATATGGTTGTTACAGGGTGCAGCACTACATGAGTCTCAGGCCCAGTGTAAGTGAGCAGATGTGTGGCTCTCACTCACCTGAGTGTCAGTGTCATTGTGTGCTTGTAGTTGTGTGCCTGTTGCCCTGTTTTACACTAGGATAACTGGCTCACTCCTCTAAAATAGTACACACTTTAATTTGCCGTCCAATAGTAGTGACAGTGATATGACAATATGCATGGTTTTCCATTCATATGTTACAGGTGGACCTGCCCCCTACAAAATCGGTGAAGTGGTGAGATTCGAGGACCAAGATCTATCCAGTAAGTGTGATAACATGTGTCCTGTGAAGTAATCCAGGGTTTGGTGTGAGTGAGTCATGTGTCTTGCACACAATGCTAGATGTGAGAAGCGGTCAAATGATCAGATATCAAAGTAGGCTGGATGGTGACATTGTGTCCCATTTAAAGGTTCCCCATGCACCACCAGAGGGTCATATCTTGTGAGGCTTGTGGTGCTCAATGGGCAGCATCGTGTAAACAAGGTGATGACAAGCCACATGTAGGGCCATATGTGACTAAGAAGTGCAACGCTGTGAGAATACTGGCACTGGGGCACTCTGTCATTCTCACAACACATGGATGCACCATTTTGAACCCAATTTGGTGCATCCCTGTATTGTAATGAATATGGAGGACTGGGCAGGCAATTGTCCCCCAGCATGGCACTCCATATTTTGCCATCCATGTACGTAACACTTTTGTGGAATGTAATAGGCGTGCATGCAGGTCAAGGCCAAACGTGTGCTGGCATGGATATGGGTGTGTAAGGAATTGTATTGGCAGATAAGGTATTGATGGGTGTTTAGGCCTGAACACATGAATGTAGATATGATAGACCTATGGATACCAGCTTCCTAGTTGGCAGCCCTCCTAACATATGGTCCACTCCCTGACTCCACGTATGAGTGGGCATGCTTTGGTGAATGACCATGACAGTTGAGATGAAGGATTGCATGGCCATTCCCCCTTAGGCACAGGGGAGAGGAATACCACATTTGTAGGTAGATGTGATGCACACAGTATAGGTGACAGTCATTGATAAGGCTTACATGTGTACCACCTATTAGCACTGACCCCTTATGGTTGCCAACTGCATCCCATCCTCCCAATAACATATTTAAGTTACTGGTGATGTACGGTTGAAAATTGACCGAGATGATGAGGAAATTTGGGCATGATCTATGTGAAGTTTACGCATGCACACCTCATTAAGTTTGGTTCCTAATCTTGTTGAGAGTCACTTTGGTGTGAATGAACTGATGCTTAGGCAGCGTTGTCCATTTATCAGGGCCATTATCTTTTCCAGAATGTGAGTTGGAGTGCATGTGTAATGAGATGTAGAGTGTAAGCCAATAATCTGTACATACTCCACACAATACTGACACTGATGGTTGCCTGTCTCAGTTATACAGCTGCCACCATGAGCAATGAGGAACTGTGAGCATTCAAGAGGAGGGCAGTCATATCCTGGCAGTGGAATCTCGGTTCTGGAGGATGGCACGCCGCTATCATACAGAGTGATCAACCGGGGAATGGTGGCCATTCACCCAAGGGGGCCCACACTGGCAGTAGCCACACAGAGGAGACCAATCTCCCCAGCTGTGTAGAGGGGCACAGCTGCCACCACAACTACAGACCCAGCTGCAGCACCTTCCACATCAGTTCCACAGCCCACACCACCTGCTGCCATGGACCAGAAAATGCTCCTTGAGACGGACATGACACTAGTTTTGAAAATGTTGGCCAGTTTGGAGAAGGAGGTGGCAGCAAATACAAAAAGACTAAAGTACATTAAAAAAAACCACAAGAGGGCAAAGTTGTGATTGGCTTTGCTTCTCTCACCCCCAGTTGTGCCCCCTCCCTCCTCATTTGTATTAATGTTTTATAGTGGGTTTTAGTGGGTTAGTGTTAGTTTAGAGTAGGTACATGCTCAGTGAATTGCTTGTAGGGGATGAGACCAGCATTGTCGTTCATCATGTAGGAACCTTTTGCGTAGATATGTGCCCCCATATTCCTCCTCTCTTGTAGTCACACTCTGTGATTAAACACATGATTACACACATCACAAATCCTAAGCGTAGTAGATGTGTCACAATACACAAGGACATGGTAGTTGTGTAGGTGATGTTTATTTACAAGTAACGTAGGACAATATTTACAATGTCCAGGTCTGTGACCCCATTGGGGAAATCCATACAATTGTGACATAACACAAGTCCAGGACTGAGGGACATGTCATGGGACATGCTTGAGTGAAGTGTTGTTAAGTGCGGAGGAACATGATTTGCCAATTTTACAGGTGAGACACGATGACAGTCCATAGCAGACAACTCAACAGTGTGTCTTTGAAGAGTGCACATATCAAACTGTGCTTAAACTGGCATGATCTTTACCACAGGACAAAGGAAAACACTGGTTATGTGGCATGGGCTGGTGCTACAAGGAACTCTTATGGCTGAAGATGATCTGTTCCACACCTTCATCTTCTGATGTGTGTGGTGTCTCCTCTGCCCTTGATGGTGGTGGTGGGGAGGTAGAGAGGGCCAGACACACTTCAGTGGTTATAGATGTGGACTCCCAATTCCCAACAGCTGCCATCTGTGGAACAACATATGGCATCACTGCTGCGAGGAGGAACCTGATTTTTGAGAATAGCAGAAACATCACTGTGGTAGGCAGCCATGTCTACCCTGAGGGAGGCCCGTCCCGGTGCATGGAGTCCATCTTGTTCTCAAGCACGCTGCTGCCAGTTTGGGAGGGCAGTTGTTGTGGCCTCTCCCTCATGGCAGCAGCTATGTCCATGCATTGGGGAGTGTACGCCTCATTTGGCTGCAGTCTGTTCAGTGGCTGTTACGATGCACATACACATACCCTCTAGGCTGGCTGACATAGTCTGCATCCCCACGTGGACCTCCTTGGCCAGCTCCCACTGGACTCCTACCACTGTCCTCTCAAAGCTGGTCCCTAGGTCCTCGGAGTCCTCAGCTGTGTTGGTGCTGGCAGGTTGGACAATTGGGGTGTTGGGTGGGGCATCTGGGATGGCTGCTACATTATTACTCCTCCTTGTGACTGGAGGTGGTGTCTGGAGGGATACAAGGACTTCTTGGAGAGGCTCTTGGCTGATGGTTGTCAGCTGGTCATCCAGGTTATTGGGGGTACTCCAGGACAGGCAGATCAGCAGGTGAGCCATCATCCTCTGCAATGAGCTTGTTCAAAATCAATCTTTCTGTGTTGTGGCAGTTGATATGTCACATCACTGACTTGCTATTGGTGGCTCATTGTTGTCTTAGTTCCCAAAAATTGTTCCTGTACTTCATGGTTGCAGTCTATCAGCCCTTTGCCCCACCTGAGTGTCACATGAGGGGAAGCTCGCGTGGGGCATTTTGCTGCATCCTATCTATTAGGTGTGATTTATATCCTTTCTATGGCTTGATACCATCTTATCATTCTTAACCCTCCCTATGCTTCCATTTGCATGGTGAGGCTTTGCAATGGGTGTTGCAGTGCTCAAGCCACAGCACCATACATGCCAATATGCCGCTGTCCCAGTCTTACATGTTTCACTTACACCCATGTGGTACTGTAACTTTGCACCAGCCCAGGGTTGGCATTGCAAGGACACTATGCTCTTGCTACCATTGATAGCTACTCATGTTGATGTATGTGTATGTGTGCTACATTGCACAGCACACATGGATCTAGCTGAGTTCAATTTCATCTTCTGTCTGTTCAGGTAGGTGCGCTTTCCTATACGCCTATTATCTCCCACTCAATGCAGCCATCCTTGCACCATGATCCATGAGATGTAGCATGGTGGCAGTGGGTTGGACCTAGGGATGGCCAGCATGGTTATAATATTTTAGCTGTGTGCATCATTATGTATGTGACAGTGCCTGATGGTAAATGAGTTTGTGGACATGGCGAAGTAACTGGAGTTGAACTTAGGTCAAGCCCTCAAGCTCATTTGATGGTGATTCTGCAGGTAGTCATACTGGTCCCTCATGTAAAGTGCGGCAGTCCTGTGACAACCTGACTACCTGACTGCCATTGTCTGTATGACCACCCCCAACAGCGCAGAGGGTAGAGGCAACTGTTGTCAATGGAGAATGCCCCTTGGGCCAATGGCCTATCACTGGCAGGTTTCCAGCATCTCACAGAATGGCAATGGCACCTGTCTTGTGACACCAGACCAGTATTACGTTCAATGCTACACTCCAGGTCTGTTCCTGCGTTTCCACCAACCTTTGCCTGGTGGTGAAACCCCCATGCAAAGTGTGATGGTGGTGTGGTGTGCCCCTGGGTGCCCTTGCACATCCCATGCAACTTGCCTGGGCAGTGCAGGGGTCCCATGCCCTGCCCCTTTGCCTTTTACACTGCCTGATTTCCAGAGCTAAGTGCAGCGTGTCCTGTTACACCCAATGCACCCCAAGGCTGGCACTTACTCAATTTAATCCATCAACAATGTTGTGCTAAGTGCCCCATGGAGCTACCATGGGCATTTCCACCCGCTATCCCAACATGTGACTAATCATGCCAACCGCAAAGGGTACACTCCACTGCCAGTCTTACCAACATCAGACTTAGCCATGCACCATCCCCCACCCGTCACTGTGGAATTATACAGAATTATTTTCACAGTCAAATCCCATGAGTTGTGTGTTTGTTTATTACCCCATTCCTATGTGTCTCACATGGTTGTGTCAGAATAGCTGTGGGCTCAGCCTGTAACTGTTGTGACCTACAGTTTGCTATCTGTGGTACATATTTTCTGTAGTGGCACATTTCTATTCAGCATCAAGATTTGTCATTCCACACTACACAGTTTAGTTGGTCTGGGTGGTGACATGTTTCTAGTGATACAGGACCACCCTGCAATTCCCCCAGTGCCTGCTCAGATTATTGTCCCCTGCACCCAAGGGGCATCCTCACTGCATGATGTAGTGGTGACTGCCTTATGTGGATGTGTTGTCAATGTGCAGGGTGGTGGTGCTACCGGCACTTGTCTGGGACAGTTGCAATTAATTGTGTGCCTTGAGATGCAGCACACGTGTTTGGGCAAGAAGGCAAAGCAATTGCAAGGTGTTACTGCAAGGGACACCACCATGACGTGACCCCAGCTATGGCATTGACTGACTACCTAGTCTCTGAAGTCTTGGTCATGTTGGTAGGGTTACTATGACTATATGCAAGGGATGTTGTGATGGCGCAACCACAGGCACAGTCATTATACATGCCATCCATCCCATGTGCTGCATATGTACATATAGATATTTAGCCCTCGTGATTGACATGTGTCCAGGTTGTGTATGTGTTATGGTGCATGGCACTACCAAGGCATAGGTACATGTGTAGCTTACGTCAGCATGGTGCAACTTGCTAAATGTGCAATGTGTCCCTCCACACTCCTTTGACATACATTGTGTGAGTCCTATGTGCCACTCCCTTCTAGCACTTGACAATTTGACATTAATTTCCCCCATTCAACTTACCCTGCATTTGTGGTTGTTCCTGGTAGTCTGTGCTGTCCTGTCCTCAGATTCCAGTGACCAGTTTCTCTGGTATGACTGCTGCAACCATCTCCTCCATCTCATCCAAGTCCTCTTGTGGTGCCAGACTCCCACCTCCAGTTTGCAGTGCTGCCTTCCTGTTCCTTGCCATTTTTTCCTTTGTCCTTCGCTTCCAATAATGCCAGCATTCCTTGCACTCTGTTACGGTTCTCCTGCCCTCTGCAACACTGTTAATCTTGTCTGCTATCTGCTGCCAACTTGCCTCTCTCCTGCCAATCGGCAATTTGGAGGTGACGAAGAGTTGATGTTGATGCTCCGTCACCTCTCTCACCACTATCTCATGCTCCTCTGCACTGAAACAACACTTTCACTTTTTCTTCTCCCTCCCCTGGGTCTTGTTTGTGTCCTCCTGGCTTGTTCCTGGTTGATTGGGGTCCCCCTCGTGTCTCTTCTGGCTCTCTGGGTCCATTTTACCTCTCCTTTGCACTGTTTTCTCCATTAGCGTCTGTATTTGATGCTAATGTGGGTAAAAATGGTGCATTTCCGTTTTGCGACATGTTTACGTGTCATAAAATGGGTTAGAGTCATTTTTCCGGCGTTAACGTCATTTTACCATACGACGAGGCGCAATGCTTAATGTCCCAAAAATATACTCTCACCTATTTTTAGCGCCACCCAGCGTCATAGTATAAATATGATTCCCGAGTGGCGTTAAAAAATGGCACAAGTCGGCGCTAAACTTTTTGATGCAAACTGCATTAGTGCAGTTTTGTGTCAAAAAGTATAAATCTGGGCCAATTGTATTTTGTAAGTTTGCGCCACTTTTGCATCAAAAAATTATGCAAAAGGGAGCAAAAATATTATAAATATGGGCGTAAATCTTTTGTTAGGTGCAGGGAATAGTTTCACAAAGAGGTGTCAGCTCTGCAAAAAGTATGGAAAGGCCAGACAAGGATAAGATTGTATCTATTCACGAATGTTTGATGATAACACCTTGTTTTTATATAGCATGCAAACCACGCCCATGTAAATTCTAAGCTCTGTAAAACACAGGTGTTATCATATATAGTGGTGCTCAATTTATCAACCCTGGAAATATTGAAGGACGACATCAACTGTTGCAAATATTTTGAGAGACCCTTTTAAAAAACTGTGGTAAATGCATTTCCAGACCAGTGAAGGGCATCCCTTAAATTTCATAAGGGTGCACGAGCAGCAAATCTTACACAGGTTAAATGTTTTTCCTTGTGGAGAAAAAATAAAATGCTAAGTGCTCATGCACATTTCCACAGCATTTACTCGTGTAGATTTTCCACGTAAGGTTCATTGTGACCAGTAAGAGAACTCATAGAAATCTACGATGGTGGTAAATTTCCAGTAGTTCCGATATTCTTCGAAAATATTTAAAAAAAGAGAATTCTGTTAATAATTTGGCAGCAAAACTACAGTAGCAGATTTCCTACTTTTCCAAAGCAAGTTTTATGTGTCAGCTAAGCCCATGGTGTCCGGGTGCATTACATACTGATAACAGTTGTTACATTTCCACTCTCATTTCCTATGAACGCCCGAGCGACTCAGTTTGCTCTTGCCCAGTCATTAATCAATTTAATATTATCACTCTTCTGTTTGTCTCGTGCGGTAATTGAAGATAACGCGTGCTTGCCTTTGGGGAAATATCAGGTGTCTTTATTTTCCTTTTCCTAGGAATAAGCAATCACATTTTGTATTATGCTGATATTCAATATGATGGTCACACACGAATATGGATTATTTTGTAATTCATATGCTGCAGTCTTTCTGTGCCATCACCCCCGGGGAAGCCCAGTGAAAGGACTCGTTCTTTCTCACCCAATAGTAGAAACTTGACACATCTGAGTTTTAGTTTTATCACTCATTCCTGTTGCCTTAGGCCAGACCTTAAACATTTCTGCACATAGTTGTCTCCCTAATTTAGCAAGACATACTACAGCAGCCGTTGGATTGAACACACCTGTGTTTTCTCACGAGCCCGCTCCCTGCTTGCCTGGGTTGACCGTGTCTTTGGTGTGAAATGGCGGCTCCGCAGCCGCCTCCACGTTGCTGTTGGAGGTCGCAGTGCAGGTGGAACAGAACAGGCCCCGGGTGAAACCAGCCATGAAGGGAGAGAAGTTGAAGTAGCTGAAGCTATTTAATAGACAACCTTTTCATTACATTTCTGAAACCTGTCTGCCTGTCCCTCCTGTTTAACTTTGGTGTAATGTATGAGAGAATATGGAGACTCAAGTGTATTTTATCAGAATATTGCAAGCCACTGAGGTAGAAGGCCAAGTTTCTTCATCAGGTCGGCACCCTGCGAAATTATTCCCATTAATTATTAACTGGGGATAGCTATTCCATAAAATGCATTGCAGTTAAGCAATCTGCTCTCCAGATCACTGGTGGTTAGCTCCCTCTTTCTTTTACCCACCTCCCGGATGTCATCTCTCCTTCTAAACCATAATGTAATATGTAGGAAGTTGCCTCTGTATATACTATCTCAAAGTGAGAGAAAGTGTGCACAGAGCCTAGGGCTTCCCCTGAGAGGCTGATAGTGGCAATAATAAATAATACTAATGCTCTATTTGTGGCAGTGTTGTCGAGCAGTTAGGCTTATCAGAGGGTAGTGTTAAGCATTGGTTGTACACACACAGGCAATAAATGAGACACACTCAAAGACTTAACTCCAGGCCTATAGGTTTTTATATAGAAAAATATTATTTTCTTAATTTATTTTAGAACCACAAGATTCAGAATTCAAGTAAGTACATAAATTGCAAGGTACTTGGCATAGGTAAATATAGAACTTTGAATTAAAACAGTAATGTACACAGTTTGGTCAAAAATGGCAATAATCTATTTTAAAAGTGGACACTGCAAAAATCAACTGTTCTTGGGGGAGGTAAGTACAAGTTTGTTTACCAAGTAAGTAAAGCACTTACAAGTTCAGTCTCCGGGGCATAGGCAGCCCACCATTGGGGGTTCAAGTCAACCCCAAACACCCAGCACCAGCAACACAGGGCCGGCCAGGTGCAGAGGTCAAAGTAGGGCAAAAAAACATAGGTGCCTATGGAGACTAGGGGTGCTCTGGTTCCAGTCTGCTAGTAAGTAAGTGCCTGCGTCCTCGGGAAGCAGACCAGGGGGGTTTTGTAGAGCACTGGGCGAGTCAACAACAGGCACACAAAATACACCCTCAGCATTAAAGGGGCAGCCGGGTGCAGTGTGTGAAGTAGGTGTTGGGTTTTAGGTTGAAATCAATGGAGAGACCCGGGGGTCACTCTGGCGATGCAGGCAGCGCACAGGGGGGATTCTTAGGCCAGCCACCACCTGGGCAAGGATGAGGGTTGCCTGCTGGTTACTCCTGCACTAGAAGTTGGTTTCTCTGAGGCATTGGGGCTGCGGGTGCTGTGCGTCTCACAGGCGTCGGGTCTTTGTTACCGAACAGTTGTGGTCAGGGGGGCCTCTGGATTCTCTCTGCAGGTGTCGCTGTGGGCGTGCAAGGAGGTCATCTCAGAGTGTCCATGCTGTTGCAGTCGCCTGGGGGTCCTCTCTGCAGTGTTGGTTCTTCTTGACACAAGCCAGGGGTGTTGGTTGCAGAGTGTTGGGTACTCACACTTCCGGAGTGAGGCAGGAGTCTCTTTAAAGTTGGTTGTTTCTTTGTTGGTTGAACAGAGCCGCTGTCCTCTGGAGTTTCTTGGTCCTTTGGGTGCAGGGCAGTCCTCTGGGTCAGCAGAGGTCGCTGGTCCCACTAGATGCGTCGCTGTTGCAGGTTCATTGAGTCTGGAAGCAGGCCGTTAGGGCTGGGGCCAAGTCAGTTGTCGTCTCCGTCGTCTCTGCGGGGCTTTCAGGTCAATAGTCCTTTTTCTTGTTTCAGGTTGTCAGAAATCTGGTTTTCTGGGTTCTCAAATTAGGGTGTGTTTAGGTCTGGGGGACAGTAGCCAATGTCTACTGTCCTTGAGGGTGGCTACACCCTCCTTGTGCATCCTCCCTGTGGGAAGGGGACACATCCCTAATCCTAGCAAGATGGAGGATTTCCTAAGGGAGTGGTCACCTCAGCTCAGGACACCTTAGGGGCTGTCCTGGCTGGAGGGGGACTCCTCCTTGTTTTTCTCATTATCTCCTCTGGACTTGCCACCAAAGGTGGGGGCTATGTCCATGGGGCAGGCATCTCCACTAGCTGTAGTGCCCTGGGGTGCTGTAACACCAGGCTTGAGCCTTTGAGGCTCACCGCCCTGTGTTACAGTTCCTGCAGGAGTAGGTGTGAAGCACCTCCACCCAGTACAGGCTTTGTTTCTGGCCTCAGAGAGCACAAAGGCTCTCACCCCATGGGGTCAGAAACTCGTCTCAGTGGCAGGCTGGCACAGACCAGTCAGTCCTGCACTGAAGGATTGGGTAAAATACAAGGGGCATCTCTAAGATGCCCTCTAGGTGCATTTTTAATAAATCCAACACTGGTATCAGTGTGGGTTTTGTTATTCTGAGAAGTTTGATACCAAACTTCCCAGTATTCAGTGTAGCTAGTATGGAACTGTAAAGTTTGTTTTGACAAACTCCCAGACCATATACTTTATATGGCCACACTGTACTTTCAATGTCTAAGAATGGACTTAGACACTGTAGTGGCATATTGCTCATGGAGGTATTCCCTCACCTGTGGTATAGTGCACCCTGCCTTAGGGCTTTAAGGCCTGCTAGAAGGGTGACTTACCTATGCCACAGGCAATATATTGTGTGCATGGCATCCTGAGGGGGATGCCATGTCAACTTTGTCTTTTCTTCCCCACCAACACACACAATCTGCAATGGCAATATTCATGTGTTAGGTGAGGGGTCCCTTTGGGTGGCACAACACATGCTGAAGTCCTTAGGGACCTTCCCTGGTCACAGGCCCCATGGTACCAATGGTACCTCTTACATGGGACTTTTCTGTGTGCATTGGGTGTGCCAATTGTGGAAACAATGGTACATATTTAGTGAAAGAACACTGGTGCTGGGGCATGGTTAGCAGGGTCCCTGCACACTTCTCAGGCAAGTCAGCATCAATATCAAGAAAAAAGTGGGGAGTAACTGCAATATCGAGCCATTTTCCTACATAATATTAATAATACTAATAATGTGTTGTTAATATCGTCCTTCAGAGGTCATGTGGAGGCAGAGTGAGCACACCTGACTACAGGGCACTCAACAGAGGCTTCATGGCCCTGACAGATTTCTGATTGTAATCTACAAACTGAATATTCAACTTTTTGCCAATACTTTCATGGATACAGTAACTTTAAAATTAGTGGTAGACCCAAAACAAAAGTCTCTACATTATAGGTGCACAGAACACAAATAATTTTTTTTAAAAAGTCAAATAAAATAACATAAAATGGGCACTGTAATATGGTAGGCATAGGTACAGTACCCTCCCCAACCTGCATGCTGCACTGTCAGGGCCTAGTCTACAGCCTTACAGTGTAGAGTCTTTGGATTAGAAAAGCTGTCAAATGTCTTGGTCTGTGTCCATGCTTAGTTCTTACGTGCCAGGGCATAAACAAAGGCTGTGCCCAGAGGTATGTTGGGATGTATAGTGGACAAAGTGTAATTGTTCTTTGCCTTACCCCATGGCCCGATGCCACTTGTATCTTGTGCTAGTTGACTAAGGTTATCAGTTATGTTGATAACTCTTTTGCTCTTAGGCCTCCATATCTTTTTCTCCCCATAAGCTAACCATGCCAACTTTATATAAATTTTTCCCAACATCCTGAGGTTTCTAAAGATACCAGGTTTTGTGGATTCTCCTGGAGGGGACCAAGAAAATAGCCAAAATATAGCTACATTTTGAGTTTTTGGGGAAAACAGGAAAAAAAGTGCTGCAGATAAAAGTGTTTGGTTTTTGTCATAAAAATGGCATCAACAAATGGCATGATGTGCTAAAGTCACTATCTTTCCAACTTTCAGAAACATGCAGAGCTGAATTAAAAAAAAAACTATTTTTTAACCACAGTTTTGGAATTTTTCAAAGAGGTAGCCCATTTTTCCTATTTTGTGCTTTCACCCTACTTCCAATTTGTGGTGCAAACTAGTGTGAAGCCCGTTGGTGATCCAGGAAAGCTATAGATTTCTGAAAAGTAGACAACACTCCAAATTCAGAAGGGTTCATAAGTGTATATCCCTCAACGTTTTTCCAAATAAACTAAGGGCCTGATTATGACCTTGATGGATGGGATACTCCATCACAAATGTGACAGATATCCCGCCCGCCGTATTACAAGTTCCACATTACAAGTTCCATTATATCCTATGGAACTTGTAAAATGGTGGGTGGGATATACGTCACGTTTGTGATGGAATATCCCATCCGCCAAGGTCCTAGTCAGGCCCTATTTGTTGAAATAAATAAATATTGAAAACAAGTAGGAAAAAAGAGCCATTTGTGACAATGTTTCAATCTGTAACTGTTTGTCACAGTGGACGTTTTACAAAAGCAATGTACCACTATAACTGCTAGACTCTTTTGGTTGTGCGAATAAATAGGGATTGTAGTTTCTCCGAGAACCTGAGGTACCCAGAGCCAAAATCTTAGGTGCACAGCACACTGTTTTTTCATTCTGTACTAAATATAGACCAATCCACATTTAGAAATATTTAGAGTGAAAAATAGGTATCAAGGTATTTTTCAAAGGAGCACAAGAGATAGACTTTAGAAGCAGTGGTTATCTATACATCTCTGATTTGTTTGGTATCCATATGAGTATATGATTTAGAGGGTATTATGATCTAGAGGGTATTTTTCCAAAATGTCTTCTTTCTTATACACTGGCTTACATTTGGAAGGCATCAATGCAGCAAAATAAATATTCTTCTATTCTATGCTCATCACATTTTTCTATTCAAAACTGACCCATTTTTTGCAATGGGGGTAGCTGTGGATTTTGGGCACTAACTCAGCCGGTACTTAGTTACACCTAGCAAACCTCTACATTTTTTAATGGAATCCAGGATGTAGTAACTTGTGTGGCTCTCACCAAGTTGTTTAAACTAGAATCACTTACAAACCTCACACTTTGACTAAAAAACACATTTTTCTCACATTTCTGTGATGGAAAGTTCTGGAATGTATGGGAAGTTACACACTTCCTTCCACCTAGCATTTCTATAAGTCTTCTGATAATAATCGTACCTCACTTGTGTGGGTTGCCCAGTGCCTGTGACAGGAAACGGCCCAATAAGCCACAAGGATACATCAAATGTTTCTACTGAAAACGGACTTGTTTTATGAAAAGTGGATAGCTGTGGATTTTGGGCCCAAGCTCATCTGGGATATAGGCAAAGCTTGCAAACCTGTAAATTTTTTTAAACTAGACACCCAGGGGAGTCCAGAGCGGTATGCCTCACCTTGATCCCACAAAGATTTTTCACCCACAATGCCAGCAAACATCATACTTTGGCTGAAACTCACATTTTCCTTGCATTTCTGTGATGTAAATCTCCAGAATCAGCAGGGATCAACACAATTATTACCACCCAGTGTTCTCCCCTTGTCAAGATACAAATGGTACCTGACTTGTCTGTGCCTAGTGTTCGTGACAGGAAAACATCAAACCAAGGTCAAAAGGAGTCTCGTGAAGCAACTCTCATTGACCGTGGTTTGATTTGTGCTTGTCGGGGGCACTACGCCAAGCCATGCAAGTAGGATAGGATCCACACTTATCCAACTTATGTTAATACTGTGTTAGCTTTATGGAAAAGGTATGTCATGTTGACTTACAGAGCACTACGAACTTGCTCCCAAAAGAGATGCTGTAATGGATCTGCTTGCCTTTGAATTCTTGAGTTGCAGCGGTTAAGCAGGGTTGTACTGGAGCTCACATGTATCAAGTTTCTATGTTGTACTTGTGTTTCAAAAGGCTACACAAATACAACACAAAGGCTTCAGTAATATTTAGAAAGCCACACAAGGGGTGAATTGCATCACCTTGCATGGCATTTTTTTTAAATGGGGTCTCTGGTTGGCAGTCAGTTTGCACTCTGGCCAAGCAGGGAGCCTCACTCCAGTCAGTACAATGGAGATATACTCTTAAGATAAACCCTGCTCACCCCCTTGGTAGCTTAGCACAAGCAGTTAGGCTTCTCTCAAAGGCAATGTGTAAAGTATTTGTACCAACACACACAGTAATACAGTGAAAACACTACAAAATGGACACCACGCCAGTTTAGAAAAAATAGCCAAAATTTACCTCAATCAAACAGGACAAAAATGACAAAAATCAAACATACACAAGTAAAGTTGTGAATTTTTAAATTAAAAAAGTCTTACTCTGTAGAAAACAATGGATACATTCAGGTTGCACAAAGTATCTGATTTGCATTAAACAAAAAGCCTCACCAGCGAGCATGCGTTGGAAAAGTCAACAATGCGTCAATTCCTTTCTTGCAATTAAGGCCGTGCATCGTTTCTTCTCCGGTCGGCTAGGCGATGCGTTTCTTTTTCTCTCCCGCAAGAGAGCGGTGCATCGATTTTCAGACTGACACCTCAGACCTGTGCAGGTTCACGTTGATTTTGACGCCCAGCGACGATGCGTGCAAAATCCGGTTGCATGGTGATGAAGAACCGTGCTGCATGGAGGTTGCGTTGATTTCAGCAGCCACAACCGGATGTTGCGTCATTTCTCCAGCAGAGATGCAGGTGATGCATCAATTTCCCAGCCGTGATGCAGGTGGAGCATTGATTTCTCAGCCGCGATGCAGGTAGTGCATCATTTTTACAGCCTCTTTGCTGGTGCTGCATTGAGGGACCCAAGGACTGGAGTGGACACCACTTGGCAGGGTAAGAGTCTCAGCAGAGAGCCCAGGTGCTGGCAGAGGATGTCTTTGATGGCCCTGAGATTTCAAAAACAGGAGGCAAGCTCAGTCCTAGCCCTTGGAGACACTTCACAAGTAGGAATATACTGGAAAGTCCCGTTTTTTTCCTCTTCCAGGCAGAAGCAGCAACTGCAGGCCAACCCAGCAAAGTATAGTCACTGACAAAGGGGCAGTACTCTTCCCGCTCTTCAGCTCTTCTCCTTGGCCAGAGTTCCTCTTGAGTCCAGAAGTAATCTACAAATCTGGGGGTTTGGGTCCACTACTTATACTCCTTTCTGCCTTTGAAGTATTGAAACTTCAAAGGAAAGTCTCTGTTGAATTCAAGATCCTGCCTTGCCCAGACCTACCCCCAGCCACACACCAGGGGGTTGGAGACTGCTTTGTGTGAGGGCAGGCACAGCCCTTTCAGGTGTAAGTGTCAGCTCCTCCCTCCCCACTCTAGCCTAGAAGACTCATCAGGATATGCAGGCTACACCCCAGCTCCCTTTCTGTCACTGTCTTGAGGGAATTCCCAACAGCCCAACTGTCAGTCTGACCCAGACGTTGAATACACAAGCAGGCAGAGGCACAGAATGGCTAAGCAAGAAAATGGCCACTTTCTAAAAGTGGCATTTTCAAACTGACAATCTAAGAAACAATGTTACTAAAAGATGTATTTTAAATTGTGAGTTCAGAGACCCCAAACCCCAATATCTTTATCTGCTCCCAATGGGAAACTGCATTTAAAAGATATTTAAAGGCAGTCCCCATGTTAACCTATGAGAGAGATAGGTCTTGTAACAGTAAAAGCCAAATTTGGCAGTATTTCTCTGTCAGGACCAGGAAAACACATCAGTACATGTCCTACCTTTAACATACACTGCACGCTGCCCATGTGGCTACCTAGGGCCTACCTAAGGGGTGCCTTACATGTATGAAAAGGGAAGGTTTGGGCTTGGCAAGTGGGTTTACTTGCCAGGTCGAATTGGCAGTTTAAAACTGCACACATTGACACTGCAGTGGCACGTCTGAGCCATGTTTGCAGGGCTACTCATGGGGGTGGCGCAATCAGCGCTGCAGGCCCACTAGTAGCATTTGAATTACTGGCCCTGGGCACCTCTAGTGCACTTTAGCAGGGAATTACTAGTAAATCAAATATGCCTATCATGGAAAAGCCAATTACACATACAATGTACACAGGGAGCACTTGCACTTTAGCACCAGTCAGCAGTGATAAAGTGTCCAGAGTACCAAAACCAGCAAAAACAAAGTCCAGCACACAGTCAAAACATAGGAAACAGAGGCAAAAAAAGACAGGGGAGATCACGCCAAGGATGCCAGGTCTTACAGCATTGTAAAAAGATGCAACACAGCTAAGCTGCTTGCACTGTGGTGCATTACATTTCAAGCTGGGAGGCATTCCATAGATGGAACATGAGTGTTCCCATGCACACACCTATGGATTTTTTCACATTCCGAGATTTCCTAAAGCTAATAAACCTGGGAATGCATCAAAATGCAACACCTTCCCCAGTGATGGATAACTAGGAGAATTATCTTTATATTTTTATTTCTTCTCATATTTTCTCTTTCTAAATGAGTGCTGCATTTTGAGAGGAAGAGGAAAATGCCTCTAGGGATTGTTTTAGATCAGGAAGGTATCCCTTACCACATAAAAACAATCCTGTCTATATTGCAGACACCCTTGCACTAGTGTGCAAGGGTGCCTGTATTGGCGTTAGGCTGCACACAGTACGGCAGCATAATGAGAATGAAAAAATGCTCTATATCGTTGTTTGTATAGAGCATTTCCACTCTCTCCAATTCATGCAACACAGCTTATAAACTTTTTTTATTGTCCTGCCTTGTGTGAACTTTTAGTAAATATGCCCCTGGGTGCTTTCTTGAAAATTGGTTGATTGGATTTGTTTTGGAGTTTCAAGATGTTCTTCCCTGATTTGGACGTCACATGGATGCGTTTATTTGCATTGTATTTCGGAGTTTTATATATTATTTTCTGGTCCTAGTCTGCCCGCTACCAAATTGCTTCAGTTTATCAATACATTGCATTTATGCGATTTGCATTTGTAGCTACCTGTAAAGTTTACATTGTGTGTGTAAAGTGCTTTTATTTTTAATTGGTTGGACCTGGGCCTTTCTGCAGGGTCATCCCCAGACTTTTTGCCTTTTCCCTGCACTTTTTGCTGAATTTGATTTTGTTGCATTTAGGAATCTTGGCACTTTACCCCTGCTCTATTTAAAGTATTGTCACATTTGGCGTATCAACAATTGGCATACATACTTATGTATAAGTCCCTAGTAAAGTGCACTAAATGTGCCCAGGGCCTGTAACTTGAATGCTACTAGCGGGCCTGCAGCACTGATTGTGCCACTCACTCCAGTAGCCCCTGTAAACATGTCTCAGGCCTGCCATTGCAGAGCCTGTGTGTGGAAACTTGGACTGCTATGTCGGCATAGCAAGCTAACCCTCCTGCCAGACCCTAACCACCTTTTTTAATACATAACAGTTACCCTGAAAGGAAGGCCCTGGGCAGCCCCAAGTGTAGGGTACAGTGTATTTAAAAAGTTGGACATGTTCTTTTTAGTATTACTTGTTCAGGGAGAGGAAAACTCTTAAATGTATTTTTCACTACTGCAAGATCTAGCTATGTCTTAGGTAATTGGAATTCCCTTATTACATTTTAAACGAGTAGTTATTAATTGGGAAGAGATGGAACCACATTTGGTGTCTCCAGAATCACAATTCTAAATCCCAATTTATGGTGAAGTCAAATTCTAAATTGTTATTTGCATCTGAATGAGCTGTGCCTGTCCTGACCCAAAGAGCTGCATCCCCCCCTGTAGTGAGTCTAGAGCCAGGGCCGGAAGGGCAGGGACTTTTGGCATGTCAAGTGCCTCTCTTTGAAGTCTCCCCCATTTCAAAGGCACAACTTGGTATAAGTGCTGGACCTGAGATACCACCACATCAGTACACTTCTGGACCTGAGGACATTCTACCAGGAAGAAGGACTATTGTGCTGAAGGGACTGCTACTCTACTGGAACTCAGCTGGACTTTAATGGACTTCTGCTTTGTTGTGCATGACCTGCTGCCTGCTGCCTGCTGCCTGCTGCACTCCTTTCCTGGGAGTGAGAAGGACTGAACTTGCATCTCTAAACCCCCAGAACCAAAGTGACTCAAAGGGCTTGCAGACTTGCCTCCGAAGTCTAAGGGACGTCAAAGACTTCACATTAATGCAGCTCCTGGACTCTCTCAGCTGTGAGTTGTACTCTGCAAAGTGGTGCCAATTTAGTCCTGGGAACTTGGAAGTGGGATCTACAGCTGCTTTCTACAGAAATCCATGCATCATCAGCACTGTGGCGATCGGAACCGCTGCACCTCTCCTCAGCGCATCACCGCTGCCGCTGAGGACAAGGACAACTGTGTGGTTCAGCACATGTGTATCACCCTCAGCCCCGACACATTGCCTTCGCATCGCTGGCTACGTGGCTCAATGAAAATGCATCACCTTCATCGCAAAGGGTTCAATGCTGCATCACTGCTCAAGGATCGATGACTGCACAGCTCGATGATTTCTCATCCCCTGAGTGCATGGACTGAAACTGACGCATTGTCTTTGCCTCATATTTTCTTCTCCACACATCATATTTTCCACGTTGCCCTAACCCTCCATACGAATTACAGTTTCAGTGGGACAAGGTTGATCCCTGTAGCCAGCCCATGCTCCACCGCTGTTGGTCTGAACTTTGGATTTACCCCGGTCTAGGTTGACTAGATAGGCTTAGTTGGCCCTATAAGCTTTTAAGCACTACATTTGCAGATATTCTTTAAAGATTTGTATCTCGACTTCTACTTATTGGATTTTCATTGTTTTGGTCAAGGTTTGTTCAATAAATTAAGATGTATTTTTCTAATTTGTTGTGGATTATTTTTGTGTGGTGTTTTCACTGTTTTACAGTTTTAAGTGTTGCCCAAATACTTTGCACATTGCCTCCTAAGTTAAGCGTGACTGCTTGTGCCAAGCTACCAGAGGGTGAGCACAGGTTAAGTTATAGTGTGTAACTGACTTTTCTCTGGGTAGGAATGTTGTTCCTGCTTGGACAAGGTGTATACATGTGCCAACCAGAAACCCAATTTACAACATATAAGTTCTTCTTAACGATGTTGTGCCTCTATGCAGGAATCAGTCGCCCAATGAAAAAGATGAGAATCAGTACAAGTGAGCCTCAATGGGAAACCAGGCCGAGCTTGACTGAGAAAGGGACATTATCCTCCTGATTCCGTGTGATGGCATATCATGGATTTTTTTTAGGTATTTGGGGGCATATTTATGATGCCCCTAGTGCCACCATGTGCCACATTGTGTATTTTTTCCATTCAGGTGGCATTTTCGACGTGCCATTTTTACAGAGTGGGGCAATGCTTGCATTGTGCCACTTTGTAAACCCTTGCACCACATTATGCCTGCGCCAGGCATAATGTATGCAAGGGGGGTGTTCCACGTAGGGAGGCCCAGAAAAATGACACAGTGAAATTTACTAGATTTCACTGTGCTATTTTTTTGCGTCATTATTAATGCCTGCCTAAGGCATGTGCTAAGATGACGTTCCCATTGAAAACAGTGGGCCTCCTTGTGCTTTGCTACATTAGCACCACAATTTATGGCACTAATCCAGCAAAGTGCCACATTAGGGCCATAAATTATGACACTAATGTGGACACAACCACCAAAGTGCGCCATATTGTTAATAGGTTGCACAAATGGTGTCGTTGTCATGAATGATGCACCAATTTTCCATAAATATGCTCCTTGGTTTTGTGCTTCTTCAGCTGTCTTTCTAGTACTGGAAGCATCTGTAGTCCAGTCTGAAATAAATTAATACACTTTTTATTATGTAAAACGTCCTCAAAGAAGAAAAACCAATCTGAAAATAAATCTGAAAAAAGGAATTAGTCACGTTTCCTAGCAAAGTCACCACAGTTAATTGTAATATCTTTAGAATGTCCAAAAGTAAATTACTTATGAGAGCTAAAAAGATATATAATCTTTGTTGTACCAGTTTCTGATCAATAATGAGTTTACATAGTTGATGTTGCATCAACTGTATACTGTGTGCTTGAACTAAAACCCTTCACTTTTGGCCACTGCACCATACACAAGGAATCATATATAATAAAAACATTTATACAACTCTATCTACTTTGAAGTTATATGTATCTGAATGGTACATAGACATGAAGTAAAATATAGTAAATCTATAACTTCCTCTGTGCACCTACCACCTCAATATTTCGTGTTTGCTAGTTTTGTTTATGTTATAGTTGTGAGTTCTTATTCCTTCCGCAATAATTCAAACTAAAACTGACTGGACACATTTTAAATACAGGACAAACCAATAGAACATTAAAGAATATGTGTTTCTAGAGCCTGTAGCAGCAGAGATGGAAACGTTTTTCATGTACATATTCAGGCTCTTGCACCGGAAATAAATGATTCTAAAGATGTCTTGTCCAGTAGCATATCTCTTTGTGCTAACAAGGGCTGTGGGCTACGTAACACTCTAGTTCTTTATTCAAACATTAGGATCTCATAGGCAGTTGAATTTGGAACAAGGCAGGTAGAAATATGGGTTGTGACTGTAATAATGCTTGTCTAAGCTTCTAACTATGGGTCTTCTAACTAGAAATCAACCAGCTAGGGTTCAGTCAAAATGCAGCTCACTGGTAATGTATAACTGCTCGATTTAGAACTCCTGCTACTTAGGGGCATATTTATACTCTGTTTGCGCCGGATTTGCGTCGTTTTTTTTTACGCAAATCCGACGCAAAACTAACTCCATATTTATACTTTGGCGTTAGACCCGTCTATCGCCAAAGATCTTGGAGTTTGCGTCATTTTTTAGCGTGGACACCTTCCTTGCGTTAATGACATGCAAGGTAGGCGTTCCCTTCTAAAAATTGACTCCGAGGCATGTGCGCCGTATTTATACTCCCGGGCAAAAATGACGCCCGGGAGTGGGTGGGTCAAAAAAAATTACGTCCAGCCGCTTTTGCGTCATTTCTTAACACCTGGTCAGGGCAGGTGTTAAGGGACCAGTGGGCTCGGAAGGAGCCCAGAGGTGCCCTCCCATGCCCCCAGGGACACCCCCTGCCACCCTTGCCCACCCCAGGAGGACGCCCAAGGATGGAGGGACCCATCCCAGGGAACTTAAGGTAAGTTCAGGTAAGTATTTTTTTTTTTTTTTTTGTGGCATGGGGGGCCTGATTTGTGCCCCCATACATGCCACTATGCCCAATGACCATGCCCAGGGTACAGAAGTCCCCTGGGCATGGCCATTGGGCAAGGGGGCATGACTCCTGTCTTTGCTAAGACAGGAGTCATGTCAATGGAGGGTGGGAGTAAAAAAAAATGGCGCTAATCGGGTTGAGGCAGATTTTTTGCCTCAGACCGACTTGCCCCATTTTTTGACGCCCAAGCTCCATTTTCCCCTACGCCGGCGCTGCCTGGTGTGGGTCATTTTTTTTGACGCACACCAGTCAGCTCCGCCGGCTAACGTCATTCCATACGGCGCCCGCATGGCGCTTTGGAATGGCATTAGCCGGTGTTAAATTTTTTGACGCACAACTGCGTTGGCGCAGTTGTGCGCCAAAAAGTATAAATACGGCCCTAAGTGTCTAGTTTTGAGATTTGCTAAATAAAATATATCTATGTCAATATAATTACGTATTTGCATTCAGTTAGTGCTACTTTGGATACCTTTGTTTCTTGGGAATTCCATAGATGCAGCACACAGATCCAAAGCAGTCAGGTGTCCTTCGGTCCTTAGTTTCTGAGATAGTGTGTTGTTTGCATCCCCTTCATCAATGGAAGAATCACTTAAATGCTGTTGAAAAAGATGTCTAGTCAGCCCCGGTGGTATCAGTCCATCGTCTTCAGTGCAACTACAGAAAGTTGATAGTTGATTGTAGAACAAGGTGAACCGGTTAACAGGATGGTCGGTGACAAGGGTCTATTTTATCTTATTAGCCTGCTAAGCGTTGCTACTGAATGTTAAGTGAATTAACTCTGTGGAGAGACTAGAGTAGTGTGTCTAGTAGTGATTGGCTTGGCAGATGTGATGGGCCTTCATGCCCTTACAGAAGTGTAGTCGGGCTCATTACATTCAGAATTTCATACATCAACATTCATGCTTAGTACTTTATTGAATACCTTGTCAAAACTTACAGAAGAAATCTACGGGGTGCCTGTGTTCATTTGCTGCACATAACACTTAGCATATACGTTTAAAAAAAGTCACAAAGATTTATGATTTATTTTGAATGGGATGCGACAGGATGGCAAATGTGTGAAAGACATCCATCCATTGTATTGTGATGGTGAAAGGAATAGCCTAGAAGTTGTCCGCCAGTTGTTCATAGGTGGACCATTCTCCACGAGTGGCTTCACAACATGATAGCTCAGTTTAAAAACAGGACTCAAAGTCACAGGCAGTGAGTGAACGTGGCTATTCTGAGGTCAGCTTTTTTTTTTTTAATAGCTACAGTACTTCATTAAAATCCGCACAGTAGTCTCTTATTTTTTTACTTTTACAATACAGGTTCCAATTTGAGACAAAACCTGTGCTGAGCTGCAAAAAAAGATATGAGGAATTCACATTTTTCCAGTATTACTTGTCCGTAGTGAGTGCATGAATTCACGCAATTTAGCTGTTATGTGTGAAATAGTCAACAAAGTGTAATGCTATAGACCTTAAGAGAATGGCATAAAATTCTCCATATCCTTGGTCGTGATTGATTTTACTAGACATTGCATGATATTTGTTTAAAAGGATAAGTGAGGATATGTCAAAGCTTCTGAAATCGAACACAACTGTGTGAGGTATTTTCTCCAATTTTATGGTGTCCTTTACTATATCAATATGGTGTTTATAGTGTCAAATAAATGATATCACGTTCTGATAGCCACATGCTATGATAGCCACATATTATGGTTCTGCCCCACAAAAGAATAGCTATTAGCTGTCACTCTGTTTGAGTTACTTAGCGTTATGCTATCTGTTCATTAATTTGAATAACACACCTCCTGGTATGATAATACTTTGTTGTTTTTCACACAAATACAATTTTGTTTTTCAACACCTTTCATAATCAGCAAAATCGTGATTGTTGGTATCCAGCATGATTTTTTCATGTGTGAAGTCCTGCAAGACACTCGCTTGAGAAGTACATTTCTCTCAGCAAGTGATTGTGTCCTTAAATGTACCTTCAGCATGCAAAATGTTACAAAAAATTGCACAATTTGAAGCTTTTTAAAACAATTGCAAATTTCAATAAACGCAAAATTTGTAAATTACCGCAATTTTTGTGAGTGTAATTTGTTTTTCACAGGACTATTCAAACTGTATTTCAGCCATTTCTATTGAAGCTAGACATACATATTTCTTGCTGTCTCCAAATTAAAAAAAATATGAAATAATTCCAGTCCAACATTTTTCAAATACTTGTAGTCGAAATATTGTAATTTTGAAGAAGTTATTCACACTGGATTGACAACAATGACTACATCGTGACCCAATATGATCCTTATTGTAACTCGCTACTGTAAATTTCCATTCCTGTGAGAGTTGTTGGTGTTCTTACTTGTAACCAGCATTGGATGTTCTGTTTTACCTTCTGTTTTGTGTCTGAAGTTAGTATGTCGATCACTTTGTATCATCCTATTAACTATTGTTATTACACTGTAAATTGTTATGGTTAGACTAGCAGGTGGTAACATCGTATCTTCTGAGCTGCTTAATGTAAATCTTCTCCGGCACTAGAAAAAAAAATACTGCTCGTCTAGTTTCTTTACCACTTTCCATAAGTTAAACTCGGTATTTGTGGTAGATTCCTCTGGTTTTTGCTCCACACAGTCATGGCTGCCTCCGTGCATCTATCTGTGCGTGAAACATGAGAACATCATGATGGAGGAGAGGGAGGTGAATGTACAGCAGTTTGTATTTTGTTTTTCTCTTTCACGTTCACAGTTTGTCTATTGGCTTTTCTCCTTTTGCATCTCTGGATGATTAATGTACAGCATGTTATGTGCACAACACTTCTCTATGAGTTAAGGGTTCAGAAGGGTTTTATTGAGAACAGAAAAGTTAAAAATCTGATTCTCATTGTGAATGCTGTTGTGAGTTCAACTGGTAATATCCCATGATAAACTAATTACAGCAAAAATAACAGAGCAAAGGTTCACTTACTAGTCACACAAATACCACCCTCTTCTCAACAAAACTATAAATCAACAACTACAGAGGTACCGCTCTGAAGGCACATCAGACTACAAGTGCTGGATCGTGCACTGAAGTGGAGGTCAGTCTCCATCCAATGGACCTTTACAGTTGACTAGGAAGCACAGGAGTTAGCAAAAAGGTTACAAGTACATTTTTGTGGGGCTCATTCGGCCACACAATGAGGACCAGGAATGCATTTATGAAGTTTAGGTTGTTTATCACAACTTAGGCCCTCATTATGACATTGGCGGTAAATCCTGCTTACCGCCACGCAGATGGCCGCCAACTTACCGCCGCAGTGGTGAATATCCATTCACCATATTATGACACACACACCAATCAGACATAATACAGCCACATAGCCAAATTCGCCAGCCCAAAGGTCAGAGCAAAAGTGGCACTCCCAAAACCCATACCGCTCACCACATTATGACGCACGGATCACCACGGCGGACATTCAACAGCGGTAAACCATTGGCAGTAGATACCGCTGCGCTCAGAATGGACACCCCATAGAAAACAACACTACATTGGCCAATACCAAATACACACACCTGACATCCATACATACACCACACCCACACCACTATAAAACACACACTCACATTACCCACAACCCCTTACGAACACCAATTGCCACCAGGAGACTGAGAAGAAGAGCACAGAGACAAATAGACAAACACACCACTTACACCCATGCACCCCTCCACATCACACACCCCATGACATTACCCAACACACCCTTACCAACACAAATCACACAACACCCAAGGCACCCCCGTTTCACTGAGGAGTTAAGGGTCATGATGGAGGAAATTGTCAGGATAGAGCAGATTTCCATTGGAAGGAAGATGGAGCTATGGCGGAGAATTGTGGACAGGGTCAATGCCTTGGGGCCGCACCCAAGAACAAGGGACGACATTACGAAGAGATGGAACGACCTACGGGGGAAAGTACATTCCAAGCAGCAAGACACCAGCTCACCATGCAGAGGACTGGTGGTGGACCCCCGATCTCCTCCCCCACAGCTCACGGCATGGGAGGAGCAGATACTGGCAATTCTGCATCCTGAGGGACTTGCTGGAGTTGCCGTAGGACTGGACCCTGGTAAGTCAACATTTACTACTTATCACCCCCAATATCCGCATGCCATCTCACACCCACAGCCCCACTCCCATCACTTCACTCCATCCCACCCACTCCACCCACACATCTCTAAATCTCAATGCCAAGCCCTGCATGCCATACCAATGCAAGGACACCCCTCCCAGCCTTGCATGGACACCCATCACTAAAGCATGCACAGCATAAGAAAACTAACAATCCCACAATACATCACCATATACAAGCAAAAGCTGGCAGGGTAACACCAACCAAGGAGGGGAAGCTACGGAAGTACAAATGTCATACACTCGAAGCATAATAAATCATTTACATCCCCACAGGTACCCCAGCCAATGTTAGTGGAGAGGAGGTGTCACCTCTATCCAGTCCCCCAACAGAAGAGGCCCCCCGGTGGTGACAGTAATTCCGGACTTCAGGATCTGGACCACCTACCTGGCCCATCAGGGACCACCGGACAGTCTGTCACCCATGGTCACCCATGGCCACTCACAGACCTCCACCGAGCCTCCCCCATCAGGAACCAACACCACAGCACCCACCCAGTGTACTCACACCACTGTCCCCAGGACATGTCAATCAGCAGTGTGCCCACTTGTACAGTGACCTCAGGTCACATCTCAAAGCCAAGACAATCAGGGACCTGGGGTCCTTGGCAATGGACACAAGGTTGAGGGGACAGAGGCACAGGCCAACAGGGGAACTGGGAGGACTGCTGTGTGCCAGGGGGAGGACAGGACCAGGGACCGACTCTCCAGGAGGCACTCTTCGAGATGCTGGGAGCCTACCAACATTCCCAGTACACGATGGGCCAGATCCTTGACAACGTGCAGGAGAACAGGCAGCTGCAGGAGGGACCCCAAGCCACCAGGGACCCCAGGCCACATCTCGCAGCCAAGACAATCAGAGACCTGGGGTCAGTGGCAATGGACACAAGGTTCAGGGGACAGAGGCACAGGCCAACAGGGACACTGGGAGGACTGCTGTGTGCCTGGGGAGGACAGGGCCAGGGACCCGACTCTCTGGGAGACACTCTTCGAGATGCTGGGAGCCCACCAACATTCCCAGTACACGATGGGCCAGATCCGTGACAACGTGCAGGAGAACAGGCAGCTGCAGGAGGGACAGTATCAGGTGATCAGGGAGGATTTACAGGCCATCAACACCACCCTGATCTCTATAGCAGGGGTGCTGGCAGACATGGCCAACCTCATGAGGGAGGCTACCGCACACCAACTGGCCCCTACCACTAGCCAGTCAATCGACCAGCCCTCTACTTCCGCTGCCGCAAGTGGGCAAGAGGCCCCACCACATGACCCACAGGCCACCAGCATCCCTCCACCTGCAGAAGGTGACCCACCCCGCAAACGTTCCATGTGACCCTGACAGAAGCCAGAGACAATTGCCAAGACCACCACCAGGAAATTAGACTCTTCTGATTGTCCCCCCTGTGTCCCACTCTGTCACCTTATCCACCTTGAACTGCCATTGCTCCCCTTCCTATGTCCCCTTTGGACACTGCATCTGTGCTACAAACAGACTGGAACAATACCCTGGACTTTTCACCATCATCACCCATTCCATTGCACCTTCCCCTCAATATCTCAGTACTACAATAAACACCCTTGGACAAACTTCTACTACTAGTATTTCACATATTGCAAATGTGTATTGATTGAAACAGCTACAACCATTGCACATGAACTGTACATAGTGAGAGCATAGGATGAATGACCTATTGCTGGCTGTTGTGATCACATCAGGGCATTGTTGTCATATCATCAACATCTGTAAAATGACAATCCATAGGCAACAGTAAGTAGGGGAAACAAGTGGGTAATGCCAGCATCCCAATGCCACACAGAATCCAACAATATTCATAGAAATGTGAAGTTGCACTGTCTCACCTGTGTGTCATTGAAAGTACTGATGGATCACTAATGTTCTGTTGGCCACATCCTCATCCTCACTGTCCTCAGGGTCCACTGCTGCCACAGGGGCATCTCCAGTCTCCTCCTCCTGCAGAAAAGGTACATGCGTCTGTGGGCCAGGTTGTGCAACTTGCAGCATGCCATTACTATCTCTCAGACCTTTGTGGGTGAATAGCACAGGGATCCACCTGTTAGATGGAGGCACCTGAACTTGGCCTTCAGGAGGCCGAAGGTTCTCACAATTATCTTTCTGGTTCGACCATGTGCCTCATTGTAACATACTTCTGCCCTTGTCCTGGCATTCCTCACAGGGGCCAGCAGCAAGGATAGGTTTGGGTAACCAGAGTCACCTGCAAATATTGAGGGACAACATTTAGCCACAAACTATCCTATTTGGCCAACAGCATAGCCATACACCAATATAACATAGGTAGGGACCAAGGCTCACCTATAAGCCACATCCTGTGCCTCTGTAGCTGGGACATCACATTACTGCTATTCCTCAGGACAAATGCATCATGCACCGACCCAGGATACTTAGCATTGACATGGGAGATGTACTGGTCCTCCCTGCACACCATAGGCACCTTCATGGAGTGGAAACTCTTACGATTCCTGTACAGCTGTTCATTTTGCCAGGGGGGTACAAACGCAATATGTGTTCCGTCAATCACCCCAATTATATTGGGGATATGTCCCATTGCATAAAACTCTGCCTCCACATTGGCCAAATCGTCCACCTGGGGAAAAGCAATGTAACTGCACATGTTTTATCAGGGCGGACAAGACTCTTGCCAGCACTATTGAGAACATTGGCTGTGACATTCTTGCTGCCAAGCCCACTGTCACTTGGAAAGAACCAGTTGCTAGGAAATGGAGCACTGATAGAACTTGCACAAGAGGAGGGATCCCAGTGGGATGACAGATAGCTATCAGGTCAGGCTTCAACTGGGCACACAGCTGTCCCTGTCCAGTCTATAGGTGAGTATTATGTGCCTGTCCTCCAGTGTAGCTAAGTCCACCAGGGGTCTGTACACGGGGGTATGTCTCCATCTCCTATTCATCCATAGAGGTAGGTACCTAAGGGACACAATAGTGAGTAGGTTGTCACAATTTGAACAACTATACCACAACAGCAGTCTTCATAGTGTAATCATGTTTTGGGACAGTGGAATTTAAAAGTATGTTTTATCCTGTAATGCAGCAAATATCCATAGGACTGTTCCCCCCCTTGAAATGGTGACTGCCTGTCCTGTGTGTAGGGACAGGTGGAGTGAGGTAATTCCACTGACGTTGTGCACCGTGGTGGTTGGCAGTCGTGAACCGCCGTGCAATTCTTCATTGGAAAAAATTGGGCCCTATGGGGTACAGTGGCCAATGGGGATGTACTCCGGCAGTGACGGTATACACCACCGTGGACATGACCGCCATTTTATTTCTCAATCATCACTTGTTTCCTGACCTTCCACAGGAGAAGACCTACATTGCATGTGCTGCTGTGACCTGTGTCTGAAACCTACCATGGCCCATGTGACCAAGGAAAGGGCCCCAGCCTTCACTTCGGAGGAGTTGGAGCGAGCGACTGGTGGATGGTGCCCTACCCCTGTACGGACCACCGTATGGGCCTCCATGCCAACAAGTGAGTACATTGTGGGCACGATGAATGTGGCATGAATGCATGGAGTTGTGTGTGAAGGCATCATGTAAGGGTGAGTGGGGGGTGGATGGATTTCCTCTTGGTGGTGTTCATGTTGTGAGCTGGCCTTTGTGTTTTGCAATGTTGATGGGATCGGGTATGGTGGGCCATGTGTGTGACAGGCTAGACTGTTTGTTTAATGGAGTTCTCCTGTATGTATTACCTCTGCAAGTCAGCACCCATCAAAAGAAGGGATTATGGCATGCCATTGCCAAGGAGGTGCGGATCGTGGGGGTCTATGGCAGGCAGAGCACCCACTGTCACAAGCGGTCGGAGGACCTGAGACGCTGGGCATGGAAGACCACGGAGGCCCAGCTGGGGATGGCCTCCCAATGAGGAAGGGGTGCCCGTCAGACCCTGATCCCCCTGGTGGCCTAAATACTGGCAGTGGCATACCCTGAGTTGGATGGGCACCTGAGGGCATCACATCAGCCACGAGGGGGTCAGTACAGTGGATATAGTTACAACTTATGGCTGGTGGGGTGGTATCCGGGTGGTGGTTGTGTGTTAGTGGGTGCCCCTAAGGCCAGACACAGCAGCATAGGTCCTCTGAAGGGTAAGGGTTGCATGGCAAATACAGGTAACCTCGCTTGTTAGTATTCACTTCTAGGCAGGATTGTGTGGGTCTCAGGTATGCTGCAGTTGGTGGTGTGTGCTCCTCCGCATGCCTTGGTGACTGGCCATATCACTGGTAGTGCAATGCATAGTGCGTAGGCCTATTCCCTGTGTGTGAGGGTGCTGTGTACGCCATAGGTGGTGTCATTGACCCAGTGTATCCTTTGTCCCTCCACCCCTTTCTTGTTTTGTCATCCTCTCCTTATGTGCATTGGCATCATCTGGCAGAGGAGCAGAGGCACCGGCGAGAGGGGGAGCTGAATCCCATAGGACCCTGGAGGCAGAGTCCACCGACACCGAGAGAACCAGTGGGATGGAAGGCGGAGGGAGCACCCCGACGGAGACTGGAGGGGACAGTGCAGACACTGGGAGCTCCCTGGTGGTGGCAGACACCTCTGTGACCACCCCAGCTGCAGGTACAGCCGCCACCCCGTAGAAGCACCACCTTCGCAGTAGCCCCTCAGCGAGTTGTCTGTGCCTGCTCACCCCGGAGGGTGAGCATCTCCTTCATCCCAGGCACCTCAGGCCCTGCCCCAGTGAGCCCTGCTGCCCTGAGTGAGGAGGCTATTGACCTCCTGAGATCTATCTCTGTAGGGCAGTTAACCGTTGTGAATACCATCCAGGGGCTGGCATCCCAGATGCAGCAATGCAATGCATTCCTGGAGGACATTCATGGAGGATTGGCGGCCCAACAGAGATCGATTCAGGCTCTGGCCTCCTCTTTGATGGCAGCCATTGTCCCTGTTCCTACTGTCCCCCCTCCAACTTCCACTTCCCAGTCCCATTCTCCTCAACCCCAACCCACCCCAAGCACACAAACAGACGAGTATGCACACAAGACAACATCCAAGAGTGTCACAGGCAAACACAAGTACCACACTTCATCCCACAGGCACTCAAACAAACACCACACCATTGCAGACACAACAACATCCACTGCCTCCACTGCCTCCCCCTTCTTATCCTCCTCCACCTCCCTCCCAGGTACGTCCACACTCACACCTGCATGCGCTAAATCAACATCCACTACCAGCATCACCACACCAAGCAGAACACACACCTCACTGGCAGTCACCTCCACAACATCCATGCACACGGGCGGGGGAGGTGCCCGCAGGAGGAACATGGCAGCCAGCTGAAGGGCGTGATTGCGAGCTCTCGTGCTCCTGAACAGATGTCGTTTGCAGGGTTATGCCTGGTAATTCTTATAACGCTGGTAATGCTGCACTAAATTGACACCTCAGACTGCTTGTTTTGGTTTTGCGGTCACCGCCTGAAGGCTCCGGGGCATAGTCGGTGTGTGTCTTGACAGGCGAGATGGTGGAAAGCCAGCAGAATTGCGCCTCGGGCCCCGGCGTGTGGGCAGAGGCTGTCAGGAACGTGTGCCGTGGGAGATGCTGCTCTTTCCGCTGCAGTCTCTGAGGAGCAGCCGGCGCGGGAGGAGGGAAGACCTCTTGCAGCCGGGTAGGGCTGATTGAGAGTGCGGAAAATCTATTGTGATGCCGCCAGTTAAATGCTGCTTCCGAGTCGGCTCTAGAGCCTCCCATGCTGCTATTAATGCATCTGGAGGTACAGCACTGAAGGGTAAGTTTGGCTCTTCAAATCCGGACCTTGGCACTTCTCCTGTACTAATCCCCAACAGGAAGAAAAGGGTAGAAGGGGGCAGAGAGGTTGAGGTGTGGGGGAAACCAGCTACCCTGGAAACAAGCAATCCCACGGAGGGTCAGCATTTCAGCATAAAGGGTAATAAAGAAGTGCCTTGTAAAGTAGGATCTCCACACATTTTGAAGAAAAGCACCTCCATTTTTAAACACTCATTGGAAGACCAAGGAAGGGCTGCACCACTCTTGTCTTTTTTTAAACCTTCCTCAGGGGGGGTGAAAGCGGGAGCACTCCGTCAAGAGGTAATTGATACCTCTGGGGTCTTGGGAGGGTCTGATTTAATGATGCATGAGTTGCTTAACAACGATAAGCTCTTATCCAAGGTGCTCTCCTTAGGGCCGATGGAGGTTTCACTTCCGTCAACCTCTGTCTCTCCAGAATTTAGTCCCTTGGTCGCCCTCATGCAGCAGCACGCTCTGACAGTAAGAGACCTTCTGATCTCCTTAATAAAGGAGATTAGAGAGAAGTTCGAGATTTCTGAGCACAATCAAGTATAAATTAGAGAAGTATGTGAGGCCCTGGAGGGCAAGATTAACTCGATAACAGAAAGATTGGGCAGGCTGTAAGTAGCGGTGGAAGAACAGGACAGTCAAGATATTACACAGCTGTAAAAATGGAGAGAAGATTCTTCAAGACAAGCTCGAAACTTTGGAAAGCAACATGAGGAGGAATAATATCAGACTGTTGGGTGTCCCTGACGGTGTGGAAGGAGAAGACATTAAGAAATATCTCGTTGATCAGGGAGGCCATTCCAAATTTAGTTCAATTAAATCTAGAAGATGACATCCAAAAAATTAATCGAGATCCATTTAAGAGGAACTCTGGAAGGAAGGTCCCTAGGAAAATATTGATTAACTTTGTCACATATTCTGTTAAGGAAAAAATGCTCTCTGAAGCTCTCCAAGCAGGCAGCTTTTCTAAAGGGGACTGGTCCTTTTGTATTCAATCAGATGTGTCAAAGGTGACCTTGGATAGGCAGTGAGAGTTGGGGAACTATATGCAGGAACTTAGGTCTTTAGGTGCTACAGTCCAGCTAAGGTTCCCGGCTGCCCAAATTATGTGAAGCAATACAATGCACAATATTAGGAATCCTATGGAGTTGTGGGCCTTTATAGAACAGATTAAGGCATCACAGTAGTATATGCTATGTTCTGTCCAGTAGAGAGTTCCTAGGGGGTAACGTCATGATTATCCCAGAGAAGGATTGGAGGGTTCCCCTTGGTTTGGGAAGGGTATTGTTAGAGGTGATTGGGTTATTGTTTTGCACTAGGTGTGGGAGCATATGGGAAAAAAAAGAAAAAAATACATATAATTGTCCTCTGAGTTTCTACATTCAGGCGTGGCCGAGGGCCTGGGGGGTTGGGTGCTGTCTTGCCAGTAATGAGTAGTCACGAGTTCTCCCACTTGAAGATTCTCTCGTGGAATGTAAATGGTTTGAGGGTTAAAGAAGGGAGGAGGAAGATTTATGAGTTTATAAGAATCGCTGAGGAGGAGTTAGTTATTCTTCAGGAGACTCACTTATTGCAAGATGAATGGGACGCCTTTCTTAAGCAAGTGAAATGGGTGGGTTATATTGTAAGCACTAATCAATTCTCTTCAGTGAAGGGGGTGGCAATTCTCTTAAAAAAATCATTGAAGGTAAATGTGGGTGAGGTGTTAGTAAATTCAAAAGACAGATGGTTGATAGTAGAAGTGAGCTTGTTTGGGATTTGGTTCACGGTTGCAGGTTATTCTGGTCCTAACATAGACGATCCGGCACCATTTCAAGGGTTATTGAAGCACCTATTACTAGCCAAATACCCAGTTTTGCTGGCAGGAGACTTTAACATATTGTTGGACCCTGTTTTGGATAAATCTACCCCCAGAGCAAAGGTTAATTCTCATAAAACACAGTTGTGGGTGAGGCAGGCTATGACAGATCTTGGTCTTGTGGATATTGGGCATTGGAAGGAGGGGTGAAGGTTCAAGATTTACATTTAACAACAAGAAATATGCTCACTGGTCCAGAATAGACGTTTTAATGGTACAAAAAAGTTTGTGTTGTAGCGTCTATTTTGTGGGTCATGCCCCTGCTCACCTTTCTGATCATTCAGCAGTAAAATTGCATCTTGGTTTTAAGACTCAACTCTCTAATTTTAGGTGGACGGTGAATAGGGTATTATTTTTAGATGAGTTGATAATTGACGCTTAAAGGAAGGGTACGAAATAATTTATTGCCTTTAACTATGGGTCAGCCGTGTTACAGACTGTTTGGGATGCCTATAAGGCATATATTAGGGGCAGACTTGCTAATTTTGTGGCTTTTAGGCATTAAGAGGAGGTGGCGGAATATAAAAACCTTCAATCTGCCGTAGCTACTTTGCAGGGGCTAATTAATAATTCCTACCAGGTAAAAAATGAAAGGCAGCCAGGATGTTTGGAAGTTCATCATGAAAGAGCGACTTTAGATTTGGAACTGTTTCTAGAGAGACAAAATAGGAAAAGATGGGATAGCAGTTGTAATGCACACTATGAGTGTGGGTAAGGGTGTACCAAGCTGTTAGCTTGAAAAACTAAAGGGGTTATTCTAACTTTGGAGGAGGTGTTAATCAATCCCAAAAGTGACGGAAAAGTGACGGATTTACCACCAGCCGTATTACGAGTCCATTATATCCTATGGAACTCGTAATACGGCTGGTGGTATACCCGTCACTTTACCGTCACTTTTGGGACGGATTAACACTCCTCCAAAGTTAGAATAACCCCCTAAATCAGATTACTTGAAGAATTATATTTTGTCGATGAGAGCAGAAGACACAGGCCATCTCTGTGTGGAGGCACCAGAGATAGAAGGAGCCTTTACTTATTTTTTTTCAAACACTTTATACTGAAGATTTGTGGATATGTGAAGAGCAGGCTAGAGAGTTTTTGAAGTGAATACACGTCCTGGCTCTGGATGATCTGACACAACAGCAGTTAGGTGGTGAGATAGGGGAAAGAGAGGTGAATGAAGCACTAAAGAATCTAAAGAGAGGAAAGGCACCTGTCCCGATAATCTCCCAAATTAATTATATAGTGTACTTAGAGAGGAGTTGACTCAAGTCTTGTTGGAAGTTTTTAATTATGTGTTCTTTGGAGGTTTGCAAGTGCCGAACTCTTGGGATGAGGCTATAATTTGTCTACTTTTGAAACCTCAAAAAGATCCGACCCAGTGTACTTCATATCGACCTATGTCATTACTTACTTCTGACATTAAACTTTATACTGCTATTTTAACTAGAAGACTTGGGAGAGTGGCTGGTATGCTGGTGCATGTGGACCAGAAGGGATTTATTAAGGGAAGGAAACTTCAGAAACTAACCCAAGACTTGTTGGGAGCCAAATACCTGGCCCTGCAGGATGGGGCCCTAATTGCGGTTTTGACCTTCGATGCAGCTAAAGCATTTGATCGGGTAAATTGGACCTTCTTGAAGGTTGTAATGGAACTTTAATGGTATTGGGGAATCTTTTATTAAGGCAATTATGTCTTTGTATAGGTGTCCCACAGCCCGAATATTGATCAATGATAAGCTATCACAAGAGTTCAGGATCGTGCGAGGGATTCGTCAGGGGTGCCCTTTATCTCCTCTCTTGTTTGATTTGTACATCAAACCTCTGGCAATATCACTCAGGGCTAATGCTAATGTTCTTCCCTTCCAAAGCACTGGGTGGGAAAGGAAAGTTGTATTGTATGCAGATAATCTTATGATCTATACCAAGGATGTTACTGCTTACCTACCTACTATTAATTTGTTTCAGGAAGAGTTTGGTAGGGTGTGGGGCTATTCCGTAAAAAGACAGAGATTATGTGCTAGAACATGGTTTATAATTCTCCATTAGTTAAGCAAGAGATAAGATACTTGGGCACTCTGGTCACGGCCGACTTTAGCAAAGTGCCAAAGGTTAACTTTGATAGAGCTCATTCTCAGACGAAAAAACTCCTCAAGACATGGGCGACTCTCCCCTTCTCTTTCATAGGCAAATTTAATATTTTAAAGATGATTGTTCTTCCAAAATTCACCTTTCTATTTAATGCTATCCCATTGGAATTTAAATCTTGTTGGTTTAAGAAATTACAGGGTGATCTATCTGCATTTATATAGGCATCTAAGGGTGTAAGGATAGCTTGGAAGAAATTATGCAAAAAGAATGGAGAGGGATAGCAACGCCAGGTTTCTACAAATATTATCTTTCTTTTCAGTTAAAGAATGTAAGAATTATTTTGAGTAACAGTGCAGAGTGTACATCTTTTTGGAATGCTTTGACCTATCGTTTTGCAGAAGAGAGGGAATTTTTTTTATACAAATTCGGCCATCCGAAATATTTTGAGAAGGTTCGACTTAGAATTCTTAAGCAAGCATGTAAAATTTGGTCCTAAACTCAGGATATTCTAGGTGTAGCTTATTATAGTAGCTCGTCACCTATCCGGGATTCACCGGGTACTCCTGAGTACCTCTGGGACAAGTTATCACTTCCGTTGAAGGTCAATGGAGTGAATAAATGGGGCCAAATTTGAGAAGATTCTAAGTTGGTATCTAGGTTCACATTTTTGGAACAAGTAGGTGAAGCAATGTCAAAGTTTAAATAAAATTAGTTGTCAAGTTGAGCCAAATCACTTTGGGAAAGAGAAATTGGGAAGAATCCTTGGGATGAGAAGCTAGGGCAGAAATTCATCAAGAAAGAAGTTGCCCTGTGGTACCACGTGCTGATGGATATGGTAGAAGAGGATCCACCTCTTCTGGTGTCGAAGTGAGGGAAAGTTTTCCCAGCCCTAGACGTTGTTAATTTGTGGGAAACATCATGTTCTAGGCTGTGGTTCATCACCAAATCTGCAGCTATGAAGAAAAATCATCTGTTCACTTTGCATAGGGTTTACTGGACACCGGCAAAGTTGACTGTTATAGGGAAGCTAGAGGAGAATTTCCCTTGTTGTGGCCATCCCAGTGCAGATGATCTTCACATGTTTTGGCTGTGTTCAAAGTTGGGGAAGTTCTGGGAAGGTATTGAAAAAACTCTTAAAGAAATTCTGAGTTCGGAGTTGGAGGTAAGTCCTTTGATGATTATTTTCGGGCTATGTAATCAAGTGACTCAAGCCGAGAAAGTCACCACACATCATGAGTATTTGCTGTTTGTGCTGATGCTTCTTTCCCGTTGGGAGATCTGTCGTGAATTGACTTGGTCATCACCTCCCACAGTCCAGGAGTGGGTAACGTCGGTTAATCGGGTTTGCAACTTGGAACGGATTGGTCCTGTTAGTAAGAAAGATGAGTTTTGGTGGATTTGGGAGAATGGTAGTCAAGCAATGAATTTTATTGGGTCAAGTGTTTCCTGAACGAAGTCTGATGATTAAAGCTCCATCCTACCCACCAGGTTATACTCTGGAAAGACTATTGCACGAGTGAGCAGAGCTGGTTGCTCGTGCAGTTGAGTTATGGGGAAAGAGGGAACTGTTGCGTCTCAAAAAGGTGGTGTGGCCCGTTATTACTGAGGGGCCCGCGCCTTGAGTTACAATCCCAGGATTTCCCCTGCTGGAGTGGAGTAGTGTGATGAGGACAAAAAAACAAAATCCATGCACATGTCCCCTGTGTCCACTCCCCCATGTCTGCCCCCCCCAAAGTACACAAACGCAAGCACTCAGACACCCAACAGCCATCCACCTCACTTCAGCATACAGCCCATGCACCTGCATCCAAATCCAGCAGACATACACTTTCAACAACCACTCCCTCACCCCCCACTCCCATTACTCCTCCCTCCTCCCGTCCCAACGTCCCTAAAGAGCCTTTCCTTTCCCAAACTGACCTCTTCCCTACCCCCATCCTGCATGTATGGGCAAGGTACCAAGGACACAGCCCAGCACCTCAGCCAAACAGTCCACGGGGACAGTGGTAGCACCACCTACCCATGGTGGTAGGATACAAGACCTACGCCACTGAAGTGGAGGGAGCCAGCACCACCACAGATGAAAGGGAAGAGTCTAGCGGCAGCTGTGAGGAAGGGGAAGGAGCCTACACCAGCTGTGAAGAAGGGGCAGAAAGGAGCCTGCACCACCAGACAGAGAGGGGAAGAGCCCATCAACCCCGGCCAAGAAAGGTAAGGGATCCCTGATGCATGAAGAGGAGGACAAGAGGCACTGTAGACCAGCGGAAGCTGTCAGGCTAACACTGCCACCACCACCAGCTGTTACGGGGCCCCCACCTCCAGCCGTGGATGTGCAGAAATCAGTGAGTTCAGGGGCTGCCCAGGAGCCTCCCCCAACCACCACCACAATGCAGCCATCAGTGAGTCCTGGGGCTGGCCAGTAGCCTCCCCCAACCACCACCACTATACAGCCATCAGTGAGTGCATGGGGCTGCCCAGGAGCCTCCCCCAACCACCACCACCATGCAGCCATCAGTGAGTGCAGGGGCTGCCAAGCAGCCTCCCCCAACCACCACCACCATGCAGCCATCACTGTAGGCGGACGTTAGGTAGTCCACCTTCCAGTGGCTACGGTGCAGGCTGCCCCCTCCAGAACCAGTGGGCAAGACACCCACTTGAGAGACTGTGGCCATGTACTCCCCAGGACAAAGCAATAGGCATGTTGCCCCCTCCAGAACCAGTGGGCAAGACACTCACTTGAGAGACTGTGGCCTTGCACTCCCCAGGACAAAGCAATGGGCATGTTGCCCCCTCCAGAACCAGTGGGCTTGTTCCCGCATCCGGCTGAAGTGCCATCACTGTAGGTGGACGTTAGGTAGTCCGCCCTCCAGTGGCTACGGTGTGGGCTGCCCCCTGCAGAACCAATGAGCAAGACACTCACTTGAGAGACTGTGGCCATGTACTCCCCAGGGGAAAGCAATGGGCATGTTGTCCCCTCAGAACCAATGAGCAAGACACCCACTTGAGAGACTGTGACCTTGCACTCCCCAGGACAAAGCAATGGGCATGTTGCCCCCTCCAGAACCAGTGGGCAAGACACTCACTTGAGAGACTGTGGCCTTGCACTCCCCAGGACAAAGCAATGGGTATGTTGCCCCCTCCAGAACCAGTGGGCTTATTCCCGCATCCGGCTGAAGTGCCATCACTGTAGGTGGACGTTAGGTAGTCCACCCTCCAGTGGCTACGGTGTGGGCTGCCCTCTCCAGAACCAATGAGCAAGACACCCACTTGAGAGACTGTGGCCATGTACTCCCCAGGGGAAAGCAATTGGCATGTTATCCCCTCAGAACCAATGAGCAAGACACACACTTGAGAGAGTGTGGCCTTGCACTCCCCAGGACAAAGCAATAGGCATGTTGCCCCCTCCAGAACCAGTGGGCAAGACACTCACTTGAGAGACTGTGGTCTTGCACTCCCAGGACAAAGCAATGGGCATATTGTCCCCTACAGAACCAGTGGGCAAGACACCCACTTGAGAGACTGTGGTCTTGCACTCCCAGGACAAAGCAATGGGCATATTGTCCCCTACAGAACCAGTGGGCAAGACACCCACTTGAGAGACTGTGGCCTTGAACTCCCCAGGACAAAGCAATAGGCATTTTGCCCCCTCCAGAACCAGTGGGCAAGACACTCACTTGAGAGACTGTGGTCTTGCACTCCCAGGACAAAGCAATGGGCATATTGTCCCCTACAGAACCAATGAGCAAGACACCCACTGGAGAGAGTGTGGCCTTGCACTCCCCAGGACAAAGCAATAGGCATGTTGCCCCCTCCAGAACCAGTGGGCAAGACACTCACTTGAGAGACTGTGGTCTTGCACTCCCAGGACAAAGCAATGGGCATATTGTCCCCTACAGAACCAGTGGGCAAGACACCCACTTGAGAGACTGTGGCCTTGAACTCCCCAGGACAAAGCAATGGGCATGTTGCTTCCTCCAGAACCAGTGGGCTTGTTCCCGCATCCGGCTGAAGTGCCCCCCTCCCCATGAGGTGCCTGCCTATTTGCAAACTGATGCCCTTGCAGTGTTCTATCCCGATGTGCTCAGGATTCGAGTTAGGCCTTAGACTGTGCCCTGTGGCCATGTGGGCCCTTTGAACTTTGGACTGGGCAGTGTTCCTTTTTTGTACATGTGTATATATCTGGTTCGTTGCCAAATCGACTTATTAATTTTGATGTTGATCTGATTACAATCACTTTAGTCAATTCTTGTTGTCCTTGCTTTCTGCCGATTTTCGGGGACACATTTTTATTGTTGTGCAGCTGGTTGTGTGTGGGGTGTGTGTTGTGCAAGTGTGTGTCACTCTCGTGCAATGTAGGTGAATGTCAAAATCAACTTATAAAGATGCAAAATCAGAACCGGCAAACTGAAACGCCAGAATAAGTCCAGTCTCAGTAGCATAAGGCATACAAAGAATACAATCACAGCAATACAGATGCTAAGAAACAGGAATTGGCATTCCTTGAAGGAAGTCAAATTTCCCTTTCTAAATAAGAATGGATCTAAGGTCGTCCAATCCAGGCTCTCAGCTAAAATGGGAAAGTTCAAGGTAAAGTCTCAAAGGATTTGAGAATAAAGAGTGGTAGGTATCACCATCATGAAGAATCCAGTAGAAGTCATCTAAAATGGCAAATCAGGGTTTAACATGAAGATGCTCACTCAAAAAGACATGGTGAACCAAAGAGGTCTGTAACTTTCAAAGTCTAAAGGAATCTGCTGTACATCTAACAGTGTGAACACTAATGTAAACAGAGTGTTCGAGGAGCATTCAATTATTTCTCTTTCTCACAGGGTGCATCTGCAACATCCGTTGATTTTCCCATCCCAGAACTACAACAACCAAGTTAACCTTAAGCACCCTCATTCTTCACACGCAATGAATAGGAGGCCTCTTCTGCTCCTTAAATAATTCTGTATTTGCCAGGATTTCTCTTCTCAGGTCTCTCTATCTCAAATACACAATACTCCTTTCTCTAACTAAGCAATCACAAATGTGCACCTGTAAAGAAGAAACATATAGAGCACGGAAAAATACATCTCATGTTAAGAAATGAAGGCCTAGTCAAGCTAACTTTACTTAATCATTGTCAATGTGCACTTTAAATACACAATTATAGGTGCCAGATAAATCAAAATAAATGCAAAACTAAATAAATCAATGATTACTTAAGAAATAGCTTTTAATAAATGCAATACATCTTGAAAAAGAAATGTAAATGTAAATGAAAACTACAAAATTCCATGTAAGCTAAAACATTAGGACACACATGTATATAAATCTCTAGTTCTACAGTGAATACACCATTAATTATATGTTGTGATGCTTCACTTTGTATTAATAATGTGAAGGCACACTGAGCAAATGGTGTTGGTTGCACATTTGTATTGCTTCTGTGACATGTAGGAGTGAAGTCTAACTCACATTACTCCAATCCCCCATCTGATGGTGAATTGTGCCATCGCAATCAAGATAAGATATGTATCAGATGGACTAATAAAAACCTCAAACGTTTCATGTATTTTTGTCTAGTCTCTTCCAGATGTTTCATTTCAGCATAATATTTACACTGACTCTGCACCAGTTGTATATCTTCTCACTTCCTTTTCACTCCTTAAGGATCCCAGTGAGAGATATTGCACATAAAGCAATTATCAAGAGAGGTCTCAAAATAGAACCCACTCTCCCACTTCCAAGTTTCCAAACCATTTGCCAGCTGCAGCAAATCCTTTTCTAATTGTGTTCCAAGCACCTGTTGCTTCTAACTTCTTCAAATCTTCCTTCAAACCTGAAATTTTCTTAACATACGCCTCCAAATCTTTTCTTTTATCACGTGTATAAGTTTAACATTGCTAGACCTTGAACATCCTGCAGACTCCACCCTCTTTGGTGAGGAGAATGTCTAATGCAAGACGGTATTGCAAAACCATGGATCTCATAGCTACAATTTCAGTATCTACAACCAATAAGGCTCCTGATGTTATGGTGGACAGTTTATTCACTATGGTAGACAACTTTCTAATCTTTATGTCATTTAAAACCACATCTACAGATTAAATCATTCAACCAAAGATGTCTCCCACTAGTAATCCACCACTAGCACCTCATTTAGGTCTGGAATTGGTTTCCCATACAGGATCAATAAAATGTTCCACATGATATATTTTCAGGAAAACTAAACCTAAATAACATACATCATACCATCCTTTAGACAACTTGAAATATGCATGAGCACCCAAATACAATAAACTCCAGGAATAAAAGGATCTTTACCTGCCCAAAATAATTCCCAATTTCCTCGAACCTCAAACATGTGATCACATTCGCTCTTTTCCATGAATAATGTGTCAATTGACGATGTACATTTAAATATGCACAATTTCCCTTCATGTTTCCATTCCGAAGTCAATGCTTCTTGATTTCCTGACACTTGATGCTAAATTTCTTCTTTAGCCCAATTATGCTGATCCTTATGGTCCATGTCTGTCTTTGACTTAGATTCTTTATCTCACCTTCTGTCTTCAACTAAATCATGAAATGTCTTCTCTACATCTGTCAAAATGCAAGTCAAACTATTTTGTGAGCCTAGAAAGTGTCCAATGTCATGGTGGGTCTAAAGCAGTTAACAATTATCCCATATCTTTAATAGCAGGGCATCTATTCAAATGCTCAAGTATGAGAACTTCTGAAAGAATCAAATCATAATTTGAAAAATAATATGAGAAATTTCCCTGTTTATAGTAAATACTCAATAAAAGGCTACAAATAACACCAGAAGTCAGATGAATGTGGTGGTACGTGATCCCTTCTGAGCTGATGCAGGCAATTGTGTGCACGTAGAGCATTCCCTTGCATCCATAGAGTCAATGTACTCATAAACAAATTTAAAATAAGCATTTGAAGAAAAATCTCCTCTAGATGTTTCTTCATGTAATTCTTCATCATCTAGTGAATACAAACTACAGTCAATAGGATTATGTATTTTAGGGGTAACTGTAGATCTGGTCTCCACTGAACTAGAAGATGTGGGGGAATACAATCCCACTAATATAACAATCAGTACTACAACTACACTTAATGACACACTTGCTATTATGTACCTACTTCTACAATGGCTATTAGTTTCCATAACTCCTCTAAAACCAGACTGTTGGGTGGAAAATAGCAGCATCTTCTCTGTCAGTTTCCACCTGTGCAAATGGCAAAAGAGAGTTCAACAAATATAATGAAGTTATTTACAAAATCTTTGCAAGTCTTCTTTAGCCCTACTCTATGTTCTTCTAATTGACACCCATTACACTCCTTCAGCTTCCTCAGGCTTTGGTAATCTTCTTAATTCTCTAACAAAGTCTGTTTAGATATCTCCAATATGTACATACTTCAGAGATCACACTAATAACAAATTGGGTCAGTCGATTCAGTGACAAGATAATTTCAGAACACAGTTCAGCCACAAAGTTCAGCTGGAGGTTCAGCTGGATTTGCACTCCTATCCTCAAAATCCCTAAATCCTCTCTCTCTGGCATTAGCAGCAAAGAATGCCCATTCAGGTGAAGAGCACCCTCAGCAGGGTACTGTTGGTCTTTCTGTTCTCCTTACTGCATACCCTTTGTCCTCACTATCACTCAGGCCAGAATCCTCAGTATCCTCTGGAATAGTTTGAGGTACACGTCCCTCAGGCAGACTCAATCTCTCCCTCTCCTGCCTTCTTGGCCAGCAGTCTCCAGCTCCCACTCATGTTTTCACTGCACTAGGTCCTTCTCAGGGTCTGAATCTGACCCATTCAATACCACACGTCAAGGATCTCTTGTTTCATCTTCAGCTGTTGACTTATCCAGACCCCTCAGACCAAACATGTGCTGTTTCAGGTTGGTCTCTGTATTCTATAGTTTGTCTAACCTGCTCCCACTATCTCTCTGTCACAACTGGCACTTTTGTGAGAGATGCTGTCACATCATCAAGGAAACACTCAACTCTACGAGAATGGGAGGTATGATTCCAGGTGGGAGGACCTCCACATTTAACAGCAGTAGTCATTACCATAATAACTGGGTAAGGCCCATGTCTACAAGATTCTAAGCACATTTTCTTCATGTGTTCTTCACCAGGACCCAGTCACTGGGAGTGAGGTCATGGCACTGCTCTTGATGTGGGGAGGCTGGAGCTGTTCCAACCTGGTGAGACACAGAACTCACCACATCAGACAGTCTTTTGCTGTAATCAAACATTATGTCATCTGTAATTTTCACAAGCACATTTGCAGATACACCTGGCAGTCTTATTGCTCTGCCCATGATTATCTTATGAGGGGACAGTCCTGTCCTCTGATCAGGAATGCTGCGAAGTATGACTCATCAGCACAAGAGATAAAGCACCAGGCCACTTCAAGATGTCGGAGCACACACTTTAGCTAGTTTGGGTTTCAGTGTGCCATTCACCTGTTCCACTATTCCTGAAGCCTCAGGTCATTAGCTCCAATGTAGTCTGTGCTCCACTTGTAATGCTGTGCACAAAAGTTTCAGGAACTCATTGTTGAAATGAGTCCCTCGTCTGACTCCAGAGAAGACAGGAAACAGAACCTGGGGATCAGTTCCCTCAACAACAATGTAACTGTCATTTCTTCAGCTCAGATAAGCTTCAACCCAATGCAAGAAGATGCACACTACCACTAGGACATATCTCATTCCATTGCATACAGGCATTTTGACAAAGTCCAACTGGATCTTGTTGAAGAGACCACCTGATCAAGGCATTCCCAGCGCTGGGACGAGACAAAGATTTTCTCCTAGCTCTATGAAAGCAACCAAGCAATCATTATCCCGGGGTACCGGATCATTCACTTTCTTGTGTGTCAGCCTCTGTAAAGGCTTGGCAACTAAGGAAAAGTTGAGTAGCCCCTGGTGACAGTAGCCCACCATTCCCAAAAACATATTGACCTCTCTGAGTGGTTGGTTTATTCATTTTCAGTTTGCTGAAATTCTTTCTTGCAACACTTTCCTCACTCCTTCTCAGTGTAATGTCCAATTTACTGGACCTCTTTTTGACAGTACTCGGGGACACTTTATGGCCATTCTCAGCCAAGTGGTTCAACAGGGCAATTGTGTCTTGCTTGCACGCTTCCTGTGCAATTTATCCAAAGTATTGACTAGTACATGTAATAAAGTACTTCTTTTACCAGTAAAAGTACTGAGTGACACTAGCAGGCCATTGATGTATTGTACTAGAACTGAGTTGTAGGGCATGATTAAGGACTCAAGATTCCTCTTAATGATCTGATTAAAATCAAGGGCCTCTCATTATGCCCCTATGGAACTCAGAGCCATGCCAAAACATGGTTCTGAAACCAAAATGCGAAGAGGAACTGACTGTCAACATGCACTTGTATAGAAAGAAGGCCTGACATAAATCAGTGACAGCAAACTGCTCAGCCTCACATGGAATTTGAAATAAAATCATAGCTAGATTCAGTACCACAGGACAACAGGGGAAAGCAATGGTGGTTACCTTTCTCAGGTCTTGGACAATGCAGTGTTTACTGCTAGGCTTCCATAAGCCCATAATGGGTGAGTTACATGGACGTCTCATTACTGCCTTCAAAATACATTGCTGCACTATTGAGTCAATCACTGGAGTGATGCCAGTGATTGTTTATGGGGTCAGATTATACTGTGGTGGTCTTCGATGCTCAACATTTGGTTTCACTTCAATGTAGACAGATTCAACACCTATGATGAGAACTATGTCCTTTCATGAAAAGTCCCAGACTTCAGTCTTCACTTCTCTAAGATCTGTTGGGAAATTATCAATTGTCCTCATAGGGAACGATGCAACCTAAAGGCCATCTCTTTCCAATTTAAAGGCAACTTACTCATCATGAGTTTGCAAATCAATACCTTTTGGTGCACAGTAAATGGTACACTTTAGCTTTCTTAGAAGATCCCTTCCTAAAAGACTCACTGGACTAGAATCACACATCACAAATTGATGATCCTGTTTAAAATACCCTATTTTGACAGGTACTTCTTCTGTTGTGGGGTTTGTCATTTGCTTATTTGCAACTCTTACAACTTGTGATTCTTTATCCTGAGAGGGGTAAGTTTGGAACCTCCTCTGTTCTGACAGTAGAGTGGGTAGCACCATTATTGATCAGAAATGATACAGGGTGGCCATTACCATCATCATCCATGGATGGACCACTCTTGTCTAACGCTAAGACTGCACCAAGAGCGCAATCTTCCTCTCCCCGTAGGGCACTGTCAGAGGGACAGGCCAAAACCATAATCCTCAAATGCTTCAAACAGGGGAAACTGTAAAATGCACCGTGATTTTAGAAAGGATTCTGATTTACATTCGTGACCAAATTTGAATTTAATCTGGGACCGTACCGTTAGATTTCTGCTGTGGCATCGGAGCTTGTGGAACCTGCATTACCAGAACTTCGGGCACATTAAAATTTTGCATTCTCAGTCTCAGTACATTTTGTGACTGTACTAGGTTATTACTCTGGGATTCTGTAAACCAAGAATTTTGAGATGACAATCCGGCTCCCAGTGCTCCAATTGATTGCAATAGTGACAAGCATTAGTCTTTTTCAAAGTTGCCACTTGAATCACAGTACTCTGGTCAATTGGAACACCACGTCCTCTACCTTGTTGTATCCCATTTCCACTTTACATCACCAGCATTCCCTGCTTACACACTCCTTGCCTAGAACCAACATTCCATACAAAAGGTTGACTCTGTCCTCCTCCTCTCTGTGCGGCTTTCATTTGAACCACCATTCATTTCTCCTTTAGTCTATTTTTCTTCATCTCCAATTCACTACTGCAATATTTTGTATATCTCAAAATGTCATCAGTCAACTTACTTTGCCAACAAATCAAATGCTGCTGAATCATCATGCTACTCTCAGATCTCAATCCAGTTACAAATCTAGAAACAACATTTTCATTGTCTTTCACCTCCAAAGTCTCTATTCCACTGTGCTACTTAAACATTTGCAACAATCTTACATAATAGACATGCACCCACTCCTTCGGCTCTAGGAGTGCCCTGCCAATCTTAACCTAATCACTGTCTTCAGCTGGTATCTTCCCTTTCAATAAAGTCATCACCAGCATTTGTCACTGGATTTCTTTGTGGATCCTTCTCTGTCCTTGTTCTATCGCCAATTTACATTCTGCCCACAAATCACCCTGTACCACACTATTGAAAAATGTATTCAAATCCACCAATAGGATCTCTGAGATCTTCATAAACCGCGCAATCTGCGTCTACCACTCTACTGGCTTTTCTCTCAATTTTGGGAAATCATTAGTGAATGACGCAACATCACTTCTACTCCAAGGCACATGGACATAACCTCCACCAGGCACTTCCCTTAATGGAAAAGCTGGTGTGTCCTCTCTCTTTCTCTTTGTCTTCTTATCACTCTTCTTCTCCCATCTGCCTTCCAAGTTACCTAATTCATTCCATTTTCAAATGCTATGAATCAATGCCCTAATTTGCTTTTTCATTCCTGGAATTCTCATGCTTCAAATATAATTCTCAACAAAATACAGCTTCTTTGCAATAACTTTGTCCTACTTAGATCAATATAATATTTGTGAGCCAATTCAGACAGTTTATCATGTGTTTGTCCTGCAACCCTTGTGAGGTTTTTACACCTATACACAAGTTTGTTCTCTTGATAGGTATCTAATCAGGAAAGATAAAGATTTCCTGATATTATTTTTATCCAGTTATAATTTTGATTTGACCGCATTCACTGCATTTTCTCTCACCAGGGACTGAAATGTTTAATCCTGAGTTTGGACCTTCTCTCGAGGTCCTGACGAAATCCTTAAGCATGCCAAAGGGTTGTGATCTTTGAGCTGTTTTTCCTATTAGGGAAATCCCTGCTTGATTCACTACTGATGACACAGAAGCGACATGGGGTGGTCTCCTCAGTCTGGATTAAAGGAGTTTTTCTGATCTTCCCCATCCAGGGATGGCAGGAACAGCAGTTGAAAAATGTATACAAGTAGGAACCATTAAAGCATGTATTACAGCTCCTGATTACTCAGGTTTATATAAAGGAACTGCAGGACCAATAGTGAGTGGAATGGCAATTGCATCAGGGGATTGTGAACAGTAGCACTGACAGGGATTTTAACCCCTGAGCTCCCTTACATCAGAGTTTATCTCATGTTACTCCTGTATTTACTGGTGCAGAGGGAACTCCTGAATTTCCGTTGGAAACTGCACCATTCATTCAATCGAGTTGGGTCTCATTCTATGGGGGTGGATGCACCGAAAGCAACACATCCAAGATGTCATCACTAGAGTCTCTATCAGTATCTTCGTCTACATTCTCTGTGTCTTTTCCTCCTTCTTTTACCTTGTCTTTCCTTTCTCTTTCGCTTTATCTGCCTCTTCACTCATCAATGCAGGGTACAATCTAGCTCCCTTTATCATTTATCATGTCAGTCCTACACCTTTTTTGTTTTGAATCCCATTTAGCATCTACACAAGTACGCATTGCCTTTCAGACTCTTCCCTGATATTTTTCCTTCTGACTACCATGGGCTGCATGCTCCCAAGCATTAAATGCATCATACTATGCAAGTCTAGGTTTTGAATTCATCTTTTATAATGCTCTCCTAAACTTTTTAATGATTCTCAAATTAAGTGTGCCATAGCATGGGAACGTCAATGCACCTTCTTTATCTGATCTTATGTTACTGATTCAACTAAATATATGTGTGAATGCCCACATTTCTAGCTATATAAAGACCTGGCTTATCTTCAGGTGGTGCCTCTTCTCCCCCTGAACAGGTATTTTCACATCTCATCTTACTAGATCTCTAATGGCTTTAAAACATGTCATTTTTCAACAATATTGTCAACCATTGCAGTTAGAAATTCATTTCGAATCAGGAAATAACCCTTAACTCACAGTTCTCGTTTGACAATAATAGCCAATAATAGTGCAGCACTCAATGACGTAGGCAACCAGTGATAGCATTGCTCAACAGCAACTGACCAATCCCTGTGTGGCATGCTGTGGTGTCAGCCTCACTCATCACAGTGGCTCACCTCCTTTACAATGTTTCACAAACACATGCTTCTCAGCACTAAATAAGCATAACAAAATGCAAAGCTATTTCAACAAATAACCTTGTATGAGCCACTAAAGAAATTAAAGTGTTCAATCACACTAGAAATTAAAGTGTTCAATCACACTAGAAAGGGTCTGAAGTGACACTTTCTGACCTACTTTGACTCATACTTGAATGAAACCATGACCAGTGTGGAATCACCCAGATTAGTGTAACATCTCCCTGTGTATTTGGGATTCACCACACCAACCAACCTTACTCTCACGCAAAGATAAATGTCCCTATCGCAATTGTGCTGTTGACAATGTCTCACAACAAGCAGCGCAAAACTTAGCAGACAATTACAACACAGTGTTTTCTACATCATTTATTACTATCCCTGGATCTTAGGTTACACTGATCCTGATAACAACTTCAACTTCTCTGCATCAAGTGCCACACTCACACAGCACTTCAAAACACTACCACATCACACCACACAATCTGCACAAGATTACTAGACACAAGCAATTGCAACACAAAGCCCTATTACTCACTCCTCCACACGTACAACTCTCTCCTCTCTCAGCTGGAACTTCATCAATCCTCCAACTCAAACTATGGACTTTAGGGGCTTGGACTGGACTTAGGCAAGTCAAGGATGAGACACTCTAACTCCCTACTTCAGTAACTAGCTATTCGACAAGCTACTATCTACTGGAGTATGCAGGGAAGCGGAGGTCAGTCTTCATCTGATGGACCTTTACAGTTGATTAGGAAGCAAAGGCGTTGACGAGTATACAAATCAACTTTCATGGGGTCTATCCGCCACACAATAATAACCAGGACTCAGTATATAAAGTTTAATAGGTTTATTAAAAAACTAATAATCAATCCAGGGTCGGTGCATATCAGAATCAACTTAAAAAGCTACAAAATCAGAATCAACAAACTGAATGGCTGGCATAAGTTTAGTCTCAGTAGTATGAGGCATACAAAGGATACAGTCACATCAGTACAGATACTTAAAAACAGAAATTTGGCATTCTTAAAGTAATTCAAATTACCCTTTCTAAATATGAACAGATCTATGGTCATCTAATCCAGGCTCTAAGCTAGAATGGGAAGGTTCAAGATAAAGGGCCTGATTAGATATTTCCTATGGGATTTAGATTTCGGCGGACAGGATATCTGTCACAGTTGTGACAGAGTAACCCATCTGCCAATAACTAAATAAGGCTCAAAGGATTTGGAAATAAACAGAGGTAGGTGTCAGCATCATGAAGACTTCAGCAGAGGTCTTCTAAAAAGGGAAATGAGGGTTTAGCATGAAACTTCACACTCAAAAGGACAAGGGGAAAAGTTTAAACAAATCTACCGTACGCCTAACAGTGTGAACACTAATTTAAAACTGAAATGCAGAGGAACATCCATATCTCATAACATGTCACCAGAAACCCAATTATTTCTCTTTCTCACAGGGTTCATCTGCAACATCAGTTGATTTTCCCATCCCACAAAACTTGAAGAGCAAGTTAATCTTGAGCACTCTCGTTCCTGATACCTGATTAATAGGAGGCTTCTTCTGCTCAAACCATCCTGCCAAGATTTCTCTTCTCAGGCCTCTCTGTCTCCAATGCACTGTACTTCTTTCTCTGGCTAAGAAATCACAAATGCACACCTGTAAGGAGAAACATGCAAAGCATGAAAAATGCATCTCATGTTAAGAAATGCAGGTCTAGTCAAGCTAACTCTAGGTAATCGCTGTCAATGTGCACTTTCAATACACAATTAGAGGTGCACGCATTTGATCAGAATAAATGGTAAATGTAAATAAATGAATCCACGATTACATATGCAATATACTTTAAATAAATGCAATATATCTTGAAAAACAAATGTAAATGTGAATGAAAACTACACATCTTAATGTAGGCTAAACCATTGGAACACATATGTATGTAAATCCCTAGTTCTACAGTGAATACACCTGCAATAATACATCTTGATGCTTCACTTTACATAAATAATGTTAAGGCACACAGAGTATATGGTGTCCATAACACATTTGTATTGTTTGTTTGACGTGTCGGAATGAGGTCTAAATTACGCTACTCCACGAGTCATGATGAGTGAAATGCAAACAATGCATGGGATGGGGTGCCATATGGATCACAGACTACACAAATGAACTATTTACAATAATTGGCATATTTCACATGTAGAAATGTCCCTGAAACTTGAAAAGAGTCATGTTTGTCACGTGAGTTGGTATCGACAGCAATGGTCTTGTTTACATGATGTTTCTCGTGCCACTCACTTTCCTTGCTTGCAACTGCTGGTGGAATTAGCATCAAATGTTTTGGTTGCACGTTTTTACCATGTTTTTAATTAATGGAATGGAAAATAGAAATTCACTACTTTAGTGCATTACACTATCATACACAGATGGAACATAATACCATTCTGTACATTTTACTTCATTTGTCCTGTATATGTTTATGCAGGAAGTGAATTAAGCTTATGCGTTGTGAATGCATTTATCAAGTACTCACTACGGCGGCCATTACAGAGTTCCATACACAATATTACTTATTCTCTACAAGGTTCAACTTGGTATTGCATACTGCATATTGTCCCATGAGTGAAACCACGGCACTGTAAGAGAATCTGTGTGAAATCTATACATATTTAATGGCGTCATTAAATTGAACAACAAACAGTGGCATTTAGTCAGTTAATGTGAATTGAAGGTATATTTCCACTGTTGGGGCATGTCTCTGCTGAGCATGCATTTTATAAAGGCTACAAATGGTAATGGAGTGAAGGGCTAATGTTTCTCTTGATAGGGAGCAAAGTATCTTCATACAAGATGTCAGAATCAGTGGCCAGTTTACATGCATTACACGAGTGGCAGTGCAATTTTTTCACCAGTATTGCCTGATTGTAAATACTTCACTGGTCTTATAACATTTGTGAAACAACATCATTTCCTGTCCAATGCAAATACATTAACAGTAAATAACGAGTACAAAAATTACACTTTGGTCAAATCAGTCGGGCCAAGCGTTTCTGTAAAGTTGAATGTTAAATTGCACCAGCACCAGTAGAAACTGTGCAAACCAGATTTGTCGGTAGAAAACGGAATCAGCATAGAAGCAAATTATATTATACAACTGTTAGAAATTGAGTCTCTAGTTGGCAGAGGTATGTACTCTGTCCAAGTAGGGACCACAATTCTAATCAGGATAAGTCAGATACCCACCCTAAGTTAACCTGGGCTCACTCTCTGATAGATTGGCACAGAACAGTCAGACTTAACTTAATAGACAATGTGTACGTTATTTGTGCAACACTTAATTACTGTAACACAGTGTAAAACACCACAAAACGACTCACCACCAGTTTAGAAAAATGGATAACATTTACAAGATTAATACAAGACCAAAACAACAAAAATCCAATAAGTAGAAGACGAGATGTGATTTTGTAAAGATTAGGGAGCTTATTTACAAGCCCCTTGCGTCACTGATGGGTCACTTTTTACATGGGAAAAAGTGATGCACCAGTGGTGCAAGAGGCTTGTAAATAAGCCTCTAAATGTGACAACAGTGCTTCAAAGTCATTAGCTGTCAAAAGGTTACTTAAGGTTGCAACATACCAGTGCAAATCCAAAATCCAGGCTGACCACGATGGAGGGTAGGCCCGCTACAGAACCTATGCAGGGTCTGCTGAAACAGTAACTTTGATGGAGCAATGAGTCAACGGCGAGGGCATGATGTGTGGATACTTCTACTGCACTCAGGGTATTGCGTCATCATCAGTCTCCGTGGAAGTGAAATCAATATGTTGTCGTGCTGTCTGTGAATCTGCTGTCATTAGGCAGCCGCTACATCAACATTGAGGAGTGATGTACCGATTTTTCTCCAGCTCTCAGGACAATGAGTTGTGTTTGCAGGATTTAGCAGCAGAACTCACTTCTAAGGCCCAACACTGAGGTGACTCCTCCGGCAAGAGTAGGACTCACAGATAGCAGAGTCCAGTAGCACCAGGAGAGTTGCAAGTAGTCTTTGATGTCCCTGGGACCGCAGAACAATAGGGGGAAGCCAAAAAGCCCATGGAGATTCTTGGGTTCAAGGACGTAGAGAGCAAGTCCAGTCCTTCCGCTGCAGGCAAGAAGCAGCAGGCCAACACAGCAAAGTGAGTAGCAAAATAGCAGTTCTTCCTACAGCACAGCAAGCAGTAGGCCAACACAGCAATGCAGTTGCAGCGTGGCAGTCCCTCCTGGCAGCACAGTAATCCTTCTTCCTGTCAGAGTGTACTTTGTTCCAGTAGATATCTGATTTGGTGGTGTTTGGGGTCCAGTAAATAAGTATACACCCAAATGTGCCTTTGAAGTGGGGGAGAATTAAAAGAGGTATTTGAAGATCACAAGTCTCTGCCTTCCTTCCCTGGTTCCAGACAATCTACTGGGGGTTATGCAGCTCTTTGTAAGAGGAGAGGTACTGCCCTATTGATGTGTGTCAGCTCCTCCCACGCATCTAGCCCAGGAAGACCCATTAGCCTGGTGATGGGCCATCATGATGCAAATGCCACACCAAAGCTCCATTTGTATGTGACTTTCAAGAGAAATTTCACAAAGCCCAGCTGTCAAAAAACCCTGACCTGTATTCAGAAAGGCAAAGGCACAGAATGTAAAGTAAGAAAATGCCAACTTTCTAAAAGTGGCATTATCAGACTTACAATTTAAAATCTGGCTTCACCTAAATTGTGAGTCCAGAGACACCAAACTCCATATTTCTATCTTTTTCCAAATGGAAATTACACTTGAAAGATGTTTTAAGGTGATCCCAGTTCTATCATTAGGGGGATATAGGCCCTGCAAAGAGTATTGTGCTGTCTAGATATGCTACACTTAAAAGTAGATATCCAACTTTTCAATACACTACACCCTGCTCCTGGGCTAACTAGGGCCTACCTTAGGGGTGACTTACATGTAATAACAAGCATTTACAATGCAACGGGTCTCACGTTTGCTCATGTTAGAGCTGATCGCGTTGTAAACTCCTAACCCGACTTTTCACCTATCGGGCAAAAGTGCATTTATGTACACAACCCGAAAAAGTGAAATTAACTATGTAAAGCGCTCGACTTCTGCCAAGCGAGATCGCGCTCGTAAATTAGAGAAAAAGAAGTCCACGAGCCCGATGGAAAACAGCGAGACTCGCATATTTTCTGTATTTGGTCGCTGCGCTCGAGGAGGGCTAGCCACCGGAAAAGGCATGACGTATTCTTTACAGGTTCTGGGCACATATAGCATACTTTACTAGGCAGTTACAAGACAGGTAAATTAAATATTCCAATTGTGGTTAAGCCAATGCTACCATGTTTAGAATATAAAGGCCCTTATTACAACATTGGTGGTAAATCCCACTTACCGCCATGTAGAAGACCGCCAATACACTGCTGCGGCTGCGGAATTCCGCCACAGCTATTATGACCCACAGTTCGGAATCCGCCAAAATCTAGACACCCACACAAGTCCGCCACACCAAAGGTCAGTGATAAACTGGCGATAACAAAACCTACACCATCACGCCAACAGAAATTCGCCCACACTATCACAACCCACGAATCCACGCGGCGGTCTTTCAACTGTGGTATTCCATTGACGGTACACACCGCCGCACTCAAAATACACACACATTTACAAAACACAACCACATTGGACAATTCCAAATACACACACCTGATACACATACACACACCACTCCCACTCACAATATAAAACACACACCCACATCACCCACAAACCCTTACGACAACAATTCACGAACGAAAGCCAGAGAGAGACAGCACCAGCAAGAACACTAGCATCCACAGACACACAACACCATCACCCACATAACTTCCATGCACCTCACACAACACCCCACTACATATCAGCACACTTAGCACCCCACACACCACCCCACACATCACCTACACCACCCCATGGCACGGCAAAGACACCCCAGGTTCTTGGAGGAGGAGCTCAGGGTCATGGTGGAGGAAATCGTCCAGGTAGAGCCATAGCTATTAGGATCACAGGTGCAGCACACCTCAATTGCAAGGAAGATGGAGCTATGGTGAAGAATAGTGGACAGAGTCAACGCAGTGGGACAACGCCCAAGAAATCGGGAGGACATCAGGAAGAGGTGGAATGACCTACAGGGGAAGGTGCGTTCCGTGGTCTCAAGACACCAACTGGCGGTTCAGCGGACTGACGGCAGACCCCCACCTCCTCCCCCACAGCTAACAACATGGGAGGAGCAGGTCTTGGCGATTCTGCATCCTGAGGGCCTCGCAGGAGTAGGTGGAGGAATGAACTCTGGTAAGACAAATCTTAACTATTACATCCCCCACCCTACCTGCATGCCAGCACATATCCCCACCCTCACCCTCACCCCCAGCACTCCAAGTCCTCACAAATGTCTCAACATCACAAACCACCCATCACAAAACCAAGCCCTGCATGCAACAACAAAGCATGGACACCCATCACTAAAGCATGCCCACTGCACATACACATACACCCTCCTAAACCATCATCACACGAGGTCCCACACAGGAATGCAAGCACTGGGGTACACGGTCCCCCACTTATTGCACACCATGACACACACAGATGTAATAACCATCCTTTTATACCCCTGCAGGACCCCTACCCAACGTCACCAGAAAGGAGGGTCCACACATGTCCACACCACCAACAGAAGAGGCCCACAGTGATGACAGCACCTCTGTCCAACTGGATCTAGATGACCAGCCCGGCCCATCGGGGACCTTTGGACAGTCGGTTCCCCTGACACAGTCACAGGCCACTACAGAGCTTCCCCCCTCTGGAAACACCAGTACAGAACCCACCCAGTGGGCCCATACCTCAGTCCCCAGAACACGTCAATCAGCTGTGTGTCCACCACTACAGGGAACCCAGGCTAACCCACCACCCCAACAACAACAGGGACCTGGGGGCAGTGGTAGTGGGCACACAGTCCAGGGGACGGAGGCCCAGGAACACAGGGGAACTGGGAGGGCTGCTGTGCGACAGGGGGCGGATAAGCCAAGGGAACCCACTCTCCACGAGGCCCTCTCCTCCATCATGGGAGCCTACCACCACTCCCAGGAGACGATGGCAACTGTACTGGCCAAGTTTCAGGAGACCCAGCGCCTGCAGGAGGAACAGTATATGGGCTTCAGGGAGGAACTCAGAACCATCAACTCCACCCTGGGCACCATCGTAGGGGTGCTGAAGGAACTCGTGAACACCAGGAGGGACACTGTGGCACTACAAGGGGCCCCTGACACTAGCATGGAGGATGAACTGCCCACCACCTCCGCCGGCGCTAGTGGACAGGACGCCCCGCCACAGGACCACCACACCAGCACCCCACCCCTTGCAGAGGGAGAATCACCTCGCAAACGGTCCCTGAGATCCAGGAACAAGACAGAGAACGATGCCAAGACCCCCTTCAAGAAATGAGACCACCCTGATTGTCATCCTACTGTCCCACTTTGTCACCCTGTCCATACTTAAACTGCCCCAGTTCCACTTCCTATGCCCATATGGGCAATGCACCTGTGAGACTAATAGACTGGACTCTGCCATTGACATTTGTCCACCATCACCCCTCACCATTTTACTACCCCCTCCAACATTGAGCACTTAAATAAACACCCTTAAAGCACAAAACAATCTGGAGTCTGTCTGTGATTTCAGAATACTGTATTAGCAATAACTGTGTCAAAAAGCTTTTTTCATTGGTAATGTCAACATACCTATGTCACACAGTTCTAGTCCATGAGGAGTCAAAGCAGATGTCACACAGTGGGACCCACATCTGTGAAATCGTAATGGAAAGTGACAACTCAGTGACCATACACTGGGTGAAAACGACAGGCAGTAGAGAGGCAGTAGTGGTTAAGTACATGTAGTAGGCAGGTCTGTACTCTTACCTGTGTCTCACTGGAAATATTGCTGGATCACTGAGTCCCTGTTGTTCATGTCTTCTTCCTCTGCTTCCTCTTCTTCACTGTCCACAGGCTCCACAGCTGCCACAACACCTCCATCTGGGCCATCCTTCTGCAGAAAAGGCACCTGTCGTCGCAAAGCCAAATTGTGAAGCATACAGCAGGCCACGATGATCTGGCACACCTTCTTTGGTGAGTAGAATAGGGATCCACCTGTCATATGGAGGCACTGGAACCTGGCCTTCAGGAGGCCGAAGGTCCGCTCGATCACCCTCCTAGTTCGCCCATGGGCCTCATTGTAGCGTTCCTCTGCCCTTGTCCTGGGATTCCTCACTTGGGTCAGTAGCCATGACAGGTTGGGGTAACCAGAGTCACCTGCAAATGGAGAGGGACAACTGTTAGACACACACTAACCTGGAGGGATATCCCCAGACCCAGACAACCATTCCCACTGACTAGCTTTCAGGTGCTCACCTAATAGCCACACACAGTGCCTCTGGAGTTGACCCATCACATAAGGATGCTGCTATTCCGCAGGATGTAGGCGTCATGCACTGAGCCAGGGAACATGGCATTCACATGGGAGAAGTACTGGTCTGCCAAACATACCATCTGTACATTCATCGAATAATAACTCTTCTGGTTTCTGTACACCCGTTTACTCCTGTGGGGGGGGACCAAAGCCACATGGGTCCCATCAATGGCACCTTTGATGTTGGGGATATGTCCCAGGGCATAGAAATCACCTTTAACTGTAGGCAAATCCCCCACCTGAGGGAAAACGATGTAGCTCCGCATGTGTTTCAGCAGGGCAGACAACACTCTGGACAACACGTTGGAAAACATAGGCTGGGACATCCCTGATGCTATGGCCACTGTTGTTTGGAATGACCCACTTGCAAGGAAATGGAGCACTGACAGCACCTGCACTTGAGGGGGGATTCCTGTGGGATGACAGATAGCTGACATCAGGTCTGGCTCCAACTGGGTACACAGTTCCTGGATTGTGGCACGGTAAAGTCTGTATGTGATTATCACATATCTTTCCTCCATTGTCGACAGGTCCACCAACGGTCGGTACACTGGAGGATGCCGCCATCTCCTCACATGTTCCAGCGGACGGTGCCTATGAAGGACAACAGCGAGCACAGAGTCAAACAACTCAGAGGTACGTACCCACAGCTTACACAGAACACCATTCATACTCAAAAAGTGGCCTGTATGTGTGTTGAGTCTAGGCCTAGGTATGTGTGACGCAGTTGAAAATGAAGCCATGTGGGCCCCTGAAATGGCGGCTGCCGGACCTGTAAAGTGGGACAATGGGATGTGAGGTAACTTCGCTGGCGTTGTACACTGTCGTGGTAGGCGGTCGAAGACCGCGGCGCAATGCTGCATTAGTTAACATTGGACCCTATGGGTCCCAGGAGCCAATGACGATGTACGCCGGCGGTGATGGTACGCACCGCCGCGGACGTGACCGCCATTTTCTATCTGTTCAATCACTCGATACCTGATCTTCGACAGTAGAGGACCTACACTGTAAGTGCTGCTGTAACCTCGGTCTGGAAGAGACAATGGCTCGAGTGTCTGTGGAAAGGGCCCCTACCTTCACATCGGAGGAGTTGCAGAAACTCGTGGATGGGATCCTCCCCCAGTACACGCTATTCTACGGTCCTCCAGACAAACAGGTAAGTACACTGAGAGCATGATGTATGGGCTATGCCTGTGTGGAGAGGGCTGGATGTAAGAAGGAAGGGGGGAGAGTGCGGCGTGCATGAAACGATGGTGAATGCATGTGCCACATGGCAAGGGTAGGGATGGGGGCCAATCACTTTGACGGTGCAGTCGGTAATAACTTTCTCTTCCCCCTGTACAACTCATGTAGGTCAGCGCCCACCAGAAAAAACATATTTGGCGTGCCATTGCCAAGGACGTCCGGACCCTGGGGGTCTACCACAGACGGAGCACCCACTGCCGGAAAAGATGGGAGGACATTCGCCGCTGGAGCAAGAAGACGGCAGAGGCTCAGCTGGGGATGGCCTCCCAACGTGGGAGGGGTGCCGTCGCACCATGACACCCCTGATGTTCAGGATCCCGGCAGTGGCGTACCCGGAGTTGGATGGGCACTTGAGGGCATCACAGCAGCCACAAGGGGTTGAGTACACTCTCATTCTGCTGACTTTGCACGCAGTGGAGGGGTCTGGGTGGGGGAGGTGGGCTGTGGGTTTCCGTAGGCCAGGGCGAGTTCCATAGGCAAGGTCCCTCCATAAGGCAGGCCATGTGGCACCCCACCCCACCTCTGTAGAGTGCCAAGTACACCTAGTCATGCCCCTGTGTCATCTATGTGTGCAGATTTTGTCCATAGCCTTGTAGGCCATTTCCCAGGAATTGAACAGTGGAGCCCAAGAGCGCAGTGTAGTGCAGGGGGCTTCTGTGTCTGTTGTGTCCGCCAACGGTAGCGGTAATGCATGCACTCAACATGTCTTTCTTCTGTCATCCCCCCTTTTTGTGGTCTCCCTGTTCTTGTGTGCATCATCAGGCGGAGGAGCAGTGGCACCGGAGCACCAGGGGGCTGCATCCCACATGGCCATGGAGGGCCACACTATGGACTCAGACTTCACCAGTGGGACGGAGGGCGAGGGGAGCTCCACGGCGGGGACAGAAGCTGAGACCAGTGACACGGAATTGTCCTCTGATGGGAGCTGCCTTGTGGTGGCGGCAACATCTGTGCCACCCCCATCTAGAGGTACAGCCGCCACCCCCCCCTTTCAGCACCGCCCTCCCAGCAGCCCCTCAGCCTTCGCCCCGTGCCCACTCACCCAGGAGGGTGGGCATCACCTTCGCCCCAGGTACCTCAGTCCCTGCCCCAGTCACCCCTGCTGCCCTCAGTGAGGAGGCCATTGACCTCCTCAGGTCCCTCACTGTTGGTCAGTCTACCATTTTGAATGCCATCCAGGGTGTAGAAAGGCAGTTGCAACAAACCAATGCATTCCTGGAGGGCATTCATTCTGATCAGGCGGCCCTTCAGCGAGCTTTTCAGACTCTGGCCCTCAGCACTGATGGCAGCCATTGTCCCTGTGTCTAGCCTCCCCCCTCCAACTTCCTCCACCCAGACCCAATCCCCTCTACCTCAGCCTATCCCAAGCACACCTACAGACCAGCATGCACACACGTCAACACACAAGGAAAGCTCAGGCAAACATAAGCACCACACATCCCACAGGCACTCATGCAAGCATCACACACATACAGACATACCAACATCCACTGCCTCCACTGTGTCCCCCTCCTCCTCGTCTCCCTCTTCCCTCCCTGTCTCGTCTACACTCACACCTGCATGCACTACCTCTACAGCCAGTACGTCCCTCTCCAGCACAACCACCACCACACCCCACTCACGTGCAGTCACCACTCCCACTACCATTCACACATCCCCTGTGTCCTCTCCCAGTGTGTCTGTGACGCCCCCTCCCAAGATACACAAAAGCAGGCACACACCCACCCAACAGCCATCCATCTCACGACAGCCTCCAGCGCATGCACCATCACCCAAAGTCAGCAAACGAACACCTCCTACAACCACCACCGCTTGCTCCACTCCAAAACTCCCTCCAGCTACCCGTCCTAGTGTGTCAAAAAAACTTTTCCTGTCCAACCTTGACCTCTTTCCCACAGCTCCCCCACCCCGTCCATCTCCTAGGTCCCGAACTAGCACCTCAGCCACAATAACTCCGGGACCAGTGGTGCCTGTAGTCACCGGAATCTGGAGTGCACCGGCCACCAGTGTGGCACGGAGCCACAGCACAGACAGCCCCCCTCCTGTGAAGCATCAGAAGTTGGCCAGTGCCCGGCGGGAGAGGGGGAAGACTCCAGCCACCAAAGCCGCTCCCAGGGGTCCCGGTGGGATGTTGGAGTCAGCTGTGACACCTTCCAAGGTGGGGAAGGGCCACAAGAAACCCGGCAAGTCTGGGAAGAGCAGCACGGTGGAGAAGACCGCCATCATACGCGCTGCCCAGGAGGCCACCGCCAGCACCAGCCCAGCTGCCCAGGAGGCCACCGCCAACAAAAGCCCAGCTGCCCAGGAGGCCACTGCCAGCACAAGCCCAGCTGCCCAGGAGGCCACCGCCAGCACAAGCCCAGCTGCCCAGGAGGCCACCACCAGCATCAGCCCAGCTGCCCAGGAGGCCACGGCAAGCACAATGCCAGCTGCCCAGGAGGCCACCGCCAGCACCAGCCCAGCTGCCCAGGAGGCCACCCCCAGCACAAGCCTAGCTGCCCAGGAGGCCACCGCTAGCACAAGCCCAGCTGCCCAGGAGGCCACCGCCAGCACCAGCCCAGCTGCCCAGGAGGCCACCGCCAGCACCAGCCCAGCTGCCCAGGAGGCCACCACCAGCACAAGCCCAGCTGCCCAGGAGGCCACCGCCAGCACAAGCCCAGCTGCAGAGGAGGCCACCGCCAGCAAAAGCCCTGCTGGGCCATGAAGGACCGCCAGCAAAAGCCCCGCTGGGCCATGAAGGACCGCCAGCAAAAGCCCAGCTGGGCCATGAAGGACCGGCAGCAGCTGAGTCCCTGCAATGGAGACCGCCGCCTCAAGCACCGCTGAACAGGGCACTGCCATCTCATGCACCGCTGAACAGGGCACTGCCGTCTCAAGCACCGCTGAATAGGGCACCGCCGTCTCATGCACAGCTGAACAGGGCACCGCCGTCTCAAGCACTGCTGAACAGGGCACCGCCGTCTCAAGCACCGCTGAACAGGGCACCGCCGTCTCAAGCACCGCTGGCCCATGAGCGGCAAGGGCACTGCCGCTACTGAGTCCGTCACGGGGTGAATGAAGCACTCTGGGCACCATGCCCCCTCCAGAACCAGTGGAGACTGTCATCCAATACCTCTGTCCTCCTGTCCTTAGCAGGATGAAGCACTCTGGGCACAAGGCCCCCTACAGAACCAGTGGAGACTGTCATCCACTTGAGAGACTGTGGCTTTGCACTCCCCAGGATGGAACAGTGGGCAACCCACCCACTGTAGAGACTTGAGAGACTTTGGCTTTTCACTCCCCAGGATGGAACAGTGGGCAACCCACCCACTGTAGAGACTTGAGAGACTGTGGCTTTGCACTCCCCAGGACGGAACAGTGGGCAACCCACCCACTGTAGAGACTTGAGAGATTGTGGCTTTGCACTCCCCAGGATTGAACAGTGGGCAACCCACCCACTGTAGAGACTTGAGAGACTGTGGCTTTGCACTCCCCAGGATGGAACAGTGGGCAACCCATGCACTGTAGAGACTTGAGAGACTGTGGCTTTGCGCTCCCCAGGATGGAACAGTGGGCATGTGGCCCCCTCATGGATTTGGCGTTGTGCACTCAACTGGCTGAGGTGCCCCTCCTTTCCCTTCCCCTGAGGTGCCTGTTTTTTGCTCTCTGATGCCCCTGCAGTGTTCTCTCCGTCATGGTCGGGGATCGTGTGTGGGCCTCGCCCATACCGTGTGGTCCCAGTGTTCCACAGATTTAATTGGAGCACTACCTGGACTACTATGCTTGGTATATATTTTGTCAAATGTATATGTTTCTGCCTATTTTAATATATTACAATGGTTACACTAATTCTCTATTGTCTTTGCATTCTTCCGGGGGGGTTGGGGGTGTAACTTTGATGTATTAATATGCATTAGTGTGTGTGTTGTAGTGGGTGGGGGAGTTACGTGTTGCGCGTGTGTGTCCCAATTTTTTGCCTCCCCCCTCCCCTGTGTCGTAGGTGCAGTACTCACTGTGGTCTTCGCCGCCAGCGTTCATGCTCCTGGTAGAGGAGCAGGAAGACTATCGCAGGTAGAATTTGGAGTTCTGGGTCCATGGTGTCCTCGTGGGGTATGTAGAGGTGAGCGTTTTTCCTTCGGAATTCCTGTTTCCGCCGTGTTTTTATCCGTGGTGAATCCTCCCCGGAAAAGGTGGCGGATTGGCTTGTCATAATAGTGTGGACGGTACTTTGTCCTCCGCCTGTCTGTTAGCGGTGACCGCCGCGCTGTTTGTTTGTACCGCCGTGGCGGTTGGAGTGTTAAAGTGGCTGTCTTTGTTGGCGGTTTCCGCCACGGTCGTAATTGCATATTTTTTACTGGCAGTCTTACCGCCGCTTTATCACCGTCCGCCAGGGTTGTAATGACCACCAAAGTACCTGCACTTGTCCGCAGTGCTAAAGTGTCCAGGATCCTAAAAGCCAGCAAAAATGAGTTCGAAAAAAAGGTGGTCAGAGGCAAAAAGTTAGGGGAACAACACCAAGGACGCCAGGTCTAACAATGGCTATATAGGTGGAAAACTACACCTACACTAGTGCAATCTATGTACTCTGGATATGAGCGGAAAATCTGCACTTGCACTGGGGCACTTTATGTAATCTGGCTAAATCAGCTGTGAAGAGCTCCGGTGAAATTGATGTAATCGGGATGTGTCAGTTACTTGTGCAATCGCCAGATATGTGTGTCGAAGTTTTGCCTCAGGTAGTGGGAAATAAAGTGAAAAAATGTTTTTTGCACCTGATTTTACTCAATGATGTTCTCCTTACTGCACTGTTTTGCCTGGTATAGGTATTAGCTGAATAAACGGTGAGTGCAAAAACAATTGCACTGCCACGAAACCATGATTGATGCAAACGTGGTTCGCATCCGATTTTCACAATTCCGAAGGCACACCATGAGTTGGACAGCAGTGGGAAAGCCCCTAATAATTAATAGAAAAAGTAGTTCTTTAGGATCTGTATGGTTTGATCCTTTGCTTGCTGTTCTTGCTCCCATGGCTTCCTTTTCTGGTAAGTGAGTGCCAAGAAAAGCGCACATTAATGAGGAAACCAGGGTACCAAAAACAATTGTTCACTGTTCTGTTGTGGTTTGTTCACATCAAGGGTTAACGTTTAAATAAGAGGAAATTATCAGAAAGCACATTATTAAAAAGGTGGCTCGTGCTTTACCAAGAGAACATCAAGTACAAACCAATAGCACATAGCACGTGATAAAGCAGTTGCTATAGTAATTCATGTTTTTTAGGGAATCTGTAGTGAAAATAGATGCCCTACCCGATGTACAAATTGTATTTTCTCTGAGCCATCAATACGTTCATCATGAATCTGAAAATGTTTTTTCTGAAGTAATTTCGACAGAAAGCAAAATGTTTGAAGCTTTTAAACCCAGAAAGCATGAAACAGAAAAAGTAATTTAACAGTGAATCAAACATCACTACCGTGCTGTATAATCCTCCTTCTGGGAAGTGAAACGTTTCCTTCTATCAACTGTGATGCTCCACACACGTGCTCTGGCATGCACACCATCATCTTTCAGGCATACCAGATGTATTGTTTGATCCGTTTATGTATTCAATGCTAGCTGACGAAGTCAGGATCCCCTTAGGACTTGCCTACTGTCCTTTGAGATATACTCCAATGGCCCTGAATCCCATTCCTTCTGTCATGGGGTACAGACCCCACCGCATAACAGCAGCTGATAATTAAGCAACATCACAAGCACCCTAGTTCATTCAGTGAAACTCGTCTGCTGATCATTTGTTACTTACCTGAATACCTTCCTCTTGTCATAAATCACATTCTCAGTTTGGATTGATCCAGTGAGTCAGCACCATTACGGCCCTTTCACATTACCTTCTACCCCTGTTTATTGCTGCAGAATACTTAGGGCCAGATTTATTAAGGTTTTGCCTCACCCTTGCCACACACAAAGGAGTACAAGGATGAATCAAAACCTCAGTGAGATTTATCTAACCTTATGTGGCCCTGCATGGCTTGATAAATCTGGAGTAACGCAAGGAGGAACAAATAACTTCCTTGCGTTACTCTGCCCCAGGGAGACGTTATATTGGTGGAGTGTGGATGTTCCCATGCATCCACCCATGTAGTTTGGCACATTCCAACACTTACCATTAGTTATGGACCTGGGAATGCATCAAAATCCTACTCTTCCCTGGCGGGAGGCGTAACAAGGAAAACTATGTGTATTCCTGCATTCTGCAGCACATGTAGAAAAAAGAAAATGCCTCTAAGGATTGGTTTTGTGCAGAAAGGTATCCCTTCCAGCACTTAAAAAATACTGCCTGTAATGCAGGCACCCTTGCACCATGGTGCAAGGGTGTCTGCGTTGCTGCCATGCTGCTAATTGAGCACCAGTGCAGACAGAGGAAAGGATTGCACCATATCTTGATAGATATGGCACATTCCTGCGTTACTAGTGTGAAGGTTTGATAAATCTGGCCTTTAGTCTTGGTCTGAAAAACTCAACCCAAGGACTTCAGAGGCAACACATAGGGAAATACTGGACTCTGCTGATCAAGCAGATGACGTATGCCTGGGCTGCCTTAGACAGAAGCCATATCTGCAGTAGGCCTGTTTCTCATTGGTAGGCTGTACCTTCTGACTAAAATTATGACAATGTTTTTTGTCTTCCTGGACATTGCAGATTTTTTTTCTCATGAAGGGCTATGCTACGGCTTACATCTGGGAGACCTCCGAATTCCAGTTGTCGCAACCTAATGGTTTTGCTCTGCCTCACCTGGGTTATTGGCTTTTCTCTTGTAAGTTCTGGGTCAGGAAGAAGGCTTTCAGACAGCCTTTGATCTCAACTTTAAGACGGTTTGAAAGAATTTCATCATTCAATGCCCAAGGGACACATTGCTCAAGATGTCAGAATTAGAAATGTGTTCTGCAGTTTAACTCTGTATCACACTCTTTAATGATATGTTTTTATAATATTTGACATTGAGCGAAACCATTCCGTGCCTTTTGCGCAACTTTCTTACAGCATATCATACTGCCATTTTTATTATGCACTTTATAAAAGGGTGAATAAATTGGCACAGGTCAGTCAGTGTCCTCTGAGATGCGAGTCTACCTCAAAGCTTTAACAGAGAACATCATCAAACGTCCATTTTACCTTAGAACATGTATGACAGCATTGGTTTTCTGGTAGGCCATAGGCATGCAAGTTCTTTCTTGTTTCTCAGAATGCAGAGCATACATCGCAAATCTAAGGTTGTTGCTGCTTTCATGAAATCTCCCGAGAAAAGGGCTGCTCTTTTTTCTGTTTCCCAGAACTGACATTTGATGAAGTTGTCCTTAAAATTTCTGCATGCAGATTCCTCTGAGGTTATGCGAATTTTTCCAAAAACATATTTTCACATTAAAGCAGTATTGCCAAATATAAAATTCCCTGCTCCTATCCATGAAGGTGTGGGGACAGATACATAACTCGCTAAGCACTTTCATTAAAAAACATAATAAGCAGGGGAACTGCACCCTAGGGGCTATACACTCTTTTTGCTTTCTGTCTACAAATATACCCATCACTCACAAAGTAAATATTTGGCATATGTAAGCTAGGGTGACCACCTACCAAAGAGACAACTTCTGGGCAGGATGTGTAAATAATAATGACAAAGGATCAAAATTTACGACAAAAATACAGGACAAAATGTATTTTTATGGACACTTCTGTGTAAAGCAAATAATAATATCATGATCAATTAAAATCCCAGGCCATTCCATTGTCCATGTTCTCCCCCATTATGTGCCCTCCCTCCTTATGCTCTATATGTACTCTCCAGCTCTTCCCACCCACCCTCTGTTGTCTATTTGTCAGCGTGCTAACCCAGCCCTTCCCAACCACCCTCTATTGTCAGCTTTCTGCTCCAGCCCCTCCCGCTGACCATCCCTTGTCAGCTTGCTCCCCCAGTTGCTCACACCCACCCTCCATTTTCAGATTTCTGCTCCAGCCCTACCACAGACTGTCCTTTGTCAGGATGCTGCACCATCCCCTTCTGCTCACCCTCTATTGTCAGCTTGCTGGTCCAACCCCTCTGACCCACCCTCCATTGTCAGCTTGCTTCCCCATTCATTTGACACTGAAGCCAGGATGAGAACCATCAGATGTCATCTGGTGACCTCAGAACTGGTACTCCCTTATGCATCCCACCAAGTTGTTGCAGCTTACAAACATGAGAGTCACCATCCAGAGTCGCTGGTTCCCTTTGAATGGGGGGGTCTCAGGTTCCTTGATGGTAGCTGTGAGTATGTCAATGCCTGTGTAGTCTGCTTGGCAGTGACCTGGCCCATACCACCTGGAAGAAGGTGGAGCTCAGGTCCCACTTTGATATGTTAGGATTTACCTGAGTGAGTGTGCCTGACCACAATGTTCATGATATCCTCAGTGCATTGTTAGGAAGACCTGGAACCTGGAAGAATGACCCAGATGTCTGCTAACAGGAGGAAGGGCAAGGGGCATAGAAAACCCACCCCTGAAACTGTCATGGGGAGGAGTTCTGCAGACTGCAGTGGGAGTGCCCTACACTTGTGTACCTACTGCAACAGGCAGGAGCCCAGGCACCTGGAGCACCACTGATTTATGGGGAGAAGGGTCCCTTATATAGCAAGCCTAAGGCTCCTAAGCCTTGTGCAACCCATGTGTTGTTGGTCCGGCAGGGCTACATGGCCTTCCTATGGGAGTTGACTAATGATGCAGGTTATTTAGGGCAGAACAAGACCTTTAACTTTCTTGTTATCCACTTTTACTGCCCTCAAATGAGGAAGGCCTCAGATACGTTCTGCAGGTCTTGTCCTACCTGCCAGGCCACAGGCAAGTCAGGAGGGAAGCGCAAGGCTCCCCTCGTAACGTTTCCTGTTGTTGGAACCCCCTTTGATAAAGTGGGCATTGACATTGTTCAGCCTCTGGAACCCAAGAGAGGCTGTATCTCTGCGAACGGTGACTGTGCCCACTGTGACCAGGACTCTAATGGGGATCTTTACCCATTTGGGGTTGCCCAAGGAGGTGGTGTCAGACCGGGTACCAACTTCACATCTGGGTACATAAAGGCCATGTTGAAGGAGTGTGGGGTAGTTTACAATTTCTCCACTCCTTACCACCCCCAAACTACTGAGATTGTTGAATGGTTCAACAGGACCCAAAAGGCATTATAATGGGTCTGTCAGAACCCATTAGATGGGAGAAGGACATTATCATGCCTTTTGTTTGCCTCCCTGAAGGTACCACAGGAGGGGAATGGCTTTAGCCTCACTGAATTTGTGCAAGTGCACATGTGCAAGGACCTCTAAGCTTGGTGAAGGAGGGCTGGGAGCAAGCTCTTGGGAAGCCCCTGAGGATGTGGTCATCTACATGCTGGCACTCTGCAACCAGACAGCACACTTCCCGAAACTCACTCAGGAGAATCAGGAAGCCAGCCAGGAGCACATGAAACAGTGGTATCACCAGAATACGACTCTGGTTGAGTTTCAGCCTGGACAAAAGGTGAGAGTGATTTAGCCCGAGGAGCACAGAGCCCTGGAAGACCAATGGTCTGGGCCTCTTTAGGTGAAGGAGTGCAAGAGTGATATCACCTATTTGGTGGACCTCAAGACTCCCAGGAACCCTTTGAGGGTCCCTCAGGCAAATTGCCTCAAGCCCCACAGTGAGAGGTCTGTGTTGACCATGCTCCTAGTCCTTGATGATGGAATGGAAGAGGAGAATGAACATCATCATGACCTCCTTTCTTCTAAGGATCAGGATGGGTCAGTGGAGGCAGTTAGCCTCTCCCCTACCCTAATCCTAGACCATCAGAGAGACTGCCGCCAGTTGCTGGGGCAGTTTGTCTCTTTAGTGTCACTTTTCACCAGGGCTCACTACATGGCATACCCATGATATTGACACAGGACAGCATGTCTGTGAACAATAAAATGTACAGGTTGTCTGACAAGATGAGGGCCAACATTAAGGAGGAGGTCTCTAAGATGCTGGTGTTAAAGGTTAGTGGGCCTTGAAACAACTCTTGGTCCAGCCCAGTGGTTTTGGCCCAGAAGGTTGCCCCTTCAGGTGTCAAAACTTAACATAGGCTATGTGTGGACTACTGTAAGCTCAACGCGGTCACCAAGACTGACAGACACACACCATCTCCCTAGCTGATTAGCCCATAGATCGGCTAGGAGCTGACAAGGTCTTCAGCACATTTGATTTAACATCTGGGTACTGACAGATTGCCTTGACCAAGGGGACCAAGGGGACCAAGGAAAGGTCTTCTTTTTCTACCCCAGAAGGGCACTTCCAGTTCCAGGTAATGTCCTTCAGGTTTAGCAATGACCCTGCACCTTTCAGTGGTTGGGCAAACAGGTCCTGACTGGGTTGGAGAAATTCAGTGCCTCCCACCTAGATGACATTGCTGTCTTCAGTTCTAGCTGGGAGAACCACCTGTGCCACTGAAAGGAAGTGCTTCAGTCTCAGCAGAGGCCAGGCCTGACTATTAAGGCTGTAAGTGCCAGATAGGGCAGAAGTCACTGTTCCGCTTGGGACACCAATTGGAAGGAGGCAAGGTGCAATCCCTCCGGGCCAAAATTGGAACCATTCTGGCTTGGGAACCCCTTAAAATTAAAACCCAGCCTGAGGTGAGGACCTTTGTAGGCCTCTCTGGCTACTAAAGGAGATTCCTCATTCGGTATGGTACGGCTGTTGCAACCCTGACAGAGGTGAATTCCAAGAAGTAGCCATGCCAGGAGATCTGGACAGAGGCGTGGCAGAAAGCTTTTGACTAGACCTGGACGGAGTGAGTGGAGTCGCACTACGTGGAGTTCCGCAGGTAGGCAGAGTCCCTGTTGCACCTGTTCACGTTGCATTTTACATCAAACACAATGCTAACTATGTTCTCGTGTTCAAAATTGTGCATGAACGACACCACATGGTTCGCATGGGCGTGGACATCTTGTTTTTCTTACTCTGTTTATGATGCTGGGCCATTTGAATCCTTCTATTATCATTTCAATCCTCCACACTCTTAACTAATCTACACCTCATTTTTATTTACTCTATTATTGAGTGTTTTTGTGTCTGGGTATTTTATGTTTTTTTTTAAGTTTTGAGTTTTAGTATTTTTTTTTATTTTTTTTTTTGCCTTTACTTTCTTTTTTCATTTCCTCACTTCCTTACTTCCTTCCATCCTTCTTTCCTTCCTTCCTTCAGTCCTTCCTTCTCCGTTTCTTTTCATTTTCTTTACTGCACCCAAGCCAGTGCCATGGCGAAGCACAGCGGCGAGCAGTGGAGCGGTGGCACCAGGCCCTCCCAAGCAACTAGCGGCAGCATCTGCATACCTTGTTGGTGGTAACGTGACCAAGGGGTAAAGCACCAGCCCATCTTTTGTGAGGTGGAGATGGTAGCACTAATTTTTTATGTGGTGCGCCATCTTCCCTCCGTGCTGGCAGCATGCTGCAGGCCTGGCAGCGGGTACCCCCTCTAGGAGCGTCGGCTGTCTTGGGGGAAGGTGCACCAGTGTGTGCAGCACACCAGTCTGGTATAGCGCACCACCCAGCAACTGACACACTGCTGGGTGGATATTATCAACCACAAGCAGGACCTGCTCGACCGGCTACGCATGGAGATTCCAGGGCTCGGTGAGTATTAACTATATTAATGTGTTTGTGTTCTACAATGCTAACTTTTTTCCCAGCTAGCAAGCTGCTCACACTCAGAGGTTATGTAAACAAATAGGGGGCAACCCTGTAACCCATGGACCAGGGTAAATTGATTCATAAACAAACAAAGGTCCCTGCAGGGGAAGTGTCAGCGTTGACCTCCACTGCAAAATTCACCCATCCAAAAGGTAGAGTATATTCAAATGAATTGCATGAAAACATTTTCCTCAATTTTCTGTTAGTTTCCTCCAATCATCTTTTACATATAGAATTCCTACGGTATTGTCCAAGATAAAAATAAAAATAGCATTTCTAAAATGAGGTGCTCCTAAGAGGTGACGGTTCAGTGAAAACATGAAGGGCGGAAAAAGTGCATCAGTGAATATTTACAAATATGTAAAAATAAAATGTGGCCGATAAATCGTTCAGTATCCCAAAAATAGTACAGCCTCTATTGTTTGCATGACTTAGATAAAAAAAAAAATTGAACAACAGTCTACAGTAAATTATTTTTGATGTTTCGACCCTAGGGGTAAATCAATTGCCAACGGGTCATCATCAGGACCAAAGGAATATCATAGGAAGCACCCGGAAGAAAATAAATATGAATCAAATACTATAATATGGCCTAAGACCTTGATAGAGTGATTTACACATGCTGCACATGGCCCCACTAAGAATATCACTACTGGGAATCAACAAGAACTAAAGACTTACCCACAACATGGTACATAAATCAATTTCCTAAAAAAACTGTATCATAAAAACGTCAGCATATATGAACTCGAGTATAATCTGGCACCTGGCCTGCAAGGGGGAAAACAAATATGGAGGCTCATGTTTAAAAATTTAATTTGCCAATATATACCTCATGTTTACTCCATGAAATGCCACAGATATAAGCCCCAAAAAATCTCATCCTAAAACCCCGAGTCCATCTCCTTACATCTATAGTGAATATCAAATACCAGTGTGATGGAAGCTATGTCTACAGACATTTCATTATGTAATTTAACCAAGAACGTAACTAATCACTTTATTAGTAATGCATCCCTTAGAACCCCAGTGTTCTGTAATGATAGAAGCATTCTAACGCACCGGGTAAATGAATAATAAAACAATAGAACAAAAAAGGGGGGATATTTGTGGGTTCTCAAGTAATAGTAATCATTGGGACAACACATGTGATTTGTCAAACAACTCTCCGCAACTTAATCAGCAGGCTACAAAAACTTGCAGGGACACCTCTTTTCCAGGCCAAGGAAGCACCGATCTCATGAGTAGACAAGAGGGCGAATGAAAGCTTGGTGCGCCTGAGAACGACAGTCAAATAGCTTTCTGATCGCAAGTAATGTGTACGGTGTGAACCCAAAGCCCCATCTAGTGGATGGATTCAGAAAAATAATAATTCAATGAAAAATAATGTGACATTCGGACTCAGACCTAGGTAGGTCTAGTGCACAAAAATTGGGTGAGTCACCACTACTAGTTGCATTACAAAAAATGGAGACTGAGTTGGTCCATCAAGGGGGTTGAGAAATGATAGCAGAATCAAAGATCATTCATTGCAATGGATTAATTTCAAGAGTACTTTTTGGTAAGGAAATTTGGAAAAAGGGGTTTTAGGATTATAGCCTCCTAAACAATAGTTGATAATACTAGTAGCATAAGCTAAATGATTTAGATAAGTACAATATTACTGCATTTGCCTGTTGAATAATTTTGTGGAGATTAACCGTACCACTAATCTATTTTGTTTATCTTTTTTATTTCTTATATCAGCACCCAAGAGCTAGAAAAGGTGCAGCACAGAGACGGGTCCGGCAAGAATTGGGGCGGAAACGCCGACCACCAGCACCAATGCTGAGGGCTCTGCTCATCCCAGTTAGTCCTATTATTTATTATTTTTGTTTCCCTAACTTTTCCCTTTACCAACTTTAGTATTTTTATATGGCTTGATGGAAATGGGAAAGATTGGACAGTTAATAGAAAGGATGGGTGAAATGAGCGAAAAGAAAGGATGAGTGGGTGGGTCAAAGAGTGCATGGGTGAGTATTAGGCAAATGGATCGACGGGTGAAAGGATGATTGAAACAAAGGATGTATAGTGGATACTGAATGGATGGATAATGGATTGTGAATTTTGGTGAAAGACTGGATGAGAGAAAGTAAGGCTTAATTTATTGTGTCTATGGGTGAATGTACTAGGGCGAATGAAAGGATGACTGAATAATTGCTTGGATGAATAAACATGGGAGCTCTTCTGGAGAGGGGCATGCAGCTCACTTACTTCGCTTACTTTATTTTATAGTTATCAAAGCTATGGTTTAAAGTGGGGGCTATTTTAATTAGTGTTCTAATCCCTTGACTCACTGTATTTGTTAAGTGAGACAGCTATGTATCCCACCCACCATCATCTGTCAACCCATTCCCTTCCCACGGCATTCTGCCACCCAGGATTGAAGAAGTGTAGTATGGTTCAATTCATGCTACAGTGTTGGCTGTGTAATGTGTGTCTGCTTCAGTTAATGTGGCAATTACAAAGTTTTCAATGCTTTGCAAACTGAACACACAAGGTGTGCTTCCCTTCAACCACTCAATCACCTCTTAGTACTTCACTCCTTTATTCTTTCCTATGAAACAAATTGAAAAATCCATTCTTGGCATGTGCCACATCAATATGAAGTGTTTCCAAAATATAGTTCATGGTTTTCCATAACAGACTTATTTTCCGCCTGTTCAGACTTTTCCCTTAGACTTTCATGTATACAGTGATTGAATAAGCCAAAGCTTAGCGACCCAGGGGTGGTTCCTTCGCAATGGCGAAGGAGAGTCGCTCCCCCGGCTACGCATCAGCAACTGAAAAATAAAACAATAGTTTACTATTGTTTTATATTTCATGTGCTGGCTCAGCCAGAGGGGTGGGGCTTGGCCACTAAGAGGGGGGAGGTAGGAGGAGGAGTAGAGTGAGTGCACTAAGTGCATAGGTCAGTTGGGCCGGCTGTCTTTGGCCAACCAAACTGACATGTGCACTTAGGTTTCTCCAACCCAGCCAAGTTACACAGCCACGTTGGAGAAACTGCATAGACTCCGATGCAGTGTCTGAGTGGCAGACCAAGCCACTCATACCAAACCTGACGCTCCTGTCATGCTAGGTTTTACATGAGAGCAGTGCCAGGATTGTGTGGGGGCCTGTGCTGGTGTCCCAGGGACTGCCGGGACACCAACACTATCAGAAGAAGAGTGCCAGTTGAGCGGCAGCGGCAGAGATATTTGGCAGCCGCCACTATAGGAACATGATGAATCGATGATCAGTGACCTACCCACCTAATTCCTCTGCCTTACCTTACAGTGGATTAAGTCAATTTAATTTTCCTTACTGCCCAGTCAATGCATTTGTTGGAAGGAATTTGTGGTGGTGGGCTAGGCTAGTGAGCAAAGTGGGACTAGTAGGTGCCCAATATGATTTCAAATTCGCCGTAAGGGATACTCTGTGACTAATGTGCCAAATACAATTGATTATTGCCTGTTCCTTTCCCTGTAGTGCAGTGCATCATTTTCCTCACTGTCTACTTACGGCAAACAGGATAATATATTTGCATTTTGTACATGACATGTGTGATGTATCTTATTTATTATTCATCTGCCTCTTTGGAGTTAGGGTAGAAACTAAGTGAAGGTCATTTGGAGAAGAGCAGGGCCATTGGAATTAAAGATATATAATTGTCACTTACAGCTCCCCCAGCTGCAGACAGTAGCAAAGTACTTGAAGCGCTGGCTAGCATGCCTCCATTAATTTGGCACAACAACTTGCACTCTGTATTGCATAATGTCTTACTTATAAATGAGAGGTAATTAGTATTTATTTTTCCACAGAAAGTGTCTGTTTAGTTACTAGAAAAGCCTTTAAAAGAAAAAAAAAATCAGAGTTTTTTATCTGGTGTTATTCTGCCTTCATTTTTTTCTACCAGACAGTCAGTGCTTTTTATGTGAGGCATATGTGGGTAAAGAAATAAAACTGGCCCTGTGACTCTCCTAGTCATAATCACATCAAATTCCAATGTTCCTAGGAGACCAGCAATGTACTGCTACTGTGGCACTCGCTACCTACTTTTGAATAAGTGTTTGCTCAGAGCATTGATTACAATTTGTATTTTTTATTTTTTTATTCCTCATAGAGCTACTCCTGCTGGTTGAACAGCACCACCCACCAGGAAGGCGATAACGGCGGCAGAGGCTGGAGAGTATACAGGCCGAATACCAGCAGCTGGTGATCCCAGAGGAAGAAGAGGGGGAAATAGCTGCCTCTGAACCCAGGACCCACCTCAGCAGCACGCCAGCCCCAGCCTCCAGCCTACTGGACACTACATCGCCAGTACTGCTGCCAGGGCCCCTGACTGCACCTGCTGCCACCTCCTCCCGCTCTTACAGCTCTGATCCACCATGTCCTGCAGCGAATGTACGTTATGGAGAGGCAGCTCACCAGGATAAAGCAAAGCCTGGACCAGCTCTAGACCCAAATAGACAATGCCCTCTTCAGAGCCCTTTTTAATTTTTTTATTTTGTTGGGAGGGACTTGTTGTGGGTGGGTAAGGATTGGAAGGGAGTTGGGACCGGGTTTCACTTCAGACTTTCATTGGACTTTTTGGGGATGGGGCTATTTGTTTAGGGAGAGGTCTGGGCCTGTTGTGGGTGGAAAGGGTGGGTTTTCTATTTGTTAAAAATAAAAGGCGATAATTTGTTTTACTTGATTTATGCCTCAAATGTTCATTTTGGTGTTTTAGTTTGTACTGCTTTCTTTTAGTGTAGTCTGTTTTTTAAATCTGCTAATAAGAGTGTATGACATTTACTTATACCCTTGGTCTACTGCCCTCTGCAACTATATTGACCACTTTGGGATGATTGCCATTGCTTATTCTGCCTACAAAAACCTAGATACACACAAACAACATATTCTTCAGTAGAAGTTGATTACTAATTAAACAAGTTCACGTCAATCCACAGCTCTTCTCTTACCTGAATAGATGAAGCGAGGGTGTCTTCTTACTGCAGGATGTTTCTCAAGTTGGCATCTTAGGGGGGTGGAAGTAGTAGTAGCAGGCTAGCACGCTAACAGGAAAGACAGAAGGTGCCACTCTCACGTATGCAAACTACAACTGCAGGATTTATCAAAGGGTTAGCCATCACTGTCAACTAGATTAAAAGTAAACAGAGAGTTAGTGGATTATATTATATCATAACCTTAGGAAAAGAGAGACCAGAGTACCACAATGACAGTTTTGACACATAACAAAAGAAGACCTGATATGATCATACAAACTAATGATATCAAATTCTTCTAAGCAATGGTGGGGAGCTAGTGTTTAAAAACTAAACTTAGGAAATGAAATCATGGAGTCAGGAGAAGTGGGCTCAGAGTCAGGAGTGGTTAGGCAAGGTTAAGCGTTTACGCAACACACAACCGAAGTCCGTAATGATGATGCTGATGAGACTGGTGTTTGGAATATTGCTCAGGTAATAGAGGGTCATGCAGTGAGTTAGTGTTGTTTTCACCACATCCGCCCCAGGAAGTGTGTGATCCATGTATGGTGTAAAATTAAGTCACATCTCAACAAATCACGCAGCCCACGTGAAGAGGGTTAGGGGCCTGATGAATGCATGGGAAAGAGGATTTGGGGAAAGTTGTGACAAAGACAAACACTACACAAAAGAAACCATGACAATATTCATCAGGGTGCTGATCAGCACCCAATCATCAATCTATTGTGGAAGGAAACGATGAAGGGATTAAATATTTCACAGTTCAGTTAAATGCATTGCAAACAGTCCTTCTGCCCGAGAGAGTCGCAAGATAGTATATCTCTAAATGTTATGTCTTCTAGGTTTGAAAAATACAAATGACGGAGGATTGAAGTTAACCCACCCAGTTCTTATAATTATGATTGTTAAAAGGAAAATGATACTATATTGCCCAATCGGGTGGTGCATCTCCATTCTTCCTTCTTGGAATGTCTGTTACCAACTGGCTGAACATGTTCAGTAGGTAAGCAGGAGTGGTGAGCTTTCATCACGTTTTGTTCATACAGGAGAGGATTAGGAGAAGGTGTGTGTGTATAGAAAAAAACAGTAACTGTATTACATAGTAAAGGAGAAGGACAAAAGGAAGCAAAGTAAGACTAATGAGGAGTCAGGAGTGTACCAAAAAAGACTCAGAGGGGCAGAGCAAGAACATAAGAAGAGTTTCATGTTGAGCCAGCAGTGCAGCAAACACATACTCAGTGGCATTTCCCAAATCAATGCAACTCTCTCCAGTCCACAAAGCTGAGTGAGTACTAGGTCTCAGAGTCTTCACCATCATCATGGTTTCTCTGTGAAGTTGATACTGTTCTTTTTCTAGCTGTTGAGGTACTCCCACCATGAGTCCTTCCATCCTCCTCCTCCTGATTCTGAGTAACTCCGTCACAGTCCCAATGTGAGCAAGGTAGACCTGTGTAGTGCAGTGAAAAAAATAGAGAAACAGAACTGGAATATTTTGTTCAGATTTGTTTGTGGTAACTAAAGTGACTGGTTTTGTCTGAGGAACCAGAAAAAAGAAGAGGACCCTGCAGGTAAATTTCACTAAGTTTGAAAGGCCAATCACTTTCATGAAAAAATTATCACCCATCAGCCCCCAAAGATTGCAAATCATCAGAAACAAGTTTACAAATTTGTTTAACTCCTTCCCTCACTCTCAGCCACTAAACATATCATCAATCATCACTCACAATCATTCACTATATCACCGCTAATTGGTGCAATAGTTAGTAGTTACCTCTTCTAATCCAAGCACGGTGGTTGAACAAAATATCTGCTCTTTGATGGTAGTAACACATTGTAATTTTGTATGGTCACTGGCAGTCTTTTCAACAATGATCTTCTGGGGAAGCCTTGTTTTGTGATGCAAAAAAAGGATAGGCAATGGCATGTATGGGAGGTAGCTATTATCTCTAAAGACTTGAAGAGAGTGTGGTGGCTTCTTCAATGCAAACAGGTTCAATCTGACCATAAATGTGACTAAAAAATGGTGGGGCAGCATAAATCCAACAGAACATATTGTTCCTCTAGCAATTTGTTTTGCAAAGAAAGATGGAAGAAAAGAGGTTCAATGATAAATAATTGAAAAGTTCTGTAGTGGCACTGGCAAACTCAGTCCGAGAAGTAGAGTTTGATCTCAAACTCAGATGGTTCATCCAGAAGTTGGTCAGCAAACACACTTGATTCTGACCAATCATCTTCTTCCTCCTCCTATGGTGTTTCAGGTGGTATAAGATGCTGGTTCATTTTAGTAATGGTTAATCTCTCCACGTTTTGAGGTGTGAGACTGATCTTCTCATTGTTACAACTGCAACAGCTGCACTGAACACACATTCCGGAGGTACGTTGGCTACAGGACAAGCCAGCTACTTTATTGCCAGCCTGCTGAGCTCTGGCTATTGGCACATCTTCCCATACCAATACACCAATGGGTTTTGATCTATATACACCTCTCTTGGGTCATCCAGATACTCCTGGAACATCCTCAGAAGTGTCATTGGTACTGCCACTTACTTGCCCTCTTTTGCCTTTGCCTCTGCACTGGGCTTAAGACCTGTCACTTGAAACCAAGCCAGTGCGAGGGGGGGTCCAATTCTTCTGATGCTGTAGTTGCCAGAATGCTTGTTGCCAGTTTTGACTGCTGTGAGACAGGATTGCCCTCTCTGGAAGTTGAAGGTGGCACCCCAGAGCTGCAGAGTTGGATTCTACGTTCCAGCCTTTCTTCTTCCAGTTCTCTGGCTTGCTCAACAATCCACCTCTTGCATTTTGCAACATCCCCTTCAGAAAAAGGAATGAAAGTGGAAGGATCTTTTTTGTAGGGTGGATCAAGTAGGGCGGCACACATGTACTCTTTGGGTGAGATAATGTCATTTTGTAGCCTTGCATTAAAAGCCAAGCAAATGTTTAAGCTCTCAACTAAGGGATGCGCTTCTGGGTTTTCATTCACAGCTCTGAGTATGAACCTTTCAGACACCGTCTTTAGCTGCTCCTGTAGAAGATGTATCAACGAGATAGCTTGGCCCATCATTCTGTCCTGCTTGCAAACTTCTCGAATGAAAACCTCAAAAGGGAGCAGCATTTGTGATAGGCATTTGACTAGGCTCCATTTGTCTGCATAACTAGTCATATTTTTCCGAATTGCATCCTCTCTTACACTGACATAGTAATTGATCTGTCTGTATTGCTCAAACAGATGTTGCAACATATAATAGGTTGAGTTCCAATGTGTTGGCAACTCCTGTATCAGGACTTTAACTGGTACTCGGTTACCATGCTGAACAATCCACAACTGCTTCTGAGCTTCAAAAGAATGGCTGAAATGAGTGTGGATTCATCTGCAGGTGATCAGTATGTTGCTGAGTATGTCTTCTTTTTTTTTAGAGAGTCTTGCAGATCCAGTTTGAAGCAGTGCTCCAAACACAGGACTCTGAAACAGCCAGAGTCTGACATGGCCTTTACTATGATACTGCCATTGTCCGTGGCAACAAATCCAATTTGGAGACCTCTGGGTTGTAGCCATTCAGACACCTTGCTATTAAGTTCATCCAAAATGTTTGCAGCTGTATGTGATTTCTCCATGCTGAACATAGCTACTGTTGCATGCCGCCGAATGCTCTTAAAAATTTCTTCTGGGACAAGACCTGTAGATAACTATTGCTTTACCCCCCGAAAAAGAGCTCCAGTGTGCAGTGATGCACATGCAGTCAGTAGCCTGACAACTGGTCCACATGTCTGTTGTCAAGTTGATAATGTGGACAACACTTTGCTGTAAAGCTTGTTCAAACAATTGCAGCACATTGTGATGCAGCACTGGAACAGCAACTAGGGCAAAATAGGTCTGATTTGGAACTTTCTATTTTGGGCAGATGTCTGCCACAAACTCTAAGAATCCCACTCCTTCCAATAAATCAAAAGAGAGGAGGTCAAGCGTTAACATTTTTGCCAGCTTCTCATTGTACAAATGTGTCATTGGGTGGTTGCGCTCATAGGACCCCTCCTGCGAAACATGCTCGTAATAAGAGCCTGGATTTTCTTCCTTTCTGGGGCCACTGATGCAGGCAACTTTTGATATGTAGATGGTGGTAGACTAGATGTGCATTGTGGTGCAATCACCGTATGCCATGGTGTCTCCATCTGACTCTGTGTCTTCATGTACCATTGTGAGGTAACTGAGGCAGGTGATTCCAGCGCACTGCTGGGGACTGTGCTGCTTTGTGTGAGGATGTCACCCTTTTCTTCCTCACCTTGATTTGACCAGTTGTAACTGATCTTTCCAAGCTCTCCTCACCTTCTCTCCTCAACCACATTCAGCAATTTTTTTAAGGTGCACCTCCTATCGGATTGCATGATGTTTTTTCATATGGTTCGCCTGGTCTCCAGTACCATAATGTGAATCAGGCTTACCTTGATGAACATTCGCATGGCAAATGGAGCATGTTGCAATGTTCTCCTCATGTTTGCTAATCGTAACAAAGCCCCAAACTGGGGAGAAGTACTTTTTTTACTGGGTCACTACTAATGCCTGAAGAGGAACTGGAGGTAGGTGTGTGTGTGTCAATTGCCCCTCTGCAGTGCATACGCCTACTGAGGTAAGGGTTGGTGCAGGTCTCTGCTGGTGCCTTACAAATATTGGAGCTTGTGGTGCTGCCTATGCCACATCCCTCGAAGCAGGTTGGATAGTAATGTCTGACTCCTCTGTGCCAGCTTCCACAATGACTGGCTTGTCGTCATCATCCTCCTCACCATCATTCCCTTCCATGATTCTAAGGCTTTCTGGAACTTTTAATTTCCCTTGACTCTGCCAGGGTCCACTCCATGTCTCCATCATTGCCATCAGAATTGGTGCTTGGAGGAGATGGTGGAGTATTACACTTCCTTTTTCTCGCTGGAGATCTGGGAGCCATTTATTCTAAAAGAGGAGGGTCTTGCTTGGCAGGAAGCTCAACCTCCTGTTCTGTTCCAACTTCAGAAAGATTTACTATTGCTGGCTGCGGCAGCAGTCCACTTTGCTCTGTTTCCTTAAACGATTGGGTACTACTTTGTGAAAGGGACAAAGCCAACTTCACATCACTGCTTGTTGGGATTGCCATAATTGCAGTGACTGCCTCACTGACAGACATGGTCTTGGGCTTAGGTGAGGGTGGTGCTGTATATACAGGAGTGATGCTCCCAGGTTCCTCCAGGTACACATCTCCCAAAAAAGGCTGTGGTCGGCACACCACAGGTAGAAAGCTGCTTCTTCTCACTGACCACTTTTTGGGGAGCAACTTTTTTGGGGGCCATCTTAAAGCTCTAGGTTGGCAGTGGAACTAAGATGCACAAGCAGAAGAGATATGAGGACTTAACTGTGCAGGCCCTCTCTTTGGCCTTCTCTTTGGCAGTACTACAGGTAATGTGACATCTCTTCTCCTGTGCACCTAAAAGCAACTAAGCAAGAAAAACATGTAGTTAGTGAAACGTGGCATTATTGTAAGTTGAAATACTACAGACAAATGCAATCTTAGTGCAGTTGGTTACTTGTGTAATAAATACCAATTTAATCAAACATTGTAAAGTCAAACTAAACCATCACACCATAAAATTTAATTTCAATTCAGGCAGCACAACATGCAGATAGAGGTCTTTGCTTTATCTCAATCTGTTTTAAAGGAGGCACCTGTGGTAGTTAGAGAAAGGTGCATAGGTCAATAGAATAATCTTTTAAAAACCTACGGTGGCAAGGTAGTCCAGGGGAAATGGAATAATCATTAAAAAATGAATTATTCTGCTGATTTGTTCTCAGATCACAGCAGCCAGGGTGTCAAGGAGGAAATGTAGCTATTTTACACCTAAAGAAACCAAATGCTGTAGTGCAGCTGTGCGCCTTTGGTGGATGGATGGATGGATCAAGGCAAAATGCAGAATGAAATAAAAAAATAAAAAAAATAAAAGAAATCCAAAACAATAAAAAAACTAAAAGAAATATTAAAATTAAAAAATTTAAACATTAAATAAACTAATATAACAATTAAATTAATTTAAATTAAAATAGAAAAATAAAATAAGAAATTAAATTAAAAAATAGAATACAACATTAAAATAGAAAATTAAAATAAATAATTAAAATATACACTTGAAATAAACAAATGATCAATAATTAACAATGTTTGTATGAAGGCCTATGGCGAAGGCTGGATGCACAAAATGGCTGCGAACCACATGGTAAAACAACAAGGAGCAAGAGACATGGCAAACAAAAACCACACATGCAAGCCAATGGAAAAGGGACACTAGCTGGATGGCCAAATTCCTGACAGCCACATGGTCAAACAACTACAAAGAGTAAGGAGGCATGGGGACCAAATAAGAACCCATGCAAGCCTATGACAAAGACACACTGGTTGGACGCACAAAAGAGCTGCCACCCACATGGAAAAACAACAAGGAGCAAGGAGGCATGACAAACAAAGAACAGATGCAGGCCTATAGCAAAGGGACAACTGGCTGGATGCAGAAAATGGCCACCAGACACATGGTCAAACAACTGCTAAACAAGGAGGCATGCAAAACAAAGAACACATGCAAATCCTATGGACACAGACTGCACAAAATGGCCTCTGGACATTTGGCATGAAGAACAAAGATACATGGTGGATGATAACAAAAACACACACACACACGCACACACACATACACACACACACACTGGCCATAAGGAAGTATGGTGGTAACACTAACAATAATTCAGCAATGCAAAAATGAAAATAAAATTAACTGAGCTTTACAAATTTCACAACAACAGTACACATCCTTCTATGACATCAATATTATCACACAACATGTACACATTTTGCAAAAAAAATGAAATGTAAACAATAGCCAACTTTAATGCAATGTCATCCCTGCCCTAAATCAAGCTTTAAAAACACATACCACTGAAATATTTATTTCATGCACTGGTGACTACTAGTGCTGGGCCTGCTTTCAAGATGGACCTTTGGGAATCTAGGCCACTTAGTAAAATAATATGACACATGTTACAAACATGTAGAAAAGGACAGGTACTGAGCTGTGCAACAATTTTTACAAAAGATGAAAAATCAATGAAATGCTAAATAGATAACTAAGCCAATGCTTTAACTCCAGGTCACCCGCTACTATACATTTTTTAAATCAAATTAAAGTACAAAGAAATACTGGTGCATGCCCAAGCAAACAAACACCACCGTTGTTCAATAGTTTTGGAACTTACTTTTGTGATTTCACAAAAACAAAGTCCTCAAATCCAAAGGTATATCCAGGAGACAAAGAGAGGGATCCTTTCACCTCAATATCTGAGTGAAAAGTGGTCAGGAGATGGACAAAGCAGTGGGAGGAGCCTTGAGAACAGAAACAGGAATTTGGAGTCTCTGGGGCACTTCCTTCCTGTTTAAAAAAAGAAAAAAGGCTTCTCAATCTGAACAACAACTTGAAGGGTCCACTGGAGAAGAAAATCCACTCAAAACTCTTTTTGATTTAATTTAGATGCATCTTGAGTAGAAAATCTACTTCAGGTGCATTTGCGCTTGCGAGCAAGACATTTTTGGCCACTGTCACAGCCAGCAGCAGTGTGGATTAATGCAAAGTCTTGTGCACGGGGCTGGAAACAGCATGAACAAACGCAAAGTCTTGCACGTGCTCACTAGTAGCCCTAGAGTATTGTGGCACTCGCAAGAGACCACCAAAACCTAACATTGCACATGTGAACAAACTCTGCTCCGCATCAGATTACGGAATTTGGGAACTCCATATTACTACGCATAGTGCAAAGTGCCCGAATTCCGCAAACTCCACCAGCAATGCAAAGTTCTACGCCCGAGGCCATGTGCAGAGTACCCATGCTCAAGGCTCTTGATTTCTCCTAAGAATTCATTGTGCAGACAGATGCCTTGAGCTTGGAGTAGGAGCTGTGCTCTCAAAGCTAAATGAAGAGGGATTGGATAAACATGTAGCTTTTATCACTAGGAAGTTATTTCCCAGAGAACAGAAGTGGAATGCAATAGAGAGGGAAGATTTGCCGTGGTCTGGCAATGAAGAACCTGAGACCATACCTGTTTGGTGCTCTCTTTCGGGTAGGACAGAACAGAGGCCCCTCAGGTGTTTCATGTAGATGACGGGTGAGAATCCCAAACTGTTGAAGTTGGTCATCTCCCTACTGGCAATGGACTTTATGGTGAAACACCGCCCTGGACTAGACCATGCTAATGCTGATGGTTTCTCCAGGTTCGTCTGCCTTAGTGAAAGGAACTCTCAAGGGGTTTGATAGCTCTCCCCACTTTCAGCTGGGCAGTGGGGGCCACATTTTACACCTGGTATCCTTGGTATGGTGTCCCCTAATGTTTTGACTACAGACCTCCTGCTTTTGCTGACTTTGCTGGCCATTGGATTCTGCCTACTTTACCACTGCTAACAAGTGCTAAAGTACTTGTGCTCTTTCCCTAAAACATGGTAACATTAGCATCCTCCCAATTGCCATATTTAATTTACTTATAAGTCTCTAGTTAAATGCACTACATGTTCCCAAAGTCTGTAAATTACATGCAACCAGTGGGCATCCAGCACTGATTCTGCCACAGACCTAAGTAGCCCTTTAAGCATGTCTCTAGCCTGCTACTGCAGAGCCTGTGTGGGCAGTTTTCTGTAATGTCGACGTGGCAAAGTAAACCTTTGCCAGGCCCAAACCTTCCTTTTTAATACATATAAGTCACCTCTGAGGTAGGCCCAGATAGCACAAAGGGCAGGGTGCAGTGTATTTTAATTTTGGCATGTACCTTTAAATTTTATATGTCTTCATAGTGAAAAACTCTAAAATGTGTTTTTCGCTACTGCAAGGCCTATCTTTCCCCTAGGATAACCTTGGAGTTGTCTTAGAACCTTTTATAAGTATAACCTCCAAATTGACGTGATAGATTTTCCAAGTTTGGTGTCTTTGGAATCACAATTTAAAATCACAGCACACAGTGAAGTCAAATTTTAAATTGCAGTTCTGAAAATGACACTTTTAGAAAGTCAGCATTTTTTTACTTCAGCCATTTGTTTCCTGCTGCCTGTCTCTAATCACATGTCTGGGGTGGAGTGACAGCTGGGTTTTGTGCATTACCCCGAGACAGCCAAACACAATGGGAGCTTGGCAGGGTGAGAGGGTTGCACAGAGCACAGCCTCACTTACAACTGAATAGACTGTGTCCTGTCAACATACAAACAAACTGCATAATCCTCTCTACTGAGTCTGTAGCCAGAGCAGGAAGGGCAGTATCTCTGTGCACTTCAAAGGCATGTCTTTGAAGTCTCCCCCACTTCAAAGGCCCAACTAGATATAAGGACTGGACCTCTGACACCACCACTTTAGTACACTTCTGGAGATGTGGGTACTCTGCCAGGAAGAAGGACTGCTGTGCTACTGAATGACTGTGATTCTGCTGGACTTCTGCTTTGTTGTGCTGAATTGCTGCGTGCTGTCCTTTTGCCTGGGAGTGAGAAGGACTCAGCCTACATTTCTCCAACCCAGTACCCAGAGTGAATATAAGGGCTAGTTGGCTGGCCTCCTGATCTGAAGTATCGGGGGCATAAAAAAGTGAATCTGTTCTGCCAAGTGGTACCACCTCAGTCTTGGAACCTTGAAACTGGGCCTAAGGTGTTTTGCTCTAGTGAAAGTGAGGCAAATCTGCTGCGGGAGCAGAACTGATGAATCATTGATAATGTGTGGAGCAAAACCAATGCATTACCACTACTGTGTGGGTCAGATCCAATGCAGCAGACCTGTATCTTGGGACCAAAGCATTACCTTTAGAATCGCCACTACACACCACTTCTCTGGAACAGGGCTGGCATCCCATGTCAATGGCAGCCTCGACGATGATCGCAGCCTCCTCGCTCAACAGAAATGATGCATCGCCTCAGCAGTGCAACGCATCCCTGAAAGCATCCTTCGAATCCTAAACCCAGTCAAGAGGATCCTCAACGAGAAATCGGAACTGATGCGTTCGTTTTGGCTGCACAATGCATCTTTGTTTCATATCCATGCAATGTTCTGTAACCAATATTTACAATACTTTGGTTCAGCAGGCCTAACTCGGTCCCTGTAGCCAGCCCGTGCTCCATCGCAGTCACCTTGAACTTTTGATTTTGCCCTGGTCTGACGCAACCAGATATCCCTGGTTGACGTTTCTTGCTTCTATGTGCTATTTTACAGTTTGTTCTTTGAAAATTCATAATTTCAGTTCTGTTTATTGGATTTTTGATTTTTTGGTTATGTTTAATTTGTTAAATTAAGTTCACTTCATTAACCTTGTGTGGGATCTATTTTGAGTGGTGTTGCCACTGTTTTACAGTTTGACGTGTTGCACAAATACTTTACAAACTACCTTTAAGTTAAGCTTGACTGTTATGTGCCAAGCTACCAAAGGGCACAGGATAATTTGGGGTTTGTTTGTGCCTTACCCAGATCACACCCCTGTCAATCAACAACCCAATTTCTCACATGCTCCCATAATCCAGCCAGTCTGCCTGCTCCTCACCCCATACTGCCCACCCTCCATTTTTCGTTTCCCTCCCCCACCCTTTACACCCACCCCCCTTTTACCATGTGCTACCCCACCATGTCTTACTTGTCCTCAACCCCATCAGCATCCCTTTCTACTGCCCTCCATCCATTTTGACACATCCCAGACCCCACTTCACTTTGCATTTTTAATTAGCATTAGCACAGGATGCATCATAGCTCTTTTCTTTTTAATTATTTTTAGTCATGCTGCATTGCAGCTGCACTGTTGCACAGACTTTGGTAAAATAAAATCATTGCCAAAGTCAATAGCTGTCACAGGTGAGTCCTTTTGTGCCAAGGCTTGCTTTCTTGTACACAGTCAAGGGTTAAATAGGCCAGTGGGGGACAGGACACAGATCACCTTTCAAATACAAATGTGAATTTTCTCACTGCCAATAGTGTATGATTAACACTCCTTTTAAAAACAATGAACATTCTTTACTAGAGCAATTAAAGCAGCATCTGAATCAGACATAAGAGACACTGAAGCAAAAAACGATGTGCATCTCTCTTTCTGAGTCCAACATATACCCTGAAGGAGGTTATGTTCTTGGAGAGGGACAACTGGAAAGCAAACCTATACTACTAGGGAGTATCTAAATGTGGTACAGTAGCCGTGCTCCTCTCCACCATATTGACCAAATGAACACACATAACCAAGATTATAGGGGATGTTTTAATTGCGTACTGAACCCCGCAGCTGGACTGATCACATTCTTCTTTGCTGATCTCTCCTGTGGTGGCTGCTGCGACTTACCTTCCCCAATGGCTTGCACATTGGTCCCTAGTGGATGGCAGGTGTGTATCCCAACACTAGGGATGACTTGCTACATGAGCTTTATGTGTGCTTTGAATGCTTTCTCTTTCACCATACTACCCAGATGAAAACGTATTTGGGAAAACCCTGTTAGATCATAATCCACTTCAGCTAAAACCACTCTCTTCAGTACCAGCTTTGTGATTTCAACCCGATGCATTAGAAGATCTGGTATTCCGGGACTCTATTAATACCACTCTATCAAATGACCTAATAGACAATTGGGGCACTGCTACCTCTAGGTTGGCAGAGAGGGAGGCACTGAAGGTGGAGAGGCAAGGTCACTACACACATACTGTAGTGGGTGTACAAGCTACGCTCCACCCCAAATGGACATTAACATAATCTTTGCTAGGTGCCCTTGAAAATACTGCATGAGCTCACCCTGCTGAGAGGCCAGTGGAGACCACCTTTGTCTGCAGCAAGAGAGTTCCATTCCCACCTCATAGAACTGCTGCAGTGTCTTGACTTTAGGGCATACCAGGCCAAGATGCACACCGAGGGTGATAAACCAGGCTGGCTACTGGCATGGTTACTTAAGAACGCTGCTGTAGCCACCCCCATAACAGTGATACGCATAGCTCTGACACAGCTTGCCTCTAGCCAAATTCACATACATTCAGCCTTCACCACCTCTTATCAGTCAGTATATGACCCCTAGCTCCCTCCCCCCGACAGAAGAACAACCAGGTCCAAATCCAATAATTACTCAGCAAGATTACACACCCTGCCAGGGAGCTGTTAGGGAAAGGAGAGCTTAACATCTCCATTACAGAACAGGAAATCCGAGGTGCCATTCGGGGAGCTGCTACAAGAAAGAACCCGGGACTGGATGGGTTACCGATTGAATGTTAAAAAACATTGGAAGCTTTACTGGTACCAAAGCTGTTAGAACTATATGTGATTGTCCCCACTGTAGAATGACTGCCCCCAACACTCCGTGGGGCATTGTTAGTCTCACTTCCAAAGCCAAGGAGGGACCCCTTGGAGCAGGCTTCCTACAGGCCACTATTGATGTTAGGTATAGACTATAAAATACTAAGCAAAATCATAGCTGTAAGGCTCCTCAAACTCCTACAAACCTGGTCCATCCATATCAAAATGGATTCATACCGGGTCGGTTCACAACACTCCATATCGGCAGGCTCTACTGAGTACTGGAAAGTGTGTCTAAACAGTGGCTTTACATGAAGTGTGTAGTGCTGAACTTGGAAAAAGCATTTGACACAGTGGACTGGAAAATGGATTTTGACTGTAGATTGCAGCATTTCATTTGGCTCCTGTATTCAGAGCCACAGAGCAGGTGAAAATAGCCCGGTGTGCCTCAGCTCCCTTCCAGATGAGTAGAGGCACATGTCAGCGCTGCCCCCTCTCACTGCTGCTATTTGCCCTGGAAATTGGGCCATCGGTGCGGAGGCTCAGACAGGAGGGTCAGACATGGGCATTCCACTGGCAGGGTGTCTCGCTATATGCAGACAGCATATTGATTTATGTGAGTGATATACAGACGGGCATGGCTAGAAATGGCTAGTATGCTGACAGAGTTTCAAGCTGCATTGAGGCAAGGGATGAGCTGTTCAAAGACTTGTTTATTTCTGGTTCATTCAAAGTGTCCCCCGCAGCAACTAGCACTTTCTGCTATTTGGGCATTAATGCCTATCATGCCACACAACAATTCGATGAAAGGCATTGCCTCCGTCTGTCCACGGATCAAGTTTTGATGCATACTCCCTCTCTCAGTACAGGATAAAGTGTTCCTATCAAAAATGGTGATACTCCCTTGTCTCTTGTATTATTTCCATAATCTCCCAGTAAAAGTTCCTCGTAGCACCTTTCGTATGCTTCATGCGATCCTTTGGGGCTTCCTTTGGAACAAGGATAGACGCAGGATAGCTCTGTCCAAGATGCAGCTCCTAGTGGAGAGGGGTGGGCTCAGGCCCCAAATTTTGATCATTATTACTTAGTGGCACAGTATGTGAAGCAGTTGGGACTGACCACTGGACCCCATGTGCAATGGATGGTGAGGGAAGCTTTCCTCCTACCGGGAGTGGTCCCCCAACCATCTGGTAGCTCGTTGCATGCGGCCCACAGCAGTTTTTAGAGAAGTCTACGCCTCATGCTGACTTTGCCTCAATATGCTCCTGGGATCTGCTTAAGTTGTACCTGACCATTTTCAGGGTAGAGTGTATAATGCTGAGTTAGAAGGGTTGGGAACCATTGGGGATTAGTTCAAGGATTGAGTCCTTGTCTCCTTTGACCATCTGAAAGATGATAGGGGTATCCCAGCGGTTCATTTCCTGGCCTATGGCCAGTTGATGGCTGAAATAGGAAGATTATGACATATCACTGACTCAGAATCTGACCTGCACCCACACATACAAAGTATGCACACCACAGGTAACAGCTGTCGACTGATAACCTGGCTAATACTGGCTCTATCACACCTGCTGCTGTATCCCTTAGAACACTTTAGAAGGGCCTGGGAGTGGGGGGCATGGGCCAGCGACTAATGCAGAAGGACTGAGACAGGTCTCTCTTACAGCCATGGAAGGTCTCACGTAACACCCAAGTCCAGTATATACAACATAACATACAGCACAGGGCTTACCTTGCTCAGGTGAAGCTCCAAAGGATCTTTCCCAGATCCCTATCGACTTGTCAACTGTGTATGGAGCCAGAGGCAGACATAGAACATATCTTCAGGAGTTGCCAGTTGGTTAGTGACTGTGGTTGGCAGTCATGGTCACATTCGCCAGAATAGCGGGCTGTACCAGCCTTTATAGTATGGCAAGTGGCATGCGGAGGCTATATAAGCATCGAAATACTGGAGGAGCTACAAAACGCTTTATTGATTTAGCATTGCTGATGGTGCATAAAATGGTTGCATGTTTTGGAAGGCCATTGTGTTGCCCGGGATGGACATTGGAGTGTGGTGACACAAGTGGGGTAGGGCCAAGGCTCTGGCACTGCGATAGGAGGAGGAACGTGGATTGTGAAAGAGGCCTGTTGCAGCAGACTTGGAAGATTTATTAGACACCCTTCAGGTGCATCAGGCTGACATCCATGCATAGGAATGAGAGTGAACATGTACTTATTGAGAATACACATATCCAAAGGTATAGCACACCCCTTGCAATTTGTGGCCTTCCCGTCCACTACCAGGCGTCAAGAGGCGTAGAATAAAGGACACAGCAAGGACACTGACCATGTTCTAATATGCAACAAAAAGCAGGGCCTGCCACACCATGTCCTTCTTCCCACCTCAGCTCTCCTAAAACACCTTAAAACCTTCATACACTTGAGCAGTTAGAAGAACTGCTTTGAGATCTGTGAGAGGTGTATGAGTTTAATGTGTGCATTGTATTTTTCCTAACACATAATTCTGTTGTAAGCATTCACTTCTGTCGATACCAAAGACTAGAATATTTAGGGTTAGATTTCAAGGTCTAGGGCCTGGAGGTTTGAGATGCATGAGTCATGTTCAGAAGAAGCCGGATTGAAAATATATATACAAAATTGTAAAAACTGGAAATATATGCAACGGGAAGAATGTATTGTCCTATTCATTGCCAGACTATGAAATCATTCAGCAAGTGTCAAATGTAGTTGCTTGGTAATCTAGGGCCAGATGTAGGTACAGAAAATTCTGCGACTTGCAATTTGCGAGTCTGACCGACTCGCAAATTGCAACTCGCAAAATTGTATGCAGAAAGGTGTCTCAGACAGGTCGCTCTGGCAGACTGAATTCTGAACTGGATTATGACAAAAGTAGTAGGTTTATGTATGTGTTTACTGCCCAATAAATCGAAATGCTTGAAACACACAGTTGTCTTTGTTAAAACTACAATTTAATATATTAAAGCACTGCGTCGAAGATCAGGTAGTATTTTGCAAAAGGTATCTCTGATCACAGGCTTTTTGTGGGAATGTATTCATGTTTAGTCTCCCAGACTGCAGTTTCAACATTTAACATAGCCGAAGATTGAAGAACATGCCATCCTCCCACACAAACTAACTGCAGTAACAGTGTGTGGGTTTTGCCTTGTAGGTACAATGGAGGAAAATATGCAATTCTTTCCAGGGTGAGGCTGCCCTAGAGGCTATGATGAGTACAACATCAAAACAATGTAAAGGATAGATGTTGTTGTTTCACATTTTTCCTAGATCAGGTGCTGCCTGCTAGCAGCTATTCAACAGTTCTCAAACTGCAAAATAGAAACAAACATTTTATTTTGCCTAGAGGCTCGTGGATCACTCAGTGATTGCCAGAAGTGAAAAGAAAAGCAAAATGGAATAGTTTTACCAGGCTTCTAAAAGTGTCAGGACATCGTTTCTTGTGTGCTAAATGTAATTTTGGGAAAAACACAGTTTATAAATCCTTAAACATGTACACGTATGCTACTTGCAGACAGGTTTTTAATCTTTAGCTTTTCATAACAATCAATTAAACATTTGAGGACTTGGTGATTTTAAACTGGCTTGTTATCGGCCACAAAGCTTCGTACATCACTTATCTTTCCTCACATTGTAGTTTTCGTTTCAGCTACTCTACATAGGGGTGTAATGGGATATATGCAAAGTGTTGTTTTGACAAGATTGACGCTAGTCTTAACTACATTCTAGTTTCATTCTATAGTGCATCCCCACAGTTATGGGTGCACCATCTTGTTCCCAGCTTTCCATCCTTTCGTCATATGGTATTTGCTCAATGGGTTCCAGATATCCCTGAGTCATAACTCAAGTAGGCATAAGAAGTACCCTCTTGAGAGTGGAGATTTCTCACAATAAACTGAATTTTTCGTTTATTTTGGGACCGGACCTATCTCCATCAAAAGCCCACTCTTACTTTTGCTAGTAGCACCCCAATCACGTTGCACCTTTGGATTAATGAGGGTTGGGGGCTTTGCATTATCCCAAAATGAGAATGTGCTAGCATACTCTCTATCATATCTGATAGTGCGGAGAAAATGTTTTTTTAATGTGATATAGGGCCAGATGTAGGAAGCCTTTTGCGCCTCGCAAACTGCTAAAAACGCAGTTTGCGAGGCGCAAAAGGCTTAACGCGATGCACACCCTCAAATTGCGAGTCGGTACCGACTCGCAATTTGAGGCTGCGACTCGCAAATAGGAAGGGGGGTTCCCTTCCTATTTGCGACCGCATCGCCATGCTGAGTTGGTTTGTGACCGCGAATGCGGTGGCAAACTCACTCGCAGTTAACATCCACTTGAAGTGGATGGTAACACATTCGCAAAAGGGAAGGGGTCCCCATGGGACCCCTTCCCCTTTGTGAATGCCACAAAAAATATTTTTTCAGAGTAGGCAGTGGTCAGTACTCTGAAAAAAACGAAACCAAATGGTTTCGGGATTTTTTCTTTTTGCAGCTCGTTTTCCTTTAAGGAAAACGGGCTGCAAAAAGAAAAAAAAAACTGCTTTATTCAAAAAGCAGTCACGACATGGTGGTCTGCTGTCTCCAGCAGGCCACCATCCCCGTGAGTGCCTAGACTCGCTATGGGGTGGCAAACTGCGACCCACCTCATTAATATTCATGAGGTGGGTCTTTGCGACCCCATAGCGAGTCGCAGAAGGTGTCTGAGACACCTTTCTGCATCTCATATTGCGAGTTGCAATATGCGAGTCGCTATGACTCGCAAATTGCAAGTCGCAATTACATACCTACCTACATCTGGCCCATAATTCCGAAAGTTATCCAAGGCCGAGATGTAAAGTTAACTACCAGATAAGGACAACACTTGCGAACCATAGCAACTTCCAGCTCAAATGATTTAAATTTCATAGGCGTGCAATAGTCTCTGTGGAGGAACTTGTAATGTAGTATTCTACGTCTGCCTCTTAAAAAGATAAGTTCAGTTTGTGTACAACAATAGCACCATTGCATGTCCATTAAGGGAGGCCATAAGGTGTAATCCCATAGCCTAATCGAGGGTGTCTCAACATTTTATTCTTAATTTCTGACCTATAAATCCTTGTGGGGATAATGCGTGAATTACATTTGTTCAGCGGTGCGACTGCTGTGTAGCTCTTGAATTATGGGGGCAGTGACTGGAAGCCGGCTCAGATACTATTTGAGGTGTAAATATACAACAAATACTGAGTGTTTTGTAATATTTAGGTTATGAAATTCTGATATGGATAAAAGGTACTATCTGAGTGTATGCCCTTCAGCTTGGTGATTCCTACTTTGGCTTTCTGAATTTGGGAGTTAGGTTTCAAGGAGAGTGTATGCCCTTCATCTTGGTGATTCCTACTTTGGCTTTCTGAATTTAGGATTTAGGGTTCAAGGAGAGTGTCCTACATGGATTGCTTAGAATAGAACATGTTGATGAAAATAGAATTGCATTTCCACTTTCTAAAGAGAGGAGGTGCCAGACCCAATAGTAAAGGCCAGTCCATCTAGCAGGTTTCAATTCCTTGGTAGTCAGGTTTTACCTCTTCGGTTCCACATGAGGTAATTGGCAGTCAACTGGTCACAGGAACGGGTAAACTGTGCCAGGGCAGCTTGAAAGTAGTAGAGTCAGAGTTTACCAATATAAGCAAGTGTTAGAAATGGGGTCTCTGGTTGGCAATCAGTTTGCACTCTGTCCAAACAGGGACCCTCACTCTAGTCAGGGTAATGGAGTACACTCCTAAGGCAACCCCTACTCACCCCCTTAGTAGCTTGGCACAAGCAGTCAGGCTTATTTCAAAGGCAATGTGTAAAGTAGTTGTACCAACACACACAGTAATACAGTGACAACACCACAAAAGGGACTCAACACCAGTTTAGAAAAATAGCCAATATTTATCTAAATCACATAAGACCAAAACAACAAAAATCCAATACATACACAAGCAAAGTTATTAATTTTTAATTAAAAAGAGTCTTAATCCATAGAAATCAATGGATGTGTTGTTTGTACACAAAGTATCTGGTTTGCATCAAAAATAAAGCCGCATGGGTGAGAGTGCATTGGAAAAGTCAGCAATGCATTGATTCCATACTCGCAGGTGAGGCCGTGCGTCATTTGTTCTCTGGTCGGGTAGACAATGTGTTGTTTTTCTCTCCCACAGAAGAGTGATTCGTCAATTGTTTGACACGGGAACCTCAAGTCTGCGCAGGTTCACTGTGGTTTTGACACCCAGAGACAATGCTGGCAAAATTCCGTTGCACAGTGTTGAAGAGCCACACTGCATGGGTGATCTGTCAATTTTGGCAGCCACACACGGGTGTTGCATCAATTTCCTAGCCACGATGCAGGGAGTGCGTCGATTTTTCAGCCGCAAAGCAGGTGCTGTGTCGATTTTTCTCCTGCACGACTCCTGTGCATGGATTTCATTCTTGGTTCCACCAGCTTCTTCTTTCAAGGTCCCAGGGACTGGATCAGGTACCACTTCGCAGGGTAGGAGTCTCAGCAAGAGAATCCAGGTGCTGGCAGAGGACGTTTTTGATGGCTCTGAGACTTCAGTACAGGGAGCAAGCTCATTCCAAGCCCTCACAGACACTTCATAAGCATGAAAACCCATCAGAGCCTAGGCTTTGTCCTCGCAAATGCAGGCCAACCCAGCAAAGCACACTCACAGGCAAAGGGGCAGTACTCCTCGTCCAGCTCTTCTCCTTAGCAGAGGTTCCTCTTCATCCAGAAGTAAATCTAAAAGTCTGGGATTTTGGGTCCACTACTTATACCCATTTCTACCTTTGGAGTAGACAAACTTCAAAGGAAAGTCTCTGTTGTTCACAAGATCCTGCCTTGCCCTGGTCTGACCCCAGACATACACCAGAGAGTTGTAGACTGTATTGTGTGAGAACAGGCACAGCCCTTTCAGGTGTAAGTGTCAGCTCCTCCCTCTCTACTCTAGCCCAGGAGCCTCATCAGGATATGCAGACTACACCCCAGCTGCCTTTGTGTCATTGTCTAGAGGGAATTCACAAACAGCCCAACTGTCAGTATGACCCAGGTGTGGATTCCACAAGCAGGCAGAGGCACGGAATGGTTAAGCAAGAAAATGCCCACTTCTAAAAGTGGCTTTTTGAAATTGACAAGCTAAAAAACAACTTTACCAAAAGATGTATTTTTTAAATTGTGAGTTCAAAGACCCCAAACTCCAGATCTCTATCTGCTCCCAATGGGAAATTGGACTTAAAAGATATTTAAAGGCAGTCCCAATGTTAACCTATGAGAGAGCTAGGACTTGCAACAGTGATAACCAAATTTGGCAGTATTTCACTGTCAGGACATAAAAAACACATCAGTACGTGTCCTACCTTTAACATACACTGCACCCTGCCTATTGGGCTACCTAGGCCCTACCTTAGGGGTGCCCTCCATGTAAAAAAAAGGAAAGTTTGGCCCTGGTAAATAGGTACACTTGCCAGATTGAATTGGCAGTTTAAAACTGCTCACACAGACACTGCAGTGGCAGGTCTGAGCCATGTTTACGGGTCTATGCATGTGGGTGACACAATCAGTGCTGCAGGCCCACTAGTAGCTTTAGATTTACAGGCACTGGGCACCTCTAGCGCACTTTATTAAGGAATTACTAGTAAATCAAATATGCCAGTCATGGAAAAGCCCATTAGAGTCACAGTTTACACAGAGCGCACTTAACACTGGTCAGCAGTGGTAAAGTGCCCAGAGTACCAAAACCAGCAAAAACAAAGTCTAGCACACAGTCAAAAACACAGGAAGCAGAGGCAAAAAGATGGGAAACCATTCCAAGGATACCAGCTCTAACACGTGTCCTCCCCAGCTGAAAGTGGGGAGAACTACCCAACCTCATGAGAGTTATCATCACTAAGGCGGAAGAATCTGGACAGACCATCAGCATTGGTGTGTTCTGTACCAGGGCAGTGCTCAACCATAAAGTTCATTCCCTGTATGGAGATGGACCACCTCAACAGTTTGGGGTTTTCACCCTTCATCTGTATTAACCATCTGAGGGGCCTGTCATCTGTCTGAACCCAGAAGTGAGTCCTAAACAAGTAGGGCCCCAGCTTCTTCAGGGCCCAGACCAGAGCAAAAGCTTCTAGCTCAATTGCACTCCACTTTTGTTACTGGGTAAGTCATCTCCTATTATTGAGGGCTACAGCCTGGTCTAGGCCCTTTTCATTTAGATGTTCTAGAGCTGCCCCCACACCATGCTCTGACGCGTCAATCTGCACAACAACTTCCTTGGAGAAGTCGTGTGTCTTCACCACAGGGTGCTGTGCACATGCTGCCTTCAGGGCATCAAAAGCGACCTGGCAAGCCTTAGTTCAGATCACTTTCTTGGCTGCTATTTGGAGGTCAGCTCTGTCAGGGGGGGCAACAATGATGGCATGACCCTTAACAAACCTCCTGCAATAACCGGTGAGAGCTAGAAAGGCTCTCACCTCTTTCTGGGTGTTAGGGGGCTCCCAAGACAGAATAGTATACATTTTTGGTTGCAGGGGTGGCACCTGGCCACTCCCTAACTGGTGTCCCAGGTAAACCATAGATCCTTGCCCTATTTGGCACTTATCGGGCTTAATAATGAGGCCTGCCTTCTGCAAGGACCTCAACACGTCACAGAGGTAGGCTGAGCTGAAATCCTCCAGCCCAGCCAAAACCTGATTCTCCAAACGCTGAAAGGTAGCTGGCCATTTTTCATCCCAAAAGGCATAACCTGGAGCTGGTAATGTCCATCTTGAGTAGAAAACGCTGACCTTTCCTTTGCCCCATTGTTTAAAGCAATCTGCCAGTACCCAGACATTAAGTCAAACGTGCTGAGGAACTTGGCAGCTCCAAGCCAGTCTATGAGGTCATCAGCTTGGGGGTTGGGGTGCACTTCAATCTTCGTGATAACATGATAAAGTTGAGTACAAGGTAGTCCACACAGAACTTCAGTTCTGGGTGGCACCAGGGGCAGTAGCCTTTGGGACCAAGAACACTGGACTAGCCAAAGGACTACTGAAGGACTCAATTACCCCTAGTGCTAACATCTTGGAAACCTCATTCTTGATGCTGGCTCTGACCTTTTTAATCACCCTGTAAACCTTGTGTTTCACAGGTGGACTGTCCCCAGTGTCCACATCATGGGTACACAGATGAGTGACCCCTGGAGTCAAGGAAAACAAGGAGGCAAACTGTCTGAGCAACTGGCGACAGTGCCTCTGTTGCTCTGGGGTTAGTGTTAGGGAGAGGCTTACACCCTTCACAGACCCATCTTACTCCTGGACAGCCAGGAGGTCATGAAGAGGCTCACTCTCCCCCCCCCAATCATCTGTTGCCAAGAGAATAGTCAGTTCAGACCTCTCAAATTGAGGTTTGAGGCAGTTCACATGTAGGAACCTCAAAGGGTTCCTGGGGGTCTGCAATTTCACCAGATAGGTGACATCACTCTTGTGATCCACTACCTCAAAAGACCCACTCCACTTGTCCTGGAGATCACGAGGCTCTACTGGGGCCATGACCCACACTTTCTGGCCAGGCTGAGAACTCAACCAGGGTGGCATTCTGGTCATACCAGCTTTTCAAGCCCTCCTGAGTTGCTTCTACGTTCTCCTGGGTGAGTTTCCTGAAGCGAGCAGTCTGGTTTCTGAAAGCCAATACATAGCTAAATACATCTTGCAGGGGCTTACTGGAGGTCTTCTCCAAACCCTCCTTTGCCAGACTGAGAGACCCCCCATCACAAGGTTGCCATACAGCAGCTCAAAATGGCTAAAACCAAGTCCCTTCTGCAGTACCTCCTTGGAAGCAAAGATAAGGCATGGCAAGAGGGCGTCCCACTTACGCCTCAGGGGTTCTGACAGACCCATTATCAAGCCCTTCAGGGTACAGTTGAACCTTTCAACCAACCCATTTCCTTGGGGGTGGTATGGAGTGGTGAACTTGTAGTTTACCCCACACTTCTTCCACAGAGACTTCATATACTGTATGTAGATATCAAGTTTGTACCCCTGTCAGATACCACCTCCTTGGGTAACCCCAAGTGGACAAAAATCCCCATTGATGACAGCCCATGTCGTGGGCTTTCATCAACCTCAGAGGGATGGCTTCTGGGTACCGGGTGGCATGGTCCACCAAGACCAGGATAAACCTTTCTGCCATAGCTGTCTTGGGATCTTGACGTCCCACAATGTCAGTGCCCACCCACTTGAAAAGGGTGGTCACACCAGGAAAAGGTTGGAGGGGAGTCTTTCACCTCCCTCCACTCTTGCCACTTGCCTGACAAGTTTGATAAGACCTGCAAGTGCATCAGAGTGCCTGTGTATTTGGGGCCGGTAAACGCGGGTGATAAGCATCTCAAAGGCCTTGTCCTGCCCCGAATGTCCTGCTCAAGGCACTTCAAGAGCCAGACCCAGTAGGAAGCCTCTGAAGCACTGGGGTACCACCAGCTCATGTGCTGCCCCAGACTCAGCAACCTTAGGCTCACTATACAGGAGGCCACACTCCCAATAGATCCAACGTGATCCAGACTCCTTGCCAGAGGCCTGGTGCAGCCTCCCACCACAGAACCTCAAGAGTAGGGCATGACTTTGGTGCCTCACAGAATTCTTTCCTGGTGGGACCCCTTTCCTGCTGCCAATGGGTCAGCTCAGGCAGCTCCCCCAGTTCAGCCACTTGTTACCATGTAGGCTCCGGGGCATCACCTTCAGGTTCAGAGTATGGGAACTCTCTAAGCGTGGGAACTTCTGGGGTGGGTTTCCTATGCTCCTTACCTTCGTCTTCCTGATAGGCACCTGGGCCACTCTTTCAGGCTCCAGGGCCTCCTGAGCACCCTGATGGGCTGCCATAGATCAGGTAGTCACACACACCCACCCGGGCAGACCCAACATCTCTAAGTATGACCGGCGTCCCCCCTCGCTCCAAGGGGAATCCTCCAGGTCATTGCCTAGCAGACAATCAACAGGCATGTTTGGACTCACAGCTGCCCTCAAGGAAACTGAGACCCCCCACTCAAAGGGAACCTGCGCCACCTTACATAAGCACTCTGAGATGTCTACCCTAACTACTTGGTGAAGTACATGGGGAACTACCTGCTCTTCAGTCACCAGGTGACACCTGACAAGTAGACACACTGGCTCCTGTGTCTCTGAGAACCTCTACCCTCTGTCCATTGATGGTCACCCACTGCCTGTACTTCTTAGTGTTCTCAGGCACAAGCGTCCTCTGGACCATCTCACTATCCCCTGGTGAGACAAGGGTCATCTCAGCTGGCTCCCACCCTTCTCCTAGAATCAAGTCCTCCCCAAGCGCCACACTGGCCAAACCATGTGACTGAACACTAGAGGGTGCCTGTGTCCACTTGGGACATTTGGGGACCCCCCTCATGCGACCCATCTGTTAACATGTAAAATGCTTGCGGGGACCCTTCTCTGCAGGTTTCCCTGTTGAGACCCATAGTTTCTTCTCGACTGGGGGCTGGCAACACTTACCCTGTGAACTAGGTTTGGGCTCTTTAGAGAACTCCCCCTGTTTACCCTTAACCCCCCCACTTCTTCTGAAGGTGACCTTGTCCACCCTTGGTAGTCTCCCCATTCCTCTTTTGGACCCTGGTGCTCTCTCACCGGTCCGCTTCCTGGGCAAGCTTCCTGGGGTCAGTCAGCTTGCTGTTCATTAGGTGCTGGTGCAGCTCTGGAAAACAAAGACTATACAAGTGTTCCTATGCAATCAAATTGTACAGCCACTCATAAGTTGTTACCTTACTGCCCTTGTTACCTTACTGCCCAGAAAGAATCTGTACATTCCAACCAAGTTTAGGATTCCTTTTTCTTATAGGTTCTAAACTTTTCCTTGTACTGCTAAAACCATACCCAATGAGTAGGGCGTTCTTCATGTTTAATAGGTGAGTCCCTGGGGATCCCATATGGATGTCAGGGTGTCGCTCCCTCTACCTCAAAGTGCCTCCACAGACCCTCCCGCCAGTGTAGCTCAGGGACCATGTTCATGTGGAGAGTTGACTCATACCCCTTGAACCACAGGTATATCTCATACTCCCTTTTGTAATCCTGCACTAAATCTTTGGGATATGTCCCCTCCTTTGAGGCTGCACAGGGTATTGCTGCCACTATCTCTGCTTGACTGGCTCCTTTGGTCCAGCTCTCTCTAACTTAATTCATGAGCCAAAAACATATTTTTCTCTTCCATGGCTAATCTATTCTCTCCCATTTCCATTTTAAGCTTCTCTAACTCAAATTGGTGCATTGTCTGTACTTGTCTGTCCTGCAACTGCTCAGGGGTCAGACCTTTGGAAGAAACACTACTGCCTGTCCTGGAAGCCCTCCGCCAAGGCAGGTCAAGGTTACCCAACACAACATCATGTATGCTCTGCACCTCCTCATCCACATTCCCCTCCTCTGCGTGCCCACTGGCCTCCTTAGCTGTCAACCAGCCTCTCAGCGCCTTTGCATCTCCCCCTCCTTAGTGGAGCTTTTGTATGGGCAGGAAAGTTCTTTGCAAAATTGTTAAAGGTGAGTCACTGTGTACTCCTCCAGTTTCTTTAACACAAACACAACTTTTGTAGCAACAGCTAGTGTATCCCTTGATTGAGACATGCTTGTGGGTGAGCTTCAATAAAGATGCAAGAGTTCCAAAAAGGCAGAGGGATCTCAACCGAAAAAGAATAAAAAGGCAGCAGAAAACAAGTATTATGTGGTCATGTAATGGTCTGCACTGAAAACAGTACTGTACACCAATCACTGTATGGCAAGCATAGATACAAGTTCTATCCCAACCGCTAATCACCAATTTTAGAAATGGGGTCTGTGGTTGGCAGACAGTTTGCACTCTGTCCAAGCAGGGACCCTCATTTTAGACAGGGCAAGGAAGTTAGACTCCTAAGGCAACCCCTGAACACCCCTTTGGTAGCTTGGTACAAGCAGTCAGGCTTATCTCAAAGACAATGTGTTACACCTGGCCCTTTTTGCAGGGTCATCCCCAAACTGTTTGCCTCCTTCGTCCTATTTTTCTGACCAGTTTTTGTTGGCAGGAGTCTCAGCAGAGAGTCCAGGTATTGGCAGAGGAAGTCTTTGAAGTCTTCAGAACAGGAGGCAAGCTCAGTCCAAGCCCTTGGAGATTCTTCTCAAGCAAGAATGCACAACAAAGTCCAGTCTTTGTGCCCTTTCACAGGCAGAAGCAGCAACTGCACAATACCCCAACAAAGCACAGTGATAGGCACGGGCAGCACTACTCCTCAGCTCTTCATCTCTTCTCCTTGGCAGAGGTTCCTCTTAGTTCCAGAAGCGACCTTGAAGAACTCGAAAGTCTGGGGTTTTGGGTCCACTACTCGTACCCATTTCTGCCTTTGAAGAAGTCAAACTTCAAACAAAAGTCTCTCTTGTTCAGAAAGATCCTGCCTTGCCCTGGTCTGTCCCCAGACGCACACCAGGGGGATGGAGACTGCATTGTGTGAAGATAGGCACAGCACTTTCAGATGTAAGTGTCAGTTCCTCCCTCTCCACTCTAGTCCAAGAGACTCATTAGGATATTCAGGCTACACCCCATCTCCCTTTGTTTCATTGTCTCAAAGGAATTCACAAACAGCCCAACTGTCAGTGTGACCCAGACGTTGATTCCACAAGCAGGCAGAGACACACAATGGTTAGGCAAGAAAATGCCCACTTTCTAAAAGTGGCAATGCAAACTGACAATCTAAAAAACAACTTTACCCAAAGATGTATTTTTAAATTGTGAGTTCAGAGACACCAAACTCCATAGCTCTATCTGCTCCCATAGGGAAACTGCACTTAAAAGATATTTAAAGGCAGTCCCCATGTTAACTCATTAGTGAGATGGGCCTTGCAACCGTGAAAAACAAATTTGGCAGTAGTTCATTGTCAGGACATGCAAAACACATTAGTACATGTCCTACCTTTAACATATATTGCATCCTGCCCATGGGGACTACCTAGGGTCCATTTTATGGGTACCTTACATGTAAAAAAAGAAATGTTTGTGCCTGGTAAAGGAGTACACTTGCCAGGTCAAACTGGCAGTTTAAAACTGCACACACAGAGACACTGCAGTGGCAGGTCTGAGCCATGTTTACAGTGCTACTCATGTGGGTGGCAGAAATAGTGGTGCAGACCCTCTAGTAGCATTTGATTTACAGGCCCTGGGCACCTCTAGTGCAATTTACTAGAGACTCAGTAGTAAATCAAATATGCTAATCATGGAAAAGCCAATTAGATTTACAGTTTACGCAGAAAGCACTTGCCGTTCAAAACTGGTCAACAGGGGTAACGTGCCCAGAGTACCAAAACCAGCAAAAACAAAGCCCAGCACATAGTCAAATATACATGAGGCAGAGGCAAATAGATGGGAGCAACCACACCAAGGATGCCAGGTCTAAGAGCAAGGTGTTTTGCCTGCCCATACCAGTTTGGTCAGCACTGTCTGCAGGTGATGAACCCCATTTGGTGGGCCACAGGGAGACAGGGGCTACTTTGCCCCAAATGAGATGGTTGAGGTCATTTGCCACTGGTGCCCTTGCAGGGAAACAGCCTTAACAATACGGCTTGAGTCTTGTTGTGCCTTTACAACGCGGCCCGAACCACGAATGCATCTTTACAAGGCATTCCTTTACCACTCAAGTCATTACAACGACTTGCCTTGGGGAAAGTGTTGTTGGACTGATGTTGGACTTTAAGTCCAATACTTTCCCTACTGTGGCGCTGACTGGAGTTGGAATAGTAAACTATACTATTCCAAAGTCCAGCGCTTTACCCAAGGCAAGTCGTTGTATTGACTTGCGTGGAATTTATTTTTGCAGAGACGCATTTGTGGTTTCGGCCGCGTTCTTAAAGCAGGCGTGCTAAAGACCTGCGTTGTTCCGACACACAACCGCCCTTGCATCCACCCTAATCTATCTTGGCAAAATGGGCCAAGTAAACCTTTCCACATTTGACACTCGGGGACTCTCAGGGACGGAAAGGCATTCCAGGGAGAACAATGTTTGAGTGTTAGGAAGTGCTTTGTTGTTCTTTGTGGCATAAGTAGGTAGCAGGGGGAATGTCCAGGGCCACTCAAAGCCATTTGGAATTAAAAGCAGGACTCCAGCATCGTGACCCCCTGCCCAAAGCCACCAGAGCTGCAGAGTGAGTAATGACTGTGGGCCTGATTGCAACCCTGGGGGAGGGGATTACTCTGTCCCAAATGTGACAGATATACCATTTGCCATTTTACAGGTTCCATAGAATGTAATGGAACTTGTAACATGGCAGATGGTAAATCTGTCACGTTTGGGATGGAGCAATCCCCTCTGCCAAGGTCATAATGAGGCCCTGTGTGTTGGGGGACAACAGGTGCACCAGCCGTAGATGCTGTGGTGACAGCAACTGAGATGGGAACCCATCCACGGACTGATGTGAAGCCGTACAATAGGATTTTTGGGAGCCTTTCTCCAGGATGAGTCATTTGCATGCTAACCAATGTCTTTGCCATTTTTGTTACAGTTTACAGTTCACAACTGTTTCTGCCTTTATGGGCAGAATTGTGGACTTTTGCTAAGATAGAGAAATGTAATTAAAACAAGATTTCTGTGAGGGTGAAACAGCTTGCCTATGCCTCACATAACAAGGCCATGCGGGGAGGATGCTCCACATGAGCAGCACAGAGGCTTTACTGAAAATTTACCATATTAAAGCCGACATGAAACAGAGTTTGTCACTAAACTGAGAAATAAAGGAGATAATGTGAATTTGACAGTTGTGCTCTTTCAATCTTCCTGCACTTTATGAACATTTCACTGGGTAAAATTGTCTTGAAGGAAAATGATAGAAAATGTGAAATCCCTGCAGGAACTAGACTTAGCAATCCTGTACTTACCCCTTTTCTCAGGGGACAATAATGGTGCCACTCAGAATAGTTAGGTGACACATTATCCATCCCTGCAGTATCAGTTCTTCAGTTCTTCAGGTGTAAAACTGCTAATGTATGATAACTGCAAAGACTATAATTGACCCCTGTGACACTGGTTAGGACCTGGGGTTAATTGCCGATCCCTGTTTAAGTGTGCACAGGGATTGGAATTCTGAGTCTTATAATACTTGTAACACCCTTGCTGTTTTCCCTTAATAGATTTCCATATCGACAAGGCTACGCACAGCATGGCTTTTCATGGCCTTGTAAATGCACTGCTGTTGTCCCTTCCTGCACAGAAACAACCCAGTCTGCAATGCAGACATCCTTGCACCATAGTGCAAGGGGGACTGCGTCGGTGCTAGGCAGTCCAATGTGCACCAGCACAGGGGGAAAGACAGAAATGTGGCATATCTTGTAGATAAGGTGCATTTCTGCCCTTTCCCTGTGGCGCAGAGCAGCACAGTAAGGTCACTTTCTGCACTGCCCTGTGCCATGGGGCTTTCTAATACGCTCCTAATTCTGTATGTGTCACCTCAATTCCAAATTGAAAACTCATAATAGTAGGTATCTACCACTTTTGTCATCATAGTAAAAGTATTTAAGGGTTTGGAAAATACCTCATCCTATTTCACATAGCTTAGAATCAGGGACTTTGAGTCAACTGTGTTTTGGTGAATTGACTAGTTTTAACAGAACTCCATCTGATGTCACTGAGTACAGATTCATGCTGTATAATGTAGTGACTCATGCTGAAGGCATATTTAATGAAAAATGACAAAACACAATGGAAATAGAGACTTTTATTGATGCCACAAAGTGTGGTGTCAACTTGTCAATTTATGATAAAGATGTTGAACAAAAGATGCAGAAAGGGAGAGGAGTGATATGCACTCTGTTGAAAAGTGAATATCGACAAATATGAGGTAACTTTGTTCATTTTTATTCCATTAATATCAGTTTTGGTTACAAGTCCTTTATAAGGCATCTCACATGGGGCCAGATTATCAAGGATTTAAGGCCACCATTCCACCACAATTTTTAGCGCAACATCAGTGGAAATTCAGTGCAATATTTACAAATTGCGCTAGACCTGTCCAACTCCACTTTACAGAGGTTTTCACCATTTTTAGTAGCGCCACATAACCCTGCGCGAAAATGACATGCAGGATAGGTGTTCCTTACTAAGAAATTGTGCTAGGTGGCTAACGCCATATTTACAAGCCTGTCGAAAAATCTTGTGCACATTGGAAAAATAGCTCTAATTCCTAATAGCATCAACATTTCAACGCCTGGTCAGACCAGTCATTAAAATGGAGCACAGGGACAGGTATATTAGGGAAACACACAATAAGGATTCTGGCAACTATCAGGGCAACATGGACCTCTTACTCTTCCAGCTAGGCACCCGGAGACAAAGAATGGACATCACCAAGCACTGCCAGCATCAACACAGCACTCTCCATCACCACTACAGCAACTACAAAGGCAGCACAAAAGGAATGAGTGCATATATAGGCTAGGAACATCCATTCTTGACCAAAGAGAGGAGACAATCATAAAGTACTACCGGCTGAAGCCAGAGCCCATTGCGCAGCTGCTCCACCACACTGCACCAGTAATAACATCCAGAATGCATAGGCCAACCAACATACCACCCATGACCAAGCTCCTGGCTATGCTGCATATGCTGGCCTCAGGCTCATTCCAGTCAACTGTGGCAAAAATGGGTGGATTGTCCTCACCCTCCCACTCAGCCTTACTGCCAATTGTGCTGGATGCTATCATCCGCCTCACTCCTCGCCACATTATATTCCCCAGCACACAGCAACTGCAGCAGGACACCAAACAGGGTCTTTATGCAGTTGCTGGATTCCCACATGTGCTGGGTGCCATGGTCTGCACACATTTGCTACTTGCCCTTTCTGCCGAAACAGAACATCTGAATTGCAACAGGAAGCATATGCATTTCATCAATGTGCAGGCCATTGTGGACCAGCATGGGCTATTCAGCAAAGTGGTGGCCAAGTATCCTGGAAGTGTGCATGGTGCCTACATCTTCTGTCATTCCACCATCAACCGACTCTTCCAGGATGGGCAATATGGCTAAGGCCTACTCAAAGGTAAGCATACAGCAATTATGTAATGCATACAACACACAAGATAAATGGTGCAAACAATATACACACAATTCTTACCACACATGGATAGGGACACATGGAGGAACAATGAGCAACACATATGCAACATGCATCACTGCAAACATTAAATCTAGATCTCAAACGCTCAGGGGCCACTGTACATTGCCCCTACTGCCAATGGAGTGTCATGTGCCATGATGCTCCCATATAGCAGTGCCTTCTGTGCATTCACAAGTTGGTGTCTCAACACAATTTTGTCAATACTGCCTTAACACATGCATCACTGAGAGTGGAAGGGCTATACATTGGTTCATGAAGAGGGGGTTCCCCCACATAACACAGAGCATATTGGCATTGGCTTGCATATACAGCAATATGTACACCTGTGGCAGCACCCAAAATTAAGCACACCATAGGGGTGCAATCCCTATTGTGCAAAAAGGAGAAATACTCTACACATTACTTGTCTTTTGGTCTCCCAATGTATACAGCAGTCCACAGAACACATAGAAATAGCAAATCACCAACATTGATATGTTGTGTGCAGAAAAGGACACCTTCATGCACATAAGCAAGTCCCCCTGCAATGCAGGCGTCACAGTACCAAGGTGCTAGGCTGCTGATGTTGCAACTTGGCAGCTGAGTAAGTGTCTGCACAGTGGGTGAGGTTCCCCGTGTGCTAGCCCAGCATGAACAAGTATGAGAGTTGCATGTTGAAACTGGCACTGTTTGTTCCCCAGGTTCCCAAACATGTCCCTGTCCCAATATATACAAATGAAGCATTGAAACACAAAAGGAATACATGAAAAACAATTATCACAGTGGCATGTAAGTCCCTAGTAGATAATAGGGCAAGGCGAATGCCAATGGACCTGTAAGTCCCTAATAGAGTATATGGCAAGGCTGACACCAATTGACCTGTAAGTCCCTAGTAGATCATAGGGCAGAGGGGAGTGAAGCAAACATTAGAGTTACTGTACTTTTGTCTGCATTGATGTGTAGCCTAATATCCTTGTCTGACAACTTTCCTGCCATGCAGAGTGTGTACAAAAAGTAAGTATTTGGAACAAAACATGGATATGAAGTCCACAGTCGAAATGTATGTGTAAGAAACGTATTCCCTGCATTGTGTGTACCATAACTTTGAATTTGGGAAAATGCATCATAGGCCCTGGTGTATGGGGAAACCACCTATTCAAACTTAGGTACAGGAGAAACGTTTCAACATAGGGAAATATGTCATGAACAAACATGAACAAAGACAGTGCTCTGAGGGACTGCATTGGCCCTTCAATGAGTACAAGGATTGTAGAAGTGACATCCCAGGACACACCACTTTAGTTGGCAGAAAATAAAAACACATGAATGACATATACCTCCCATATACATATCAGGATAAGAATACATACACGCTTAAAATGTCTGTCTACCACATCCCAAAACATGTCACCATCACAACCTTCCATACAGCCTGCACTCTGCACTTTAGGATGTTGCACACCTTCTAAGACATGTGCACAATTCTAAATGTAGACATACAGACCACATTCATGTCAAGTCCATGGCATCCCTGGGGGTGATATGGGCATTGGAATGAGCTGACAACACAAAGTTCACACATAAAGCCAATTCCTGGTGTTGACATGGAACATGAATAATAGTAAATATTGCTTTAGCATCAGATTATCCCTGTGAGGCATATACCTTCACCCCAGTTAACTGATGACACATACATTAGACATGTGTAGAGAGCAGTAGTGACATACAGACATTCATAAGCAGCAAAACATTCCATATGCTAGGGAAAATGTTGACATGTGTATAACAAGACACCACATATGTCCAAACACACATTACACACATTTCTACCAAAAACAGTGCATGGTTCAAACGTGTGTTTTTTACACCCATTGCGCCGGGAAAATATGAAGCATACCATGCGACACATGTGAAGGTCTCCATGTTTTTAAATAGGTGTGACATGCAAAAATTACGCATTTGACTACAGTGTCAAGAAAAACTACGCACTGCACAAAACATGCCACGTGTGCAGTGGAAGTGAGATAATGGATCGGCCATGCTGCAAATCAGGAACTGTAAACTTACTTTCATATTCCTATTCAAATTAGTCTTTTCACCTGTCTTGGAGGGAGGTTGTGTTGTTTAGAGCTGAGATTTGGACTGTTGTTTGAGTGGTGTGCTGTGCTGTGTACTGTTCGCTCTGTTCGTTGTGTCTATTTGGTGTTCAATATTTGTCTATATCTACTGTTTGGTCCTTGTATTTTGGGGTATTTGTTATTGGGGTAGATGGATAGTTGGGTCAGTTGGGGTTAAGTCAGGCTTTATGTTTTTTTGGGAGTTCACAGTGCTGTGGGAGAGTAGGATGCGAAAGAAGGTGAGGGCCCGCCGCTTTGGTGCTACGGAGGTGGGAGAATTCATTTGGTTGGTCATGCACTATCTCCTACACATGGTGGCCCAGGGTTGCAGGGTCATGCAAGGGTAGAGGACCAAGGCCAGAAAGCTGCATTTGGGCAAAGTCCAGTCCCATACGAACAGGATATTCAATGTGGAGAGGATTGTCCAGAAACTGAACCATCAGTGGGCAGACCTAATTGCACGGGAGAGTGACCTGCTGGACCTTCTTTGCAGTGAGGTCAGTGAAACTGTTGGTGAGTACAAAAAGTTTCTGTTGACTCCTGTTGTGCTAATGGGCGTTCATGTCTTTATGGCCAGGCCAACATTGACTAAATGAAGCATGAGGGTAGGCTAGTGGGTATTGTCTAAAGGAAAAATTATGTATCCATGAAGAGGCCAGTGAAGCACCATAGTACAGTTAAATGGTACATCCCTCACCTAATCCCTAGTATGTTATGCATGTTTTTATGACACAAGTATGATGTGCAGCAATGCTAGCACAACTGTGCCATGGGTGTATATAACAATTTTCACACAAAGATATGTCCTTGTCCACTAAGGGAATGACATATGTTGTATGTTGCATAGTCATGTACCTGTGATGTCAGAAGTGATGCAGGAGTAATGAAAATCATGCTTGAGTTTGTCCTTTGAGCCACGTATATGCAGAGTGACATGACAATTGTCTATGGTCTTAAAATGATGCACTGATGAGTCATTTGCAACATGTGGAAAACGATGCTGAGACATGGATGTATTGTCCCTGCACATATGTTGACATGTAAAGCTGGCCTACCAATGTGTGTCACAAATAATTCTCAATTGGTCTTTGTGAGTAATCACCAAGCGAAGTCCCCTATGTACAGTTGGAAAATCTGTATGATGTGCAATATGTGTCCATGCTGTTCAGTGGTCAACATTCAAATTTCAATGTTACATTTTCACTCTTGCAGGTGGTCCCCCTCCTTATACCATCGCAGAGGTCTCCACATTTGCCGACGCCAAATCTGCCTGTAAGTGTTAATATCTACTATATATTATGTATGTTGGATTATGGTGTGAGATGTGCTATGGTGATGTGTTATGCCATTTAACAATTGCATGTATGCCGTTACAGTCCTCATATGCAATACATGGATGTGGACTAATTCTTTGCATGTGTTTGAATCCCAACAAAAAATGCACTAGTGTCAACATGTACAGAATGTGCCTTGAAAATATGTGTCATTGTTTTTGAGGTCCAATAACAGTGCAGACTGTTGTAAAATGTGCTTGAAGTTGAGGCCAGACATGTGTATGGACTTTGTGAATTTGTTGTTTGCTAAACATGTGACTGTACTGTGTGCCCCACATACTACACATCAACTCTCTTCATGGTGAGATATTTCACCATGTGATTACCTCCCTCATTATGCTGTATAGTTGGCAATGTACAGCACTTCAGATGTGCCCACGTCTCAACCACCATGGAGGTGTCATACCCCTTACTCAGGGTCGTGAGTCACTATATTGCCAAGACATGTCATCCTCAGCGAGCGTGACCTGTGTGTGTGGGCTGATGAATGTCCACAAAATACTGTCTGGACACATGCCATCATTTAAACATTCTCAGATAGTGGTGGTCCTTTAAGTGGCCATGATGTGATGCTAACAGCTTCACACCATGTAAAGCATTAGTTATTGCTTTACCGAATTCCAAGTGCAGAAAAGGTAATTGACATGTGTGCATCCACATATGAGGTGGTGGCACTGGGTGCTGTAGTTCCACATGCAACGCATATGTCCTCAACTTGTATACAAGGTATAGTCAACATAGTGCTACACATAAAGGTACTCTTGGACTTCTCCTTCAGTTATGGCACAATTAACCTCTTACACAGCTGTGTGGATATTAGAATTATGTCACCCTCTGATGTGTGTCATGGGTGACTGCTGGTTCTATCAATATTCCATTTCATACATGTCACAATCATTTTCCATGTATCAATGTTGTCTGACACTATCCTTGCCATAGCAGGCGCAAACTCCTGTGGGCCTTCTTTTCAGTAGCACTCATAGCTCAGATGGGCTTTGTACATGCAATCAGAGCAGGGGTCCCTGGTGCAAAAATAAGGGACAGAGATGAAATTCCAGCATGAAGAGAATGGCATACCATGGTCACTTGGATGATGTGTATGACAATAGTATGGTGTCATGGTCCTTAGAAGATGGTCAAGAATGGTGATTGAAAAGTAATACAGTGGACAGCTCTGAATCATCACAGAAGTCCTATTCTTGGGAAGGTTGAAGATAGGCCAATTTGCATACACCGTGCCCATTAGGGCAATATCATGAAATGTGCATGTCAATGTCAGAGGTTAGCAGTTGATGCTTTTAATGCATGCCTGTTGGTCATTTGCCTAACAGTTGCCTGAATTATCTTATTCATCATGTAGCTGCCGACATGACCCCTGAGGAAAAAATAAATTTTGCCTGATGTGTGGAATGCTATCGCCACATCAAGCTGGTCCACAAGGGGTACAGGCGCATGGAGGCCCTCTATGACTTAAAAAAGGCCTCACGAACCTAGAAGGCATTCCCACATCGGGGACCTACAAAAGAAGATGCTGCTTCCACCACTCACCCAGTAGGCAGGTCAGCTACAGCAGATGTTGCTGGACATTCAGGAGCAGGACCATGGTCTGAATCCATTAACATTCTGTTCAGCCACCATCTGCAGGATCCCAGCCAGACCAGCACTATGTAGAGCCAACCTATGTACAGGAACTGAGAAGTGAACTGGCTGATCAGAAATATAGCTCGGGTGGAGCATCGACTTGATCAGATATTGACTATTGTTAGGAAAATCCAGGCCAACCAAGGACGCAGTGAGGTGGACAATTTGGCACTTTGGACAATTCTTACCTTCCCCTTGTTCCGACTTTAATGATCATAGGTGGTGTTGTTAGATGGGTTAGTATAACTTAGTTAGCATAGTGAGGTTAGTGTTAGGGCATAGTTGTATCATAGTAGAGGGTTGGATTTGGCGTTAATAAGTGCTTTAGTTTTGGGGTGAGGTGATGTTTAGGTCTATATTATATGTAAATAAATAAATATATAAAAAATAATAAATAAAATAAAAAATATATATGTTTGTGTAGCCTATATCTGTAGTTAGTCAATGTTTAGCAGTAGTCACTGTTGTCCTTATCAATTGATGTATTTAAAGGTGGGGTGGGATTGATGTTTAATTGTGGCATCTTATGTTTAGAATAGGTTAAGATAAGCCAAGGTAGTTGTTGTGATAAGGTAGGTAAGGTAGTGTAGGATAGCATAGTTTAGTTAGGTCATTTAGTTTATTTAGATGTGAGCATGTAGTTGAATAGGTCTTGTTGAACCATACCGTTTGCTATCCATCATGTCTATTGTCTTGGTGATACTATGTCTCTATAGTTCATGTAAGGCACATTCCAGTGACTTGAACAGCATTAATTTGTGACATATGTGACAATATGTATCTCCTATGATGAAGATCCTGTCAGGTTGCCCATGGTGTAACATCAGCTAAACCAGACAATTTCTTGCGAGGTACGTGGCACTCTGGTTGTGGATGGATACACATTCTGACACAGGTAATCTCAATGCATATTACTGGTTCATGAAGTTATGTGACTTGACTGTCTCAACAAAATTTGGTAATGCACTCCCAGTAAATCTAGCTTTTGGTACAGTCACTTATGCCTGCCCTTCACATTCTCAAACACGCATCATGTCTTTTTTGTATTGATGTTGTAATGTCACAACAAGACTTGCTTGGCCTAGCCCTTGTGTTATACTTAGTATCAGGTATCACAATACACACATGCAAAATGACACATGCCATGCTTGGAAGCCTCAGGTATTATTTGGGTCTAATCATAGTTCTCAGTCACCTAACCATGTTGCAGTCAGCATATGTAGTCAGCATATGTAGCAATGTGCCAGACACAAAGACACCCACATTCCTTTGGAATGTATTGAGTGGCATATGTACAATGCACAAATGCAACCATGGCGTCATTTTTTGTGACAATACAGTTCTGATGGTTTCTTTCACCAATGTCTGAGTTGTCACTAGCACTTTGGGTGCCTCTACGCCAAAGTTTACTATTGGCTCCCCTGCAGCATGGTAATGTGGCAGAGGGACATTCAATAGGTGTTATTGTGGCCTTCCGATTGCAACACCCATTGTTTTTGACACTGCATCACATAGCCAATGATACGTGTACCTAATGCAATGTGACATGAACTGACACCTTGCCAGGGGTGGGGTTTGCATGGAACATTTCCATTTTCGACAAAACGGCTTAGCTTTCGCTATGTGTGCACAATTTCACATCATACATGAAAGGCCAAGTATACATTGGTGACTGATAAGTATCGGGAAGGGACAACTTCCTGGAGATATAAAAACCTTTACCTGCAACACTGCCACACATTGCAACGTGGTGCTAGGATTCCTGAAGTGAGGCTAGGTATGGATATTACACCTGCGCTACTGCGACCACACATTTTGTCATTGCTCTTTTCCATACGTACCCTACCCTGCACTTTGAGCATGACACACCTAAGTGTAGGAACTTCACCTATGTAAATGCACAGCACCATTTCTTTGTACATATTCCTCTCTATGTATTAGTTTCACCACATGCATTGAGTTACAATTTGTTACAACCTCAGACACAGATGTGATACAGATTATGTGTACAGTGCTTTTATTTACATGTGTAATTGTGAAATATGGAGTCAGTACATTGCACAGGAGTTAGACCCCAGTAAAGCTCCCAATCCATCAGATGCCCAAATAGATTCCAGGGGTTGGGTATCATTTCATGAGACATGTGTGGTATATGATCACTTGCCATTATGTAGGATGGGGCACATTGAAAGTTCATATGTCTAAATGGTCAACAGTGGGAGGGAGAAGTGGGGAAACATAGATAGTCTTTTTCAACAATGGTACAATGTGAACCACAGAGCCAAAGACTTAGGCCCTCATTACAACCCTGGTGGTCAGTGTTAAAGCAGCGGTAACACCGCCAACAGGCCGGTGGTAAAAAAAATGGAACCACGACCACCGCGGAAACCGCCAACACAGACAGCCACTTTAACACTCTGACCGCCACAGCGGTAGCAACAAACACCGCCAACAGACAGGCGAAAGTCAATGTTCCGCCCATCCCATTACAATCCGCCCATCCGCCAGCTTTTCCGGGGCAGTACCAACTCCACCAAAAGCATGGTGGAAACAGTACACCGAAGGGAAACCACTCACCTCTCGACACTCAATGAAGAACTAGGACACCATGGAGCCCAAACTACAGGTGTTTCCGATGTTGGTGTATCTTCTCATCTACCAGGAGTACGAACGTCGGCGGCAACAACCACGGTGAGTTCTGCACCTAGCACACAGGGGAGGGGGGGAGGAAAAAGAGAGTGACACACATATGCAACACGCAACACCCCCACCCCCACCCCACCCTCACCCCCAACATCATACACACAAACACATGCACCAACATTACATATACACCCCCTAACCCTCTGGAAGAACGCAAGGACAAAAGGAATGGAGTAAAATGAGTGTCATATTAGAAAACGTCAGATATACGTTACAAATTCAAAAACAGTATTCACAATATATAACAAAATGTACATAAGGCGGTACATTGTCCACTAAAAAAATGTCTGTGGGCCACAGGGCCATATCACATAGGCCAAACCCACACTTGCCTCCTGCCTTAATACGGAGAGAACACTGCAGGGGCATCAGGTTGAAAACACACAGGCACCTCAGGGGGACGGGGAATGGGGGTGCACCTCAGCCGGAAGATGGGACAACGCCACTGCTCCTGGAGGGGGCTCCATGCCCACAGCGATGTCCTGGGGAGTGCAAGGCCACAGTCTCTCAAGTCTTTCAAGTGGGTGGTTTGCCCACTGCCTGGTCCTGGGGAGTGCAAAGCCACAGTCTCTCAAGTCTCAACAGTGGGTGGTTTGCCCACTGCCTGGTCTTGGGGAGTGCAAAGCCACAGTCTCGCAAGTCTCCCAAGTGGGTGGTTTGCCCTCTGCCTGGTCCTTGGGAGTGCAAAGGCACAGTCTCTCAAGTCTCTCAAGTGGGTGGTTTACCACTGCTCGGTCCTGGGGAGTGCAAAGCCACAGTCTGACAAGTCTCCCAAGTGGGTGTTTTGCCCACTGCCTGGTCCTGGGGAGTGCAAAGCCACAGTCTCTCAGGTGGTGGTTTGCCCAATGCTTGGTCCTGGGGAGTGCAAAGCCACAGTCTCTCAAGTCTCTCAAGTGGGTGTTTTGCCCAGTGCCTGGTCCTTGGGAGTACAAAGCCACAGTCTCTCAAGTCTCCCAAGTGGGTGGTTTGCCCACTGCCTGGTCCTGGGGAATGCAAAGCCACAGTCTCTCAAGTCTCCCAAGTGGGTGGTTAGCCCACTGCCTAGTCCTGGGGAGTGCAAAGCCACAGTCTCTCAAGTCTCCCAAGTGGGTGTTTTGCCCACTGCCTGGTCCTGGGGAGTGCAAAGCCACAGTCTCTCAAGTGGATGCCTTTCACCACTGGTTCTGGAAGGGGGCTTTGTGCCCAGTCTGCTTCATCCTGCCAAGGATAGGGTGAGTGGATGCCTTTCTCCACTGGTTCTGGAGGGGGCTTTGTGCCCAGTCTGCTTCACCCTGCCAAGGATAGGGTAAGTGGATGCCTTTCTCCACTGGTTCTGGAGGGGGCTCTGTGCCCCGTCTGCTTCATCCTGCCAAGGATAGGGTGAGTGGATGCCTTTCTCCACTGGTTCTGGAGGGGGCTTTGTGCCCAGTCTGCTTCATCCCGCCAAGGATAGGGTGAGTAGATGCCTTTCTCTACTGGTTCTGGAGAGGGCTTTGTGCCCAGTCTGCTTCATCCTGCCAAGGATAGGGAGAGTGGATGCATTTCTCCACTGGTTCTGGACCGGGCTTGGTGCCCGGTGATGGAACATTTGAGGTGTGGCAGTTCACACCCCCTCACCTGGATGCCTGAGCCTCGAGATTTGCAGTGACCAGGATGCATGATAGTCCATGGTGACAGGGCTACAGTCCATCCGGTGGCGGTTACGTCTGCACTGTGGTGCTAGTGCCGGTGCTGCTGAGGGTGCTACCAGTGGTGGAGGGAGGCTCCAGCTCCTCTCTTGCAGCCTCGGACGGCTGCCCACTGGGGGGGGGTTGCTGCTGCTGGCAGTGGTGCTCCTGTCAGCGGTGCAGGTGGCGGGGCTTTTGGGGGTGCAGGTGGCGGTGCTGGCTGCGGTGCTGCCAGTGGTGGGGGTAGGCTCCAGCCCTTCTCCTGCAGCTTCGGACGGCTGCCCACTGGGGCTGCTGCTGCTGACAGTAGTGGTGCTTGCTTCGGTGAAGGTGGTGGTGCAGGTGGCAGTGCTTGCAGTGGTGCTAGCGGCGGGGCTACTGACGGTGCTGGCCGCGGTGCAGGTGGCGGTGCTGGTGGTTTTGCTGGTAGCCACCAGCCCTTCACCTGCAGCCTCGGACGGCTGAAGTGCCTTGCCTGGTGTTTTGTGACCCTTCCTCACCTTCGCAGATGGTGGTGTCACCTTGGGTCTGGCAGCTGGAGTCTTTGAGGTGCCCTTGCTGGGTGGTTGTGGCTCCTTCCTCTTGCTGAATGCTGTCCCCTTCTTCACCTTGCCAGGTGGCGGAATGGATTTGGCATTGGCAGGTGTTGGTGGCACACTGGCTGGCCTGACCGGTGCCCCCTTTGATCCTCTGACAGCTGCAGGAACCGCAGCGGACGTGGACTTGGTGGCTGAGGTGCTGGGCTGGGTCTTGGCCACCCTGGCCCGAGGGGAAGGACGGGGGGGAGAGGGTAGGGAACAGGTCAATGTTTGCAAGGAAAATCTTCTTAGGGACAATGGGGAGGGAAGAGGGAGAAGGTCTGGGAGTGGAGGAAGAGGGAGTGATTGTAGGAATTTTCTGTTCGCTGAGTTTGGGTGCAGGTGCATGGGCTGGAAGTTGTTGTGAGGTGGATGGCTGTTGGGTGGGAGGGTGTTTGCGTTTGTGTACTTTGGGAGGAGGGGTCACAGACACACTGGGAGAGGACACAGGGGGCGTGTGCATGGATGTGGGGGTGGTGACTGCAAGTGAGGGGTGTGTAGTGATGGGCGTGCTGGTGATGGAGGTAGTGGATGTGGATGTAGTGCATGCAGGTGTGAGTGGAGATGCTACTGGGAGGGAGGTGGATGACGATGAGGAGGGGGACACAGTGGAGGCAGTGGAAGTTGGTGTGTCTGCATAGCGATGGTGCTTGTGTGAGTGCCTGTGAGATGAAGTGTGGTGCTTGTGTTTGCCTGAGCCACTTCTGTGTGTTGATTTGGGTGAATGCTGGTCTGAAGGTGTACTTGGGATAGGCTAGGGTTGAGGGGATTGGGACTGGGTAGAGGAAGTTGGAGGGGGGAGGCTGGAGACAGGGACAATGGCTGCCATCAGTGCGGAGGCTCGAGCCTGAAATGCTCTCTGTTGGGCCGCCACACCAGGGTGAATGCCCTCCAGGTATGAATTTGTTTGTTCCAGTTGTGGGATTTAAGATAACTTGTTCCGGTAAAGAGTTTTAAACTTTACCTGAAAAGTTGCCAACTTCAGCCCTGCACTGTTTTTGCTGTTGTGCTCTGATTGGCCAGCCTCTGCAGCCTGGCCAGGCTGCCTTGATGAGGTGTGAAGTGGCCTGGCTCAGTACAAAGAGATGTGCCTGGGGAGGAGATCTAACTTCAGCAGATTGGGAAGCAGGAAGGTGGAGGGCTGCCAAACTGGTCTTCAAAGGCAGAGAAGGACATTTGGAGCAACCTAGCAACACCCTCACATCCTGCAAACCCAGACAATTAGGTACTCCCTTGATTAGGAGAGGGCAGGAGCGGGGTGTGTTTAGGATTTTTAGCCACACCAGTGGGTGGGCTCAGCCAGATGTAACCTCTAAAAATCACTTTCAGCCATGACTGTTGAGGAATGTTGCTCCCTGGGACTGATTTTTGCTACACTTCCCAGGAAGTGGTCATCACAGGGGGAAGGACCCTGCCCCTGATTGGAGAACCAGGACCCCCCTGTATTTCACCCAGGAGCAAGGATAAAACTGGCAGACCTGCAACCACACCTCAGTTCCCTACCAGATCCCTACAAGGAAGAACTACAGAAGAAGAAGGACTGCCCTGCTGGACCCCTGACCTGCACCTGGACACTGCACTCTAAAGGACTGCATCATCTGCACACTTGGGCTTCACCACAAGAAGGACTTTGCCTGGCTTCAACTGGTTCAAGGAGGGACTCCCTGTTTGATACATGTGAAAACTTGCTAACCAGAGTCCCCTGCACCAACTCCTGAAGAAACCAACCAGCTGACCACTGTTCAGTGGCCAAAAAGGAGTTTGCACCAGGTGCATTCTGGGAGTTGTAGTCCACGCCCACAAGGAGCATCTCAGAGCTTCTGGAACCTTGGGGTGAACGGTGGACCTCAAAAGAACCTTAAAAGAACATCTGGAAGAAGATCCAGAAGTTTGGAGCACTTTGGAGAACTTCTGAAAAAAAGCTCCATAGAGGGACCGACTCGCTGTGGCAACTCTAGCAGGCTTGCCTCAACCGCGACCCGGCCTGACTTGCAAGTTTGTCCCGGTGAAGAAAATCTCCAAAAAAGAGACGAAGTTCGAACGTAGGAAGTTGACCGGGACCTCCCAGCCAGCATATCCGAAGAGGGCTCCACGGACGTCAGATCAAGCTTCAGGTTTGCCCCGGTCGAAGGATTTTCACCTTGAAAAAAGTACTAAGTCCGAAGGAAAAAATCTCCACGAGGGCTCCCGCAACGTGTATCCGAGAAAGAGTTATAGGAGGTCGGATTGAACTGGCAGGTTTGTCCCGCTGAAGAAAATCTCCAGAAAAACGACTAAGTCCTAAGGTAAACTTTTGACCGAGGTCTCCCACGGGCTGTAGGGGAGCCGGGCCCCATCGTGGTCGGCCTTAAACTTTGACTTTGCCCCAGTCGAGGTGCGACCAGATGACCATATTGGTGCTTTTTGTTTCTATGTGCTAGACAGCAATCATTCTTTCAAAATTCATATCTCCGGTTCCCCTTATCCGATTTTATTTGTTTTAGTGTCATTTTAAAGCTACAAATATTTACTATTTTAATAAATTGATTTTGGTTTTCAAACTGTTTCCTGTGATTTATTTAATTACTGTTTTGTGATATTTGAATGCTTTATGCTTTGTCTCCTAAGTTAAGCCTTGTCGCTAGTTGCCAAGCTACCAAGGGTTGACCTAGTTTTAATTTACTGAGACCTGACTGGATCTAAGTGGAGGTTAGTGGCCTATTGCTAAGTGTAGGTAGTTACCTGCCCTTACCGATAACCTATTTTCCAACAGTGACAAAACAAAAAGGGGGGGGGCGAGACAGAGGATACACTTGGTAAATGCCAGCAACAACACTCACAGGGAACAGCCCTATGCACTAGGCCATGCACTACCAGTTACAATGCCAGTCACCAGCCCATGGGGTAAAATGCCTAACGCCATCAGCTGCACACCTGAAACAAACAGGACCCTGACCAGTAGTAGATGCCAACTGACACTATGACTATTGGGTTTGGAGTGCTTCAGAGCCTGCCCAACAAGGGACCTACCCTGCCATGATCACCCTGGCCTAGGGGCAACCACAGTCCACATCCCCACACAGGTAAAAGCTTAACGCGTGCAAAGTACTGAATCAGATTTTGTACTCACCCCCGTGTGGCTGCTGTGATGCCCTCAAGCACCCATCCAACTCCAGATAGGCCACCGCCAGAATGCGGAACATCAGGGGTGTCAGGGTACGACTGGCACCCCTTCCTCGTTGGGAAGCCTGCCCCAGCTGGGCCGCCGCCATCTTCCTTGCCCAGCGGCGCAGGTCCTCCCACCGTTTGTGGCAGTGGGTGCTCGGCCTGTCAAAGACCCCCAGGGTCCGCACCTCCTTGGTGATGGCATGCAAAATACCCTTTTTCTAATGTGCGCTGACCTGCAGGAAAAAGACAGCAGAAAATGGAATTAGTTACCCATCCGGACCTTCACACTCATGGCCCACCATATCCCTCCCAACCCCTGACGCACATACATTGACCACCATACATGCAGCACTCTGTCCAGGATGCCTCAGCCCCCCCCCCCCCACATGTGGCTTACATAGACAGCACTCCATACATTCATGGCCCACGCATCATGCTCACAGTGTACTCACCTGTTTGCCTGGAGGACCGTAGAGTAACGTGTACTGGGGTAAGACCCCATCCACCAGTCTCTCCAACTCCTCCACAGTGAAGGCAGGGGCCCCCTCCCCAGACACATGAGCCATTGTTGGTCCAGACACAGGTCACAGCAGCACTTGCAGTGTAGGTCCTCTCCTGTTGAAGGTCAGGTAGCAAGTGAGTGAACAGATAGAAAATGGCAGTCACGTTCAGGGCAGTGAGTACCGTCACCGCCGGCGTACATCGCCATTGGCTCCTGGAACCCATAGGGCCCAATGCTAACCAATGCAAAGTTGCGCAGCGGTCATCGACCGCCTACCGCAACAGCGCACAATGCCAGCGGAATTACCTCATTTCCACTTGTCCCTCCTCACAGGTCAGGCAGCCACCATTTCAGGGGGGCACATGCCATGGCACCTAACTGCGTCACAGCAGACATTGGCACAGCAACTGACTCTCTGATTCACATACTGGTTCTGTAAGGGAAGAAATGCATCATTATTGCACTAGATGTGTGATAATGACCCTCTGCTCACCGTTTTTCTCCCTAGGCTTCAACCGCTGTGGATGGATATGAGATGGAGACATCCTCCTGTTACAGACCCCTGGTGGACCTTGCACAATGGAGGACAGACACATTATCCTAACCTAGAGACTTGATCGGGCCACAATCCAAGAACTGTGTGCCCAATTGGAGCCAGACCTGATGTCAGCTATCTGCCAGCCCACAGGTATGCCCCCGCTAGTGCAGGTCATGTCAGGGCTCCATTTCCTGGCAAGTGGTTCCTTCCAAACAACAGTGGCCATGGCATCATGGATGTCTCAGCCAATGTTCTCAAATGTGTTGACCAGAGTGTTGTCAGCCCTGCTTAAACACATGCGCAGCTACATTGTGTTCCCCCAGGTGGAGGATCTGGCCACAGTGAAAGCTGACTTTTATGCCCTGGGACATATCCCCAACATCATTGGTGCCATAGATGGTACAGATGTAGCATTTGTCCCCCCCTGGAGAAATGAACAACTGTTCAGGAATAGAAAAAACTATCACTCTCTGAATGAGCAGATTGTGTGTTTTGCGGACCAGTACATCTCCCATGTGAATGCCAAGCATCCTGGCTCTGTGCATAACGCCTTCATCTTGAGGAATAGCAGCATCACATATGTGATGGGCCAACTCCAGAGGCACCGGGTGTGGCTAATAGGTGAGCAAAAGGTCCCCATGCAGTGTTGGTGTCTGGGTATGGGGTTGTCCCTAAGGGTTAGTATGTGTCTGACAGTTGTTCCTCGATATTTTCAGGTGACTCTGGTTACCCCAACCTTTCATGGCTACTGACCCCATTGAGAAATGTCAGGACAAGGGCAGAAGAACGTTACAATGAGGCACATGGGCGAACTAGGAGGATAATTGAGAGGACCTTCAGCCTCCTCAAGGCCAGGTTCCGGTGCTTCCATCTGACAGGTGGATCCCTATACTACTCACCCAAGAAGGTGTGCCAGATCATCGTTGCATGTTGCATGTTGCATGTTGCACAACCTGGCCTTGAGACGCCAGGTGCCTTTTCTGCAGGAGGATGAGCCTGGAGATGGTCTTGTGGCAGTGGTGGTACCTGTGGACAGGGAGGAAGAGGAGGCAGAGGAAGAAGATGTGGACAACAGAACTAATATCATCCTGCAGTACTTCCAGTGACACACAGGTAAGACACTGTAACTTCACTTTACTCTTCAATTTCCTGTTGGACATTGTACATGGCAGCCTGATTTCTGTATGTCTATGGCCACTTACTATACCCTTTGGCATCTCTAATTTCCAATGTAAAAATGAGTGTACATAAGTTTCCAATGTTTTCAGAATGTTGTACTAATACATGTTTCAATCAATTGACAGACTCCAGAATTGTTTCTAGGGTGTTTATTTAAGTGCTCATAAGTAGAGGGGGATGTGCAATGGACTGGGCTGATGGTGGAGGAAAGTCCAGGGTGGAGTCCAGTCTCTTGGTATCACAGGTGCATTGTCCAATGGGACATAGGAAGGGGAGCAATGGCAGTTCAAGGTGGACAGGGTGACAGAGTGGGACACAAGAGTGACAATCAGGAGAGTCTTATTTCCTGGCGGGGTCTTGGCAATGTTCTCTGGCTTCTGCCTGGATCGCAGGGACCGTTTGCGGGGTGGTTCTCCTTCTGTAGGGGGTGGGGTGCTGGTGGCCTGTTGGTCCTGTGGCAGGGCCTCCTGTCCACTAGTGTCGGCAGAGGTGGAGGGCTGTTCTTCGGTGTGGCTAGTGTCAGGGGCCCTTTGTTGTGCCATTGCCTCCCTCATGGTCTTGCCCATGTCAACCAACACACCTGCAATGATGACCAGGATGGTGTAAATGTTTTTTAGGTCCTCCCTGATTCCCAGGTACTGTCCCTCCTGCAGTCGCTGGGTGTCCTGCAACTCGTACAGTATCTGACCCATGGTATCCTGGGAATGGTGGTATGCTCCTAGGATGTTGGTGAGTGCCTCGTGGAGAGTCGGTTCCCTGGGCTGTCCTCCCCCGTCTCACAGCAGTCCTCCTAGCTTCCCTGTTGTCCTGTGCCTTTGTCCCCTGAACCGTGTGCCCACTGCCACTGACCCCAGGTCCCTGATCGTCCTGTGTTTTTGGGGCTGGTTGGGGTCCCTGTAGTGATGGACACACTGCTAATTGACGTGTCCTGGGGACAGTGGCATGGGCCTTCTGGGTGGGTGCTGTGCTGGTGTTTCCTGAGGGGGCAGGGTCTGTGGTGGGTTGGGACTGTGGCCGGGTAGCCGATTGTCCAGAGGTCCCGGATGGGCCAGGTTGGTCATCGAGATACAGGCATGCAGAGCTGCTGTCATCACTGTGGGCCTCCTCCGGGAGGGGGGGGACTGGATGTTGGTTGCATCCCCTCTCCAGTGAAATTGAGTAGGGGTCCTGTGGGGATGCAAGTGCAATGTTATTGTATCTGTGTGTGCCATCTTGTGCATGGGTGTGTTTCCCTGTATGGTTGTGATTGCCCTGTCAGCTTTGCTTTGTGTGTGTGGTGAATTTGTGGGCTATGTGATTCTCTCTAATGGGCATGCTGTTGTGATGGGTGTCCATGCAGGCCTGTGATGGGGGTCCATGGATTGGTGTTATATGCAGGGCTTGGTTTTGGAATGGGTGGGTTGTGATAGTGGGGTATATGTGAGGTGGTGGAGTGATTAGGGTGAGGGTAGGAGTTTGTGATGGTATGCAGGTAGGGTGGGTGATATAGTAGTAAAGATATGTCTTAACAGAGTCCACTCCTCCTGCTACTCCTGCGAGGCCCTCAGGATGCATTATTGCCAAGACTTGCTCCTCTCATGTTGTTAGTTGTGGGGGAGGAGGTGGGGGTCCACCGCCAGTCCTCTTTACAGCTATCTGGTGTCTTGCATCCATGGAACGCACCTTTCCCGGTAGGTCATTCCACCTCTTCCTGATGTCATCCCTTGTTCTGGGGTGCTGTCCCATGGCATTGACCCTGTCCACTATTCTACACCATAGCTCCATCTTCCTTGCAATGGACGTCTGCTGCACCTGTGATCAGAATAGCTGTGGCTCTACCTGGATGATTTCCTCCACCATGACCCTTAGCTCCTCCTCTGAAAACCTGGGGTATCTTTGGGGTGCCATGGATGTGGTGTGAGAGATATGTGTGAGGATGTGTGGGGTGATGTGTTGTGGTGTGTGCTGTGAGGTGCGTGGATGGTGTATGAGTAATGGTGTTCTGTGGCTCAGATTGAGTGGGTGCTCCTGGCTTGGCTCTCTCTCTGTTCGGAATCTTCTTTTTTCGTAGAAAGGGTTGTGGGTAATATGGGTGTGTGTTTTATAGTGGTGTGAGTGTGTGGGTGTGGTGTGTGTATGAGTGTCAGGTGTGTGTAGTTTGAATTGTCCAATGTGGTGTAGTTTTGTAAGTGTGTGTGTATTTTGAGCGCAGCGGTGTGTACCGCCAATGGTTTACCGCAGTTGAAAGACCGCTGCAGTGATTCGTGGGCGTATTCATGTTGGCGTAACAGTGTGGGTTTTGGTACTGCCAGTTTATCACTGACCTTTGATCTGGCTGACTTGTGTGTGTGTCTGTATAATGGCGGATTTCTCTGTGTGGGTCATAATATCCGTAGTGGTATACCACCGCGGTCACGGTATCTTGGCATACGTCAGCAAGGCGGTAGGTGGCATTTACCGCAAGGTTGTAATGAGGGCCTTACTGTCCATTTCCCACAGACTGTAGGTAGCTACCAGGCTGTTTTAGGAGCGAGAGAAGTTTCTTCCACATCTTCATCCTCTGATGTGTGCGGTGCCTCCTGTACCAAAGATTGTGCTGGTATTGAAGTTGAGGGAGGCACACACACATCAGGGGCAGAAGAAGTGGAAGGATAGGTCCCAGTAGCAGTCATCTGTGGGAAGATGTGGGATATCATTGCAGCAAGGAGGAACTGCTGGTTTCTCAACACAACAGCAACGTCACAGTGGTAGGCAGCCAGGAACTTCTTGATGGATAGGTAGTGGTGTGAAGGTAGTAAAGTGGTCTGTGCATATAGGGGGGTTAGTGGACATTACATGCGTTTGGTGCTTAGACATCAGTGTACCCCCATGCAACCCATTAGAATGCATGCAGTGCCTCCAGTGTGCCTCTCTCTTAGGTCATTTGTGAGTTACAACATTGCCCTCACTCCAACTTACCCTGTGTTTTTTGTTGCTCCTGTACTGTTGCACTGTCCTGTTCCTGTGTTCCTTACCCCAGTTCATCTGCTGCCTTCCGGTTGCTGGCCAGTTTCTCTTTAGTTCTGTGCTTGAAATCGTGCCAGGGCTTCTTGTAGTCCACTACTGTTCTTATGACCTTTGCCACACTGTTGACTTTCTAACTATTGGCTGTCAAATGCCCTCCTTCCTACCTAATGGCAATTTAGAGGTGACAAAGAGCTGGTGTTGGTGCTCTGTCACCTCTGTGATCCAGATGTTATTTTCCTCCTGACTGAAGCAACACTTCTTCCTTTTCCCCTTCTCCTGGGATTCTGCATGGGCATCATGGCTGGTACCTGGCTCATTGGGGTCTCTCCTGTCCAAATTTGTCAATTTTTTCAATTTGCAGACTATGTTTTGGTGTTTTAGCGTGCTTTTCCTGGACGCTTTTAGCCGAAAGTGACACTATTATGATTAGCGTCATGTAACGTGCCACAAATCAGGTTAGTGACACTTTTTCAGCTATAGTGCCATTTACCTCGACATGTTGCAAAGATTAGCACCATTTGTTGAGGTGTTCAGCTTCCCTTACCACCATGTTGCCCCACATTGTAAATATGGCTCACACATGGTACTAGAAAATGTCTTTGTACGGCGTTAAATTTTTTGGTGCAAAACTGCTCTAGTGCAGTTTTGTACTATTTCTTGTAAATCTAGGCCATTGACTTTTGTTGTGATGCTAGCTCATCCCAACCTCATCTGAACTCTGCCGCAGACACTTGTAGAATCTTTAGGCACACACGTTCCTCATGGCGTCATATCATTAAGGAACACTGACAGTTTGGATGTCACATAGTACACAGGGCCACTTGAGCAAAGACAAAACACTTCAGCTATGTGTAGAAGAACATATTCACAATATACATTTAACTAAATTTTTCCACAGAACCGAAGCAAAAGGTGGCTCCTTTTGAGAGAAGACTGGATCTGTTAAAAAGAAGTGGTGGGAAAAAGCTCATCTTGCAGAGTGACAAGATTTTCATGAAACAAATGCATGGGTCACTTATTAGCAAACAAGCTTGCAATATGTCTAGAAAAATTGCAGCTGTTGCTTAGTGGTGGAGAGGCCACATGTTGGCAGTGCTGAGACCAGGGGCATGTTGGAGTAAAACGCAGTTCACATGAACACTTATAAATTCGCACTGTTAGTATCAGCGCCACCAATGCTCAGAACGCATGCAAAAATGAACAGTTTATGTAGGTCAACAGGGCACAACGTGTGCCATGAAAACACACGTGTTTTACAGACCGAGGGCACAGCAATCTTAATGTGATTCCTCCCTTAAATGACCCGTAAAGCCTGGGATGCTCTCTTATTCAAAAAATCATGGAAGAGAGGAATTAGGCACTTCCCTGTATATCACAGATAAGCGGGAAATGTCTTTAAAAGTCATGAACAGGTCATTAGTCATGGGCTTCTCCATATGTGTGGACAAGGCCATAGTCATATGCATCTTTGCAATGACAACCATGACATTATTGCAGCATTTCAAATTCAAAACACATCACTTTTCGGGGGCTGGCGCTTTTTTATTCTTTTTTTTGTAGCCTTCCCATGGATAGGTTTTACACTAGCTATCATGTCGTTGCCTAACATGAACGAAGACTATTTTGTAACTAATTGTGGCTTTTCCAAATAGTACTGGTTTCGTTGTTTCAGTATAATAGTTTATCATTTTTTGAAGGAAAAGATAACTGGGCAATCTTAGTTCAACGATCAAGAGAGAATAATCGGGATGCATCTGGCCTCTGCAAAGTTAGACGTCTTCAATAAATCTTTATGTCTACATGATAGCTGGAATGTTGAGATACGGTACTGAACCAGAAGGAAGGGAAGATGTCAGTTCTTCTGAGCAATGCTAATTACTGTACAAAGGCCTTCAGTTATTTCTTCGACTGAAGTAGACGCAGGGAGGGTGTAACATTAAACATTAAAAACAACCTATTGTTTCCTGGTAAGTTAAAAGATATTTTTATGTTTTTTTTAGTGGAAGCATTTGTCCTGAACAGCTGACACACGGAGGGTATTTTGACTTTCCTGAGGTTTGTTAAGCTGTGAAAGTCGGGTTTGATAGTGCTTAAGAGCCCTATTTAAAAATGGAACTATATAGGTAAATTGTTATATCCCTCCCTGAACATAATTTTGTGTTTTTACCTATTCACAAACATTCCCAGTAGTAAGCATGGAAAGCTGTGGCAGGCATAGGCTTCCAGTCATACTACAGTGCCGGACTGGGATAGAAAATAGGCACCAAAATGATAGTGGCCCCTTCAGTGAATTAGGCAACCTCACTGACCTGGTCAGTGAACTGCTCTACCTCCGCATAGCTCCACTTGCAAGTGGAAGCCCTTCCTGACTTGAACTCTGACCTCTGTCAGAAGTTGGAGGCCCTCCTCCACCCACAGGCTTCTGCCTGCTCTTCATCCCTGGTGCCTAGTGGGAGAGCTCTGCTCTTCTGCTGGGCTGCCCTCAGCCTCTTTCTCTTTTCTCCTCCTGATTTTTCAGTGCGCTGTTTTTTGGTGCTTTTCACTTCAGCGCTTTCCTCCTTCTCTGCCTCTTTCCTTTTTTTTATTAGTGTTTTGTTTTTGTGCCTTTTTCTCTTACTGTGCTTCTTTTCCTTGTTTTTCCCCTCACTCCTCTCATATCATACTTTCATGCCAGTCATGTTTTAGCAAATTAAGCAGCCAAATATAACAAAACACTACACTCTTAGGTAAATATTAGCATTACATACAAATATAGGTTAACATATGCCTGCATTTAAGAAATTCTCAACCTTTTTTTTTACTCCCCATGCTGTCCAGCAGCTCAACTGTTGGCTTGAAATACAGGAAGAACAGCATGAGATTCAGCCGAGTCTCAAAAACAAACGTTAAAAAATAAAGGTGGGCAGAGCACGTTTACCCTAATCACTAGCCGTGGTTCAGGGGTCCCCCGGGAACCTGTCAGGGAAAAAAAGCATTTTTTTGAAAATTCTCTACGAAATTCATGGATATTGTTGTGAATTTTTTCAAAAAAGCATGCGTGGTGTCCCATGCTTGCTTTTAATGTTCCCCCTCGTGGGCCAACTCCTGAGGGCATTGCATAATTATGAAGGAGGGGGCACACAAGGCCCTCCTCCTACGGTTTATGAAAGCCCTGGGGACCACCATCTCCCTGGAGAAAAATGTACTTAATATGCAGGAGGCGCACAGACTCCCCCCCCCAGGCCCCGGGGACCACCGCCTTCCCAGGGCTACATGTAAAATAAATGTTGGGGGGCTGCACAGACCCCATGGCCCCGGGTGACCACCACCTCCCTGGGGCAAAAAACTAGGTTATATCCAGGGGGCATGAGGACCCCCTAAGGCCCCAAGGACCACCACCTCCCCAGGACAATAAATACATGAAGTGATGTAGGGACACATGACTCCCCCCCCCCCCCAGGTCCCGGGGACCACCACCTCCAGGAGTCAATTAACTTTTTGAAAGAGAAGGAGGGGGGCTGTGCAGCCCCTCTTATGGAGCCATATCTGGCATTGGGGACTGCCATCCCCCAGGGTCGGCTACTGCTACCGCCCAAGGTGTCCACCCTCGGGACATAACTGTTTGCTTTTGGTTAGCAGGAGCTATGACAGCTCCAGCTAAGCAAAAGCAAACACTCTGCTTTCACCAAGTGGGAGCTTAGAAAATTATCCCACTTGCTGAAATCGAAATTTAAATCTCCTTGAATAAACTATTGCTCCTAGATGCAGAAATCTGCAATTACAGCATCTCCCTGCATGTGGGAACAATGCCGGCTCCTGCAACAGGTGGGGGGCCGGCAGGGACCACAGGGGCCTTGATGCTCGCCGAGGTCCCATCCTATATATACACTTTTCCCTGCAGTTCCAACTTGTTAAGTTATCCAATAGACACTATTAAACACAATATTTTATTGTTGCTCATTTCTTTGTGCAGCCATTGCCATAGAATTCCAAAATAAAAGCACCATTACAAATAAGGTGTTAGATTCTGGTATTTTTTAGTCAACAACACATGCTTAATTGATAAGGTCACATTGGAAAGGTCTTGTGTTCTAACACATTTTGCAGCTTAATAACATGACTATAACATACCATTTTGTAGTCTTCTGGTTCAAAAAGTAGAAACTGAAAGTGTTGAGAAATACAAAAAATGTTATAAGGAGAATGCTATTCTCACCCTAGCAGCAAATGCTGCATGAACTCAGAGTAACATGTCCCATGGTTTTATGTATGCAAGAAATCGGTTTTTTTGAGATAAGATCAAACTATATGAAAACATTTTGAAATGTCAGGCACAGCTTATAAAGTTATCTTTGACATTAGGAAAGTTACAAACACACAAGGTCACTGGGGATATTTCCTTGGTGGTCTTTAGGCAGCTGTAGTTTAGGAGATGCCCGATAAATTTCCCCAAAGAGGTAGCACTTACTAATTTACCAGTAGAAAGTACTCTAATTGAGTAGACAGTCTACAGAAAATGCTGGTCTCCTCTTGGATAAATACACAGGGCAGGATTTATTGTGGCACGATGCTCATTTCACAGAAACTAAGCCACAATGGGAAGCATTTACAGATATAAACAAATCAGGTGTCCAAGTTGAAGCTCCACTTCTGTAAAGTACTAATCATCCAAATTTCTTGCACATGATAATGTAATGTAAGTGTTTTTCTCTGCATTTTCAGCTTGAAAAATTATTTGTAGACTTTAATGGAGGGGTTGGGTGGCTATAGGGGTTTGCTTGCAAGCCAGGCCCTCTGGCCAACCCATTACCACGCATGGGTAAAGGCCGTGAGTGGTGCAGGGTTGGATGGTTATAGGGGTTGACCTCAGGGCCGGGAACAGGCACTGCTAATTAACCCACATATTACAGCACTCATGACATCTTAGATTACTAATATCATTGTATTATTTGCAGTAAACTTTTTGAGCAAAAAACTGTGCATGGCAGGGGCGTGAGTTACAGTTACCTTAGGGCACAAGTTAGAGTTACTTGAAATAACTATAACTATAATAGGTGAATTTCCATGGTTTATACATAAATGTGAGCAAAACTATAACGTCCCTGAAACCTTTTAGGTGAAAAATCTATCTATCTATCTATCTATCTATCTATCTATCTATCTATCTATCTATCTATCTATCTATCTATCTATCTATCTATCTATCTATTTATCTATCTATTTATCCGCACACACATATATATTAAATTAATGAAACAAGTCCTGAAATAATGTGAGAAAGTTACAATTGGTAGATCCTCACCACAGTTCTATGTAATGGATGTAAACATATCTTAATATAAAGAAAATAATTAAAATAATTATGGCGGCCATACTAAAATATCAGCCCCTGAGTACGATTCTAACAAGTCAATTACAAACCTGGGTGGTGACTTGTTTCATGACTTGTTTCATATATTTCGTTAATTTTGCTAATCATGATCCATATACTTACGATGAATTGTGAATTTTGTAATTTAGCTATGTCTAATGTTTACATATCATTAAGGTACTTGTATACTCCATGATGGCCCCAATGGTTTTCCATCTGAAGTGGAGACACAATAGTCCTTAATCTAGTTTGCTTTTGTGTCTATTTTAAAGTTTCACAAGTTTATGTTATTTAACCCATGATTAACGTGCTGTTGCGTCGAAACACTTTGGGTGTTCCTGCTTGCTGTCATACTGTAGCTGCAATAAATCTGCAATAAATTTGATTTAATATGCACTATGGACCGGAGTGCATGTCATCAATCTGGGGAGTTGTGGAGATTGGACCCTGTACTTGTTTGATATTATTCGGAATGCCCTACCAGGATCTGCACTGACACTATAATCTGCTGTAGGGGTAAAAGGGCCCTGGAAATAGATATATTTATATATGTTTATAAATGTCCACAAACGCTCTTCACAGTTTTAGAGGAAGTACACGAGCTCTGCTGCGTCTAGCATCATGTTTTTTATTTAATCTCCGTAATTGCTACCACCATGAAAACACCCAAACTGTGAAAAGCGTTTGTGGACATTTCTAATAAGGGAGACTGACCCAACACAAACCGCTATTGCAGGAACTTGTTGGCTTCAGCCGCACGCCAAGGTCGTAATGAGGGCCTAAGTCTTTTTCTAGCTCGGTGTGGATGCCACTGTGTTAATACTATGCATAAAAACTTTGCCAGAAAACAGACATTTGAGATGAGCAAATCTAGAGTGTCATTGGTGTTGCAGGGCGCTCCTTACTGGAGTTGCTCTCCAACTAATCTTGAGAACTACCAAGACCTCTCTCTTCTATTTTACATATTGGTAGCTTCCAAGATTAGTTGGAGAGGAACTCCAGTAAGGAGCGCCATTCAACACCAGTTTTATCTCTCTCTCTCTCTCTCTCTCTCTCTCTCTCTCTCTCTCCCTCTCTCTCTCTCTTTCTCTCTCTCTCTCTCTACATATATTTATATATAAATATATATATATATGTGTACATATTACCAAGTGGCGGTCGCCACTAGGTAGCTATTGTTAAGACCAAGGCCCTGATTTATATTTTTTCACGCAAAACTTCGCTTATGCAGTTTTGCTTGAAAAAGTATACCACCGGCTAGCGGCATCCCAAGATGCCGGCCGGATGTCATATTTATGGTAAGATGGTAGCCGGCGGTAAGGACTGGCTCGCATCATAAAAAAGGACGCTGGTTGGGGAGGCGTAAGGGGAACAGGGGGTTTTGCGTCAAAGGTTGATGCTAGTATGGGCAGAGGTATAAAAAATGCTTCTAACCAGTCAATCATCATTTTCTGATGTTAAAACCCTATGGACATGACTCCTGTCTAATTGAAGACAGGACTCATGCCCACCACCCGAATGGCCATGCCCAAGGGACATATGTCCCCTGGGCATGGCCATTGGGCCCAGTGCCACAGAGGGGGGCCCAAGTTAGGCTCTCCTCTGGTACTACAAAAAACAAATCAAAATCCTTACCTATATTTACCTGGGAGGGGGTCCCCCATCCTCCACTCTCCCTCCGGTGTTGGTGGGGGCGTCTCTGACCATGGAAAAAGGCCCACAGGTCCCCTAACGCCAGCCCTGACCCCGATGTTAAATAAAGGCGCTAAGCAAGAGATGAGAGTTATGTTAACTGCCCCAGTGGGCTTTATAGAAGCTGACATGCTTGCAGAAAAAAATCATGATTCAGAATACTGACAATAATTTTTTACTATTTCTTCAACATCTTTTGTCTAGAAATGAGCACCTGTTTGTGGGCTTGTGTCCTCCTAGGGAGCCGCTAACATAATTTGGGATGGTAAGCATGTTCATTATTTTTTAATTTTTCTTCGTCTCCATACTGTCTTTGAGCACATTACCACAATTATTTCACCCTACGCTACCGAACTCTTGCATGTGCATAGTATTCCATGGCATGTTTGTCACTGTGTTTTTTATCCTTCCTCCACAGGGCAACCTTTTGACTAGTCTAGCCAGATGTGCAGTTGGTTGAAGTAAGTTACCAGAGCTTAGTAGACTGTTTAATTTTACATACACTAAGATCTATGTGTTAAGGAGAAGTTGACATTTTTGGTCCTGATGAAGCGTCATTGGATCCGTGGGGACCCTTGAGACGCAAAACATGTCGACCCAGCACTAGAAGAGGTAGGAAAGTGTCCTGCCCCTTTCCCTTTTGTTTTGCCTGATTTGAGAGTGAATATGAGCATCACCTCTTTCTGCATCTTCACACCATTTTAATCTTGGCCTAAGCCTTCTTCTGAATAAATAAATTTGAAGCTGACTTCCTGGTTTAGAGCCAACTTTATTGTATCTTTTTTGCTCTCATACTCTATATATTGGCTTAGCTACATTGGGAAATAAAATCTCCGGCTAAGAGCCCCACTTCAGGGGTGCCCGTCAGACATTGCAGCGCCAGTCTGATGAGGAGCAGGCGCAGTGATGAAGCTTGACATCATTTTGGATGTGTGAGGGCTTTTGCTTCTGAGAAACAGCACTTCCCTGTGGCTTTTTATTTATTTATTGGAACAGGGTGCTTTATATGTATCGCATAGGACCTAATATTTAATCCACTCCAAGGCATGAACAATAAAACATTGACATAACTAATAGCTCTGACTTTTTAAAGTTAAATCTGCTAGTTCATTGATGGCTGCAGTTGTGCTTCAGTGTGGTGTTGTTTGGCTGGATAAGTCAGTGAATTCAGGGATCTAGTGTTTAAGTAACTGAATGTGAGGTAATGAGTGAGTGGGTGATTGAATGTCCTTTGGTTGATGAACGTGAGTAGAATGGGTGAATGTGACAACTTTAGATGATTCATGAGAGTGAGTAGGTAAATAAGAGTGAGTGAACAGGTGAATGTAGATGGCTATGTTGTATGCTGGTATATTAGTGAACAAAGGAGGTAGAATTTGGGGGTGAGTAAATAATTAGGAGGGCTTTTGAAGGTGTGAGATAATGAGTGAGTGGCTCTGTCAGTGTGCGAACGTGTTAATGGTAAATGTGATTGGATGGATACATGAAAGCATGCATTTGTGGGTGAATGTGAGTGAGTTGGGTGTATGTAAATTGGGAGAATGTGATTGAAGTGGTAAATCTGAGTGAATGTGATGGCTGATGCATATTAATATAAGTAGCTGACCTGGTGAATGTGAGTGAGGGGAAATGCTTGGATAAATGCTGGTGCATAAGCAAATGTGAGCGGTACGCATGGCTATTAGTGAAGGGTAAGCAGAAGTATCAGCTGTGACCCCTGGATTGTTTACCGGTTGCTTGGCACTGCCATTGCAACCCTGGCCTCATAGGTTGTAAAGAAAGAATGAGGAACATAGGAGTCGCATGAACCTTCTTTAGTTCGTTCTGAAGGTCCCATTGGAAGGTTGCATTTGTAAACTAAACCGTGCACTACACTGTCTACTAAAAATATTATTGCTATCCTGAAACTTCTCTGCAGTTGCAAGATTGATAGCACTGGCATCTAGTCTGAGTTGCCAAGGAGGAATTCTCTGCACAAACCATCTGTGCTTTTCAGGATGTGCAATAAAGTCCATCTGAAATTTCTTACCACCTGCTTGACCTCTCTGGAGTCAATGTTTGGTGGGCAGGGAAGGAGTTGATGGCCAGGGTGGCAACGTCTGTATGCTGCCATTGCAGGAAAGACACATAAGTTATGAACCATGCATTATTGTTTAAGGAAGATAAAATTGACACCAATGCCAGTCTTCATACATTAAAATGTAATATTCAAAGATTTATAAAGTGTATTTTGGACATTCCTGGAGCTATGAATGGAAGGTATACTCAGCTGACTAGTCATATAGTGCTTGGTTTAGATTTGGAGGACAGAGTAATGTCAGAGTAAGTTACTCCGCTGTCCTTGCCCATAGATATCTCATAACATTGGCTGAAACAACCCTCATGGCAGTTCCTGTCAACGTTGTAACAGTTTGACTGCTAGCTCTTTCAGCTTTTAAGATGTTTACTTTATTTAAAAAACAAACCAATGATCCCCACACCATAGGATGCTGCACACCCTTTGAAATATTTTACTCATAAGTTGAGTTTTATGCCACAGATCCCAATACAAGAACATTTCATAAATACAGTTGCTACCAAAACTGTAGCCACAGCTGTGAAACAAATGGCTGGATACCTCACACTTTAAAGCTTTATAGATTTTTCCTGAAAAGTCCCAAAGCAGAATGGGACTTATTTGTTTTTTGAAGGGTGCTGGGATCTTTGAGTGGGCCGAAGCTGAAATCTAATCTGATGCTGCAGTCCCTACCTCTATGGTCACTGAAAACCAGTCCTGGTGTGGTCGTGGGGTAGAGGACAGGAGTGCTTTCCATATGCAGCCTCAAATTTACTTGTAACTGGGCAGGCCTCCTTGAAGTTAATTAAGTTCCCGTGTCTACTACTTCTGGTCTTCATGCCAAGGGGTAGAAAAACACCTTACCAAAGCTAAGCTATTGTTTCCTCCCTGGGAGCAGTTTCAACACCTTATTAAGGTCAAACACTTGATTTACAGGCACTTGACATCAAATGCAGATTAGACCACATGAGCTTCAGGCAGGGAACATTTCACTTCTAAACGTTGCTTTTCCTAAATATTTATTTAAAATCTGACTTCACCATTGAATTGAACATTTAATACGTAAGACAAAGAGTCTATGAATTACTTGTGTAGGTGGTTCCTGTCCAAGGTTACTGATTAATGTTTATACTCTGTACTTTGACATGTACTATGATTTAGCCACAGCGCTGCCACTGAAAATAGCTTTTGATGCCTATTGACTGGAGAGAAATGCTATCTTTTGCAAATCTTCCAATTTTTAATATAACGCACCCCACCTTGTGGGCAACAAGTGAACACAGGGATGATGAATGTTTAACCTAATGATGTTAATTGTATTGCTGATACATACTTTCACAACTAGTATGTACAACAAAGTGTTGACAGACTGGGATTATGTATTTCTCTAATGTCTGTACAGGTCTGAGTTGGCATAATATCTGTTGTTGACAAATGTGGCAGCCAAAATGCATCCATCCGTGCCTATTAAAAAACCTTATTTTCATCATCTTGGCATATCAGCACTTCTTCTGGAGAGACTTTTGTGAAGCATTATGGGACCTGCACCAGCAGCTTTAGACCCAGGGCTGTAGGTGGATGCGGCTGTGAGTGCAGACTTGTCAGATTAATATATATATATATATTGAGTGAATAAAAATAAGATTACAGGTACAATATATTTGCAGTATAGATTTAAATAAACATAGAAATTAACTAAAAACCCAAGTATTACAGGTACGTTATAGATAAGTTCTACACACAGAAAACCATAGAAATTCAGCAGTTATAGTTATACTTATCTCAAGAAACTATAATGTGTATCCTAAGGTGACTATAACTCGCACCCCCGCCTTGCATAGTTTTCTCATCAATAATTTCACAGCAAATCTTGCAATGATATTATCAGTGATGTGGTAAAAGATGATATGAGTGATGTAATATGTGAGGTAATCAGCAGTGCATGGAGAGGGCGTGAGTAATAGTTATCTTAGGGCACGAGTAATAGTTTCTTGAGATGCGTATAATTATAACTGCTAACTTTCTATAAATGTCTAGGCTTTTGTTTGTGTAAAATCTGAAACTAACTCAAATGTCCTTGTAACCTTTGGTTTTTATGGGCTTTCTAAGGTTTTTTTCATTTCTATTTCCTAAATATAATGTCCCTGTAATCTTTGTTTTTTTCAGTGAATTTCTAAGGTTTATTTAATGTAAAGTAAAATTTAATTATTAGCCAACACACAAAATGGTAGCCGCGACTTTGCTCTTAGGTTGCGACCAGCCAGTCATGGAATTGCTGTTGTCACATGGATCTGCGGATACACCATGGAGGATCGGCAGTGGATCCACGTCTCTAGATATAAATACATATTTTTTCTTTAATAACTCCGAATCTCTGGACCAAGATCTGGCCTTATGCCAAGTATAGTGTAATTACATCTAATTCCGTCTAGCTGTTTGGGCTGGAGTCATGTCTAAAATACCCATAGGAAACTCCCTGAGGAAAAAGTGTTTTGGGACACCTACCTTTTTCTCAGCACCCCACTTGACAAATCACACTGAAACTTCCCAGACAGCAGCCAAATTGACTGGTACACCAGTTTTAAAAATTTGGTGAAGATTCGTCGAACTGTGCCAAAGATATTAGCAAAACAAAAATAGGATTCTTTAAATATATATCTTAATGTGTGCGTGTGTATGTGTGTGTGTGGGTGTGTGGGTGTGTGGGTTTGTGTGTGTGTGTGTGTGTGTGTGGTGTGTGTGTGTGTGTGTGTGTGTGTGTGTGTGTGTATTCATAGCATGCTCTTTATTATCCTACTAGGGATGTAATAATCATCATATATTTTTTGACTCTAAGTGTTAGACCCGGCAGCCTTAGGGTGGTCTTCCCCCTTGCCTCTCCTCCTCCGTTTTGTTGGACCTATGTTTGTTGGCTTTGGGACTCTGAGCACTTTACCACTGCTAAAGTGCATGTGCTCACTCCTTAAAACATGGTAATATCGGCTTATCCCCATTTGGCATATTTAATTTACCTATAAGTCACACATAAACTGTACTACATGTGCCCAGGGCCTATAAATTCAATGCTACTAGTCCCAGACCTGCCACTACAGAGCCTGTGTGTGCAGTTTTAAACTATCATGTTTATCTGGGAACAAAAAGCTTTTACCAGGCCCAAACCTCCCCTTTTTGTACCCCCTATGATAAGTTCTGGACAGCCCAGAGGGCAGGACACAGTATATTTAAAAGGTGGGGCATGTACTCTAAAGTTTTACATGTCCTATTAGTGAAAAACTCTTGCATATGTTTTTCACTACTGCAAGGTCTAGCTCTTCGATAGGATATCATCGGAGTTACCTTATTACATTTTATAAATGTAATATATAAATTGGAAAGGTAACCCCTTCAAATGTGGTGTCTCTGAATCACAATTTAAAGTCCTAACATGGTAAAGTCGGATTTTAAATTGCAATTCTGAAAATGCCACTTTTAGAAAGTTGGCATTTCTTGCCTTAAACATTGGGTGTCTGCAGCCTGTCTCTGGTCACATAGCTGGGTGTACTTGGCAGCTGGGCTTTGCGTTTTCCACCTAGATAGCAACACAGCATTGGGAGCTTAGGTGTGACTGGATGGGCCATCATTAGTAGGATAGGAGAGAGGTGATGGGCCCAGCCTCTCTTACACCTGAATAGGCTGTGTCCTGTCTCTATACAAACAGCTTAATGACCCTGCATTGCCACATCAGCCAGTTTGGAGCCAAGGTATGGGAGGTAGGGAATTCCATGCACTTCAAAGACGCTGTTTAGAAGCTTCTTCCACCTTCTAGCATCAGGGCACCAATGTACAAAAAAAGGAACTCAAACACCACAACTTCAGTACAATCCTGGACCTGTGGATACTCTCCCAAGAAGAAGGACTGCTGTGCTGCTGGAAGGACTGTGACTCTGCTTGACTGCAACTTTGAAGGAGCTGCTGCCTGGCTATACTCACCTGCAGCCCTTCCTGCCTGGGTAGGAAGAACTGACCTGCAACCCATGGTGAACGCAGGACCGCAGAGTGACTTAAAGGGCTGGTCTGTTGGCCTCCTGATCTGAGACTCAGGGGCATAACAGACTCCTCAACAGCTCCTAGACCCTTCTTCATCGAGTTTCTGACCCCCATTAGGTGCCTCTCAGGTCCTGGACCCTTGGTGTGGATTTTGAGCTCTTAAATTCAAGCTCTTGGGCTCTTCACAGTTGTGAATGGGGCCTGATCACACCACAACCCCCATTGTTTGCACTGAAAATCAACTTAAGCCACTATAAGCCTTTCTCTTCATTCAGAAAGCGCTGATTGCCCGCAGAGGGCTGCCAACATGAAGTACCAATGTGCCCATATGCAACACCAGGCCTGTCTTCCTGCACCACGCCAACCACCACCAGTGGTGCTTTCCTTGTTTCCGGTGACTTCTTTCAATGTGAATGGGACTCTTGGCACAAAACGTTTTCAGGCAAACTTTCAGCTGGACAAATCTATGACTGTGTCCAACCCATGCTACTTTGCAGGTGAGCCTTCAAAATGTTTTTCTGCATAAGGTATCTATGTCAAATTTGTGTTGCTTTCCCACATGTTAGGCATTTCTAAAGGTATCAATGTCTTGTGGATCCCTATTGGAAGGAACTGAGCAAGTATCCAAAATATAGCAAAATTGTTTTTTCTTTTCAGGAAAAATGGGACTACTCAAGAAAGTATATGTTTTCCCAGAAGGTCATCAAGAAAGGCTTGCTGTGCTAAGATCATCATCTTCCCAGTTTTCACAAAAAATACAGTTGTATAAATAAGCTTTTTTTTAAAAACAGTTTTTGGTATTTTTTCAAGAGGTTGACCATTTTTTCCTAGTTTTTGTGCCTTCAGGACTATCGCAGTTTGTTGTTGGTACAGGTGGGATCCCATAAAATTACACATTTTTGAAAACAAGAAAACACTTTGAATTCAGCAAGTGGTCATTTGTGGCGATCCCTCAATGGTGTCCCAAAGAAACTAAGGGGGTCATTCTGACTCCCGCCGGGCGCGGTCACCGCGCGCACGGCGGGAGCCGCCAAAATACCGTACCGCGGTCGGAAGACCGCAGTGGGTATTTTGAGGTTTCCCCTGGGCTGGCGGGCGGCCTCCAAAAGGCCGCCCGCCAGCCCAGGGGAAACCGTCCTTCCCACGATGAAGCCGGCTCGTAATCGAGCCGGCGGAGTAGGAAGGTGCGACGGGTGCTACTGCACCCGTCGCATATTTCACTGTCTGCTAAGCAGACAGTGAAATACAAGCGGGGCCCTCTTACAGGGGCCCCTGCAGTGCCCATGCCATTGGCATGGGCACTGCAGGGGCCCCCAGGGGCCCCGCGACACCCCCTACCGCCATCCTGTTCCTGGCGGGCGAACCGCCAGGAACAGGATGGCGGTAGGGGGTGTCAGAATCCCCTCGGCGGCGCAGCAAGCTGCGGCGCCTTGGAGGATTCCAACGGGCAGTGGTAAACCGGCGGGAGACCGCCGGTTTACCCTTTCTGACCGCGGCTGAACCGCCGCGGTCAGAATGCCCTCGGGAGCACCGCCAGCCTGTTGGCGGTGCTCCCGTGGTCGGTGGCCCTGGCGGCCACCGGCCGCCAGGGTCAGAATGACCCCCTAATTGTTGAGTTAAAAAATATATTGAAAATAACTAGTAAAACGTAGACCTTAGTGACAACAGTTTCATCTGTAGTTTTTGTCACTATGCCCAAATTGTAAAAGCAATAGGGATACATAGGGTTCATGGGTTCTCCAAAAACAAGCAATAACAAGAGCCAAAAACTGAGCTCCACTGAGTTCCCTTGTGTAGCAACCATACAGTAATTCTTACAGCAAAATATAATGAATGAAACATAGGTATGAAGCAAATCTATGTCCTCCTAAATTGTGCACAAGATACATAGGAGCTGATTATGACCTTGGCAGAGGGGATTACTCCTTCACAAATGTGACAAATATCGCATCTGCCATACTACAAGTTCCATAGAAAATAATGGAACTTGTAATACAGAGGGTGGGATATCCGTCATGTTTGTGATGGATTAATTCCCTCCGTCAAGGTCATAATCAGGCCCATAGTCTAGAAATGTTGGATATTTGTACAGCCCTTAATTTGGGGTCACCCACGTTATGGATATTTGTACAACCCTAAATTTGGAGTCACCCAACTTATCATGCGACTAAGGCTCCCAGGTTTATGGTATTTATTTTGTTAACATTTCTGTCTGTATTTATCCATATTTATTTTTTGCCACCTTATTTGGATTCATCCATATTAATTTTGTGTTTTTTGAACAGATGAGGTGATAACTCTTATATTTCTACGTTCATTTAAAGGATAAACGTGCACTCATATTTTGATGCCTGTTAGGTTTTAGCACATTACACAGCCAAAAATATTAAAATATTAAACCCACATTAAACAAATTAGCATGATAGCACAAATACATGAAGTAGTATGCAGTAATTTAAGCAAATCTCATTGACTTTTGTAATTCCCCATGCTGCCAATATGTACAGATCTTGGACTGAAAGTCATTAATCTCAGCAGTGAGAGTCATTCCACTTTTAAAAATAAATACGGATAGGAAACACAATGTTTTCTGTCTGTAAATATCTATAAAAATCAGTAAAAACGGAAAACAGGGAGCCCTATATATGATTTAACAAAATGTCTTCTTCTTTTCACACTGACATACATTTGGAAGTCAAAACCATACACATATGCAAAACCAGAGAAATTCAGCAGTTATAGTTATAGTTATACTTACCCGAAGAAACTATAACTTGTGCCACAAAGTAACTCTGGGCAACGAGTTATAGTTTGTTAACATAAATATAACTATAACTGCTGACTTACTATTGTTTTGTATGGGTAAAATATAATGTCCCTGTTACCTTTGTTCTTTGTCAGTAAATTATACATGTGGTTTTATATATATATATATATATGTACGTTTTTCTGAGTCAAAGTCGGGCACTCACAGGAGGTATCCACAAGACAATGTTGCTTAGCGAAATGTATTTATTAGACCACACTTGTAGCAAATGACAGACACAATTCATTATCTAGTCTTTCTTGAGACATTGAGAAAGGCTAGGTAGTCGAACTGCATCTGTCACATTTAAGTATAACTATAAATGCTGAATTTCTGTTTCTGGTTTTCGGTAGGTAAAACGTGAATCCAACTATAGTGTCCCTGTAACCTTTGTTTTTTACAGTGAATTTCTGTGTTTTTTTAAACATAAAGTAATGTACAAATACCATATGTTAATAAAACCACTGATGCGCACTTTGGCCAGGCCCTACCATCAACCTCCCCACATGCATCCACCCCACTCTGCGCACCCTTCTTGGCCTTGGCTATGGTGTGTGAGAGGGTGATTTTTTTTCCATAGGGGCTTTGGATTCATGCATCCATCGTGGGTTTACACTGGGGGTCACACTGTGTGCCGCGGTGGATCCACACCTCGGCCAAAAACAAATTGGTCAGTTTTTGCACATGAGGCGTCCTTTTCAGACCCCTACATGTGTCCCATGGGATCAGGATACCTCTATCCTGACCCTTTATATCTGTTTTTATTTAAAGTTTCTCCCTGGAGGTCCAGCCAAGAAACAAAACGACACCTGCAACTTTCATTTCAGGTTGTGGCCAGCCAATTATGGGCTTTCTTTTTGGTCTGACATGAGGGGACCCGCGGATCCATGTCCCGAGATATCAATATTCTTTCCTTTTAATAATCCCAAAACTAGATTTATTCCAAATCACAAAAAGCATGATCTTCAGACCAAAATTTAGCTTCCTGACAAATGTGGAGTAATTGCATTAAAAAGTTCAGGCTATTAGCAGTGTCTAAAGACTGCAATATCCCCATAGACATAGAATGGAGAAAAAGCATTTTAGTATCCCCCTTTTCAGCCCCCGCTCAAACGAATCACGACAAAAATTTGCAGACAGCAGCTAAAGGAACTTGTCCACTACTTTTGAAAATATCATCAAGATTCGTCAACCGTGCCAAACCTATTAGCAAAACAAAAAATGCTTTTCCTATGGAAACTATAACTACCTACTGGTGTATGGCACTACTAATTGACCCAGATATTACATCACTCATGACATCTTTTCTAAGATCATTGATGATAACAGTGTAACATTTGCAGTAAAATTATTGATGACATAACTGTGCATGGCGGGGGTGGATGTTACAGTTACTTTAGGGCATGAGTTATAGTTACTTGAGATAACCATAACTATAACTGCTGAATTTCTATGATTTTATACGAGTAAAATGTGCACCTAACTATAACGTCCCTGTAAACCTTTTTTATCCTCCTTCATCTTTTATTAAAGCCCCAGGGGTTGGTGGTTCCTGGGACTTTGGGAGTGCCAGAAGAACCCCCGTGCATCACATTAAGTTCAAGCCCTGGGGAGGTGGTGATTCCCTGACATGTTTCACCTATAACCCCTGGGAGGTAGTGTCCCCAGGGCTGTGGGGGGACGGGCAGCCCCCGCATTACATTAAGTTCTAGCCCCGGGTAGGTGGTGGTCCCTGGAGTGTGGGGGGCTATGCAAGCCCCCACCACTTATTTCATATATTGTCCCAGGGAGGTGGTGTCCCCAGGGTTCTGGGGGAGGTGGTTGGACCTCCCCTACACAAATAAAACATTTATCCTCAGAGAGGTGGTGGTCCCCAGGATGCGGGGGCAACATGTTCCCCGTACCTATAACTTAAATCACACCAGGGAGGTGGTGGTCCCTGGGGCTAATTTAAGCCCCAGGAGGGGGGGCCTGGGCGCCCCCCTCCTTTCTGAATGCCACCTGGGACCTGAATGATCACTTGGCAAAATCAGGGGGTTACATAAGACAAAAGGATGGGAGACCTCCTTTTTATTTTTAAATCTCAGAAAAAAATGAAGGATCCGGATACATGGATTTTTCCAAGATTTTTTCAAAAATAAAATGCTTATTAGCCCTGTTGGTCAAGATGACTCTACCCTGGCCCCTTTTCTTATTTTTTTACTTTTTTTCTGGGACTCTGCTGTAGCAGAGTACCAAGATGGTTACCAACACTTCCTTATTGTAGTGTTGGCAGTCAATCAGATATCAACTCAGGGACAATTGGATCCGTCAAGGATCCACATCCCTAAATAGCTTTATTTTTTAAACTCTAGTTTCTCCTAAACTACAGAATGGATTTACACGAAATCCATGCTTTGGGACCAAGATCTAGCTTTCTGCCAAAATTGGTGTAATTCTGTTCAGTGGTTCGGGCTGTAGTTATGTCCACAAATTTGAAAAATCCCATAGACTTAAAAGAGGTTTTGAAAATGTTGAGAAGTTTTGTCAATCAATGCCAAAGTTATTGGCAAAACAAAAAACACTCCATTTATGGAAAAAAAAGTCCTAACTATAACTACATAGTGGTGACCGCCACTAGGTAATACATATATATATATATATATATATGTATATATATATATATATATATATATATTTGTTGGTGTTTTTTTCACTGAAAAAACACAAAGGTTACAGAGACGTTCTGGATTTACTCCTACAAAACCATAGAAATTCAGTAGCTATAGTTAGAGTTATTCAAATAACTATAACTCGCACTCTAAGGTAACTATAATTCACACCCTCACCATGCCCAGTGTTTTCTTTATTATTTGACTGCCAATGTTACAATCATATTTTTATTAACGTTATAGAAGTTGTAATGAGTGCTGTAATAGCTGGGGTAATTAGCAGTACATGGTGAGGGCACAACTTATAGGGTGGGGGCATTCTTCCCCAGGTGTTTAGAAGACTGCATGTACCCCTTGTGCAGATTGTGGGTAAAAAGTCCAATGCCATGATGGCCCGAAAGATTGTTATGCCCATTCTGGAGTTGCGGCATGGTGCCACACACCTGAGGGCCTACTCCAGCCCCTTTTGTTGTGGCATATAAAATTTTTAATGCTGTCAGGTCTGCTCTGTGTCCCCCTCCTGCCGGGGGACAGATTGGGGTAAACTCCCCAAATTTTCCCCAGAAGGGCAGAAAGACTGCTTTGACCTTTTTGTGGTGGGGCTCAGCCCAATGACTGTGAGGACCATCCCCACCCCTTTTGTGACACATACATTTTTTCCCTCTCGTCTAGTGAGCTTTCTGCCCTCCTCATGGCAGATCTGTGTGGCATATAAGTTTCACTGATGTCTAATGGGCTATCTGTGCCTCCAGGAAAGGCAGGTTAGGAAAAAAAATAGACTCGCTTCGGCGGGCAGAAAGACTTTTGTAATTTTGGGGGTGTCGATTCAGTTTGATGCTTTGGAGGCCCAGTCCAACCCCTTCTTTTGTGCTACAATAAACCTCCCTGAAGTTGGCACTTCACTCTAGCAAAAAGATTGCTTTGGTCATTTGGTGGGGGGAGGTTTGGCCCAATGCCTGGGAGGGCCGTCTCACCCTTTTTCTTGTGTCAAAATACCTCCCTTGGATCTAGTGAGATTTCTGCCCACATAGGGACAGATTGGAGGTAAAGACCCCCTACCTTCCCCTTGCTGGGGGCAGAATGACTTTGGTGCCAGGAGGAGTGAGGGAGCACTAGCCCACTGCCGGGATGAGGAGGCGCTTCCCCCTCAAAAGATTACTACATGAATTCAGGTTGTCTCCAAAGTCATGCTCCAGTTACTTTTCTATTTCCAAAATTAAGCAATCTATAATGTTAAGCCAGTTGGTTCAATTCAGGTAAAGCAAGTCTACAACTTCCATAATGCAAAAGATTGTTAACTCAGTGACCAGGAATGACACATGGGTATCAGCTTTACTTGTAATCGTCAGTAAGATTTTGCTCTGAGAGGAAGCAGGAGTAATGGGGGGAAATGTGGTAATGCACAGAATAACATGGCACTGTTTAAGCAATTACCCAGCGACCTTTGTCAGGTTCAAACTACCTTAAACAGAGGGAAATTATTATCTGCATTCCACCAGAAATCTCCCATATGAGGCCTTTCCTTCTTTTGGTGATACATTTTGGCTTTTGCTATGGGAGGTAAAGCCCAAGGTGTAACTCAATGGAGATATGAGGAGTGAGTCTAGAGTACAACACCGTTGCAATATTTGACTGTCAAGTTTGAGTGTTGCACAACACTAAATAATACTCATAAATAATGCATACATCTAGATTAGATTATAAATAGTAATCAGAAAATGGGAAGCACATAAAAAAATACAAAAAATGGTGCATGGGGGTCACAAAATTAAAATAATAATCTGATCCCACAGTATAAATGTCAATCTCATGTGGAATCTAATAAGCAGGTAACAAAGTGAATAACTACAGTGTACCACAATGAAACCATCGATAAACACTGCATAATGTTCGTGATGTTCTAAAATATAGACAGCTCTAATGTTTTGCTTGCTTTCTATTTCTCCAAAACATACAAGACAGAAAGACACAGAACCAACACAATGTAGTAGGGAAATGCAATATGGCGGCACAATGTTCATCATTTAATGTTATAAAAAAATAGCGATTATAGTAGCCTAATGGAGAATCAGCCTTCCCATGAGAACATGTTACCTAGTATTTCATCTGTATTGTCTAAGGCTGACCACACTAAATTAATGGTGGCTATTCTATTGATAGTACCCTCAGAAGAAGGAAACAGATTCTTGGAGCACAAGTGTATGAGTTTACAGACATCAGCATAGTACGCCAGTATGTGGGTGTTGAAATTAGCACAAAGGTGCAAGGTGAACCACACGGTTTACAACACACAACGCAAGAGTGTCTGATTGTGGCTAGTTAACTAGCTGAGCCTCTGCTGGGCTGCTATAGAGGGCAAGGCCAGGAAACAACAAAAATGATATATTAAAAGATTAAGAAGTCATGTCTGTGCTGAGGCAGAGTCCTCACCAGTTTCACCTGCACAGGTTGATCTGTCACATGATCTGCTTCTGTATTTGATGATGGGTTTGACGAATTCAGCATCTGTTATATAACAGAGATTCTTAACTTGGGTTCTACATTGGACTACGTGACTGCTACTCAGTTGGCCTGTGACTGTTTAGAAAATTAAATAATTTTAGCAGGTTAATAAAATATATACATAAAAAGCAAAAGTGAAAATTGAACATTTTAAAATGCTGTGTTAAAGTGAAGTAATTTGAAATTGGAACCAGTAAAGGAAGTTTGCATCCTTATTTTGATTTGAGGGAGCAGGAAAAATATAGTAAACAGAATCTACTATGGATGATTGGCGGCCTCATTTAAAACAGTGGCATGCACCCACAAAAAGAGAGCAAGCGCTAGAAGGAAAAAAGACAAAGTGATATGACAGTCTTAACATATTGCTTAGTCTTTTAGTTATAACACTACATTTTGAAAAGAGCCAACCTTCCCTTTAAAGTAAAATTTACATTTTTGCGTATACTTTTTTCTTTTGAATCCAATACAATAGTTCATCATTTCTGTATTTGTGTGATGTGTCTTACTTTGAAGTTTAAATCATAGACATTCTGTGAGGTTCCCCAGCTTCCAGTAGTAATTCTCTGTGAGTCCACTGCTCTTTCTAGAACAATGAGAGTGATTAAGATTGCTTCTTAAGTAGTTGATTAACATTGTTTGTTCAGCAGCACACCTCCCATTTTGTAGTGAAGGGAAGAGTGGGCTTTAAGAGGCTAGGCCAGTTCTGTGGTCCTTAGCCTGCCTAAGGGCATCAACCAAGTAAGGCAGCAATATCACAGACCATCAGAGCTTTAACAGGCTTTTCAGGAAATTTCCTAGGCTAGATGAAGTGGTTAGCCTTCTGCTCCTCACTCTGGATACTTCAACAGCAACAGGGTCCACGTTGTCTAAAAAACAATCAGTGACTTGTAGGGCAGCTTTGCACATCTATTCTCGAAACCTAGTTGGGCAGATGCAGAATGTCAATAATGTCCACGTGCATTTAATAATTTCAGTGGTCATCCAATCAGGTGAGGCAGTTTTCCTCCTCATGAAAGTCCACCTTCCTCCCTTCCACTCCACAGCCACCATATCATCTGCGGAGTCCCCCAAGGGTCCTCCCTCAGCCCTACCCTTTTCAACATTTACAAGACCCCGCTCACCAACATCCTCCGACCACACGGAATCACCATCATATCCCACGCAGACGACACCCAGCTCATCATCTCCCTCACCCGTAACCCTACCACTGCCAAAATCAACCTCCACGCTGCACTCCTTGACACCGCCAAATGGATGACAGCAAACCACCTTAAGCTCAACTCCAACAAAACCGAAATCATCATTTTTGGCCCCAACAAAACCATATGGGACGACTCCTGGTGGCCCACCACCCTAGGCCCCCCACCAACCCCCGCAAACCATGCACGTAACCTCGGTTTCATCCTAGACCCCTCCCTCTCCATGACCCAGCAAGTTAACGCCGTCACCTCCTCCTGTTTCAACACACTCCGCATGCTGCGAAAAACCTTCAAATTGATTCCCATAGAGACCATAAAGACAGTCACCCAAGCACTCATCAGCAGCAGGCTGGACTATGGGAACGCCCTCTACACCGTCACCACACTCAAACTCAAACGCAAACTCCAGAGAATCCAGAACGCAGCCGCCCTCCTCATCCTGGACCTCCCATGCCATGAACACATCTCGTCACACCTCAGATCCCTTCACTGGCTTCCTATCGACAAGAGGATCACCTTCAAAATCCTCATCCATGCACACAAATCCCTCCACAACACCGGACAAACCTACCTCAACAAAAGAGTGACTTTTCACACTCCCACTCGCCACCTCCGCTCCGCCGATCTCCCACTCGGCACAGTCCCCTGCATCCAACGCGCCACCACCGGAGGTAGATCATTCTCCTACCTCGCCCCCAAGGCCTAGAACTCCCTCCCCACCAACCTCCGCAAGACCCAGGACCTCCTGCTTTTCAGAAAAAACCTCCAGACGTGGCTGTTTGAACAGTAACCCCTCCTCCCCCCCCACAAGCACCTTGAGACCCTCACGGGTGAGTAGCGCGTTCTATAAATAAATTTATTGATTGATTAATTTCAGTTATTTTAATTTCCAGTATCATTTAATCAGTAGCCAAGGGTGAAGAAAAAGTGAGTCACACTGTTGGTTTCTGTAGGCAGCATTCATCTCCTATCCTGCAATCTTCATGCTCACATGTTTGCATGCAGTTGCTGGTTACACTAACTACAGGTGCTCCAGTAATGTTCAAGAAGTATTTACCAACACCCTTGTTCGAACATTCAGAAAGGTTTGTGTCAGAGAAAACTGCAGGTAGCATTTACTAATAATGTATTTATCAAAAAAGTTAACAAGGGGCCTCCTTCTCCGTACTTCAGTTTAAATGGGTTTAAACTACTGAGTGCATCTAGATATCCCAAAAACTATAATCAGTTGCCACTAGGCGGGGTTTGAGCAGAAGAGTCCAAAGCAATTTCCTTGTAATTATGAGACGGGGACCATTTAGACTTTTCTTTAATCTCAGTGTTCACCCAAAGGAGCTTATAAGGAGGAGTGCTCATTTGCAGTGTTGTGTGCTCAGTATAAATAAGGGGCTCTTCAAACTGTTGAAAACGAATAAAGGAGCAATGTCAAGTTCAAACTGTGAAAAAAGAGACGAAGGCGCAGCTGCAAAGGAGTCAGAGACATTTATTCTTTGGTCACCAATAGAGATGTAATTTTAAACTCAAGTTGCCAGAGGTGGAACTAAAGGACACTGTGATGCTCACACTATAAAGCATTCCAAAAGCAATGGATTCACTCCAGCCAATATAAAGTCCACCTGCAAAACAATATCAGCCAGGAGGACACAATGAAGATAAAAACAAAACTTATTATCTGTGACAATGCAAACATGTATTAACCAACCTGGTTCACTGCCTTCTGAAAGAATAATATTGTTGAAAAGTGCCATGAGTTGCATTATCCATGCCTTGATTCTCTTCTGTACGCCTGTCTCAGACGTCACTATACCTGAAGATATATTTATCATAGGCATTTTCCAGTAGGATAGATTGATATATGTGTCACACGTACTGAAAGCAAGACAACAGGAACGTTTGCAGTGACATATTAAACGTTCTTTAATCTCTGTACTTCTGGCTGCATGTGGATAACATATATGTATCCCATGATATATATGTTACATGTATGAGGGATATCTAACTGGATTTTATACAATTGTATTTTAATTTATTTGAGTGCACATCTTTTAATTTAAAAATGCCTGCTGCGTGTAGTGATTTTGCACATTCATAAATGCATTTGCTTTATAATAGTTTGATAGTTCATCAATTATTTATATGCATGCATTCATATGATTTGTAATGTTGGTCAGAATTAAGTTAAAGTGCAGAAAGATTAATATCATCTTTGTTGCCATCACAGGCCCCAGCTAGACCAGGACTCCTAGTCCCAGCAGGCCTTGCGGTGAGTCCATCCACAGGAGTCGTCACACCATCGGGCGCATAAACTCAGGACTCTCTGGATCATCATAGTTGTTCTCACCAGCCCCAGCTGTACAAGGACTCCCATTCCCAGGGGGCCTCGTGGCAGGGAGCCGCCAGCAGGAGTTGTCACACCATTGGGCACATAAACTCCAGACTCTCTCCCACTGCATGGGATCATCTTTGTTGCCCTCACCAACCCCAACTAGGCCTGGGGCCTCGGAGCAGGAGCTGCCCACAGGAGTCATTACACCATCGGGGGCATAAACTGAAGATGCTCTTCCGCTGTGCTTGATTACCATTGTTGCCCTCTCCGGTCCCAGCTAGACCAGGACTCCCAGTCTAAAGTGTCCTAGCATCAGGGTCGCACACAGGAGTTGTCACGCCATCGGACGCATAAACTTCAGAGGTTCTCCTGCTCTGCGGGATCATCATTGTTGCCCTCACTGGCCCCAGCTAGACCAGGACTCACAGTCCCAGGGGTCCTCTTGGCAGGAGCCACCCACAGGAGTTGTTGCGCCATTGGGAGCATAAATTCCAGACGCTCTCCCGCTGAGCAGGACGCACGCAGGGCATGCTTGGGCAAAGCCTGGGCAAAGGGTGGGCCTGTCCGCACCCGTTAGAGCCAGGAGGAAGCTGGGCTGGGCCTCTCCTCCAAAGTTTATCTTTATAAACACAGGTACTGTGTAACTCTTGGTTTTGTGCTGTCAATACTCTCCACAGGCTATTGACCCAGTGCCTTTGCATGCTGGCCCACCTGATCTAGGACTTAATCACGGGAAGCGATGGGCAAAATAAAGGCAACCAAAGGAGGATCTGAGGTGGGGGGGGGAACAAGTGCAAGAAAAATATAAAGAAGTTGGGCAATAATGATTTGCTTGCCCGTATTGATAATCTTTTGGCGGACTGTGAAGTAATCCTAGATCCGTCTGCTGTTATTGCATCCTCTAAGAGTCCTAACCGGAGCCTTGCATCTCATGTGGTTATAAGCAAACGGGAAAGCATATCTAACATGTTCAACAAAGCTAGGGATTAGGCTCGGAGTAAAGGTAATTTAACACTTTATAGTTCCATAATTCCATCCTCCAGTCATGACTTTTCAAATAGTATGTCGGTATTGTCTCCCAATCATCCTATCCCCTGCAACAATTGCTTCCTACCACTTCAAAGCCTTCATGATAACTCTACATCTCAGTGTCCTTCGGCTGCCTCTGTCCGAGATGGGGAGGGGCACTTAACCATTCATTCGGCTCACCCTCCTTCTATAACAGCCGATTTGCCCGGTTGTGTTTATGCACTAAGGTCAGAAATGGCATCCCTCAAGTCCACAATTGGAGATCTTGTGGACATTCTGGGGCACCTTGTTGAAGAAAGGGTGGGTAAGTGCTGGGAGGGCACTGATAAATCCTCCATGGTTAATGTTCTAGATTCTTCTAGTACCGATCCTCCTCCCCCTCGCACGGGTCACTCTGCTGCACACACAGGTCTCATTTTGAAAATACAAATCCAAGGACTCCAGTTAGTGCACGCTCGGAGGGACATTCTACATCTGCAGGTACGCCAGTTGAAATTCCCCCTAGTTATCCTCCTAGAAAAGGTCATAGCACTTCGCTTCTAGCATCGAGGGACGGTTGGCATTTTTGCCAACCATATGATGCCAGCAACATTACCCCTTCCCCTTGTAAAATCTTTATGATTAATATACCAAAGCTCAATTCACAGGTGGGGCCAGAAGGGGAGGTTTCATTGACAAACAAGGCAATACATTGAATCCGCCACAATAGATGGTGCCTCTCAGTAATTAGAAAAGATAGTTTGTGGGCCAGATGACATAGTACCCTAAGTACTCCTCTCGATTGCAAAAAAACTCCTTCTAGCTAATGGCCAGTTAGTCAAAGGCCTAGTGGCCATGGATCAAAGAATCAACCCCCCTGGAGGGTCTTCCTTCCATTTTAAGCTTAATTTGCATTATGCTTTTCAAGCTTCTCCCCTTTCTTGTTCCCAAGATGATGGTTCTGTTTGCAATAAGATAGACTGACTTCAGCCGATGGATGTACAGGTTGCCTCAGATAGCTCTAGTGGTTCTGTGAGATCTCCCTGTAGTTGCCATGATAAGGGATGTCCAGATGGCAAGGGTTTCTTTGGTGGTAAGGAGTTCTCCATTTTTTACCCCAGGTAGTTACATTTGCCACTAATGATGCTTGCAACTCTTTTGTAGCATGGTCTGACCACCCAGACAATTCTTCCTTTCCATTAAAATGCTAAGAGTGTCCACCCTAACGTAAATATTGTTTCTTGGACTGTGGCGGGGCTAAAGTCCAAACTAACACTGCCTCATTGGAATGCCTTTACGTACATCTATGATATTTGTATCATGCAGGAAACCTGGCTTGGCAAACCAGATTTAAAACCTGGTTACGCAGCTTATCATCTTCCAGCCATCCCTAGTAAAGTGGGCTGCCCATCCAGGGGTTTATTAATTTAGGTGAAGATCACCCTTCAGCGCTCTCTGAAATGGTTACATACGGACAGTTCTGATATCTTAGGCGTTAGCCTTAAGGGTCCTGATCAAACTACTATCAATATTTTTAATATCTATGATAGGGATACAAAGGTGGCTAAATACTCCACTACTCTGCAATCTCTTAAGAACTTGCTGTGTGAGAGACCCAGTAGCCACGCCCTCATCGTAGCAGGGGACTTCAATGTTATGTTCGAACGCCTTGGTTTGAGCGACATGGGTGATTGCTTGGAATAAGATGATTTTTGGCATATACCCAGGCTAGAGCTGCCCCTGTGAAGAAAGGGTCACAGGCTGCTTTTCAGCTGAAGGTCTTGTCTCTCGGCCTAGGCCTAAGGGCAGTCAATGGAAGGACAAAGTTTGACCAGCATGCTACTTGGACTTTTATTAGCCCTCAGGGGAAGAGCCGATTTGATTACATCTTGATCGACCTCAAACACTGGTTCTTGGTGGATGATATGGTGGTCAGAAACTCAATCGATAGTGATCATAACCCCCTCTGCCTTCGTTTAGTGTCCCCCTGGGAAAGGGTACAAGATGCGTTCCATCCCAGTCAAATCACCGGGGAAGTCCAATTGTCTAACAACAGACGTCGCCTACGGTGGAGCAAGGTTGCCCTTCATGATGACATCCTCCTTCGTATCAGTCAAGACCTGGCGTCATGTGTGTTATTAATATACTTGTTGGATGAGGAGGTTGTTTTTTTTTCTAAGTTTACAGACATTCACACTGGGTCCTTTAAAAGGTTGGAATCATTCACTATGTCAATTCCTCAAACCTTCCCCAGACCAACATATGATGATTGAACTCAATGGTTTAATCGTGAATGTAGGGTGGCCTGGGCACGATTAGTTAGGGCAATAAAGCTGAAAGATGTTTCCCGTATTAGGACCCTTTGGAGAAGGTACAAGCAGATACAGATCAAGGCTAAGCGGGATTGGGTAGAGAAGAGATGGTGGTCTATTAGGGAAGCTTGTGAGTGCAAAGACTCTAAACTCTTTTGGTCTTCGGTTAGCAATGGAAGCCACAGGGGGTCCACCCCCCCTCAGGTAATAATATACAGCCATCGGAATGGTTCCACCACTTTCATTCTCTATATAGTTCGGTTATTCTACCAACTATTAGCCCTGTCCCCTTTTCCTCTACTTAGTTGGGTGGTAGTAGCTGTGGTGGTCTGTTCAATCTGGGTGATATATACAATTCTATTGATTCCATAGTATGCTCTAAAGCCGTTGGTCCTGATGGCCTCCCGGTTGATCTTTTCCTTCATGAGTAAAATAAAATGGGCCCAGTATATTTTACTGTTATTCAATGCAATTGCTAGGGGAGCATTGATTCCCGAGTCCTGGAAGGGTGCAGAGGTGATACCCTTATACAAGAAAGGCGATAGGTCTTTTCCTGGCAGCTGTAGGCCCATAATCCTTATAAACTCAATCCAGAAGGTGTTTTGTCACGCTCTCCTATCAGAAATCCATGATTGGATAAGTGAAAATAACGTTTTGTCGCCATATCAGGCTGGCTTGAGGAATAAAATGAGTACCATTGATCAGGTTTTTAGTTTTTTGCTTTTGTATTGAAAAGTAGCGGTGATTGGGAAGGGGATTCTCTATATAGGTTTTATAGATCTAAAGATTGCTTTCGATCTGGTTCCCATAGGTAAACTCTGGGAAGTGCTTTGTGATATGGGAATGCCTCTAGCGATCTTGGCTTTAGTTGTCCGTAGTCATGAAGCCAACTTTGCCAGAGTACGTTGGGGGGAGCGAGGCCAGCTTACTGATCCCATAAAGGTTATTAGGGATGTACGGCAAGGGTGTACACTGGCCCTAACTCTTTTTTTCTCTGTCCCTTAACCATGTTGTTAAGTTCCTTTCTTCCCAGCTTTCGGATGCTCCAGCTCTAGACAAGGATAGAATTGTGACTCTCCTGTTTGTCGATGATACCCTGTTAGTGTCCAAAACCCCAAGGGGACTCCAATTGTTAATGAATCGCTTTGAAGAACTTTGCACCTCAAGAGGGTTGGAAATTAATACAGCAAAAACTAAGTTCATGGCGATTAACCCACATAGGTCTTACAGGGGGAACTCTCCTTTGGGTGGTTCAAAATTAGAACAAGTTAACACTTTTGAATATCTTGGTATCAAACTGTTGGACAGAATGTCCTGGAAAGCACATATCAATTCTACGTCTTTGAAGTTTAGACAATTGGTAGGCGTTATATTGAGGGAGCACCATTTATCCGCTAGCAGACCCATAGCTGCAGCCCTTCAGATCTATGATGAGAAGCCAGCTAGCATGGCACTCTATTGGGCAGAATTATGGGGATTTGAGAATCTTAAGGCTCTTGTCCTCATTGAACATATGTTCCTGAAGAAACTTGTGCCGGCCCCCAAGTACTCCACTTCTCCTCCTGCACTTGGATGTGGCCCAAAAACTAATACCTGAAACTAATAGCTGTCCCAGCCAACCTTAGACTACTGCTGTTTTGGAGGAGAATTATGGCAACACCAGAATTATCCTCCAATGCTAATGCTTTTAGGGTAGTTTGTTTGCTACACAGTTCTAAAAATATATTTTGGATAACCTCATTGAAGACATCACTGTTCCCTATTTGGTTGGGAGAGATGTGGAACTGTTCCCCCTCTGGGCCTTTACCCGCTAAAGAAAAGGTTAAGTCTTTTTACTGGGATTGGGTGTTACAGACTGCATCTTTCCAATCCTTTGTAGGGCAGTTAACTAGTGAGTTTCGGGGCTTCAAATGCACCATGTCTCTGGAGTCTTACCTTGATAGTATCACTGATTTGAACGATAGAAAGCTCTATATGCAGTTTTGATTCATCTGCCTTCCCCTTAACTCAATAACGTCTAGATGACAGAATAGAGCTTCCTCTAATTTGCAATGCCCCAGCTGCAGAGCAAGTTTGTATTCAATTGCTTATGTTCTTTTTGCATGTCTATCTTATGCTTCTCTTCGTAGTAAATAACTAGCTCCATCTTGCAAGCATCTGGGGACTCGTGATCATGCTATAGCCATGAGGATTTTAAAACTGGACTCTAGTTTGCCTATTGCTATTGCAGTTGCCAAGTTCCTCGGAGGCTTGTGGTGTATTAGAAGGAAGCTGGTTAAGGTTCTCTAGCCATCAAATCCGTCCCAGTGTCTGCACTTGCACTTTCTTGCTCTTAATGTTAATTGATGTCTATGAACTGTATGTCGTGCTGCTCTATTGCACTTTTTGTGTTTTTATCTTCCTTTTTTCAGGTTTTATTGTAACATTCTTTTAAGTAGTTTTATATTTATTTCTGCACTGTCAGACTTTCATGGCATTTGATGCTGAAATAAAGTATTTATTGGTTTAATAAGCTAATTCTTACACTTTACAACATTTATCATTAGGCCTTCCCTTTTCATAATAATTAGAAAAGTGTATTAAAAGTTGGTACACATATGTATTAGGCACAGAGGAATCCTCAACTTCCTGGAAGATTTGGTTCATGTGGGCTGAACTGAAAACATCCTCAGTTATGTCCATCGACTTTCTGGAGCCAACTCGGTTCTCATGTGTGTCCTTGCATGATCAAAGGAGTGTTGGCACTCCCTAATAAACAGATACTCCTGCATGTCTCACAGGACTGATTGCCCAGAAAGCACCATCCTCATGTAATATTCAGATGGTTCGTCAGTTAAGAGTCCACCACGTTCCCTTCCTCAAGTTGATAAGATGGCTCTAAACCTTCGCTTGGTCAGAGAGGATCTAAAACTGGGCATATTTTACAAAAGATTACAGGCAATGTCTCACTGCTACATGTAATATTGAGTATTATAACAAATATTCAAGTACAATGTTCAGTTCATATGTTAATACAGAGCTTGACTTTTGGAAGAAATATCTTTCTAAAGACTAGGCACTCGGTCAGTGCTATCTTTCCATAAATGAATGTACAGTGCTCCCCATTTCCCCCATAATCAATTGTCCCCTCCCCAGCCCAAAGCAGTGCTGTCATCGTTCTACACCATTAGGTTTCAATATATTTTCTTTCCATTAGACACCAAGCATTACACTCACCTTTTGTGGTCTTATATGGACACTGTATTTGCATACAATGGGGGTGGATGAAATTGCATTTTTTCTCATGCAAAACACGTAATTTTCACACAAGATGTATGTATTTTGCAAAACACATAAGCAAATAACATCTCGTAGCAACAACGCACATCAGTTTCAAAGTACCCATAGTGCATTTTCTGCATAAATCACTCTCCTCCTAGTGAAAATCATGCAAATAAGAGTAAATAGGAGGATGCCAAAAATCTCGCAGTAAGTGTGAACCCAACAATCATGAAATATGCAAGGTGATAACACTAATTATAATGTGCAGTTATTTGCAGAGTGACCACATTTTGTGCATGGTGCCAGGTCATTTTACATGGCATACTACTATGGTACTGTTGCATTTTGCAATTTATTATCTGTACAAAGAAAAATGTTTGTATGGTTGTGCAAACACAAGCAAATTTGCAACCTATTAAACACGCTTAAGGGTACATCACTACCCAACTTACTTAGGACCTCATTTGGAGATGGACTGTCCAGAAATATCCTATGTTGTACTTGGGAAGGGTGAAATTCGGAGAGCTCATCATATGGATGCTTGTGGGATTTCCTTAAGATTTACCTCTTCATCCAGACTTTGGAGGATTTTAATTTCTCACACATCTCTACGTCTGGCCTTTAAATTCGAATCTATTTATATAGGTAAGTGGTGGAATGTTTTCAGGTCATCAATACAGTAATTACGAGACTTGGAATACTTTTTACACACTTTCCACTATGCTCAGGATGCTTACCCAGCTATATTTAAATGACATTCGCTTTTATTACTTTAGCCGGGAGAAACTAAATACATTGCTTATCTTGCTCAATGCTGTCATTGCGGGGTGTTTCATTCTAAATCCAGAGTGATGATAATAACCTGGGCTTTTAGAAAAACACTTACTACCCGCATTTTGGTCAGTGAGCCTTACAAAGTATAACTTCACCTTCACTGGAGGTCTTGAACACAGTAATTATATAAATTGCATAGGTATATTTGGAATATGTGTTGGAAACATGGAGGAAAATATATTTTGATGTTTATAAATAGATATATCAGGACATTTACAAATATGTTCGCCATACGTTATGTTTAGGCTTCTTTTTTTTTTTACAAAAAATAAAATATTTCTACCAATTTTACATACGGCAGTCTTTGAAATATAGCTTTCGGGAGCGTTTCAATGATGTAGCTAAAATATATCTATGAGGACTGAACAATAGTTAGGACACTGCAGGACACTGCAGAACTGTTATCCAGAGTAGGCGTATCCCTCCATTTTCCAGAGTGAAATGCGAAGGTGACATTCCAGTCTTGCTCTCGCTCCCGCACTCATGCACAGAAGTTTGGATGTAGTGCAGTTTGATTTTCATAGCTATTTTCCCACATTTATAAAAGATCACACATTTTCAAAAGCAATTTCTAGGTCTTTGTGACGCCGACATGATCAAGATAGAGCGGAAGTGACTCTAAAGAGTAGTGACTGGTCGCTATACAAAACAAGCTCTAGCAAAACCAGTTGGTTTCTCCTTCGGGACGTATTGTTTTGGCGATGCTGAAAAATATTGGTAAAAAGGCACAATGTTTTTTGCCAATGATGTTTAGCGTTATCAAAGAAAAACAACAAAAAATGCGCAATAACGAGGCCGCAGTGGGGAGTTGCATCTTTATATAGGCGGGTGCATGTGCCGCCACGCATACAGACGCCTGAAGAATGATGTGGGTACCATTTTTATTGGTTATCTTAAGAGGACAGGGATCACTTAATTTGGTTAATAAAAACACATTTTAAGTGCACAAAAACACTTTTCTGTGAAGTGGAGCACGTGGAAGAAAATGGCCCTCACAATAAAAGCAAAAAAAGAAAATGAAACTGTCCACGAAGGTGGGGGAATAATTGAAGAGTGGGTCGGGGGAAGCTGCAGGAGTGGGGGCCGGGAGTTGAAATAAAAGTAGAGTCAGGTAGGAGGAGGAGGGTTCAAGCAGCACACAAAGAAGAGAGTACTCGAAGTGCTGGGGTTTTAGGGAAAATGCAGATGAGAGAGAGAAGCACACAAGGGAGAAAGCAACACTGAACTGGGGCAGGTAGTGAAGCTTAGGAAAGCACATGCGAGAGCAGCATACGTGAGTGAAAGACCAATACAGTGCATCGAGAGTGGGTGGGTGTTGAGGTAAGTACATAATAGAGTTGAAAAACATATGCACTCTCATGGAGTACCTAACAAATAAAGATACAAGTAGTTCTCTAAAAAGAGATCAGTGGAAGAATACAGTTCACATAAGCAAAAGGACGATAAAGATGCTATGCTCCAAAGGAGGGACAAACCCAGGATGGGCAAGATGAGGCAAGGAAAACCATCAAATTAAAAGCAAACAAATAGGGATGCCAATCAAACCAACCAATGGTAAGCAGTGGGAGAGTTATACACCCTCTGTTCATTCTTGGTAAGCCCACAATAGTTATTTTACAAACTGTCAGCATTAACTGTCTGTTAGGCAAGACCTAAAAATGAACACTTGTAATGGTAGCAAGACCATTAACCTTGTGTGAGGTATTTACTAGAATCTACTCCAGGTTTATCCTTATGTTCTGCCTTTTTTTAGCCTTTCCCCCAAGAAATGTTACCAGATTTTGCTGTCTGAAATCTGTCAGAAGAAAAGGTGATCCCAGTACAAGCTCCTGCTTTGAATAATCTTTTTTCTGGGTTCACTTAAAACAAATTTGTATTGCATGGAGAAAGAATAAGGCCTTGTCTTCACCTCTGGCACGGAACCCCAACAACACCATTTGTGGGAAGAAATGTGAGCACCTATAAACATCACCATCACATAAGGGCTGACTCTCCAAAGTCTGAAACTTAATGTGAGCTCAGGGGTGTCACAATAATATTCTGTGAATCAGGGTATACATCACTGAAGAAAACAAAGGTTACAGGAACGTTATAGTTGGGTTTTGAATTTGCTAGTACAAAACCATGGAAATTCAGCAGTTATAGTTAGTTCTTTCAAGTAACTATAAATCGTGCCCTGACAAAACTAAAACTCGCGCCTTCGCCATGCACAGCTAATTACTCTCCATTTTATGCCATTGATGAGATCTTGTATGGCATCTTTGATATCACTGCAATGTTTGCAATAACATTATTGATAAGAAAACTGTGCATGGCAAGGGTGCAAGTTATACTTACCTTACGGCGCGAGTTATAGTTACATGAAAGAACTCCAAATGTAACTGCTGAATTTCTAAAGTTTTGTACTACTAGTACAACTACTTCCTAAAGGTAGCTACTAGGATTGAAATCCAGTTGATATGACTAATTGAAGATTGAAAACAAGAATTATTGATTTGTTAAAAAAATACTCTGGAGGCAGAGCTAATTGGCCAAGATGGTGGTTATAGCCTGCTAGGGCTCCCATTCGTTGGAACATCTAGGCCAAAATAAGAAAACCCCTGAAGCAGAAGGCCAACTCGTAACAAGCTTCATAGCCAGTCAAAAATACCAGACATGGAAGGATCGAACCTTGGCCAGTACAAGTCCAGCAACAAGCAGAAAAGGCCAGTGGCGTGACAGAGGTGTGAAGAATATGGCACCAAAGGGTGCAGGAGCACTTTAAACTGACAGTAACTAAGGCCACTAACAGCAGTGTTAACATCTGTGGAAGAGGCTTAAACACGTGACATCGGTCTTGGGATTAAAGGCAAAAAAAAGAAAGTCTGAAATTGGGGGCAGTGGAAAGTGCAGTAAGGCAGTGGCACATTAGACAGCAGTGAAGGCGATGCAATCAGGCACGGTGACAACCTGGGGAATTAACAGAAAAGTTCAAAGGCAGGCACCAACAGCAAAGAACCTCATAGTTTAGCACACACCCTCAGGGGACAAAGATTCCAATAGAGGCAGCACAAGCCCCTAGAAGAAGATGGCAGATATTTGATGTTCTGTGTGAAGGCTAACTTGCGCCAAATTTCCGTTAAAAAAAATGCAAATTTTGGGCAAATTGAGTATAAATATGACCCCATATGTTTTGTTTTGTACAGGCATCTTTAACTATCACCATTAATAATTCTTTCATGTCTTTAATTATCAGTGTGCTTGCCACCACAAAGGCAACATATTCAGACCCTGGCATTGTTTGTTGTGGTATGCTAAGCCACAATTCCAACATTATGGTGTATCCTCTTTTAGCTGTGTTGCATTGAATTATGCCTGTGTAAATAATTGCTCATCTATTTTCACTTTTCCCACAGTACAACTAATTTCTGTCTTTGAACCACCCACATGCAACGCTTATTTGATCACACCAACAGTAGGTGTGGAACTGAACTGCTGCAGGTAGTTAGTTGTGAATTTCAAAATGACTATGTGGTTCAATGCTTGAGAACACACACATCAATCACCCTAAAGGGATATTCAGTTAAATGCATTTTTATTACATCTCGGGCACCTCTTGAACAGCATGAATGGGTTCCCTTATATGCAGAATAATTAGGTAGCAAATGATTCTGATTCTAAAGCCTTTGATTCAGAACACATACATACCTCTTCATAATGCAACATAGAAATGGTGCTTCATGCTGTGTAAAGCATGAAACAAACGTTATCTCTTGCTGAAAGCACATCTCTATAAAAGGTCATTAAGTGATGTGGTTACTCTTTTGTCAGGCATGTTTGCTAAAAGTAATACATCAGTGCAGCAAAAGACAGGAAATGACTAATTTGTAATTAAATTATTGTATGGCAGAATAATGGAATAAGCTACAAGTGCGCTAATGTGCTTAGTACTCAAATGATGTTTTGCACATAGGGCATCTTTATAACTTTGATGGTCATTTCGGAAGACAGCCGCAGTGGCAGCTGCCAAAAAACTGCTGTGTTGGAGGTAATCCGGTCGCCTTCTTAAGAGTCACACAATGAAGACCACCACTAAACAGCCACAAATCCAACACCGCCAGGAAACAGGAGGGTGGGAAAGAGGCGCTTCCACCACCAGTACCGCCAGCCCGACAACTTATCACCCACCAGATTATGAGCGACAAATCACACAGTGGTTCTTTCATGGCAGAAACTATTGGCAGCACAAACCGCCGTGCTCAAAACACCCCCACTCCATCCAGCACCCTACACTGCACCCTTACACACTCAACACCCACCTCTACCCATAACACAACCACCACCATGTCCCGACAAAAGCACCCATGCTTCACAGACGATGAGTTGAGGGTCATGGTTGTTGAAATTGTCAGAGTAGAGCCACAACTGTTTGAAGCACAGGTCCAGCAAACATCCATTGCCAGGAAAATTGGGTTATGGCAGAGAATTGTCAACAGGGTGAACTCAGTAGGCAACCATCCATGCACTAGGGAGGACATCAGGAAGAGGTAGAATGACCTACGGGGGAAGGTGCGTTCCATGGCATCATGTCATCAGATTGCAGTGCAGAAGACTGGCGGAGGGCCCCCATTTCCTTCCACAGAGTTCACATCATTGGAGAAGAAGTTCTTGGGAATATTCAGAGGACTGAACTCTAGTAAGTAACTACCACTCCCCTGGCACACATTTGTCCTGTCCAGCATGCTTCCACAGCACCCATACACTCCCCAATTTACCCTATCACGCACTACACCTCCCATCTAATCACCTAATGCCCCTCTCCTGCATCCACACCACCACCCAGCTCCAATGCCCACACAGTCCCTGTCAAGTGCACGGATAGCAGTGCCACTAACAAGCACTACAACTCCCACAATGCACTAGCCCATCTACATCAAAACCTGCAATGTGCACTTCACATCACATCTCTTGAATGTATGACTAGTGCACTAGCTACACCAACTGGATGCCTCAACTGAGGGCCACTACATGACAATGACAGCAATGAAACTGTATTCTCAATGGAGTCAGTGGCAAGAAAGTGTAGCACTGACATGACTTGTACTGTGGGAGGGATGGCATAGGGACTGCGTATGGCAGGCAATAGTTCAGGCTCCAACTGGGTACATAGATCCATGATGGTCTGACGATTCAGTCAATAGGACTGGTCGATATGCCTGTCCTGCAAGGTCAGCTAGTAGACGGTACACTAGTGCATTCCTCAATCTCCTCATGGCAGGGTATCTGGGATAGAGAGGAGAAAGTGTACAAAGTTATAAGCACTTCACACATGTACTCATAACATGCCAACATCGCACACACCTAACACTGTAGACATGCGTCGCACTACTGGCACATACTATAATGGGCATGCTGAAGCTGCTTGGACACCATCCTTGCTGCAGATTGCTGACCCTGTAAATCATTAGTGAAACATATCACATGTGTAATGTACCATATGTGGCACATTGACCATTAAGATAGTCATGCCATATCCCTTTACGGTTAAACCGCCTATGTGCCTCAGAGTATCTGGACATGCACTTCATCAGACATCAGGCCATATCATGTCACTGTTACATGCATGTCACATGTATTATCAAAGCCATGATGGCACAACATAGGCCTACTCCGCACTTTGGGTAAGAATGTGTGTGGCACACTTATTTTGGGACAGCAAGCAAGGCATGATATGTGCATAAAATGGCAGCAACCTGTCCTGCTGAACAGGATAGTTGGAAGTGACCTATGTCCGCTGGCGTATGTCCTCATGGCAGTAGGCGGTTACAACCGCTGTGCGACTTCTCATTGGCTTGCATTGCTGCCTATGGGGGACTGGGGCGAATGGGGATCATCGCAGGGGGTGACAGTCCTGTACACAGCAACCATGACCACTATTTTCTGCAGCCTTGCTCACTTGACTCCTGACACTCTTGCAAGCAAGATCTCCACGACCTGAGCTGCTGTGTGCTGTCTCCGGGAGCCATCATGCCATGACCTGCAGGTAATCGGACCCCTGCCTTCACACCAGAAAGGGAAGGGTTCCTACCCCTGTATGAAAACTGAATGCCACATTTTCATTCCTGCTAATGTCAAGAATTAGATTGTCCATAAGACTCGCCAGGCCCGCCCTTGATGGTCATTGATTGCTGCCTTATTATGTTGCACTAGTGAATAATGATACTTGTTACCAAGAAAATAAGGATTTTTCAGAGGTTTTTCCATAGGGAACAAGAGGCATGCTTCATCATAGGGTCCTGCCTCACACCAGGACAAAGGAAGCTGGTGCGGGCTACAACTCTCCAAAGGAGAGGACCTCTTGAGGTGTTTTTTTTCCCAAGATGGGCCAGATATGTGTGAGAGGAACAGATTGCTATTTTGCACATATTTATAAGGTAAATAAAAACTATATTCTGGTACGCTAAATTTGAATTTTATTATGATGCCTCCAAAAGATAGGAGTAAAACAGGGAGGGGAAGTTAGAAGTAATACTTCCCCTATAAGTCCATCATGTTTCTGCCCTATCTTTGACCTAGTTTGTAGATTCAGGGGCATTCTTCAGGACCAATAACCAAAGTCACTGTTGTTCTACCTTGTAAGAAAACAAAAGTGGAAGATTATTTCACATACACAGATCACAATGAAGTCCAATTCCATTTGATGTGGACAAACTGGGGTTAATGTACTCAACACCCGTGTGAATACCAGTAAATATGGCATAAAAGTGAGAGGAAACAGCATTGCCTTTTTTTAAATGGGATGCTAAGCTCCTTATCAAGCCAAAATAAAGGCCGCTTAGATTACAGAGCTACATATCACAACAAGACATTTAAAAAAAGACAGTGTTGGAGTAGGAGCAAGTGTGTCATCCAAAGGCATAAATCGGTTATTCTGCTTGCCCTTGGGTGTAAGAAAGAGCATATCATCCCTTTTAGTAGTCTCTGTGTCTTCATCTTTCTCCTGTTCAACTGTGGCCTCAGAGTGTGCATCTCCAGTGGACACTGTACACCTTACAAATGAGCCACATTTGTCTGTCTCCTACACATACCCCATGTCCCAAGAACTCCGTAACTTCAGAATATATGTAATCTCATAGCCACCTCCATTTCCAGTGCCCACCTTATGCATTACAATCCGCTCACCTTCGACTACAGCCATACTATCACAAACGTCTCCCAGGAGGGTTATGTGGCTCTACAGTACCCCCTTAAACATCCAACATCCATTTGGGAGAAGATTTTCAGCAATGAAATACCCTCAATTGGTATGTGAGACACTGCATCGATAGACAGTATCTACAGGGTGGAATGCTTTGGCTTAGTATTAGAGTGAGATGATTTTTATGTCCACATATATTTTGTGGATTATGTCAAGTGTCAAGTGAGATTCCTCCTTTCTGATGGCAATGTGGTCTGAGATACATGTAACTTGTACAACAGTATGAAACATGTGGAAGTACATCCACATTCAGGACAGTTACAGAGTTCTGAAAGCTTGATAGGAATAGACTGCAGTGTGAATGCTGACATGTGTGCCTATGGCACCTTTGAAATCTGTCACTGGTGGTGCCACTTTCTGAACTGACCAGGACATTTGGTATGTTGAAAAATGTTGAGTTGAACTAGCAACCTTTGACAATATCCAATTCTTTCATTGGTCAGAAGCTACCAACTAATAAGAAGATTGGAAAGTTACCATAAGCCTCACATTTTTACCATCTTTGCTTATGACACTCCAGGAGAAACCTTGACAACACTGGGAATCATTAAATCTGATAACCTTGAAGGCTAAAGTGGAGAGGTAATATAGATATATGATCTCAAAAATCAGAAGAGTTGTTCAATCAGTTGTTTCTAGAAAACTAAAATCTGACTTTAGCCCTATTTTCATATGACCCACCTTATGGGATGTATTTGCAGATGAGTTCATTGCCACTTATGGTGCATCCTCCAAAAACACAAATCACACCCAACAGAGAAGTGTGCCTAATAAGTACACCTGGTTTAATAAAGCCTTAAAGGAGGAGAAAGAACTGTCATGCAAAATGTTTAGAAAACAACAACAAAATCCATAAGAACCTCAACTCTTATACATGACTAATAAGCATATGAAAGCAGTATGAACAGTGAAATACAAGCTAAGGTGAGTCCTATTGAATAAGTTAAAAACTGCAAGTAATAAAACTAACTCTAGGACATTCTGGGCCACATTTAATTCCTTATGCAATAACTTTATAACATTACTGAATCGTCACAAGAAAGGTAGGTTCAGTTTGTGAAAGCTCTACATGGCGAGGCTAACAAGCTTCCGGACCCTTTAATAGATACTTAAAGGCTTATTTACAAGCCCCTCTAAGCCAATGGAACGTCACTTTTAGTAACGTCCGGGGGCGCATACTGCAGAGCCATATTTACAAGGCCACGTAAAGCCACCCTGCAGGGCTGTTATGGCTTTGTAATTATGGACTGAGTCAACGTAGCGCAAGTCACTGCGTTGCCTCACCCTGCGACAGGGAGGAGTGCCATTTTAGTTATAGCTCCATGTGAGTTATTTTAACACACTAGGCCACTGTGCACTTTAACCTAGATATATCTTATTCAGTTTCATCTTATTATTGTTACAATAGCCATTTTTACGGTCTTGTTTTATTTTCCGTTTATCTAACTGTTTTTGCCTAGGCCAGCACTCTGTTCTCAAGCAAGACATTCTTGATCACTCTGTGCTTCTTCCAAGGCTGCAGCACGGTACATTGCCAGTGAACGTGGTAGAAGTTTAGTCTCCAACATTCGTAGAAAACACACATCCTTACGTAGGGACATTTTCTCTGAACATCAGTTGTGTTGTTATAAAAACACGTCCTTGTCCCTTACACGTTAGAGGGAGATTTCAGCCAGTGAACCAGAACTGGATGCTTATTGGTGAATGCTTCGCTACAGATGCTAACGCAGACCGCAGGCCTTTGCTAAGGATTGGGTTTGATTTCTTCCCAGGGGAACCTGAGGGCAGAATTAGAGCTTAACATGCTGTGCTTCATTATAAACCTAGGTAGGGATTAGTCCATTGATTATAGTGACAATATGATAGCATTGTTTTTATGCTTCACTCTTCTGGTCACAATTTTAATACTGTCATGTTGTGTCGTCCTGGTTATTGCAGCTCACGCTTTGCTATCTAAGATGCAGTTGTTTTATTAAATTCATTAATGAAACATATACTGCTTTTGTTTGACATTTATGTATGAGATTGGATTGTAAATGAGAACAGCGGATGAGACCTGAGTGACCACGAGTTCCCTGAGAAGCCAAGATGTCATGCGCTCGGCTGCCCAGTCATCACTATCCTTGGGTAGAGATGAGGCACTGCTAGATAGCTGGAGCAAAACCCAGATTGGAGCGACAGATGTCACCTGCAGAGGGTTAGACTTAGTCTCCCACACCACGGGCGATTCTGCTGCTCAAAGTCCAGTAGTCTCATTAGAATAATGAGAGCCTACGTGACAGGCTTTACAGTGGGTATTCCCATGTAACACCCATGACATTTGACACATTCCCAGATTTACGAGATTTAGTAAAGCTGGGAATGCATCAAAAACCTATGCCTCCCAAGGGGAGGTGTAAGTGAGGCAACAAGGAGAAATACCTTTATTTCTCCTTGTTTTCCCTTTTTCTATGTGTGTTGAATTCTGCAGCACACATTGAAAGAGGAAAACACCTCTTGTGATTGTTTCTGGTGCAGGAAGAAGTCCCTTCCTGCAACACAGACACCCTGGCACCACAGTACCAGGGTGCCTGCATTGACACATGGCAGTCCATTGTGTGCCACTGCAGGGGAAAAGGACAGGAATATGCTGTATCTCATAGATACGCCACATTCCTGCCCTTTTTTTAGACACAGGGCACCGCAGCACAAAGGCTTGCGACGCAGCCTTATTGCCAAAACTTGTAAATATGCCCCTTATTCTTTACAGCTAGACTTTAACCTCAAAAGTACTGACAGTTCATCATCTACAGCACAGTATAGGATGCTCTTAAGAATGAAAAAGGGGAGACAGGGCAGTGCCCCATGCCCTAATGTCCTACTGGCAGTACTTTTCAAATATAAGTAAGAATTTTTGATCAAAGCACTTACCACTTTCCTAATTCCTTTCTAACATCGCCAAGTCATCCTAAAAACATAGGAAGGTTGGACAATTCAATTGACTTAATTCCCTGATAGACACTTGGGGTGCTTGTGTTCTGGTTCAGGGAGGACCGGGCCTTGCAATTCAGGCTGGGCTGTTCCGACTGGAGCGGAACCAAGTCTAAATTGCATGTGATTGGGTCCCATCTGAGGTGGCATGGTGGGTAAACTAAGGATGGGATAGAATGCTTCCCAAACAATTGCTATTGGGTAGACTAATTGCAACAATTCCGCCCATCACCTTTTGTGTGTCTTATAGACATTGAGGCAAAATACTATGCTAAGAGCATTTTGCAGGATCTGGAATGCTGGGCCGAAGAACATGGCCCTATTCCTTTTGCACAGATAGGTTTTCACCAAGACTTAGACAAGGAGCTAAATATTCTAATATTATCTATGCTTGAGACGAATACTATAGGGAACAAGTCTTCCCTATTCTCTTTGTTTTTCGACTTCAAAGCAGCATTTAAGAAGGTTCAGCAGAATATACTTTAGCATAAGCTGCAAAATTCAGCCCATCCCCTTTTCTAAAAGCTGTACAGCAAATAAATACCAGCACATGAGTTAAAATTGACAGCAACAGAACATTGTCAAAAACCTTTCTTACGCATAACAAACTAAAAAAGGGCATCACCTTGCCTCTTACTGTGTTAAATGTGCATATCTTAGACCTCTTCAGTGCCATCAGTTAGATACTAGTAGTCCCACCAAGACTGGGAAACTCTGTACTGCTAATCCTATATGGATCGAATAGTCCTACTTAGTAAAACTCTTTTGAATCTGCAAAGTTCATCAGTCTATCTAAGTTCTCAGTGCTCCACTAACAAGCTAGAAATCAACATCAACAAACCAAAAGCAATGCTTTTTGGAAGGAAAAACAAAGTAAAATGAAGCATGGTTTCTTCATAACAAAAATAACTGAAATCATTCAAAAATACGAATATCGGTCTTGTGCTTCTTTCACACCTCACTGAAGACACTGAACTTAGATGAAGCAAGTTCAGCTCCAGTAACATACAGTGTGTTCAAGATAGTAGCAAATAAAATGATCCATGTGCCTTCAAAACACATACAAACTCATTAGGACTAAAAGCCACGTCCTTGGCTCTGGCCTGTAAATCACTATCACTCAAACTCCAAAGTCCTTCTTATGCTTCTGTCCCCCAGGTTATGAACCACAATGTTCAGCCATATTTAGCATACATCCTCATTGCTTTGTCTGTATCAGTAGCCAAAAAGATTAATTCCTTGACCTGCCAAATCTACAGGAGTATTGTGCCCCATACTCTGCTCAATCACAAAAAGGCTGGAGCGCTCCTTAATGCTGAGATCATCCATAATCGTCTTGTTCAAAATGCTTCACAAAATAAGATCAAGAGAGACAAATCACTAAGGGCCTGATTCAGAGTTTGGCGGATGGGTTACTCTGTCACAAAGGTGACTGATCCTGTCCGCTTTATTACAATTCCATAATATCCTATGGAAATTGCAATTCGCTGACTGGATATCCGTCGCGTTTGTAACAGAGTAAATCCTTCGCCAAACTCTGAATCTGGCCCTCAGTCGCCTCATTTGACATCAGTCCGATTTGTTGGTACTTTAGAAGTCGTGGATGTGCTTCCTTCACACTCCACTGAAGTCACTGGACTTGGATGAAACATGGTCAGCTCCATTAACTTATAATCTATTAAAAACAGCAGATAAAATGATAAACGCAGTCTTCATTGAATCGGGCATGAATTTATTTTGTAAACATACGCATGCATGAGCAGTAACGAACTCATACAGCTCTAAAGAGCGTCATCATTTAGAACAGTCATTGTTGCTAAAACTGAAACTGAGTCTCTGGCAGTGCCACTCTCACATTTTTCCCCACCAAGGCCAGCGCCCGTCATGTGTGCATCATGATCATCTAAGAAGCTGCAGGCTATGCGGTTACTAATAAGAATGAGTATTGTATGTCCTCTGTAATTGTCTGATTCTAGACTCATCGCGACTCTTACTGCTTAAACCATGTTTTTTAGCTTTGAAAAATCTCATCTTCTTCAAAGCATTACTAGTCTCCATTAAAGGAGTTCACATCCGTCTGACCCGCAGATTTGCAAGTACATGATATATGATGTGGAACTTTTTTTAATTCTTTAACTAAGTTTAAGCAAATGGTATTTTTAACGATCTGGATGTCTCTGATGCGCATTCATTAATAAAAATGCTAAATCCAATATGCACAATTTTGCACGTTTTTATCTTCGGAAATATGTATATTATGAAGATTGTTATGAATCACGCAATAAACTCTCCCTTACTCAACACCAAATGCAACTGTTGTGAAACCTTATTGGTTGGCCAGTTTCTGAATGTGATAAAGAATCAGTGGTTGACTGATTAAGTGCATGCGTGGATGAATGAGTAACGGACTGCATGCATTGATAATAGGTGAGTGAGTGAATGGATGAATGGCTCGGTGAATGGGTGGGTGCAAGACTGGATGATAAGTGAATGGATAGATTCAAACAGTTTACACCACTCATACAAGCTGCGGCCTCAGAGAACAGTAACGAAAGTGTTATAAATATGCAAAGAATGATGAATATTCTGCAAGTGCATGCATTACACCAGGATAGGGCATTGTTGTGCCAAGAATGCCCACAAGATGTAAAGAACGATTATCATTATGCTCGTTTATTTAATTAGATGTGGCACCAATGTGCTATGAACGATCATATAGTCAAGAATTACCAACTTTATTCATGTTTGCTGGTGCCCAGTTTCTCAGTAAACGTTTCTGCATGTTCACTTATGCAAGGCGCAAAGGTCAGCCTATAAAACGGAAGGACAAGGGGGACGACCTTTTGGCAGGATAAGGTAAATGCAGCTATTGTATGGTCTTACCTTGGCTCCCAGGGTGGTTCTCTGCCTTAGCTTCTGTCTGGAATGTCTAAGTTCTGTCTCTCCCACTGCAGGAAGGAGCGTGCAATGGGACCCACCCCTTCTTGCCTTATCCTTCTGCTTCCTCCTGCAAGGAGTGTTGCATCTTTGAAGCTGTGGTGTGCGGCGTACATAGCCTACCCCAGAGAGGGCCGGATTCAGAACCATAAGCATCCCTGACAATTTTTGCAGACCAGTCTCGTACGGTGCGTAGCGAGTGCAGGAGCCAGACTACCCACTACAAGGGGGCTTTTGGAAGGGGGGCAATATTTTTCCACTTAAGGGAAATTGGGAACAGATGGCAAAAATTATGCATACCCAACACGTTTTACATTAGATGTTCAATTGTATTAGCTTTTAAAACATAGCACATAATGGCCTTACAATGCACCAGGACACCCTGTCTTATCCACAGGCATTCTTATAAAGAACACAAAAAACAATATGTCAAGCATGAAACATGAATTTAAATATAACTTAAATGCATTCATTCACTGTTAAGAACAGCCAAGAAACTGATAACATGATGTAAAACCATTTCGAAGAATGTTAGCATCCTGCACCCCATTAAGCAGTGCAGATTTAGTACTGGTGGCTCCCGATGCAGCAATATTTTTGGGCACCCCTCTCCCAGTGGCCTCCTCCTCCACAGATTCCTTTACTGTTGCTCTCCAACAGTGCCCCTCATCTCTACAAAGCTCTACTCTCACATGTATTTCATTTGTTTTATGGCACCTCTCATACCAGTATAGAGTGGAGTCCTTTACATCACTCACACACACATACAGAGACAATGAATCATAAATGTGCAAATCAGTGTCTAGAAAATATTTCGAAAGACAAAGGTGACTACAAGGTGTAGGATTCAAATGTCATCCACCCTGGTTATTTAAGAATGGCTTGTCTGGAGATGCAAAAACTCAGGATTCAAAGCGTTTTTTCGTGATTAGAGTTTGTTTTACTAATAATAACGTATTTCTACCCTAACAAACCTTTTTTTAGCAACTTTTGAATCGTGAACGACTGGGGAAAAGCATTACTATCGAACATGTATCGTTCACTTGGCATACAGTTCTTTGAATGTAGTTCATATCTCATAGCTCATTGTGCTGTATTACGATTCTAACTTTGAACTGCAAATAGCAAAAGAATCTCCGTGAGAAAAAAAAACGGTAACCCACTGAGCTATCCATATAAAATCCAGTTCTGTAATACACGAGGTGCACGTTCTTTGCAGCAGGCATGTTAACCCTCTGCACTACTTTAGATGAGTCAAAAGTGCCACTAGACAAAACTCTGATGCCTCTCCAGCAGGAACATTAATCACCAGAGTTATCTTAACATTTTGATTGTTGCCTCAAAACTGCTGGGTATAAAAGGAACTTTGCAGTGGGTGTTTTTAAACCTATCATAATTAGCAAAACAGTGTCCCTAAGCTCAACGATAAACTGCCCCCCGGAACAAATCCGCCAAAGGAACAAAGCCGGCCTTCACCCTTACGGGCAAACGCTTAATGCCCGGTATGGCCAGTCTGGCCTTCAACACACAGTACACCAGAGACAGTCCCCAGGAAACTAACCCTTGCTCTCAGTTTCACTTTCTGTCTGTTTTCGGTATGCTCTCAGTTCACTTTCAGGGTAATGGCTCATGTTCTCCATATATGTCATGCCTGAGCATACAGACAGATGACGGGAGAAATACAAGCTGCACTCAAAACAGCCCCTTCCATGGTTCTAATTGATGCACTTACCACCCGAACAGAGATTACCGCCGTCACTCACATCTCTCCTCCTAATTGCCATATCTTCTCACTGCCCTTTAGACATTAATTTCAACAAGTTCCACTACAGTGTGTAGTCCACGTTAATGTGACTCGAACGGACGACTGCTTGCTTCTCGTTCCCTTCATATAGCTTCTCATTTGGGGCACGAGGCTTAAGTAGTGTGACTCAGGGCATGCGCAGACATCAGATTCTAAGCCTTCTCTCAACTTCCACTCCTTCTTTAGAGGGGGTCCCAGTCAAAGTACGCCAAACGCTGAGAAGTCCAGACTGTGATAAAAACAGCATTTTATTGCATTGCTACAAGGGACCCACAACCGACGGGGCGTCTGTCAGGCTGGCAATCCACAGACAGCTGCTGTTACCCCTGAATTCTAGAACCCACCTTCAACCACCAAAGATACATAATTAAAGGATGGGTACATGTAAATAGCATAAGGAATGTAAAGGAAGGTAACAATGCCATAAGTAAGGTGAATAGAGGTAAGTGTCAAATAAGCAGTTGAGTAAGATATATACAAATAAATATATGAACAAAGATTGCATATACTACATATTCTCACTCATCAACACATGAACATTAAGAAAGATCAAAGTCCTACAATTTAGTAGGAAGTGTAATGGTTCTTGAACTTCGGGCTCGTGAGTGAACAGAACCATTCACAACCATATTTTGTTCCTTTTTATACCATAGCATCATTGGACCCTATGGCGGAAGATTCAGATTCTGGGTGTGCCACACAAATATAATCAGAATGAACTGGAGGATGTCGTTGCTGTGAAATTTGCTTTGCAACAACTGTCTTTAACATGGAGTCATGTTGATCATAACTAGAACACGTGCAAAAATATATTTTTGTTTGAGCATCGCTGATGAGTATCACACTACTTCTATTTCACCACCCTTTTCCGGACAGTAGAATGGAAGCTTTCTGTATTTTGTGAATTTTTACGGGTTCAGAGAACTTAGATTTCTCTTTCATAGTTCTGAAAGGTTTTGTTTTAATCAGCACCCATTCACCTTCCTCAAACGCTTTCTCGTTTACACCTTTTCCATTCAAAATATTTCTTATGATACCCTTGTTTCTTCAAAAACTCTGCTCCTTACATCACTCAGCCATTCCTGATTATGTTCCACATATTTTCCTCTATTTGAAACAACATCATGCGTCCAACCAGGAACCAAGTTCAATCTGGCTTCCCTTTCCCCAACAAAGTAAAAGGAGAGATACCTGTGGTACATTGCAGATTTGTTAAATACATCCAAACCTGTTTCTTCAGGAAATCATAGACATCCATAGAGCAGTTAGTACCCCCTCTTCCAACTGTCAGTTGGCTCTTTCCACTAAACCATTGGAAGAGAGGCTGTACAACGTAACTTGCACATGTTGAATATCATAGCACTCTAACCTGTCAATTCTTTGGAAACAAGATGCAAGCTGGTGTCAGTTACAATGCACTTTGGGGCTCGCTCCACTTTAAAAACACTTTAAAGAAATTGAAGTGCACTTTTGCTATTTGGTGCACCCACAAAGGAAAAATTTACCCACTTAGAAAAATAGTGGATCACAACAATGCAGCACCTCATGTCTGACGATAGCAAGTGGAATGGACCAGAAAAGTCCATGACAACTTTATTCCAAGCATTGGCAGGCAATGGAGTTGGACACAATGGTTTAGTAGCTGACTTCCAATGCTTGTCTGGCACCAAACACTGTGGACCCTCATTGATGTGAGCAGCAACTTGCTTGTCCTTCAGAGCCACCAACAGTTCTGCTGTATTTTCTTGAAAGTGGCAGACATGCCCAGGTGTCCGTCATTAGCAATTTTCAAACTAAGACCACATACTCCTGTGGGACGTATGAACAATATATTTCTCATGCACACTCTGTTCTCACATGAGAACTCTGGTGAGAATTGATGGAAAACGTTCAATTCCCCAAACAAACCATTTCCCCTGGGCCAAATACCACACCAATGCCTCTCAGACTGACGTCCACTGTGATAAATGATTTATGATTTACCTCTTTGCACATATGCATTTAGTGCTGGTACACTGATCACTAGACCTTTCACTTTATCAAACGCTTCATTCCCCTGGGATGACCATTCAAACTTATTACCCTTTTTAAGCAAGAATCTCATAGACTGCACAATTAACGCAAGGCCTGGAACTAATCTAGCATGGTACTCACATAATCCTAGGAAGGAAAATAAGGCATCTTTGTCGGTGGGAAGGGGTGCCTTAACTATGTTATCCACATTACTGAACTTTGACTTGATTCCATCTCTTGATACAGTATGTCCCAAATGGTCAACCTGTCACACCACAAACTGACACTTCTCAGACTTGACCATCATGCCCCTTTCTTGTAAGACACTTAGGGCTTCTTACAGTTTTAGTGGTCTCAGGACCACAATGTTTGCAGTCGAACCACCAACAGGCTGGTGGAGAAGACCGCCAAATTATGACAAAGGTGGTATTTCCAACAGAATACAGCCAAAGCAGCGCAGCACCTCCACTCCGGTCTGGCTGCCACGGATGACGGTTGTCACGTGCATGCCAGCAGACACTAAGGGGGTCATTCCGACCCTGGCGGTCTATGACCGCTAGGGTCGCGGATGACGGAAGCACCGCCAACAGGCTGGCGGTGCTTCATAGCCCATTCTGACCGCGGCGGTAAAGCCGCGGTCAGAAAACCGGGGCCGGCGGTTTCCTGCCGTTTTTGCCCCGGCTGGGCGAATCCACCATGGCAGCGCTGCAAGCAGCGCTGCCATGGGGATTCTGACCCCTTTACCGCCAGCCTGTTTCTGGCGGTTGTCACCGCCAGGAAGAGGCTGGCGGTAACGGGTGTCTTGGGGCCCCTGGGTGCCCCTGCACCGCCCATGCCACTGGCATGGGCAGTGCAGGGGCCCCCGAACAGGGCCCCAGCCGGCTTTTCACTGTCTGCCTGGCAGACAGTGAAAAGCGCGACGGGTGCAACTGCACCCGTCGCACGGCCGCAACACTGCCGGCTCCATTCGGAGCCGGCTTCTGTGTTGCAGGCCTCCTTCCCGCCGGCCCAGCGGGAAGGTTGGAATGCCGGCAGCGGTCTTTTGGCCGCGTAGCGGCCAAGTGGCGGTTCCCGCCTGGCGGACGGCTACTGCCGCCCGCCAGACTTGGAATGACCGCCTATGTGTCTGCCGGACAGATTACGAGGTTGCCCACCGCCAAAGTTTCCTCTGTGTTCGCACCACCATGTAAACCCACACGGTAACAACTGCATAAAAGGAGAAACTCACCTTCAGGAGGCCATACTTGTCCAGAGCCACCATGGAACCTGGTCTATTCATCTTCCCGCTGATCCTGCTCGCCCACGGACTTCGGAATCTGTGACGATGACAGCAACTGGAAGTACACACACTTACCTGTTACTGTTGTAGATTGGCAATATTTGTGCACTCACACAACAGCCATTCTGGAAGGGTGTGAGAGGCAACACTCACACGTAACTGCACACTTACACGCACACTCACAAACAGTCACACACATACTCCATATACACAACAAACACGCCACGGCCACCAAACATATACACATATACACACACATCCCTAACACACACACAGGTATGCAGTGAAACACTGCACAGGTCCACACTCACACTGTACCACACAACAACACAACATGTCACAAATACAGCACAACAGCACCATCTCTAATCACTTGGCAGGAACCCATAGGGGACACTAATCACTTGTCCTTCACAGCCACCAACAGTTCTGCTGTATTTTCTTGAAAGTGGCAGACATGCCCAGGTGTCCGTCATTAGCAATTTTCAAACTAAGACCACATACTCCTGTGGGACGTTTGAACAATGTATTTCTCATGCACACTATGTTCTCACATGAGAACTCTGGTGAGAATTGATGGAAAACGTTCAATTCCCCCAAAAAAAACATTTCCCCTGGGCCAAACTCTTTCAATATAATCATAAACTTTACATAAAAACAGGTCTTTGTCCGTAGCCTCCAACCATTCTTTCTCTGATATGGAACCCACACACCTTTGAATTGCATCAATAGTTGCAACAATAAACTCACTCTCCAATTCTTCATCCATGCGTTCATCTGGAGACACATCACAACGTAACACCAACAAGCAAAAAAATGCATACAAATACACAATCACACAAAACTTACTGATCGACTTACCAAAAAAACCATATCTAAAATTTCATGCACATAACACGCACACAGTCAAAGCACACAAAGCCAAACAGCACACCAACAAGCACATCTTAACACAAACAACACACAATACCAGCACAACAAAACCTATTGAACACACAAATGTCCATCACACAACATATACCTTATCACTTTAATACAAAAGCACTGCACGTAACCTCACATACTGCCTAAGCAACACACGAGCCCAAGCAGAACACACACATACATTTACACAACTACTGTCAGCCAGGAACAACTCCATACTAGGGAAAGGAATGCATGACAAAGATGTGACCAGGAAACCAACTACCTGTTGGTCCTAATAATTATTAAGTAACACATTTTAAAAATAACAAAGCCTATGGCCAGTCCATTAGTCCAACAGTCTGTATGCACACAGTGCACAGATGTGTACCCCAAACTTGAATCCTGACTGCCATGTAACCTCCACAGGTAGGGCATCTATGAGGCAGGCAGACAACGCAGGGGTTATCTGGTGGGGGGGAGTGTGGGTTTAGGTCTTGGGGGGGCCTTTGAGAAATGGCTTGGGGCAGTTAGGCTTGGACTTAGGTTTAGGGGATGGTTGGCCTTTAGGGGAGGGATAGACTTCTTGGCAGAGGGAGAGGCATAGGAACCTGCAGGTGGGGCAGGGGAGGTCTTGGAGGTAGACGGGCCAGACTTGGGGAGGGACACAGCACGTTTAGGGGTATAACAGGGTTAGAGAAGAGTAGGGAAAAGTGAAAACTCGAAAAGGAAAGCCTTCTTAGACACACGGAGACAGTCATAGAAAAAGTGTTTGGGTGTGGAGGGAGAGGGAGTGGCTGTAAGAGGTGTTGGTGTGGATGTCTTGTGCGCATGTTTGCGCAAGGTATGCTTGTGGGAGGTGGGTGTCTGTTGGGTGGGTGGGTGAGTGAGGGCATTTATGTGTCTTTGGAGGAGGGGGGTGGAGGTGCTAGGGGATGCCGTGGTGGGTTCAGTGAGTGTCTTTTGGGGTGGTGACTGCAGTTATGGTGGATGTGCTGTATGTGGGTGTGTCTGTGGTTGTAGTGTCTTGGGTGTGGTGACTGGGGTGGATGTCTGAGAGTCAGCTGTGGTGCTGTCTGTGTGTAGAATAGGTGTATTAGCTGGATCTGTGAATGTTGTTGTGGTGTCTGCAGGTGTGTCAGGTGTGCTGTTTGTGATTCTGGCAGTGGTGGAGGTTTCAGGGCAGGTTGTGACTGTTGCTGTGTGTGCAGGTTAATGTTGCTTGTGTGCATGCCAGTGGTGTATCTTGTGGTGCTTTTGTTTGTCAGAGCTACCCTTGGATGTTGAGGTGGATGCATTCTTGTCTGTTTGTGTGTTTTGGCTGGTTCTGGGAAGAGGGGTTTGGGATTGTGAAGAGGAAGCTGGAGAGGGGGCGGTAGACAAAGGGTGACTGGCTTCCGTCAGTGGGAGGCCAGAGCCTGAAAGGATCTCTGTAGCCCAGCAAGTTCACTGTGAATGCCCTCCAGGAACACATTACTCTGTTGGATCTGAGTTGCCAGTCCCTGGATGGCCTTCACAATGGTCGACTGACCCACAGCCACAAGAGGTCTGGCAGGGGCAGAGATGCCTGCAGCAAAGGAGATGCCCACCCTCTTGGGTGAGCGGGCATGGCCAACCAGGTGAGGAGCTACAGGGAGGGCAGTGGTAGTAAGAGGGGGGTGGACTAAAATGGTGCTGGGGTGGTCCCAGATGGGTCTGCCACCATCAGGAAGTGTCCACTGGAGGAGGATTCTGAAGATGAAGACGTGGCTCCTGTCTCCTCCATGACACCCCCTTGCCCTCCGAGCCACTGTGTCTTTCGGTGTCTGTTGTAGTAGCACTCCAGGTCCTGTGGCCAGCAGCTTTCCCCCTCAGCTGTGCCTCGTCTCCTTCGCCTCCTGATGATGATGCAGAGAAACAGAGAGAGAGGGTCATCACATTCTTAACATACACATACATTACACAATACACAACATTAACAACTTATTTATGTCTAATAAAGCCACAGGTAGGAACCATCTAGAGCCTACATTATGTCACAACTACATACTTCCAACAATCCTATATGACAACAGTGTCACCAAAACATAAGTCAACCATCTGACCACTACATCACTATCCCATCAAATCAGCTGTAACACAAACTATTCATGCACAAGATGAATTGGCTACATCAAAAGTATTTTCCTGTGCAGATCATCACTGTGTATCAACACATCATTGTTAGAAAATGCTGTTAACTGACAACACAATATCATGCCTACCCCTAATCCACACTTGCCCGGTCCATCACCAGTAGTCATGTTACATGAAAGTAAACTCATCTCACTTCAAATACAACATAGCATGTTGCTTTGCAATCACATAACTAACAAGTGGCTATGTCCATAACATTCACAATGTCAAATACCTCAGATGAAATAACTACATGAGGCATACCCAAATTGTGACCCTCATAAAATAACATAGCATGTCATACAAAACATCTATCAAAAGCATCTAAAACGGATAAGAATGAGATATGCAACACACTAATCTTACTCATTGACACATAGACAACAATTACATGTCCAGCAATAGGGGCCTACTTAGCACACCAGATACTCCCACAGACAACCGCAGGGAGCATACTAACACCTTCAATACAATGGACACTAATCACATGGATAGAAGCCACATACTATTGAAAAATACATTTCACCTGTGAGAATCATTTCACCTAATCTTATAAATAAATATTCTTGTTCATTTTATCAATGACAGTTACTGTCTGTTAGTAAGATACACATTTATTTTCAAATGCTCAGTACAGCTTTGAGTCTAGTTATTTGCATTTCATGTTTAAGCTTCTTCATTACCTTACTAATTTATGAGGTCTTTGTTCATAGTTTTAAAGCATGTATTGTTTAATCAGAAACATTTGGAGGTTACATGTCAGCGATTTACTGAAGTCAATACTTTCTATTTAAGCATATGCCTATATAAATGTCATGAAACATTACATTACACATTCTTGAACTAGGTCAGTTGTCCGGTAAAAATAAATGCAACTTCAGCTATTCAAACTAAATTCATTTAGGTGTGGTTGTTTTGTACGTGATCTTTCTCCTTTGCAGCTTAAAGCACTCACTTTTCTTAAGAGGCTTACATAGTAATTCTTCACGTTATCAATGTTAAATGCAATGTTTTCATATCTTTTAAAAGCTATTTCCCCTGGTACTGTTGCTTTCAATGTAAATCCATTCTATATTCTATCCACAGCCTTCATCACATTTGAATTGTAAACAACAAACATGGCTTTGCACTTCAGATGATCGCGGAGCAAAAACACAGGAGAGATGAAAGTGCATTCTGATACCCCTCCTGTGTACCAAGACACCTTACCAACACTAATTGAATCTTGAAATCCAAAATTCACTTCTCTGCAAATTCTCACTTGCTGCTCTACCTGAGGTCGGGCAAGAGAAGATACCATGAAACAACCCTGTACACAGCCAAATGTAAAGTGGATGTCTTCAAAAAAGAGAGGATTGATACCTGACTTTTCCTTACATTTTAGCAACTATCAAAAATGATTATATATTTATATGTTTTTTTGAAGTAAGAAAGGGTACATGTATTAAGACAGAAAGAAAATGTGATATCAGAAGGTCTACAGAACAGACACATGCCCTCTCCCGGATATACCTCAGGTACTCTCCAGGAGTCATATCCATTCCAAAAGCCTTTTACATAAGATAGAAGGTGACAGGAATTGAGGACTAACAAAACTGCAAATTGTCAATTTAGTTTCACAGACCCTCAATTAGACATTTTTGCCAAATTACATACAGTACAGGTATACAATAACTGCTATACTCCATCTGTCTCCCCCCAAATAAATAGGGAATAAATTGTGATAATCATGTTTACTTCAGGTTCCTCTCATTTTAGATAATAGCAGCTTACCCAGTCCTTCTGCTGATGGAAATGTTTTTTTTTCTGTTATGTAATGTGCCATTACCAATTTTAGTAATACAGAAAACCAGAATATTTTATATTGGCAGAATACATTGAGTTTGAGATGCAGGGTTGTGATTTTTAAACAATTTTAAATGAGGGCCATTCTATGGGTCAGACCTTGTGTTCGACAGATGGTTTACTCCATTACAAACGAGACAGATATCCTGGCTGCCTTCTAGCAAGTGCATTATATCCTATGCTACTTATAATATGGTGGACTGATATCCTTCACATTTGCACTGTAACCCGCCTGCCAAACTCTAAATCAAGTCCTCTCAAAGTGTAAACTCATTTGTTTTGATTTCACCAGAATTCACACATCACGGTAACGTGCTCTGTCATGTGGTACAGACTGGATCTTTCGGATGGAACATCGATACTATCCTAAGGGTTTAATTGGCTACTTCATCAAAATGAAGTATATGAAAAATAAAGGCACCCACAATGTAAATCTAAAATAAACTAAAACAAAGGGGACATTGAATGTCTCAGTATTGTTAGCAAACACATTTCTCCTACGTTCAAGGGTTTCCATTCTGTGACTAAAAGACAGACTGTCAGGTGCCCAGGTTTATTAAAAATAATTCAATTTTCTCAATTGTGGGATCTTGGGATGCTATGTAAAATCAGTCTATTTAGATTTTCATCCTGGTTGCATGTCCTGTGCTTATATTGTTGCAACAACTTTGCCCATCAGCTGTGAACTGCTGTTGATGCCACTCTTGGGCATTATCAGTGCTCTTCCTCTCTCTGGCCACTTAGCACCCAGACCACAATACTCTTGAAAAAAAAGGATGAAGGGTTAGTTCATAACAAAACTGAAACACCACTCAAGAAATCCGATACCAATTCATAAAAATAGACTATATTTTTATAAGAATTTAGACACTAGAATGAAAAAGATACACTCGAGTCTTCCAGAGATATAGATTTTACAAATAATAATGGTAAGGGGGTCCTGGTTGCATCGTCACCATCCCCCTAAGTCCTCTCCAGTCTGGGCGAAGTTCACTCACCACTGGACTACCAGTTGCCCATTTTCAACCAAGCCTTCCAGAGTTGAGTTGATAACTCACCTTCTGAGAGTCACCAACAGCCTTTGCAGGGTCAGCAAACTAGGGTGTAACTCTGTGCGTTGAGTCCTGGTCTGTGGTGCTGCATGGCGGTTGTGGTAGTGACTTGAAGACCTTGGGCTACCAACTTGCCCCAGGAGGCTTCTTCAGCTGTTGTGTCCCTGCACTACGAACTGGAGGCCAGTCAGTTGGCCCTTAGAGTTCTCTTGGCTTGACTGGGCTCTGGATACAGCTTGTCCCCAAGCACAAACTACAGACAGTTCCTTCCTTTTCTAGCCACCAAGTGCAGTCCTTGACGGTGCAGCCTCTCTTTGCTGGTCCCTTGGTGCAGCAGAGCAGTCCTTGTTCGGTTCTTCTTCCAAGTCCATTGAGATCTGAGGTCTGGGTGCCAGGGGTGCCCCCTTTAAGCTCCGAAAGTGCCCTCAGGGCAGGTTGCAGTTGGTAGCCATTGGGCTACTAGGTTCCTTTCCACTTAGTGACCACTTCATGTGTAATGTGGTGCCTGGCTATCCTGGGATGAACCTTTCTGCTCACTCCCAGGATGGTGAGATACCCATTTTTAGTGTACAGACCTCCATATTCCACCACCAGGGTGTGGTTACCTAAGGGCTACACACTCCTAGGGGAACCAGCTTGGCAACTGGCCTCCACTCACTGCCTCCCATGCCAGCTTGTCTACCTCAACAATGGGGCAGCTCTCCCTACACATCTCCCTTTCAAAGGCTTTGAAGCCTGCCTTTTGGGGTTGAAGCCTTTGTGGCTTCCTGCAGGAGGGAGGTGACACCTCCCTTGCCTGCAACCCCTTCTTGTTCTCCTTCCTGAGAGTTGTTAGCATATCTCTCCAATAGGGCAAAATGCTGTCATGTGGAGCAGGCTCGATGGGAAGACACAGGAGTGAACAAAGTGACAGCTTTCTTAAAACCGCACATTGCAACAAGTTACATTAATTTTGGCTTCAAATACAAGTTGGGCCTAATGTAGTGAGTTGTTTGATATCTTGGAGTGCCCACTTTGGTCGCACTGTTCAGGAGTTATCACAGCTGAGGAGTCGGCGTGTAATCCTGCACTCACCCATTTGGCGACCAAGTCTTTCCACAGTAAAACTGTTGTTTCACGTGCTTTACTGTCAGGACATGTAAAATACATGTCCTGACTGTATCATATGTTGCACCATGCCTTTAGTGGTTGGTAGGCCTGCTACAGGGGTGGCTTACACACATGTCCAGGAGAAGTGGTGGCTTCATCATTGCTTCCAATGGCAATGTCAGATTGGCAGTGCACGACTGTTCTACCAGTCTGCAGTGCCAGATTGGGGGACTTGTTTTTAAATGGGGGACCTCCAGGATGACACAATCAGTGCTGCAAGCCATTGGGTACCCCTCTAACTTATTTACCCTTGGTACCAGGGTACCATTTACTAGGGGCTTACAGCAAAGTTAACTATTTCTAATTGGGTATAGCCAATTCGACATACACTTTAGGGTCAGTGCACTGGCACTGAGGTCTGGTTAGCAGGCCTCTGTGCATGCTCAGAGTAAAACAAAAACTAGCAGCATCAGTCAACTTGGGGGTGACCATACAAAAAGTGGCATTTCCTTACAGTTTTGGTTAGTTATTGACCTCAAACATACAGTTGGTAGACCTAGCTATTTGGGGTGTCTTCAATGAAAGAGAGGATGAGCTGGGTGTCATTGGCGTAACAGATGATGCTGAGCCAGTGAGCAAGGATAATGCTGGCGAGAGGGGTCATGTAGATGCTAAATGGTACACAGCTGAGTGAGGAGCCTTGAAAGATGCAGATCAGGTTGAAGGCACCAAACTAGTATGGGGCTAAGCTGACTGGTGGGGGAACCCTAAGAAGAAGGAACTGATCCATTTGAATGTTGTTCCATGGATCCTGGTCTCGTGGAGGTTGGGTGCAGATGAGGTGTGAAATGAGGTACAGTGTAAAATGCGTGTGAAAAGTTGAATAGGATAAGTGTTTTAGTGTCCACTTTGTTCATGATAATGTGGATGTAGTCGGTGTCCATCATGATGGCAAACTAGGTGCTGTGTAAGGTCTGAATCCAGAAGGTGTTTGGCATTGTGGTGGTTGCTTAGTCAGCTGTTGATTAGCTTTATTAGCACTTTAGGGGAGGCGGGAGCTATGTCTGTTGTTGGTCGGTCTGTTGAGGTCTATCAAGGGTTTCTTCATGGGCGGTAAGATGTAACAAAATAATAACATTGTTAAGTGTGTTAAGTAGAGAATTTATCTCCTCTGCCAATATATTCAAGATGGGTACAGTGCTAATCTCATAGATCTCATTACATCCCATAGTTTATATTATTTGATGTCACAGAATTGAAAAGAATGACTAAAGCCATTTGTCAATAGTCGTGTTAAGGCACCAGACAAAACACAAGTAAAAAAAATATTAGAAAGTTTATTCCTAAACCTGAGGTGTTACTGAAATTGTTATGATACACATCATAGTCATGAGTGTAATGAATGTTCCCCTTTTAACAGGTGTCACTCACTCACTAGCCATGCTATCCTAGACACAAGAGACCACATTCCAGATGACAGGTGAGGTGCTATCTCCATGGATACTTATTGTGCCTGTATTGTGCCAGATGGTGACTTTTTTGTCTCTCTCTTACTTTCTTTCTCCATTTACCCTGTCTCATTTCAGGGTTGCAACATTAATTGGGATCATTGTGAAACTTTCATTAGTCCTGCTGGGAACTGGACAGAAGGTTTGTAGGTGTGTACGAATTCTGACAGGCAGCCATTTTGCACTGGTTAACAGCTCCTATTGAAAGATAAGATGATAACATAACGACAGAGACTATCTTTGGTTGGCTTGTACTGGAAAAAGTAAGAGAGTTGGGGTAGTAGCCGGGGTTCAACTGGGTACTCTCAACATTATTGAAAAGGACTCATAACAACCATTGGGAATTGCCAGCGCTCTAAATACTTTATGCACAGCCGGCATCAAAGGCGAGGAGTTGTCCGATACTCTGACAACTAAAACAGTTGACTGGTATTAGTGGTGAAGGGTTGCCGGAGGTTCTGTACAATGCATGAGTGGTTGCTGGTAGTGGTGGGGGAACTTCTGGGTATGAATCAATTTTGCATTCAGTCCTGGTGTCTCTCATTTACTTTTTTCTTGTCAGTCGCCATGCAGCAGCACCACCACAATTATGGAGTGTTCATGAAGGTAAAGCAAAACAGGCGATGCTACATGACTACCATAGCTGTGGAACATCCATCTAGGTGGTGCTTGGACTGGAGCAGAATAAGCCATGCACACTGTCAACTTATTTTATATTGCACCCCTCAAGAGCAGTGCTGCAGATGTCCTATTGCCGCAAGAGGATGAGGCAGTCAACTCGTATACGCCATCTTGTCTCAAGAATATTCTAGAAAGCAGAACTCCTGGATGACCTCTTCTGACAGGATAAGGACAGCGGACTTGACACAGCAGAAATCCTATTTGCAATGTTCATTTGTGGAAAACAGAAACACGCTCTAGAATTCTATGCACACCCAAAACATAATGAAAGCTGCATTTAATAGGTAGGAAAGGCACGAGTCCATTTATAGCACTGCCTGCCCGAGAGGTTGGCTAAGGACAAAGTCAGAAGCACTGTATGATATAAAGCATTGTGGCTTTGTGGGAAGCCAGCTGCACGGCGCTCTCGGCTGAAGTCTTCTTCTAGTGGCAGATATACTTAAATAAATTTAAACTACTAAATGGCGCTAATTCAGTATGAAACCTTGATTAATCCAACTTTCTACCACGTGTACACAGGTTAATCGGAATTCCTACCACCTACAGAAAGCCCCAGGCCATGTCCTCGCGAGGCTATTCACCCAGCAAAGGCATTTTCCGTCTAAATGGATAATTGCTTTGCGGCTCAGCCGCCAATGACAGACGGGAGTAATTGGGTTTTCATCCACTGTGGCTTGGATTTCCTCCAGCCTCTTTCCTCCCTCAATACTTTGCTTTCACATCTCGTTGTTCCAATTTTACTGCGCACAACAAGGCGTGGTAGCTTCCGTTGAGATATCTGTCCTGACCTGATATGATTACTGCCTCATGAATTATAATTGTCTCGGCATTCGTGTGAAAATTGCTGGCTCTAGATATTAAAAAAGGGTTTAAGCCTAATCAGGTTCAGTATGGGCTTTAAAAATACCATTAGAAATGCCATTAGCATTGCACTGGTATAAAAGTACCTATGGTAATGTTAACTTGCATTTATATAGTCCTTAATCCTGCTGTTTTTGCCAGTTCTAGGCGCTGCTAAACGCTGGTGTTACTGTGTAGAAGGTTAATAATACACAGGCTTGGCCTGGGAGGGAAGAAAGCCTTACTTTGCGTCGCTGGGATTCAAACACATAAACGACAACGTAAGACAAAGATGTTTGTGAAGGACGCTAATGAGCAGAGCCACCTATCCTCTTTTTACATTAAAATATACCTGCTCACTAATACAATAATAATAAATAGGTCAATAAATACATATTATTTAAGATGAAAATCTCATTACAGTGAAATGCAATGGTTATCCATCAGGATGCGGTGCCATTTGGTATCAAATCATGTGGAAGTTTAGCACCACTAAATAGTGTGACCGTGGTTAGTTTCACTCATGTGGGTATGAATGGCTGGGAGTAGTAGTAAGGGCATCGAATCGTTTCAAAGCATTGCAGAGCTTAGAGTCGGGCTCTACCTGGCATCTGCCTTCCGACTTTTACACATGGTTTGTGCGCTGGCCGCTCGAAGATCTGTGTAGGACACAACTTCCAACAAAACAATACTATTGAGCTGTGCACCAGAGAAGGAAAATCTGGTAATGTTCGCCTCTGAGGAAGTTATTGTAGTAAAAAGCTCTGCAGCAAGGTGGAAGAAGATGAAAATATATATATGCAGAGTACTGCAAAATGAAATCATGTGGTATCTCACTTGAAAAGAAGGGTAGCTTCCTGGCTTTGATAATGTAGCTTTGAATAAACACCCAGATGCAAGTGGTAGATTGTCCTGACTTCCTCTGATTGATCCTGTGGGGTCCAGAGGAAGGTGGTTCCTAGTTACACGCTGCCTAGTAAGACATTCACATATTATAGTTTCAGCAAAGCAAGCCATGCTGCAGGGTTTACCAGGTATGGTCTCAAATGATGCTTTATGAAAGTTTCAGGATCGAACCACAAGTTTAGGAAAGGGTAGGAAGTAGATTCATGGGGCAGGTTCAGCTTTCCCTCAACCAGAGTGAGTTTAAGTTTATAAGGTATATGCTCATTTAAAGTATATTCTCCAGGTGGGTATGTGTTAAAAAGCGGGTCTCTAGATGGCACAGGTAAACACCCTTCAACAAGTAGGGACCACAATCCTAGCCAGGATAAGTCATAACACAATCCAAATTATTCTGTGCTCACCCTTTGGTAGCCTTGCACAGAGCAGGCAGGATTAACTTAGAAGGCAATGTGTAAAGTACTTGTGCAATAACTCATATAGTAACACAGTGTAAACACCACAAAAAGTACTCCACACCAGTTTAGAAAAATAGACAATATAAATCTGAATAAAATAAGACCAAAACTACAAAAATCCAACATACACTAACAAAGATATTAATTTTGAAAGATTAATTGCCAATAAAGTGCTTAGAAACTCAATAAATCCAACTGGTGCTATCACGGCGTTGTGACAAAATCATTCTCAACAGTCCTTTGCCACTTGTGAAGGAGGGGGCGCCAGTCATGGAGTCGCATGGACCCCTGGCACAGTACCTTTGGTAAACAAGGAAAAAAAAACATAGCACAGAGTCGGGAAGATGAGGCGTCGCTGGGGCCTGTGCGGCATCGGTTCCTGGCTGCATCCAGGGAGGTGAGGCATCGGTTCCTTACTGTTATGCAGGGGAGGCGAGGCGTCGGTTCGGTCTGGTTGCAGGGGAGGTGATGCGGCATTGGTGGCGAGGCTTCGGTTCCTTGCGACCCAGCAAGGTTGATAAGTCAGTAGGTCAAGACATGATGTGTCGACTTCGCAGTGTCGCAATCACACCGTGGGATTTCAGTGGTGTCACAGTGACGTCAGACTTACATTGCAGGCCACGGTCATTGTGTTCAGCAAGGACTATGGAGCTGGAGCAGGTAGCAGCGGACAGCAGTGCCAGTTCTGGAGTCGCTGAAGTCGGTGGACTAGCTAGGAGCTAGCAGCCCTGAGACTTCAGAACAGGAGGCAAGCGCAATCCAAGCCCTTGGAGAGCATTACCGGAGGAAGACAGAGGCCTTCCAGGAGAGTCAGGGAGCAGCAGGGCAACAACCAAGAGAGCAGTTCTTCCAGAAAAGCAGTCCAGATGAGTCCTTATGGCAGCTCAGCAGACCTTCTGACAGAGTCCAGTTGTAGATCTAGAAGTGTCTGACTTGGTGGGGTCACACACCCAGTATATTTACCCAAAAGTGCCTTTCATTTGGAGGAAATGTCAAAGAGTGGTTTTGAAGTGCACAAGTTCCTCTTTCAACCCAACCCTGTCTGCCAGGAGCCCTGTGGGGGGTTATCAATCCTTTTGTGAGGGCAGGCCACTGGCCTTTGAAGAGTAAGAGAGAGCCTCTCCACCCTTTTTGCCCAGGGAAACCCATCTGTGTGCAGGTGAATGCAGATGCAGTGGATTGTCCTGTGTTTATGGCTGTCTGGGTGGAATGCACAAGGGGAGCTGTCAACCAGCACAGGCCAGACATGGATTGGAGACATGCTGCAAGGCACAGATGGCAGTAAGTGCAGGGAAATGCCTACTTTCTAAAAGTGACATTTCTGAAATCCAACTTGACTAGTAAGCAGGATTTCTCACTACCATTCCAACCATACCAAATATGACATGTCTATTCCTCTAGGATAAGAAATTACAACCTAAAAGCAGAACATGGAATCTCCAATGATGACCAATGAGAGGAGCAGGCTTCACAGTACTGAAAAAAGACACTGGGAGTTTTTTCTATCAGGACATGTAAAACTTATAAGTACCCATCCTGCCTTTTACTTGCATAGCACCCTGCCTGGAGGGTTACCTAGGGCCTACCTTAGAGGTGATGTATATGTAAGAAAAGCAGAATTTAATGCTTGGCAATTACTTTTAAATGCCAAGTTGAAGTGGCTGTGAAACTGCATACACAGGCCTGGCAATGGCACGCCTGAGACAAGGTTAAGGGGTTACTTATGTGGGGGGCACAATCAGTGCTGCAGGTCCACTAGCAGCAATTCATTTATAGGTCCTGGGCACATCTAGTACACTTTACTAGGGACTTATAAGTAAATTAAATATGCCAACCCAATATGAGCCATTGTTGCCATGTTTTAGGGAGAAGACACGTACTTTAGCACTGGTTTGCAGTGGTGAAGTGCCCAAGGTCCTCAAGCCAACAAAATCAAGGCCAGAAAAGGAAAAGGAGGAAGGTAAAAAGTTTGGGATGACCCTTCAGAGAGGGCCATTTTCCAACAGTATGTTTTAGGTGGGACTGTGGCCAGTCTCCTATTGAGGGGTCACATGTTGTTTGTGATAGCCCAGTTGTCTTCACCCTGGCTAGGGTAAATTAATTGTGTTACGCTCAATATCCTTCAACATCCTTCAATAGAGGTAATAAACATTGTGTATTATATCACCTGTCCTGCCAGTGACTGGGCATTCATGCACTGGTCTGAGTATATTGTGAAATTGTGAATGGTCTACTGAAAATGAGATGGTCTGTTTCATAAGGAATAGTGAGGGTAGTATGGTAATACCTCTTCTGCTGTATGAACCTTTGAAACCCTGTGCGTATGGTTCTTACCATTTGGGACTTACTAAGCAGCATTATTAAAAAAAAGTATTCAGTTAGAACTTAAACTCACCAATTAAGGATGATCCATTTGTAAATGGATCTGTCTTGTATATGACTTCTTTTAAAGGATTAGGGTCAGGCAGAGTGTCACAGTACCCCAGAAAAGTTAGGTTATTAATATTCTATGTATTGTTTCAATATTCATGAAGTGGTGAGCACTGATTTGTGTGCATTTCTCTAGTCTCAAATCAAAGGAATATTTGCAAGTTGACAAATTTGAAAGAGTATGCAAATGTGAAATCAGTTTTCCAAATCATCTCAGCTTCATAGCAGCTCAGGTACAGTTTCCCCGCCGCTTCCCTCTTTTTAAATATGCCTTCTGCCAAGTCGTATCACTGCATTTATGAAGAAGTGGGCTGAGAGACCTCTCTTTTTAAAATATAAAGGGATGTGATGAGGGTATGAAGGAAGAATTGATGGTGTAAACAGTGCAATTGTGTTTTTAAAGTGGTCTGTACATATTGCCAGGATGTTTGCACTGCAAGGCTGAGGTGCAACTTTATTGTACCATATTTGCAGCAGAATATGCAAGGTGATTTATTTTTTGCTAGAGATATGGAGAAAATAATAATCTCATATCTATGATGTTTGTTTAAATATGTTGCCAAACGAACAGACAAAATGCATTTCCTTTAGCATTGATCTACTTTTATATGGAGAATTGATAGGTATGTATGGTTTATTCTTTTCTAACTCATAAATGTACTTTATATACACTAAACCTCATTTTGGGCCCTATTATGAGTCTGGTGTCCCAACGACCGCCAGGTTCGCGATGGAGGTCGGACTTCCACGACTGTGGCAGTCGGACTGCCACATTATGACCCTGAGGGTCGCACCACCAAAAGACAGTCGTCTCAGCCAGGATCTTTGATCCTGATGGGATGATGGCGTTCATGGTTGTAATCAGCCATGGCAGCACTGAAGTCAGTTCCCACCCTGCTGATTAGAACCATATTCCCTGCCAGCCTTTTCATGGCAGTTCAACAGCCATGAATAGGCTGGCGGAGAACAAGTACCTGTCGTGACATTGTCATGGGCAGTGCAGGGGCCTACTCCCCAGTACGGTTGGAATGTGCACTGTCTGTTCAGCAGATAGTGAGCATTCCGAGGGTGATGGGGGGCCCCCTCCATGTGGAGCAGAGTCCAATGCCGCTGCAAGTTTTCCACTCAGTGGAAAACTTGTAATGGGGCCGGTGGGGAGACCAGAGTTTGACAGTTGGGTTTTTCTGACTGCCAAACTCATAATCATCCCCTATGTCTGCAAATAAGTATTGACTTTGCCAATACTATAACTCTAATAAATGCATTACTTATTCTGTTTTTGTGATTAGCCATTATCTGCCATTGTGTATCAGGTTTACTTTTTTCCCTTATGAAAAGTTACAACTATTAAATAAATCTCAGAATATGAAGATTAGAACAACATGCATCTATGTATGTTGCTAATGTATACCTGTTCAGGGTAAGCAAAAAGTTCTCCCTAAAAGGGCATTACTTACAATGGTCAGAAAAAAAAGCATAACTGTAGAAATGTTAAAAGATACAATTCAATAATGCATGTTTTCTCAATTGAATGTGTTCCTGCATTGCACAGCACTGAATCAAGTGTGCTTGCCTAACTTTTGCAGTATTTCGAGTAATTGCATAAATACCAATTCCATAAGTATTGAACACACCTAGTTCTTGCACAGCTCACTAGAATCTCACCATTGGTCCTGTGTGACCTTCCATCACTTGTGCTCTAAAGTCCCAATGCCTCTCACAGTTTCTCCACTGACCAGCTAATTTTATTTCCCTTTCCATCTTTTGGTCATCTATTTCCTTTTTGGGTTAGACCACGTCCAGACTTTATGATGAAAGGGTTATCCTCTTATAATCCAGATGCAGTTTCTTTTGCTTTCATGTCCTCTCTGTCGATGTTGTTGATGAAGACAACCCTATTGTATCTTGCCTGGAGTATTTAAGGGGGCTAGGCTCAGAGCCTTAGTAAGTTGGTCGTAGACATCTTCTTTCTCTTGGAAGGGTCCTCATCTGTGTTAACATACTACTGACTTATCATTAACTCAGCAAAAAACCTCTTCAAAGGCTTATAAGTAAATTTCTAGCTCTTGCTTTGGTTTTAGAGACAAGTGGGAACTTTCCCTTTCTGTACAGCTCGGTAGTCCAGAAAAAAATGACTAAAGTATTCTTGATCTTGATTAAAATTAGCCTATGATAGAAATTGAACACATTAATAGATAAGGGAGAAGAAAAGATCAAGCATTTTCCCAAACAGAACCACTGATTAGCAAAAAGAAATTCACCAGGCAGCCTATGGTATGTGTCTGGTGGACTGCACTTAAGCTATTTGTTCGCAGAACCATCAGCAGGAAGCTTCCGGACAGGACCAAAGTCTCCTTGAAGTATCTGTGTGTTACCCTTGCAGCGGTAAGAGGCAAAATACAAACTGGGGCAAGCATGGGTGGGTAGCAGGCTAAAACAACTCAACTTGTGATACAGTTAAAATAATATAATGTTCTAATTAAAGTCAGAAATAGTAAAAATCTATCAGTTAGATACTATAAAACAGTGATGGAAAACTGAAGAAAACTTGATTTAACCTTTTTGAATCCAAACCTGTGTGCCTCATCATTATTACAGAAGTAATTGGGAAGCAATGATTAATGCATATGTTTTGCTACATATCCTTTCAAGGGAACAGTTGAAAAAGTAAGGCTGAATTGTATGTGCACACAGTCAGACAGGATTGAGCTCCATCAACTCCTAATGTACTCATTGAAGAAATGCTCAACAAGCTAAGGGTATATAAGGATGCCCTCCTCAATACTCTTGAAGAAGCTAAAAGAATCTTGGCAGGGAAGGGTACCCCTTCTCTGACGATGCTCCATGTAAGCCTTCTGGATGCACTGGTTGGCTTTTCTTTGTTTATACTTTGAGGACAGACAGACCATCCCTCATTCAGAAGGTGATGAATGCCGGGTGAGGACAAACAAGATTCCAAACCCATGTATCAAGTTTGCAGGAGATAAAGCTGGAGGGAAATTTGGAAATGGCAAGTTCCAAGGACAAATACTTTGTTGAGTAGGTTTCCTTTCTGGACTGATATCCAATAGCTTTTTCCCATTCTTCTTCCGGAAAAAAAAGAAAAGTATTCTTGTCTTTTAGTGCTAATAAACAACCCCCAGGAATGACTTGCAACGTCAGATGTTGTTCTCTGGAATATTGTGCTTAATCATTTGAATCTTTGGATCCAGCAAGTTGAATAAAAGTTCCACAATCTAATTATCACATAACTCAATATTTACTGCACCTGGTCAGTACACAGCAGTGTTTCTTACTCCTTTGAGCAGTAATTCTCTTGGTTTCTATGAACTGCACCTGCATTCCTTTCTCACTTGTTATCGAAGACATATCTGCCAGCTCTGAAAGCAGTAAAAGAATGTATGAACAGGAGACAAAGGGGGTCATTCTGACCCCCGCGGGCGGCAGGAGCCGCCCGCCTGGAGGGAGCCGCCATATGGCAGCTCCGCGGTCGAAAGACCGCTGAGGCCATTCTGGCTTTCCCGCTGGGCTGGCGGGCGACCGCCAGAAGGCTGCCCGCCAGCCCAGCGGGAAACCCCTCCCCACGAGGAAGCCGGTTCCGAATGGAGCCGGCGGAGTGGGTATGTGCGACGGGTGCAGTGGCACCCGTCGCGTATTTCAGTGTCTGCAAAGCAGACACTGAAATACAAAGTGGGGCCCTCTTACGGGGGCCCCTGCAGTGCCCATGCCATTGGCATGGGCACTGCAGGGGCCCCCAGGGGCCCCACAACACCCCATACCGCCATCCTGTTCCTGGCGGGCAACCCGCCAGGAACAGGATGGCGGTATGGGGTGTCAGAATCCCCATGGTGGCGCAGCAAGCTGCGCCGCCATGGAGGATTCTGCAGGACAGCGGAAAACCGGCGGGAGACCGCCGGTTTTCCTGTTCTGACCGCGGCTGAACCGCTGCGGTCAGAATGTCCTGAGGAGCACCGCCAGCCTGTTGGCGGTGCTCCCGCATCCCCAGCCGGGGTCGGAATGACCCCCAAAGTCTCCCTCTCGATCTTGATGTGAATCAGGAGTCTGGATTCCAAAACTTTATTAGGCAAGTTCAGCATACCCAAAACACATCCATTCTGCTTCATGGGCATAGAAGCAAATGTTCTATATCACAATCTCTATAGCCTTCAGATATGGATTACATTGCAACAGCACGTTAATTCCCTTTCAGACTTCGAATCATATATTAGCTTGTAGTTTCAATGAGAATAACGAGTTGGTAAACACAGCACAAGAGAACATTGAGGCAAAAGGGGGAAATGAAAAATGTTTCTTAAAATATCTGCCACTCTCTGGCAATAACCCCTCCCAACCCTATTGGTTAGGTTCTTCTTATGTGCATAAAAATGCATTACTAACAACATAGCAATAGTCCTGGCCAGTTCTATTCCATCCTAATTTCACAGTTATTGTTTATATTTCAGACGATGACAGAGGTAAAATGCAGGTCCTCTGTGGAGGTCTAGTGATGATGGTACAACCAAACAAGTGTTAGTGGTGAGTTAGATCTGATTTGTTACAGTGCTCCATACTTATGAAAACTATAAATAAACAATTGTGGGTGCACTCTCAACACAAAGATGGCTCCACTCTGCCAAAAGTCCTACTTCAGTTTGAGGCAGGCCCAAAACAATTATAATTTTTGGGAGAATTTCGTATTATTTTAATATCGACATGAGAAATAATACATTGGGAACATTATTGTGATATCCAGAATGTCATGGGACATAATAGCAGAGGTAAGAATATTGTTTGTTTTTATTTTGTAGAAAATATTAATTTATACAACATCGATTTCTTTAACATTGTTGTAGAATATCTGTTTTTCTATTGCAATTTATTTTTCCTTTATTCATTTCCTATGTTGCAGGTTTCGGAAACAATTTCATTTTTTTTATTTATTTTGTACCATATTAATAGTTTTCAATTTAAATGTTTTTTGGTTTGTATTTTTTTAGTGGGTTGCTGAGTTTGTAGGACAGGAGTGGAGAAGTATTTTTACAAACATATATTTTGTAATTTGTCAATGTTCTTTAATTGTTAATTAGTTAATCAATTTAATAATTATGTATACTATGCGACTAATTATTTAATTAGTAGTTACTATTTTTCATTTGCGTTTAATATTTTTTGTATTAAGGAATAGCTGTAAGTGTTATGTGAATGTTCTATTTAGTTTTTCGGAATATTAATATTTTATGTATTTACGATTTATTTTTATTTTGGTGGGATGTTAGGTTTGTCGAGGAGTAAGGTCCAGAAGATTTTTAAACATACGTAACATTTTTAAATTAATGTTTAAATGATTAACTATTTTACTACCTGTGTTATTAAACATATTCTGGTAGGTTTATTGATATAGTTTGCAGCTATTTTCTATAAATTGTAATTGTTTTAGTTAAGAGTATTTTAAGTGCATTTCCTATTTTTATTGTATGGTTAAATAATTATAATTTGTAATTGCTATAGATATTAATCATTTTTCTAATATTCATGGGTTTCAAAGTAATACTTTTTACTATTGTTATTTTTAACCCCTTTAGCGCCATGGACGTAATGGTTACGTCCATGGCTGCGCTTGTGTGGCGCCATGGACGTAACCATTACATCTATATACTGGCCCTCGGGGGAAGTGCTAGCGTTCTCCCCGAGGGTCGTCACCCCACACCCCCAGGTCAGGGCTGGAAGGCAAATCACTTCCCCTGCCACCATTGACCTCATCAGCGATTGCGGAAGAGAAATGCTTAGCATTTCTCTTCTGCTCAGGAAGAGGGGGCCAGCAGAAACATGAAAGGAAAGGAAAGGCCTTTCCTTTCCTTTCATGTCTCTGCAAGCATTTCTGCTGCCCGATCGCGATGCGAAATGCCCACTAGACACCAGGGAATTTTTTTCTTTCTTTCTTTTTTCTTTCTTTTATGTTTAGGGAGCGACCCCTTCAGCAAGGGTCGCTCCCTGGGGGGCCAAATTGTTTCTAGGCCCTTTTTGCCCCCACGGGGAGAAGAAACCAATAGGCACCAGTGATTTTTTTTTTTTGTGTGGAAATGAACATAAGGGGAGCGGCCCCTTGGGCAAGGGCCGCTCCCCAGGGGGACAAATCATTTTTAGGCCATTTCTGCCCCTAGACACCAGGAATTATTTTTTTGTTGTTTTTTTTTTTCTTTTATGTGTGGGGAGTGACACCTTGGGCAAGGGTCGCTCCCTGGGGGCAAATTGTTTTTAAGCCATTTCTGCCCCCGGGGGGGGGGGTGCAGAAACCACTAGATACGAGGGATTGGTGTGTGTGTATGTGTGTGTTTTGTTTGGGGGGGCTGCCCCTTGGGCAAGGGTCGCTCCACATGGGGGCACATTACTGTTGGCCGTATCTGCCCCCCTTGGTGGCAGATCGCCCTATTTTTGGAAGGCCCATCTGCCCCCAAGGGGGGCAAAAAGCCCACCAGTAACCAGGGAACATTTTTTTTTCAAAATAAGAGGGTGGGAGATTGGCCATACCCCCACCCCAAATAAATGGGGCCAAAGTTGTTCTGCCACCCAGTGGGCAGATGGAGCAATTACCCCTGATCCACACCCCGGAGGAGCAGAAAGTCAACTAGATGGCATGGAATAAAAAAAAAACTAGTAGGGTGGTGACTACCAACCAGTATGGGCCTGGTCATGCCCCGTCCCCAACTGAAGGTGGTAACAGTCTTTCAGCTCTCCCCCTGCACAATACAACATTTTATCCCACGGCAAGCAAGAAGAAATTTGATTATTTTGGGTTTTGGTTTTACCTGAGAGCTTGGCAACTCTCAAAATCGTCCAACTTGGAATGGTGAGGGCTGCACTTTTTTTACTTTGAGACACTGCCATGTAGAAAAATCCACAAGACCCAGACACATCTGAAAACTAAACATCTGGTTGATTCCAGGTTGGTGTGCTTCACATGCACCCGCACCATTTTCTTACCCACAATGCCCTGCAAACCTCCAACTTTGCTGAAAATCACACATTTTTCCCACATTTTTGTGACGGAAACTTCTAGAATCTGCAGGATTCCACAAAATTCCTACCACCCAACATTGTCCCATCTATACCAATACAAATTCTGCTGCACTTGTCAGCCTAAAAATGTTTTTTTTCAAACTGTCCTCTTGGACCCGCTTTGGTTCCCCCTCAATTGCAACATGTTTTTGGCTCTTCCCTGTCCCAGGCACTTGGCCCACCTACACAGGTGAGGTATCATGTTTACTGGGAGACTGAGGGGAAGGTTGGGTGGTAGGAAATTTGTCCAGGTGCGGTGATCCCACTCAGAAATGTGGGAAAAGGTGATTTTTTTAGCTAAATTTGAGGTTTTCTGAAGGTTCTGGGTAAGAAATCATTGGGGGATCCACACAAGTCACACATCCCTGGACTCCCTCGGGTGTCTAGTATTCAGAAATGTCTGGGTTTGGTAGGTTTCCCTAGATTGCTGCAGAGCCCAGGACCAAAAACGCAGGTTGCCCCTTCCCCAAAAACAGGTCGTTTTGTATTTGATAATTTTGATGTGTCCAGATAGTGTGTTGGGGCATTTCCTGTCACGGGCACAAAGCCTACCCACACAAAGGAGGTATCATTTTTATCGGGAGACTTGGAGGAACGCTGGGTGGGAGGAAATTTGTGGCTCCTCTCAGATTCCAGAACTTTCTGTCACCGAAATATGAGGAGAAAGTGTTTTTTTTAGCCAGATTTTGAGGTTTGCAAGGGATTCTGGGTAACAGAACCTGTTCAGAGCCCCACAAGTCACCCCATCTTGGATTCCCCTAGGTCTCTAGTTTTAAAAAATGCACAGGTTTGGTAGGTTTGGTAGGCTGAGCTAGAAGCCAAAATCCACAGGTAGGCACTTTGCAAAAAACACCTCTATTTTCTTTGGGAATATGTGATGTGTCCATGCTGTGTTTTGGGGCATTTCCTGTCACGGGCACAAAGCCTACCCACACAAAGGAGGTATCCTTTTTATCGGGAGACTTGTGGGAACGCTGGGTGGAAGGAAATGTGTGGCTCCTCTCAGATTCCAGAACTTTTTGTCACTGAAATATGAGGGGAAAGTGTTTTTTTAGCCAAATATTGAGGTTTGTACAGGATTCTGGGTAACAAAACCTGGTGAGAGCCCCACAAGTCACCCCATCATGGATTCCCCTAGGTGTCTAGTTTTACAAAAAATGTACAGGTTTGCTAGGTTTCCCTAGGTGCCGGCTGAGCTAGAAGCCAAAATCTATATCTAGACACTTTGCAAAATACACATCAGATTTCAATGTAAAAATGTGATGTGTCCATTTTGCGTTTCCTGTCGCGAGCATCAGGCCTACCCACGCAAGTAAGGTACCGTTTTTATCGGGAGACTTGGGGGAACACAGAAAAGCAAAACAAGTGTTATTGTCTCTTGTCTTTCTCTATATTTTATCCTGTGCCCATTTTGGAAATACAAAGGTTCTCTTGATACCTATTTTTCACTCTTTATATTTCAGCAAATGAATTGCTGCATACCCGGTATAGAATGAAAACCCATTGGAAGGTGCAGCTCATTTATTGGCTGTGGGTAACTAGGGTTCTTGATGAACCTACAAGCCCTATATATCCCTACAACCAGAAGAGTCGAGCAGACGCAATGGTATATTGCTTTAAAAAATCTGACATTGTAGGAAAAAGTTACAGAGTAAAACGTAGAGAAAAATTGCTGTTTTTTTTCACCTCAATTTCAATATTTTTTTTATTTCTGTTGTTATTTTCTGTAGGAAACCCTTGTAGGATCTACACAAAATACCCAATTGTGTCTACTTTTCGGAAATGTTTAGGTTTTCTGGGATCCAGCATTGGTTTCACACCCCTTTCTGTCACTGACTGGAAGGAGGCTGAAAGCACAAAAAATCATTAAAAATGAGGTAAGTCCCAGTAAAATGCCATAATTGTGTTGAAAAATTGGGTTTTCTGATTCAAGTCTGCCTGTTCCTGAAAGCTGGGAAGCTGGTGATTTTAGCACCGCAAACCCTTTGTTGATGCCATTTTCAGGGGTAAAAACACAGGCCTTCTTCAGCAGCCCTTTTTTTCCCATTTAAAAAAAAAAATAATTCTTGGTCTCCTTCAGCGTCCCAGTCTGGGTACCGCTAGAATCCCTAGGATGCTGGAAAAAAAGGACACAAATTTGGTGCGCGTAGCTTATGTGGACAAAAAGTTATGAGGGCCTAAGCGCAAACTGCCCCAAATAGCCAAAAAAAGGCTTGGCACCTGAGGGGGGAAAGGCCTGGCAGCGAATGGGTTAAAAGGTTTTAAAACTATATTATTGCAATTGTTATTAATTGTAATTTTTACATTAGTCTTACCTGGATTGTTTGGAGATATCAAGTTGTTTATTATTAAATTAGTGAAATTATTTTCATCTGCTTTACTGTTTAGTGTTAATAGCAAGTCTCTCCAAAGTGTAAACATTTTCTTAAATGTTTTCTATTTTTATCTTTGGGGAACTACTTATTATGATTCATCAAAAGTTCTACACTTTCCCTAATATTGCTTAGATTTGAGTGTGAATAGTAAATCAAACCCCTCTAGAGTCTCAAACTTTCCCCAGTGTTGCTGAAGGCTGAAGGGGAACAGTCAATTTCACCCCTCCAGAGTCCACCACATTCCCCAGTGTTGCTTGGGTTGGAGATGGAATATTAAATCTGACACCTCTGAACCCAACACTTCCCCCAATGTTGTTTAGGATGGAGTGGGAATAATAAGTCTGACTCCTACAAAGTCCAAACACCTTCCCCAAAGTTGTCTAGGATGGAATGGATGAAGACTCTAAGTAAATCACAACTATCCAGAATCCAACACTTTCCACAGTTTTGTCAGGTGTTAGGTGGGAGTGTGAATAGTAAATCTGAGCTGACAAGCTCTTGTTGACGCACCTGTGCCAAGTGAGTGGTACAGAGAATTGAGAAGACTTTGGGCCACATTTCCAGCACCCCCCAATACAATGTGTTGATCCCTAATTAAGGACAGTAGACCTGAAACACATGTCTAGAGATAGACAGCACTGACTACCCCAACAAACTGCTATTGAAGTTAATGTTACCATGCACCTGCACTGCATTTTTCATAATACACGGGGGAACTGAGTGTTGGAATCTGAAACAGAGTGCCCCCACCCTCCTTTTATATTCCCATTATTAGGTTGGAATTGGATTAGAAACTCTGACTACTCACCAGTCCAACACGTATTTTTTTAGATTGGGGAGGAAAAATGTGATCTGAAGCTTCGAAAGTCCAACATTTTCCTCGGCATTGTTTAGGCTGGAGTAGGAATAAATAATGTGAACCCTCCAAAGTCCAATTCTGGTTAATTTGGAGTGTGAGCAATAACTCTAATCTTTGACCTGACAAATTTTAATATTAGTCATTCTGTTTTCCTAGATTTATTTTAATGAAACACTTTCTTATAATATAAAATTATTTCGACAATAGAAATAGAAACAAATGTTGGCATTTTAACATTTATGTAATAAATATAACATATCTAATGCTCTTTTACTATAAATGTATTTTTGCACAAATAAAATAATATAATTACATTTATAATTTGTACTATTTTTCATCTGTTATAAAACCAAGTATAAATATAGGTTTGACATAACATTTTTTTAAATATTTATTAATATATAATAATATATTTTTAGTTTACTTGGTAATATGTATTCATATATTTCCATTATTTCCCATAACTTTTAAATTTTAACAATGTTTTCTAAATATTTTTGCTCAAAATATTATTCTTTTCGTGTTTAAAATTATTAATAACTATTTTCTCCCATTTCTTAAAAGCATTATTTTTGTATTCAATTTTGGTCACCATTGGCAATGGACTACCCTGTCCACCAAGCTCTGAATTAGACACTATATGTCTTTTAATATTGTTCCTGTTGAGGGTGAGAAACATGTGAATTCTTCCCTTATCTTGCACAACACTTCAGACTTGCACTTCTGCTGTGTTTGAAAGGAAAATATGCTCTTTAACTTTTTCTACTTGGTCATGAACTGTGGTTGCCTTCCCCTAGCAGCTGTCTGGGTGTGAAGGATTTATTGGGGAGATGTTGATAGCTAACCAGCAAAGCAATTCTTTCAAAGGCTTTCATTGTTTTTTTTATTTTTTATTTTTATCTCATGACTCTTATTTTGTTGCTTTCTAGTTGATGGTTTTATTCTTTTTTGCCCATCCATCTAGTCTTTAGTCTCCGGTGGAGCATAGTCCGCCTACCAATTCTCCGACTTGCTCCTTTTTTTCTAAAGTGCCTTAATTCCGTGAACTTTTTTTCCTTTTTCTAAAAGCACTACATGAGAGTTCATATTTTTATCCCATCCTGTGTTTTCCACTTTTATCAGCAATTTTTTTTTCATAATATTGTAAAAGTTCTACTTTAAACACCTTTTGCCTTCAAGCAAATCTGAGTGCATTTACCTTTTTATACAGACTCACCCTCGCACTTGCTCTCCAATTCACTATCAGTTCTTAACCATTTTATCAAGGGCCTTTCCTGTACTTCTATGTGCACATTTAATTTCTTACCACAATCATTATTTAAAAAAACCTAAATCACCATTTTCTTAAGCATTCCATCAGAGTGCATGTGTTTTTACCATCCAGCTTGTTTTCCCACTTATCTCAGCACATTTATATTCATAGTATAATACAATTTTCATTTTCCACAACTTTCCCTTCGAGATGCTGTTATGTAAACTTTCACTTTCATACTGCTTCGTCCTTTAAGCTCCTTCATATGCACCTTAACCCCATATTGTTTGTCTCTTTTTCATTCACCTCCACCCCTTCACGAAGCTCTATCTCTGCTTGCCTCGTCCCAACATCTTCAGTTTTGGTTCCTCTTACCCACATCTTCCATGTTGCTTCCCCAGCACACCCCTGTGTTGCTTCCGCATGTCCTCTGTGATCCTCTTCCCACCTTGCTGTTGCTTCTCTGTAATTGTGCCTTCTTTGTTCTTTCCTCCATCTGCATTCTTTCTCTGACCTGCTCATATTACTTTTTTTGTGTACTGGTCCAACTCAGATTGTTAAAAAAAAAACAAAAAAACACTTGCATCACTTTGCAGGTGTGCATGCTTAGTGTGTGCCTACAAAATGTTGCATCTGGCTGTATGTGCTTTTTGTCTGTTCATTAGCCATGCTGCACAGCATTTATGATGCTGTACAGCATGGATAAACCCACTGACACAGCCAATAATTCCAACCGATGAGACCTATTGGCTTTCCCAGTGCTTATTTTAATTAAAGCTCTATTTCTATTTTAACTGCTTTGTCTTTATCTTTGATTGATTAAAGTCGAGGTAGCAATTTTTTTTTTTAATCTTACATGGAAGATGTTAATTAATTTTTTTAATATGCATTTAATTGAATGTGATTTTTATAAACATTTAATTTAATTTAATAGAAGGTTATTCGCTTTAAATATTTTTGGGAATTTATTTTTCAGTATTTAGGTGGTCATTATGAATATGGCGGTAAACACCGTCGGCCGCCATGGCGATGGGGAACAGAAGACCTCCATTGGCGGTGAACAGAAATCCGCCATATAAAGATGCCAAAAACATAAATCACCAAAAATTCTGCTACCACCATCCACCGCCAGGGCCTTGTCGGGGGAAAGGCTGCACATCCCACTCTGCCACAGCCAAGCAGACAAATCCCCGCCCTCCAAATAATGATGCACAAATCACCGCGACGGTTAGTGGATGTCGAACGACCATTGGCGGTACAGACCGCCACGGCCAGCAATGGGACCCAACAGCAATAAAAACACATTGGCAAGTTTGAAACCCTCACACCTGACACACATCCACAAAACTATAAAACACTGACAGACACAACCCACAATCCTTTGCATCGCCAATAGGACAACTGAGACTGACAACACAACACGCAGACACTGAATGCAACATCACACAACTCACTCACCCAACTGTAGTGTGGTTAGTTTTACGTATTCATTGCGCTTTAGCTTCAGGCTTTAGGCCTTTGTGCACTTTGCCCTGAATATATTTTATTCATTTGCTGACAGCTTAGAGCCTCTGTGTACTTTGCTCTACATGCTTTTTATTAGGCTTCGTACTGTTATTTTTCAAATAGCCAGTTCTACGGTGTTGTTTTTTATTCATATCACACTGTTTTGCCTACTTCAGCACTGGAGTTCTCCATAACATATTTACTCTGTGCTTCAGTCAAGGATACAGTCTGGTACATTGCCGATAGACGTGGTAAGAGTTTAGACTCGGCATTCCTGCGTAGGGACATTTTGTGATCACGATGACATGTTAGTTATAAAATCACTTCCTTGTCCCAATACACGCAAGAGGGAGATTCCGACCAGGGAACCACAACTTGACGCTAACTGCCTCGTTGCAGATGCTGAACCAAGATCACAGGTCTTTGCTCAGGTATGAGGGCTGATGTCTCCACAGTGATTCTAATAGGCAAGCTAGAAGCTTAACATGCTGTGCTCTAGATAGAACAAGCAGAGGGAGAGTAGAAACTGTTTGACAATATGATAGCTTTGTTTTTATGTTTTACTCTCCTGGTAACTATTACAATCCTACTGTGTTGTATCGTTCTGGTTATTGCGGCTCACGCCTTAATATCTAAAATACAGTCGTTTTATTAAAACATTATATAAAACTTATACTGTCTTTGTCATTTGTATATGAGATCATATTGGAAATAAGAGAGTTGGTTTGGATCTGAGTAACCACGACTTCCCTGAGAAGTTCCAAAGATGTCATGCGCTCGGCTGCCAAATCATTCCTTCCACATGGGAGAAATGAGGCACTGCTAGTTAGCCGGAGCAAAAACCGGATTTAGGGTGACAGAGTTCTTTACACGTGGGTCAGACTCAGTCCCCCACACCGTTATAGATCCTGCTACCTAGAAATCCAGTAGTCTCATTTAGAATAATGAGAGCCCACGCGACATGGCGCCGCCAACGATTGGTCTGGCTCTTATGATTGGGTCCGACTGACTCTCTTGGTCTCATATATATTTTGACTCCTCGGTTCCGTATACGGAGACGTCCGTGGGGCTGAGGGTTTCCGCCGCCACGGCATAGGTGCTTCCTATTGCTTAGTGGTTGGTTGTTCAAACTTGAACTTTGAAAGGAAAAAACCCCGATATTGGTGTGCCTTCTCTGACCTGCAGCCGTTTTTTATAAAATGGCGAATCCTAATGTAGTGAACATAGCAATTAATATGCGACATCCGCTCACGGGACATCTGATGACACATGGACTGACAGTCCAGGGGGGTCCAGTCACTTTTGTGGTGGACGCCCATGCAGCCTATAGAACGGAACTTTTTTATTCTTGGGTCGCATTTCCAGCAGTGGATGGGGGAACAAATACTTTTCACGAATACACAGTTGCGAATGTCCCTGGACAATACAGGGCTTACGCTTATTTAGAAATACCTCTATCTTATCAAGAACACCATAATTGGCTTGATGGCGCCCTCCCACACTCAATAGCACAAGTTAGGTTAGGTTAGGTCCACTGAGTAATGATGGTCCTACCTGGCCTTTATTGGCTACATTGACGATGTGTTTGCCGTACGGGATGGTTCCTCCGGTGGACCTTTGTAATACCTGGGGCACGGTGTTTGCCGCGCTCTACACTACGGCACACGGTACACCGACATTAGCAAATTTACCGGACGTACTTAAACAGATTCAGGATGAATATGGGGCTGCCCCTGCCTTGGATTTGGGCATGCAGTTGCTGGGCAATTTTGCCACAGTTTCTTCTATTATTTTGAGTAATCTCAAAGGAGAGGCAGTAGCACTAGCAGTGCGTATGTGTCTTCAGGATGTACCGCTGCTTAATCAGGAGGGGGAGCTTCCGAGAATAATAGCGGAAACATATTCTAGTATTGGTCGTGATAGCCTAGGGGCTAGACCACAAAAACCCCAGTTACAGGGTAAAAATAATAAAGAAAATGCTAAACAGCAACAACCTGAGGGTTCGAAAAAGCGCTGGGAAAAGAAACAGCAAACACCGAAGAATGATGGTGGGCAGTCTCCGCAACCGGAGACCCCGCAGAATAAGTATAATCTCAGGAATAGGGATACTTTGAAGACGCCTGATAGATATCAATATACTGATACACGCCAATCTCGTTCCTTTCAGGACTCCTCGGAAAAGAGAAGTGAGAGAGGTGGGCGGTCAGAGCGGAGGACGGAGTACGTGAAACCGAGACAGGATTCACAACGCTCAGCGGAGGTTTCTATTAAACAAGAAGAGAAACCGCTGCAACAGAAACAGCAATTTAAAAAGAAGAAAGTGGCAGCTGTCTCAGTTAGACATGCTGCTCAAGAAGAGAGTTCTCTTGACGAACAAGACATGGGCGTTAGCACTGTTAGACAGCGCGGCAGAGGTCACAATAGTTCGCCGGAGTCTTCTAGAGCATCTGGAGGTGAAAGCAACTGATGACTTCATACAAGTCGAGACGGCGGATATGCGTGTCTCTGATCCTGATAGAGTATATGAAGTGACTCTGCGATTGGAAGGGGACATTGACCGTGTTATAAACACCATTTTTTGGGACCATGTGGTAAAATCATATGATGTTCTGTTGGCCGAGCAAGATTGGCCACCTGACTTTGTTCGCGACTGTCCAGTTGGGGAGGAGGTTATTACACCTTCCTTCTCACCACTTGTTCCGAGAGAACTCGCGGAGTCCTATAGTAAATCATGGGCTCTAGCACAGGCTCCCGCCTTGTATAGAAATAACGTGGGGTGGGACAGGCAATCACCTTATCATGTAATTCCGATAAAGGGCGAACCTCTGCCACAACCGCAATATCCTATCAAATTTGAAGCTAGGGCATCGGTTAGGAAAATTCTTACACAATTGGATTATCAGGGTGTAATTGAGCCCTGTGTCTCGCCGATGAATAATCCCTTGTTTCCAGTTGCTAAACCGGACCATTCCTATAGGATAGTGGTGGATTACCGACATTTGAATAGTCATACACGCACATATGCAATACAGAATTCACACAGCGCAGCGCTCATGAATAATATAGTGCGTAAAAAATATAAGACAACATTAGATATCTCGAATGGATTTTTCTGCCAGAATATAGCGCCCGAGAGTCGGGACTATACCTGTTTCAGTGCGTTTGGCTCTCAGAATTTTTTTTGTCGTTTGCCTCAGGGGTATAAGAATAGCCCAGGACTGTTTTCGGCTCGTGTAACTGAAATGCTGCATCAGTTCGACCCTGAAGCATTATCATATGTTGATGACATATATCTGACAGATGATGAGATTCTGCAACATCTAAGGCGCGTATCGCGCATTGTTGTGGGGTTTGCTGATATTGGCTATAAGTTTAATTTTAAGAAATCAAAGATTGCCTTCCTCAGCGTCATTTTCCTGGGATATGAGTTATCGAGTGAGGGCAAGAGCCTAGCACCACATTTTTTGGAGAAATGTGCTTTATTGCAGCCTCCTAATACGGTTCGGAAGCTCCAGTCATTGTTGGGGTTTCTGAATTTTGGCAGAACTTACATTCCTGATTATGCAACGCGTATAAAACCCTTATACGAGTTGATTCGCCCGAATTTTTCGAGTAAATTTTGGACGATTGAACATACACACATACTGCGAGAATTACAGAGTGATCTTTTAGCAGTTAAACACTTACACACACGGGACAATAAGACACATTTAGTGATCAGGGTAATACCTGAGGCTGTTGGGTTTACTTATGTCACCTTTAATGAGGGGGAGACAGTCCCGATTGCATACAAGTCTCACTTGTATTCTGCTGCAGAACAACGTTTTGCACAGACTGAGAAAATTCTCACTGCAGTACAGATGGCTGTTATTAAAGAAAGACCGCTGGCCCAGGGTCAACGCATCGTTGTCGTTTCCCCAATTCCGGCCTTAGAGGCAGTTACGAAAGCGAGTGTTCCAAATTCGAAAGCTTTACACCCGCGATGGATACAATGGGCTACGTCTTTGACAGCCACTGATGTAGATTATGTATTTGACCCTAAACTGCAGACTCAAGAATTTCTTCAATACGAAATAGAATACCCTGTTCCTGCTGGTACATTGCCTATTGACCAATATGAAGTGGTCATGTATACTGATGGCTCTGCGCAACCAGCGGTTGGGACTAAACAACAGTATTCTGCTGCATGTGCGGTGGTGAGCGGCACTATGGAGGGGGAAGTGTTCTGCCCCCGACATACTTATACTAAAACCTTGGGAGATTGCACGGCACAGCTGGCTGAGCTCAAAGCTCTATTGTTAGAGTTGGAGCACGCGGATCCGGCACTTTTAACCTTGCTGGTCTGTGACTCCTACTACTGTGTGCAGTCTTTCAACAAATATTTACACTATTGGAAGATGAATGGGTTCAGAGATTCTAAAGGCAACACCATTAAGCATAAAATGTTGTGGGGTAAGGTTGCGGATCTGAAGGAAACGCTTCCTAATGTCCATGTTGTGCATACACTTGGACACCAGCGCGTTGGAATACACGTTGCTGGGAATACTTTGGCTGATGAAGCCGCGAAATCGGCAGTGGCTGTCGCCACTGTGGCCGCAGTGACTCATTCGAGTTCCAAACCAGACACAGAAATTTCAGCTGCCATAAAGGCTACGGCTGATGGCACGCCTTTTCCTAAAGGATTTCCTTCAAAATATAGTTACTGCTTGAATAGTGTGCTAAATGCTACTGTTACAATTCCAGGCATTGGTGTACGTGAAATTCCCAATAAAATTGAGAGACCTCGATTGATTTCTGCAGCACATGAGGGGGTGGCTTTTGCACATGCTGGGGTGGCTGCCACAATTTCACTTTTACAGGCTCGTTACTGGTGGCCTGGTCTCTATAAAGAGACGAAGCAGTATGTCCTTTGTTGTGACGTTTGTCAGCAAATTAAAGCATCGTCGGCTAGATGCCCGCAGCAGACGCCCCTTCTGATTTCAAACAAACCATTACAGTGTGTGTACTTGGATCATTGTGGTCCGCTGACACCAGATAGTGCATACAAATATATATTGGTTGCTGTAGATTCGTGCTCCAGATTTGTATGGGTATGGCCACAACGCTCGGCTGACGCTCAAACTGTTATTAAAGATTTGCGCATCTTTGTCGATATATTTGCAGTTGCGGCTTTTCATTCGGACCAGGTCCCTGCTTTTGCCTCTAAGGTATTCAGGGACACCATGGCTTCGTTGGGAGTCCAACTCCAATTCTCGTCTCCATTTCATCCCGAGGGAAATTCAGTCGTGGAGCGTTTAAATCGTGATTTAAAGCAGTCCTTAACGGCCAGAGTTATAGGTACGGGTAGTGGTTGGCTAGCCCACCTATATGGAGTACAGAGAGCACTTAATAACTTGCCTAGAAGGTCACTGGGGGGTCGTACTTCATATGAGTGCCTGTTTGGAACACAAATGTATGTTCCTGATCTAGATGGTCCTGGTGTGGAGGCGGCAGATACGCCCTTTGACATAAATGATCGTGTCACTGTTTTGCAGGATTTACAACAATTCCGTGAAGATAACTCTTCTGCCAGTGCTGCCTCCTCAGGAATTAAGGATGAGCCAGTAACACCTACTGGTTGGATACCCAGGATTGGGGATCTAGTGCGTGAAAAGGTCGCAGTTAAAAAAGAATTTGGTCCTTCTTATCGAGAACCTGTCCCTGTGTTAGGGGTGAGCGGCACTAGAACTGTGATTTTACCGCCGCTGCGAGGGGCCAAAGGAAATCGCTTTGTTTCCATTGATAATGTCAAGTTACAACATGTGGCCGATTCTGCACAGCAGACCAAGAGGGACACCCAGTAGTTCCGGAATCCCTCTCACTACTGGGGAAGAAGTCCCGCTGCAGGTGATTTTCACCGACACTGTTTCCTCTCCGAGCTTGGGGAGGGTGGATGATGATCTTGCGATTGTTCCACCGACGACGATTAATATGGAATCTTGTGATCAAATTGCTGTACGTTCTACAGACGTTTCTGAACATGTGGTTTGTAGCATGCCACGGCGAGAGCCTCTATCTGCTTCTTCGTTCACAGTTGCACCTTTTGCTAGAACTGCTTCTGGCTGCTTCAACGACGCTGATAATGATGGGTCCGGCTCCTCGTCCTCGATGTCTTCTGTCCACGGTCCACGACGGCTGCTGGGATGGCTTAAACGAACATATTTTGTTTTTCCTTGGAACTATTTTTGGCTGTTTTTGGCCGTGATTACTATTTTATTATGGTTGGGATTTGTGGTTACTTTTTTTCTGATAATACATGGTCATTTTCTTCCTGATCGATCTGACATTGACCACGTGGAGACTGTGTTGAAACCGCATTTTTCGTCTCATATGGTTCGAAGAGACTTGTCCACAGTGAACATTTCTGCTATACCAGTTCCGGATGGAATTGTGTGGGATAAAGTAATGTTTGATATATATGGTCCCACTGAATTGATTCAAATACCGTATGTCCTCAAATTATCAATGAATGATATTGTTGTACCTGGCATTGTTTCTGATGATTGGGATGTGAAGACTGTAGATTCTATGCTAACGGATTTGCAATATTATACTGTCTATGACGATGAAGATGCTTACCAGTTTAGAGATAATCATGGTGACATGTTTTGTTACAACTATTATGGACACCACTTTATTCATAAAGCTAGTAGCCCTAAGCCCATGTTTAATTATGTGCAATGGGAACATTGCTCGACTCCTCCACAAGGGAGTTCAAAAACGTATTATGAAAAATTTGCATATTTTGCTGGGCATGATCCACGTAATGCTAGGTCCTACTATTTTAAAGTTACACCGTATTCTAATAAGCAAATGTTATTGACCGATACTAAATTACTGTATTCCAATTTGTTTGTATCTAAACTGTCGGTCGAGGGATATGAATACTGGTTCAAAACTGTTGACTTGAAAAGTGTTTGGGGTACGAAAAATTGGCAAATGCAAGGCAGGGACACGTTATTTAGAGCATGTATTATCCCTGTGCAGATGATTTTCCTCAATGACACAGTACAACAGACTAGCTGTTTGGGCTTAGCGACGATTAGGGAGTTGACTTTGCCTAGTATACCTGTCCCTTCTAAATTAAAAAATTGGCAGCACTATGTGAATGCTACTTTCAGTGACTTTACACATTGGGTCCAGAATGGTACGCTTAACATTTCATTGTTACATCCAGGCGGGTGGTTATTATGGCCTGTAGACACTAATATGTGTCATCAACGTTTTGTCAGGGGGGTTCAGGACTAGTAGGGCAGACCCTCGTTACGTTTCACCAGAACATGCTGATGTTATAACTACATACAGTGTGGGGAAGCTTTGTCAGCAATGGTTGAAGTCATCCACGCTGGATGCAGTTAAGTCACATCTCACGTTACTGTCTAATAATACTGATTTACAAGATTTTTTGTCAGGTCCCCAAGTACCACGGAAGAAAAGGTTCTTATACAAGGTTTATAATGAGATTTGGAAGCTTTCACAACAAGAGGCTGCAGCCCGGTTGAGGCAGATTGATCAAGAAAATCTGATGCAGACTTTGGGGGTCATTCTGACCCCGGCAGTCTTAGACCGCCGGGGCCAGGGTCGGCGGGAGCACCGCCGACAGGCCGGCGGTGCCCCGCAGGGCATTCTGACCGCGGCGGTAAAGCCGCGGTCAGACCGGCAACACTGGCGGTCTCCCGCCAGTGTACCGCCGCCCGTTTGAATCCTCCAAGGCGGCGCAGCTAGCTGCGCCGCCGAGGGGATTCCAACCCCCCCTACCGCCATCCAGTTCCCGGCGGTCCGCCCGCCGGGAACCGGATGGCGGTAGGGGGGGTCGCGGGGCCCCTGGGGACTGCAGGGGCCCCCGTAAGAGGGCCCCTACGAGTATTTCACTGTCTGCTTGGCAGACAGTGAAATACACGACGGGTGCAACAGCACCCGTCGCACCTTCCCACTCCGCCGGCTCGATTACGAGCCGGCTTCATCATGGGAAGGACGGTTTCCCCTGGGCCTTTTGGAGGCCGCCCGCCAGCCCAGGGGAAACCTCAAAATACCCACCGCGGTCTTCCGACCGCAGTACGGTATTTTGGCGGCTCCCGCCGGGCGCGCGGTGACCGCGCCCAGCGGGAGTCAGAATGACCCCCTTTGTCTGTTGTTGATAATGGCATGCATACCCTTTCTGAACGTGTTTACACGATTGACAGCATTGTTTCCTCTGCCATTGACATTATTAAATCGGACATGTCTTCTTTATATCATGGGCAGAGTCAGACGCGGTCCATCATGCAGCTGGGTTGGACTCTTCAGACCTTGAAGGCGGGTCGCGTTCCATGGCAGCACGTTCGTGCCAGAGAGATCTTTATCTCTTTTAATTTGACTCGTCAACAACAACTGATGGCTAAAAAGGAAGCGACATATGTTATGTTAAATATTGAGAAATTAGAGAAACTGCCTTTCACGGTAGCTGAGATTCCGTCAGCTGAATGGTTGATCCATGGGGTTATTAATTTGCCTATCTGTACTTTGCAATTTACTTCGTGTTTGAAGCACATTCCGGTGGGTAGATATGAACTATTGGGAGACAGTTACATACACGAGGTGTGGGACCTTCCCTTTCAGTACAGATGTGTTAATGGTTTGAAGGAGGTTTTTCTTAGCGGCAGCGAATGCGAAGCTTCTGTCAGCCATTCAATGGTTTGTAAACAGCTGTCCTTGCACGGGGCGTGTAACGCTTCGATTGCTAACTTAGCTTGTTATCTGAAGGGAGTTCCAGTCCCGGTTATTAAAAACACTTTCCAGGTGCTTTCTAACGGCAGTTACATTGTTCTTAACAGCGAACGCTGCAGTGGCTTGCGTGCCGGAATAGTTAACATCGTCGTTGTCAACAAGGCTGTTACGTGCTGTGGGAATGTGTTGTTTCCCCCCACTCAATTTAGGGAGGTAGCAGACATCTGGCCTCATATTGCTACTTCCAAGGTTGATTTCGACAAGTTGAGTCGGCTAAAAGCTTTATTGTTTCAAAAGCATGTGGCCCTTACATCTGCTAGCGAGACCTACGCACTTCAGGTGGCGAGGTCATCGGCGGAGATACAGTCCCTTTTGAATACAAACTTTCCAAATCACTTCGGTGAACTTGTGGGACGTATATTTAATGCATCCAGCACTGCTGGTATTGCACATTTTTTCAAAGTCGTTGGTGTTGGTTTTGCTCATACCTTCTCTTCCATATTCGGTTTGATACCTTCGGCTATACTTTCTATTTTCGGAAGCATTTTTGGGGGTTTCCCGATTACTTTGGCTTTATTAGCTGGAGTCTTGCTGTTGTTGCTATTTTTTCGCAATGGCTGTCCTGTCACGACGAGATCCTGTATTGCTGCTCCCATCAGCGCAGCTGTGTCGTGAACGCGTGATGCAGCATTTTGGAGCGACACTCCTGGGACATTTGGAGTGCGACTGGTCTCTGTCATTCAGACCGGTTTTGGATTGTGTGCAACCCGTGTTTCGATGCCTTTGGTGCTCATTTGAACATGCACCGGCTTTCTGTCTCTTATTGCAGCGCCCTCCAATGGTCGATACTGATCTGTTGATGTTCCCGATTAGGGCTCATTCTCAGACTTGTGTACTACGGATACGTTTGCTTCGTGAGGCAGTTTATGAGATTCCCTTCCTGGAGGAAGATGGTATTGTCTCTTTCATAGGCCCTGCACGGGGTGCCGCCCTGAATGGTTTTGGGGCTTTGGATCACACCTGCTCCATGGTACTTTGTGGCGTGGATCTTCCGATATTGACATATATCGAAGTGGAGGAACTCCTGCGTTCTATTGCTTCTATCTGACGATTGGATTTTTTACGAAATTGACACTATATTGAATTTGGCTTTATGGTCACGTGTTACCTAAATTTATGACTTTGTTGTCTTCTCACCTTGTCGAAATAAGTTTTTTAGGTATTGTTTATATTTAGGGCATCCTTTTATATTATTGGAACCACTTGCTACCGACAAGGGGAGGGTGTAGTGTGGTTAGTTTTACGTATTCATTGCGCTTTAGCTTCAGGCTTTAGGCCTTTGTGTACTTTGCCCTGAATATATTTTATTAATTTGCTGACAGCTTAGAGCCTCTGTGTACTTTGCTCTACATGCTTTTTATTAGGCTTCGTACTGTTATTTTTCAAATAGCCAGTTCTACGGTGTTGTTTTTTATTCATATCACACTGTTTTGCCTACTTCAGCACTGGAGTTCTCCATAACATATTTACTCTGTGCTTCAGTCAAGGATACAGTCTGGTACATTGCCGATAGACGTGGTAAGAGTTTAGACTCGGCATTCCTGCGTAGGGACATTTTGTGATCACGATGACATGTTAGTTATAAAATCACTTCCTTGTCCCAATACACGCAAGAGGGAGATTCCGACCAGGGAACCACAACTTGACGCTAACTGCTTCGTTGCAGATGCTGAACCAAGATCACAGGTCTTTGCTCAGGTATGAGGGCTGATGTCTCCGCAGTGATTCTAATAGGCAAGCTAGAAGCTTAACATGCTGTGCTCTAGATAGAACAAGCAGAGGGAGAGTAGAAACTGTTTGACAATATGATAGCTTTGTTTTTATGTTTTACTCTCCTGGTAACTATTACAATCCTACTGTGTTGTATCATTCTGGTTATTGCGGTTCACACCTTAATATCTAAAATACAGTCGTTTTATTAAAACATTATATAAAACTTATACTGTCTTTGTCATTTGTATATGAAATCATATTGGAAATAAGAGAGTTGGTTTAGATCTGAGTAACCACGACTTCCCTGAGAAGTTCCAAAGATGTCATGCGCTCGGCTGCCAAATCATTCCTTCCACATGGGAGCAATGAGGCACTGCTAGTTAGCCAGAGCAAAAACCGGATTTAGGGTGACAGAGTTCTTTACACGTGGGTCAGACTCAGTCCCCCACACCGTTATAGATCCTGCTACCTAGAAATCCAGTAGTCTCATTTAGAATAATGAGAGCCCACGCGACACAACCACACAACAGCACGCTTACCAATATCCACACAACACACCACCCACAACACACACCATGGCACCCACTAAGCACCCACCCTTCACAGATAGGGAGCGAAGAACAATGGTGGATAGATACTCAAGGTCGAGCCACAAATCTTCGGGGCACAGGTCCAGCACACACCCATCGCCAGGAAGATGGAGTTATGGCAGACTATAGTAAACAAGGTCAAAGCAGTGGGAAACCATCCATGCACGAGGGATGACATCCGCAAGAGATGGAATGACCTGCAAGGGAAGGTGACGTCCATGGCATCGAGGCACAACATTGTGGTCCAGGAGACTGAGGGAGGACCCCCACATACACCCCCCGAATACACTGACTGGGAGGAACAGGTACTGGCCATCCTGCACCCTGACGACCTCACTGGGCTCACTGGAGGAATATCCACCACACCTGTAATGTATTCACCACCTCATCCCTCCAACTACCACCAGGACCACAGCCCACCCTTGCCACAATCACTACATCCAGTCACCTTGCATGCCCACAAACCCACCAACAGGCCAACATCCCTCCCCCTGTTCACAGCCACCCACCTGTGCAAGGTATCACAATGGCACTACACCACCCACAATGCACCACCACATCCTATGAAAAATGCAATGGCAACCCCACAAAATGTCCCTGCATGGCCCAACAGGGGAGGAAACTGCACATAATAGGCCATAGCTATGCATCCTCATCCGTACTAGTAAATGTAACATACTTGTCCATTCCCCTCACAGGCACCACCACCCATGCCACACTGATGGAAAGGCAAAGGAGCAACAGGGCCCCACATGGAGACAGAGGCACCACTCAGGGCACTGGAGAGGGAAGTGTGGACAGTGAGGAATACCCTGGCCCATCACACAGTCCTGGACTGTCACCCTCCAGCAGCCCCACCCAGGACACCACTGATACCCCTACCACCCAACCAGCAACATCAGCACATGCCAAACGACCCCACACCAGTATATCCAGGCCACAGACTGGTGAAACACAAGTACAGAGGCCAGAGTAACGACCTACTAACAGGCAGGGTGACGATGGCCCCAGTACAAGTGGCACCGCCAGACCTGCGCAGGGGACACAGGCACAGCGGGCTAGGCCCAGTGGGAGGGTATCAGTGGCCCAAGGAGGAGGCCAAAGGATCAATGCTGCAGCCCAGGAGGTGATCTTTGAGGTCCTGGGAGCATACCATCATATCCAGGACAGGATGGGCCAGATCCTGGCCACCCTCGAATAGAGTCAAACTTTGCAGATAGCCCAATATCAAGAGACCATGGAGCAGTGGAAACAACTCAATGCCACCATGGCCACTCTAGCAGGGGTGCTGCAGGACCACCACCCAACCCAGCCTGAGACCCCCACAAACCAGGAAGCCCATACCACTGACCAGGACACAGACCAGCCATCAACCTCAGCAGCAGCAACTGGACTGGTGGCACTGGCAAAGGACACACAGGAGACCAACACCTCTACCCGTGCAGCCCAGCACCAGACATTGAAACAGTGCCTCAGACCCAGATATGGCACAGGAACTCCTGCCAAGACCAAGGCCCCCTCAAAGAAGTGAGTTTGACCTGAACTGTCTCCCAAGTATGCCTCTGTGCTACCATCCTCACCGGTCAGTAGCAACTCAACAACTTGCAAGGTACAGATGGACCTATACCCACTGCCACCAATTGCTGAGCCCATGTACCTAGTATGGACATCCACCATTAGCCCACTCCCTATCACTGTAAAGCACAACAATGCACTCCTGACACCAAATAAAACTCATGTACACCAATTCCTATGTCCCCTGTCATTATGTTGAATTAATTGTAAGTGAGAATACATTTGCCAGTCAATTCCATTCTCAGACCTTTATTGCAGGAATGGCACCCCACACACAGCATTGTGTGGAGTAAACAGAAATGTACACCATGTTTCTTTTCATGGCACCTTACATTTATGTAACAGTTTCAATGACTACAGGCCACACATCCCCATAGTGAATAAATCAGACAGACATTATGCAGTGCTGACAACATCATCAGTGAACAGTACCTCTTGTCACTGGAAGTATAGTTGGATCTGTGGGCTCCTGGAGTGGACATCATCCCCCGCTTGATCCTCACCATCACTCTCATCCCATCTTAGAGGAAGCAAGTCTGGATATACAGCACCCTCCTCCTCCTGTAGGGGGATACATATCCTCACAGACACGTTGTTCAGCATGCAGCAGGCCACCACTATTCTAAACACCTTCTCAGAGCCATAGCACAGGGAACCCCCAGTGAGATTAAGGCAACCAAATCTAGCCTTCAGGAGACCTATAGTGCACTCTATCACCTTCCTAGTACATCCATGGGCCTCATTGTAATTCCTCTCTGCATCTGTCCTAGGATTCTTCACTGGTGTCAGGAGCCAATGCATGTTGGGGTAGCCCGAATCACATGCAAAAGTGGTTGAAACAGGGCTGTAACACTCTTCCATTACTTGCAGACAGCTTGGCTGTCAGCTATGTACAGAAACAGTGTCATATACACTCACCTATGAGCCATCCCCTTGTAGCTGATCCATCATGTGTGGTACACTGCTGTTCCTCGGGACAAATGAATCATGGACTGATCCAGGAAACATGGCATTCACATGTCTGCAGTACAAACCAATTGTAAGTTCACTGAGTGGAGGTTCTTCCTGTTTCTATACACCTGTTCATTTACTCTTGGGGGGATGAGAGCTATGTGGATGCCATCGATGACACCTATCACATGGGGAATGTTAGCAAAAGCATAAAAGTGTGACTTGATGGCTGGGAGTTCAGTCCTTTGGGTAAACTTCACATATGTCTGCAGGTGTGCTACAAATGCATTCAGGAATTTGGACAGGATAAGGCTAAACATTGGCTGTGAGAACCCTGCACCCATGCCCACTGTCACCTGAAATGAGCCCGTGGCGAGGAAATAGAGTAAAGAGAGCACTTGCACTTCAGTAGGGACTGGATGCTGATTCCGATTTCCCGGTCTCAGTACTGGATCCAGTAATGCACAAAGTTCATGGATAGTAGCACAAGTGAGTCTGTAGTTGATAATGATGTGACGTTCCACCATGGTCTCCAAATCAACAAGAGGACAGTACACAGATGAGGCCCTCCCTCGCCACATGGGTCTGTAACTAGGAGGAGTGGTGAACACATGTGAGGGACACACATACATTTACACAACCTGTTGTGTGTAAATCACTGCTGTACAACATGTAGGTTCCACACAAGCATTGTATGATGTACAACTGTAGGGGCATGTTTGAACTGATACGTCGACTGTTGTGGGCAGAAAAGAGTCATGTGGGCATGCGACTGAGGGCTGGGGTCCATAGGGCCTGCATGGGGCCCATGACCATGAAATATCTGCATAGTACTGGCAAAATGCCATCCCCCTGCCATCCAGATATGTAGCAGTGGAAGTGTCCTCATTCAGCTGGCAGTTGTTGTTATGGTCGTGCACCCAATGATTGGTTAACATGGTTGGCAATGGGGAATCTGGGCATATCATGATTGGTGCCGCCGGTGACGGTGCACACTGTCGCGGAGCGTCCGCCATTTCGTCACCCCAGGTTCACTTGACTTTTGAATCCCGTGCATGGAAGTACTCCACTGAGTGTGCTGCTGTGTCCTGACACTGGTTACTCAAATGGCACGAGTCACAGGGGAAAGGGCTCTGGCCTTCACCACGGAGGAGCTGGAGAAGTTGCTGGACGGGGTCCTACCCCTGTATGCCAAGTTATATGGGTGACCAGAGGCGCAGGTGAGTAGGTGGATGATGTGCTTTGATGTGTGTGATGGTAGTGGATGCCTGTATGCATGTGTGGTCGGTATATTCCTGCACAGGCGTTGAATGTTTGGCAAGTACCGTGAGGTGGTGAAATTATGTTATGAAGTGGCCGTCCCATGGGGGACATATAGCCAGTGGTGGTATCAAATGGGCATTTTCTGACCTCTGTGTTACTTTTCTGTGTGTCCCCTACAGGTCAGCGCCCATCAGAAGAGTGCACTCTGGTAGGCCATCGTGAGGGAGGGGCAGACCCTGGGGGTCTACAACCGGCAGAGCACCCACTGCAGGAAGCGGTGGGAGGACCTGCGGCATTGGGCCAGGAAGACGTGCGAGGTCCAGCTAGGGAAGTCCTCCCAATGAGGAAGGGGTGCCTTTTGGGCCCTGGCACCCCTGATGCACCACATTCTGGTGGTGACATATCCAGACTTGAATGGGCGCTTGAAGGCTGCACAGCAGTCACAAGGGGGTGAGTACCAACACCACATCATGCCTCTATGATGAATGTCTGAGGGTGCTGTAGGATGTATGCTGTCTAGTTGCAGGGACTCTGACTGGTGTCTTACAGCAATATGGCCCCCATGGGCACTGAGATGATTACGGGCAGGTCTGCAGTACCTCAGGTCTTTGTGTCATGTGGGAGATGGTTGTATGCTAGGGTTGTGGCCACTAGTCAGGGGCATAGGCATGACTATAGCCGTAGGTGCTCGTGTTGGTGTATTAGCTGTGTGGGAGTATGAGTGAACCAAATATGTACATCCATTCATGTGTTAACATATATCTCTCCTATTTTGTCTCCCCACCCCTGTACTCTTGTGTTGTCTATGTACATCAGTATCATCTGGCGAGGGAGCAGTGGCACCGGTGAGTGGGGATGCAGCTGCCCATGGTTACAAGGAGGCAGAGTCTACCGTTGCCAAGGGGACCAGTGGGTTGGAGGACGAGGGGAGTACCACGGGAGAGACAACTACCACTGGCGGTAGTGACTCTGATACCTCCTCCGATTGGAGCTCCCTGGTGGTGGTGGACCCTAGTGGGCCCACCCATTCTTTGACATCTTCCGCCACCCCCCATACCATGACTACCCACCCAGTTGCTTCCCACCCAGTTCCCCGTGCCTGCTCACCAAGAATGGTGGGCGTCTCCTTCGCCCCAGGCACCTCATGCCCTGCCCCAGTCAGCCCTGCTGCCCTCACTGAGGAGGCTATTGACCTCCTGAGGACCATCTCTGGAGGGCAGACAACCATCATGAATGCCATCCACGGGCTAGCCTCCCAGATACAGCAGTGCAATGCACACCTGGAAGGCATTCACTGTGCCATGCCTGGCCTAAAGAGATCTTTTCAGGCTCTGGCCTCCTCTTTGACAACAGCCAGTGTCCCTGGCCTTCCCGCCCCCCCTCCCACCACCTCTACCCCTTCCAGGACCCCACTCCCTTCACCCATCCGAAGCACACGTTAAGACAGCCATGCACACAGCTCAACACACAAAAAACATACAGAGAAAAACAAGCATCAACTTCCCACCACAGGCATACACACAGCCAACATACAAGGGCACACACAACAACATTATCTACCTCCCCCAGTGTGTCCACCTCTCCCGCCTCCCTGTCTGTCACCTCTACATGCACACTCACAAGCACTGCAACCTCAGTCACTGTTACCGGCCCCATTCTTGCAGCCACCACAACATCAGACATCCAATCATGCACCCCAGACTCCACACCTGCACTCACCACAATGACTTTGACGGACACTTGCAGCACACTCACCAGACACCCACACAATATCCATGTACACAGGCAGCCTGTCTTGTCCCACTGTGTCCACCCCCTCTCCTCCCAAAACACTAAACGTTCCCAGACATCCACCCAACACACATCCACCACACCTCAGCATACTGTACAGGCACCTGCGTCCATGTCCAGCACACCTACACCAGTTACTAGCACTCCCTCTACCTCTACTACCACACCTTCCTCCATGTCCATCCCAACTGCCCCTAAAAAACTTTTCCTGTCCTGTGTTGACCTTTTCGAACCCACTGGCCCACCCCGTCTGGTCCCTAAATGTGCCCACCTCCTTGCCCTGTCCACTTCTTCCACATCCAAGTCCACCCTTCCCATTCCTGTGCCCCTTCCCCAGTGGGCAAGAAGCCCCTTGCTGGCCCTGGGCCATCTGCCACCCCCCGGTCTAACTCTGCTCCTCCACCTTTTAAGGCTAAACCCAAATCCTCTCCGCCTCCCAAACATAAGGCCAAGCCGCCCCAGTTGCAAGTCCCCACCCCGCCACCCCTTGCCCCTGTTCCCTGAGGTTCCTGGCTGTCCCGTTGAAGTCCCTTTATGGTGGAGTACCATGTGCAGATGTGGGAGTCAAGTTTGGGCCATTTGGGCCCTTCAGGCTTTTTGTGTTGGACTGGCCAATGGGCTTATTTGGACATTCTGATTGTCATATGTAATAACATTTGTGTGCCCAGCGTTGGTGTTGACCCACTCTGGAGACATGGTTCATCATTTCATTGTGGGGTGGTGTTGTGCACATGTGTGTACTTTGGGCAGGTTGTCTTGGCCTTTTGTCTGGTAAGTACCTCTTGCTCAGGTGTATATGGCTTGTGATGGTGTGAGGGGTTGGGGGTGCATTGGGGGGATGGATATGTAACTGTGCCCTTTCTTCCCTTGTTTAGTGGGTAGTGGTATGTACCATCGTCGTCTTCGTCAGCGGTCACGGTCGTGGAGGTATATGGCAAGGAGCAGGACTGGCATGATTTCCAACTCTCTCTCCATGTCTGATTCTGCGTCTTGTGTGTGCCTCCAGTGAGCATTTCCTTTTATTTGGTTCGTTTCCACCAGGCTTTGCATGGCGGTGGTTCCCGCCCCAGAACTGACGGCGGTCTTGTGCTTCATTATTTATTTCCGTCGGCCTGTGGGCTGCCTCTTCCGTCGATGTCAGCACTCCTCTGCTGGCGGTGAGTGGTTTTCACTCTGGCTGTTTTTCATGTGCTTCATTATTTAGTGGACCAGACTGCCAGCCTGTTGGCGGTAGGTACCGCCACTGCCAGCGGTGCGGTCTTTCCCACCATGTTCATAATGAGGGCCTTAGTGTTTGAAAGCTTTGTTTGTTATTTAGGTCAGGATGCAGTCGTTGTATTGTGTTGTTGATATTCTTATTCTATTTGTAATAATGTTTGTTTTGGAATATTTTTATTAGAGATATTTTTGGTTTAGCTATGTATGCTTTGGCTATGTACACCTCTCTCTTTCTTTTAATCTCTCTACACAATCTCATTATAACTGTTAGCACATTGTCAATATACCCTTAATAGCCGAAGGCCATATATGTGAAAGGAGGTGCTGATGGTGCAGATTGAAAGGAGGTGCTGATGGTGCCGAATTGAAGGTTGTACTGAGAAAGAAGCTCAAATATGAAAAAAAATTCAGTGGGTTGAAATGTTTGAGCAAGAGATGATTGTAGTCCTCCATTTTGCTGGGTAATTAGGTGTTGAAAGAGGGCAATTTTCCTTTGTCATTCATCTATGATTCATGCTGCTTGATTACAGTTCTTTACTTCAGACAAGAGAAGATGGTGCCATTAATATATCTTTGCTTTATCTAGACATTTTCTGGTATCTGGCATATTCTTTTAATTTTTTTTGACTAACCTGTCTTCTGATAATTATTGCAGATTCAACCCACCAGAGTTTGGTGATCCCACCTGTTTCCAATCTTACTAAAACTATTTCAGTTGTTTATTTTAAACAAAACTTTTCCTTCAAGCAACATGGACAGAAACCAAATCTTGTGTCTTGTGTAGCGCATGCAACATTGTATTTTTACACAAATATATATATATATATATAAATATATATATATATATATATATTCCGCGTAAAAAAATATAGGTTACAGGGGTGATTGGGGGAGTTGGCTACAGCCAATCCCTGCAGCCAACCACCCCTTACCACCCAACCCATGAGGGTCTGTGCCTCTGGGTGTGAGAATAGGTATGAGAGGGTGTGTCTGGGAGTGAGACTGGATGTGAGAGTATCTGGGTGTGAGACTGGGTGTGAGAGTGTCTGATTGAGCTCCAATAGATGAAAGATGCATTCACTTACTAAGGATTTCAGATCGTTTGTCAATATAGAATCACTGAGTAAACACACATGCTTTGCCTTCGCCAAATCCAGGAGTTAGGCTCATTTGTCCTTTCCAGAAGAGGAGCTTCAACTGTGCCACCTGTTAGGTTTATATTTGTAAGTGCTTCCTGTGGAGGTTTAAAGTCTGTGAAAAGAACATCTGGGACAGAACGGCCTGGCTTTTTAATAATTTCATCCCCATGCCCCAGCCTCACCATCTACTTTTTTGGGGGATGGGGAGGGCCTCCTCTGGCCGATTTCAGCCTGGGGGACCCTATCCCTCAGGGCCTGGCCATCAGTGTTTCCTCTGTTTCCCTGTCTGCAGGAAGGTAAACAGAGGAAACCTCTGCTTCCAACAAGCGAGAGCTCTTTAACAGCTCTCGCTTGCTGGAACTGGAGTGTTTGCTATGATTTGGCGGGAATCGTCAAAAGTTACCACCAAGTCACAGCAACAGCTGTGTCCTGGGGGGGTGGGCACTCCGGGACATAGCAGGAGCCAGCCCTGGGGGTGGCAGTTCCCGAGGGCCATTATTGGCTCCTTGAGGGGGCCTGCATGGTCCCATCTCTAACATTTAACTTTGGCCCAGGGAGATGGTGCTCCCCGGGGCTGGGAGTCCACAACAGACCCTTCCATTCTGTTAGTGCAAACCCAAGGAGTTAGCTGTCCCCTGTGCTGCGGGGACCACCTGCATCTATTGATTGTTCAGCCCCAGGGGAGTTGTGGTCCCAGGGGCTGCAGGGAGGGCCTAAGCATCTATTAATTGTTTAGCCCTGGGGCTGTGGAGGGGGGGGTGTCTGGGGCCTCCCACACAAACTTGTTATTTAGATCATGGGAGGTAGCAGTGCTAGGGTTTTAGGGAGAGGACATACGAGTCTCCTCCATATAAAATAAACATCTTGCCCCAGGGAGGTGGTGGTCCCCGGGCGCATGGGGGTTGTGTAGCCCCCTGCATATTTGTGTAATCCCCCGGGGGAGGTGGTGGTGTTGCAGAGCCATTTTAGTGATGCCTGTGGGTATATTATTTTAACAACTAGGTCTGCTGCCTGTGCTTTTTAGCCTAGTAACACTTCATTGTATTCTTTTAGAATCCACCACAGTTGTGGTGATGTTTTATTTTCCTTTATCTTGCTGTCTTTTCACCTGGGGTGTTTACATTTCTTTACATGACATTCTTGCACTCTGTGCTTTTTCCAAGAATGCAATGAGATAGGATTGCCAGCAAAAGTGGTATATCGCGTCTCTAACATTTCACAGAAATAAACCTATTTTTTACATGGGGACACTTTCTAAGAACATTGTTTGTTTTATTATCAAAACATTTCCCTGCCCCAGGCAGGTTAGAGGGAGGTTCCAGCCAGATGACCATGACTGCATGCTGTCTGACTTTGTTTGCAGCTGCTCGCTGAGACCACTGGTTCCCTGGCCTACATGGGGATGGTATCTCTATAGACAACAGGCTTCTCTACTACTGTCATACTCAAGCATGGGGGATGATGTCTTCCCAGGGGGATCCTGAAAGGCTGATTAGGCCTTATCCTACTGTGCTCCAACACAGAACATTAGTAGCATAGGTAGGAATCACATATATGGTGCATAGGGACAGTATGGTGGGACTTTTCTTATTCTTCACTTTCCTTGTCACCATTTCGCTTCTAGTATGCTTCATCATCCCAATTGTTGTAAATCATGTTATTGTATCTAAGGCGCAGCTGATTCAATAAATCTTATTGAACCCTTCCCTGCCTCTGTTTGTCTTTACATGGGTGAGGCTATGTAACTGAGAGAAAACAGATGAGATCTGATCCATAACGATTTCCCTGAGAAGTAACAATGTCATGCGCCCGGTTGCTACAAATAATCCTTGCTCTTGGGCAGAGATGAGGTGCTGCTAGCTGACCAGAAATGGATTAGGGCAACAGTTGACACATGGTGTGGGATTGAACGCAGCTACCCACAGTTCAAGTGATGCTGCCACGCAAATCCAGCAGCCTCATTGGTACAATGAGAGCCAACGTGACAGTGGTCCCCAGTGCTAATATAAGCCCAAGGAGGGGGGGCTACGTGTACCCTCCTCCTTTCTCAATGCCCCTGCGACCTGGCCCATCGGGGGTCAAAGAAAATGGCAGTAGACTGCCCTTTTTAAAAAAAATCTCCAGAAAATCAGCAAATCTGGATCTGTGGATTTCCCCGACATTTAAAAAAAATGCTTTCTAACCCTGGTGGGGTCCGTATGGGATCCCTAGACCAAGGCTAGGGGCTCAGGGTGACCCTACCCTGAACTCTTTTATTTATTTTCCACTTTTTTTCTGGGACTTGGGTGAAGCTGAGTCCCGAGATGACTGCCAACACTTGTTGAATTATTGGCAGACAATCAGATAACAGCATGGAGGTCAGTTGGATCCGCAGAGTATCAGCATGCCCAGCTATCTATATTTTTTGCTCTTTAAGATCTCTAAAACTACTAAATTGATTTACACCAAATCACAAAAAGCATGCCTTCTGGGTGAAGACCTAGCTTTCCGCCAAATTTAGTGTAATTGTGTCCAGTGATTTGGGGTTGTAGTCATTTTTCAAAAATTCGAAATATCCCATTGACTTAAAATGTAGGAAAAGTGTTTTGAAACTCCCCTTTTTCTCAGTCCCAGCTTGACAGCTCACAAGGAAACTTTCAGCACAGCAGTTGAACTGACTACTATACCATGGTGACTTTTCCCTATGAAAAAGGATCTGCTTTTTCTTTCTCGCTTTCGCTTTCTAATACCATTCTGCAGTTTCAGCCACCAATTGAGTTGTTTTCCATCCTTGGATGTGTAAAAACGTCCTTGCCTGAAACTCTGGGAGTAAACGACCTTGAAAACAAACAGGAATTCAGCATTTATTTGTGGTGCCTTGCAGAATTTTACACACACACAATTGGTCCTTTTTGCAAGCTCATGCCAGTCATTGCTTCTTTATAGTGTCAATCGCATTTTGGATCTGCTTGTTGAGCAGTTCATCTTTACAGGCTACCAGCCATTTCACAAATCGTAGCAGATGACTGTATGATGGAACAAAGCATGCGCCAACCACACATGCCTGAACAGCGCGGTCGGAACAACGACCGCATTGTTTCCACACATGCATTTACCACGCAAGCCTTTACAATGATTTCTCATTGTAAAAGCAAGCCTAGTAAAGGCATGTGTGGGAACGGCATGTGTGGTTCTAGCATGCCATCCCACAACTGCCCTAAAAATATAACTACCCAACCCGCCCTGAAAACACTACTTTCCCAACCCCCCCGAAAAACCAAAGTACCCCAACACCCCTCACCCACCCAGAGTCCTAAAACCTTCCAAGACTCCCCTCCTGCCCAAAAACAACTGACCCCCCCACCTGCCCTGAAATTAAAACTACCCCGACTCCCCTAAAATCAAAACTACCTGGACAACTCCCACTTCGCCCCTAAGAACAAAACTACCTTGGCCCCCCCAACGTGCCCTTGAAAACAAAACTAAACTGATCCCCACCAATAAAAAAACAAACTACCCCGCCCCCATCCCCTCCCCTAAAAACAAAATTACCCAACCCCTAAAGAAAAACCACCCCGATACCTCACCCACCCTGAGTTCTAAAACCTTCTGACCCCCCAACCCACCCTAAAAACAACGATCTCCCAGCCCCGCCCCTAAAAACAAAACTACAACACCCGCCCATCCCACTCCTAAAAAGAAAATTACCCTGCCCCCTAAAAACAAAATTACCCAGACCCCACCCCTAAAAACAGAACTACCCTGACTCCCCATCCCTGCCCCTAAAAACAAAACTACCCCACCCTGCTCAAAACAAAACTACACTGCCCCTGCCCTTAAAATCAAAACTACCCTGACCCCCATATACCCACCCATAAAAAGAAAACTACCTCAATACCCCCACCCACCCTGAGGACTAAAACCTTCCCGACCGCCTCCCACCCTAAAAACAACCAACCCCATCCCCGCACCTCAAAATAAAACTACCCTGCCCCACCTCTAAAAACAAACTACCCTGACCCACCATCCCACCCCTAAAAATAAAATTACCCTGACTATCCACCCCTAAAGACCAAACTGCCCGACCCCCACCTGTGAGAGGACAAGGCTGATTGCAGAGGCCCCCAAACTTTTTGCCCATATTTTTTACTTTTGCTGGTGTTTTCCTGACTCTGATGGTGCCCTGGGTACTGTTAACCAGTCCCAGGGCCTGTGCTCTGTGTATAATCAGTATGCAAATTAGGCTAATTATAATTGGCTAAGCCAACCTACCTATAAGTCCCTAGAATATGGTAGGGCATGTAGGTTTAGGGACCCCAGCATAGGTAGTGCACCCATAGGTGTCATTTTAAAGGCAGGCCTGCCTTGCTGGCTGCTTTTAAATTAAAGTTACATGCAAATTCGACTTTGGAATTAAAAGTAGTTCCAAAGTCTTAAACTACCTTATTATTACATATACGTCACCCCTAAGGTGTGCCCTATGTGCCTATAGGGCTGGGTGCCATGTAACTATAAGCAGGGACATTATAAAAGTAGTTTTATAAGCCCAGGTGAGGTAAAACAGCCAAATTAATGTTTCCCTCATTGTAGTGAATGGTCTCCATAGGCTAGAATGGAGAGACTTTATTTTAATTTAAAAAATCCCCTTAAGTAAAAGATACCAGAAGTTTGGTATTAAATTAATTGTTATAATGAATCCCACATCTTCCAGTTGTTGGATTTAATATAACTTGTTCAGGTAAGGAGTTTTAAACTTTACCTGGAAAGTTGCCAACTTCAGCCCTGCAGTGTTTTTGCTCCTGCGCTCTGATTGGCCAGCCTCTGGCAGCCTGTTCAGGCTGCCTTGATGAGGTGTGAAGTGGCCTGGCTCAGCACAAACAGTTTGCCTGGGGGAGGAGATCTCCCCCTCAGCAGATGAGGAAGCAGGAAGGGGGATGGCTGCTAAACTGGTCTTCAAAGGCAGAGAAGGACGTTTGGAGCAACCCAGCAACACCTTCATGTCCTGCAAACCCAGACAATTAGGTGCCCCCTTGATTAGATTAGGAGAGGGCAGGAGAGGGGTGTGTTCAGGATTTTTAACCACACCAATGGGTGGGCTCAGCCAGCTGTAACCTCCAAAAATCACTTTCAGCCATGATGGATTTTTGAAGAATGTTGTTCCCTGGGATTGATTTTTGCCACACTTCCCAGGAAGTGGTCATCACTGGGGGAAGGACCCTGCCCCTGATTGGAGAACCAGGACCCCTTGTTTTTCACCCAGGTGCAGTGATAAAACTGGCAGACCTGCACCCACACCTCAGATCCCTATCAGATTCCAACAAGGAAGAACTACAGGAGAAGAAGGACTGCCCTGCTGGACCCCTAACCTGCACCTGGACACTACACTCTGGAGGACTGCACCAGCTGCACACTTGGGCTTCACCACTAAAAGGACTTTACCTGTCTTCTACTGTTTCAAGAAGGGACTCACTGTTTGCTACAGGTACAAAGGAGTTGCCCAGAGCCCCCTGCATCAAGTCCTGCAAGCAGAGCCCAGCTGACCAGCGTCCAGTGGCCATTTGAGGATTCTGACCAGGTACATTCTGGAAATTGTAGTCCCAACTCCCAAGGAGCAACTCAGAGCTTCTGGAATCTTGGATCAAGTTGTGGACACTTCAAGGACACAAACAGGACCTCTGGAAGAAGATCCAGAAGTTTGGAGACGTTTGGAGCAACTCCATAAGTTGAAGAGGTGCATTGTGGGAGTTTTAGTCCCAGACCCCAAGAGGCACACCAGAGCCTCTGAATGAACCCTTGGCTGGTTCTGTGGACCACTTTCCTGAATCAAAGACTTCTGAAGGTAAGTGTGACAGTGTTACCTTGTGGGTGGCCTGAACTCTGGACTTTGTTCCTTTCCAGTGTGACCTTTTTTAAACCTTTGAGCGCTAGTTGCTTCTGTGCGCTACAAAATCATTAATTCTTTTACAAATGTATACCTCCAGTTCCCCTTATCCGATTTTATTTGTTTTGGTGTCATTTTAAAGATACAAATATAATCTATATTTATATATTGATTTTGCATTTTTAAACTGTTTCCTGTGTTTTATTTAATTACTGTTTTGTGATATTTGAATGCTTTACGCTTTGTCTCCTAAGTTAAGCCTTGTCGCTCATTGCCAAGCTACCAAGGGTTGAGCTAGGTTTAATTTACTGAAACCTAACTGGACTTAAGTGGAGGCTAGTGGCTTATTGATAAGTGTAGGTACTTACCTGCCCTTACCAATAACCCATTTTCCAACAACACCCCTAAAACTACCCCCGATCCTGCCCCACTTACCTACCCCCACCCCTAAAATCAAAACTACCCCGGCCCCCCCACCTGCCCCTTAAAACTATAACTACTCTGCCCCTCCACTCTGCCCCTAAAAACAAAACTACCCGACTCCCCCACCCCTGCCCCAAGAAACCAAACTACCCGACACCTCACCCTAAAAACTACCCCCAACCCTGCCCCAGCCCCACTTACCTACCCTAATCCCCACCCCACCCCTAAAATCAAAACTACCCCGACCACCCCACCCCGCCCCTAAAAATACAACTACCCCACCCCTAAAAATAAAACTTCCCAGACCCTTCCACCCTGCCCCTAAAAACCAAACTACCCCAACCCCAACCCTAAAAATCAAACTACCCCAACCCCCACCCCTAAAAACTATCACACCCTGCCCTATCCCCACTTACCTGCCCCAACCCTCACCCCTAAAAATCAAACTACCCAACCCTCCACCCCTAAAAATCAAACTACCTCTGCCCCTAAAAACCAAACTACCCAACCCCTAAAAACTACCCCAACCCTCCCCCAGCCCCACTTACCTGACTGCACCCTCTGCTAATGCACTTGCCCTTTTTCTCTGCCTTAGCCACGCAAATGCGTTGTTCAGCAAATGCGTGGTTCAGGCAGTGAGAAAGGGAGTCTTTGTTCACTCAAGCGTGGTTACGTATGAGTATGCACGAAGAATTATTGAGTCTTGTGGCATATCTAAAAATGCACGAATGATTAACGCGCATGTGCTTAAATATGGATATTCCTGAAAGATTAATAAACAATGGAGATTTATGTGGGTTGATTAAAATATCAGCGTTCAGTGACTCAGTGATTAAAACTGATTAATGGTGAATGACGGTGCAAATCAGGACATGTGTTGAATATTAGAGACGGTACAAATCAGGAAAAAAAAACTGTTTACTGAGCAACTCGGAACACTCACTAAGCAATAATGAATGATGGTCCAAATATAGCCATGTAGTCGAGTTTTTTAAGTAGCACTGCAATATGTTTTATGATCCAAGATTTCTGATCGTACATATCAAAATGTATTCACGCTTAATGAGAAGGGCGCAAACCAAAAATGCACTATGGAATACTGAATAGTGTGGCAAATCTAAATATGCATAATGGTGGTAATTATTGCCATATCGTGGGTGTTTTTAGCACAGTAGAACCAGCTCTGGCATCATAATTACATAGGCATAATAATAATTAATTTTGAAAATTGCGAGCACTCTTGACAAGAGAGTGGCCAGTACTGGTGAATGCTTGCACAGGTATAATAGTAGTAATTGCTGTCATTGCTGTCTGAGTAACAAGCCTTTAAGGTCTGTGCCATCTCCATGCGCTCACTTGCCCATTCAGCCATACATTTGTTCAGCCATTCATTTCTGAACTCACATATTCAGCCTTTAATCCACGCACTCGCTTACCCATTAATTCTCAATCATCCATTAATTACACATGCACGTACTCATCTAACACCGTTCTCATTCTTAGATTCACACACGTCTCCATCTAAGCAGTCACGCACGTTAACGTCCCAATCACCGAATAAGAATACCAAGATACTAAAAAGCCAGCCCGTTTGGTATTTGCCCGTGTTTGTTAATTTGTGAGAGGAACTAGAAAGCAAATCAGCAAATCTGAACACGACGAGTAAAGAGGGTGATTCGCGAACATCTAAGACAAAAAATATAGAAATCTGCCGGTTAACAATACTTTTAAAAGTCAAAAATATGGATGGTATAATTAAGATGTAATGCCCCTTAATTTAACTAAGTGTTAATTGTGGCAAAAACTCCCATTTGGGCCCGATTCAGGATTTTGAGAGTTGCATGAAATGTTGATCCCACTGGTTTTGGACCGTACAATTTTCACCAGGAATGATACAGTTAGTGGGTTATCGCTGATTTTGTAGTTAAAAAATCAGAATAGTGTTGTATGTGTACGCTCGCTGCTCTCCGTTCTCCAGGCGCAATTACTGCACCAAGGGCCATATGTACAAACACATTTTCCCATTGACACAGAATGGGAAAAACCCTTTGCTACATCTGGCCCCAAATTTGCCCCCAAGTTGGAATGACCCTTACGGGCATATTTACAAGAAAGTGGCACATTGGTTCCGATGTGCTACTTTTCTTGGGTTGCCACTGCTCTGGTTGGCCATATTTGCAATACAGAGCGCCATGGCGGTCGTTAGGACAATAGAGTAAACATTTGTGATGCTATTGAGGCGCTTTGCTGCACTAGCATAAAAAAATTTGATGCTAGTACAGCAAAGCACAGGCAAGCCAACTGATTAAAATGGGTGAGTAATTCTAACGCCTGCTCTGAGCTTTCTTCAGGCCTCCCTGCGTTGGAACCCCCCCCTTGCATACATTTTGCCTGGCGCACGCATAATGTGGCGCAAGGGTTTACAAAGTGGCACAGTGCAAGCATTGTGCCACTTTGTAAATACGGAATGGGAGAAAGGCCTCCTTAACGCCACATTAGTGTAAAAATAATGATGTTAGAGCGGCGCAAGGTGTCTGTAGGGGCATGAAAATATGCCCCTTAATGTATTCTATAAGGATGTATGTATTTGAATATGTGACATTTTGAACAAACAACCCAGCTTACAGACAGACAAACCTTGTACAATAGGGAAAGCAAGGATACAGAGTTTTTGACTTCCTCAGTCATGTTTGCGGAGGTGTTTATTTATTTATTACTTTTTCTGGACTTGGAGATTCCAAAAATGAAGTTAAAACGCTGGCCTCAAATCCACACCTGATTTTGCCACCACCCAAAACACTTAATCACGCTTTAATCACACAGGGGCTTATTCACAAAGGAGAATGAAGTACGTAAATTAGCACTTCTAAAGTATTTCTTTCCATCATCCTACATGCCTTTATGAATTGGCCTCAAAATATCTAAAATGGGAATATTTAGGAATTATTAATTCACAATTAGAACAAACCAAAAGGATTGTGTTCCCTTTGCACTTTTAGTAATTCGAAGTTGGACGTTTTGGGGTTCATTAACAAAGGCATGCAATTAAACAAAAAATGAATACTACTGTAGTACAACTTCCCATTTTCATGAATGTTTTTGTAAATCTGTTCCTCTGTACTTGAAAATCATGATTTTTTTATAATCTTCCTGGCCAGGGAAATGGTCAGAAGCTTCCGGATCCACAGTCCTTGTTGTCCCAAACTCTTATCAAATAATTACCCCGTCCTGCTATAAATGCTCTTATGGGCTTGTTGTATTGCTCTATATTTAGATACACAGAAGGCAGAGATCCTGTGAGCTGGAAATGACTCATGGATGTCACCAACAAAATAACTAAACTTTAACTTCTAAAACTAGGCATTGATCCTGGTCTAATCCAAAGATTCCTCACACCTGAAATCACAACATTCTTCTTTGCCTTTCCAGTCTTCTAATCTGCCTGGATTAATGTAACTCTCTTTTATTGTTGTCAATCTGTCTGACTCATCACTAAAGTTATTACTGCCTAACCTCTATTGAGCCGTCTGTTACAATACAGGTTATCTAAATGTAACCACTGAAATTCACTGTCTCGCCATCAGAAACCACTTCAAATATACCTGCCCTGCATTTGACATCCACGTGTCTCAAAAGACTAATCCTCTCACCTCCAAATCAGATCACACTCATATACTCTTTCTGACAATCTGTGATCAGGTAAGGTCATGACTTATTCCTTCCCAAAAAACTTTGCTTATCTTTCTAGTCAATATTCTGGAACTTAGAATCTGCTTTGTGTTACTATAACCTACATATAAATTCAGAGTTTATTCTTAAACAATTTAAGACTAATTCACAAACTGCATTTTTCTAGCACATAAGTAGTACTGCAATTTTACTACATACTTACAACTAAATGCAATACACAAACCTACAGGTGAAATCACCCCCACCATAGCTCTCCTATGGTTTCCATAGGGAGAACATTACACATGTAAATGTACTACTTAGAAGTATATGTGGGAGGGACCAGAGGGAGAGGTTGAAAAAATGACTCTACTAGTATGGGTATCCACAAATTCAAAGATGTGCAAATAACCAATGCTTCTAATTTGCATATCTGCCAATCCAGAAATACAAAGATTTCCTTGGTACCTATATTTCACTGTTTTTATTTTACCAAATTAATTACTGTATACCTAGTACGCAATGAAAAAACATTGTAAGATGCAGCTCAGTTATTTGCTCTGGGTACCTTGGTACCTAGGCTTCTTGGTGAACCTATAAGCTCTATATATCTCCGGAACCAGAAAGGTCCAGCAGACATAACAGTATTTTGCTTTCAAAATCTGCCAAAGTTACAGATGAAAACAGAGAAAAAAATTGCAGTTTTTCTTAACTCAATTTCCATAAGAAAACCTTGAAGAATCTACACAAATGACACCTTGCCGAATTCAGAAGTTTGTCTACATTTCAGAAATGTATAGCTTTCAGAGATCCACCATTGGTTTTAAACCTATTTCTACCACTAACCAGAAGGAGGTTGAAAGCACATAAAATATGAAAAATGGGCTGTGTCCCAGTAAAATGCCAAAACTGTGTTGAAAAAATTGGTTTTCTGATTCAAGTCTGCCTGTTCCTGAAAGCTAGGTAGATGGTGATTTTAGCACTGCAAACTCTTCTCTGATGCTATTTGCAGGGAAAAACGCTTTTTCCCATTTTTCCCAAGAAAATAAAAATTGGGCTGTATTTTGACTAATTGCCCGGTCCCTTCTAAGGCAATCCACAAACCCTGGGTTATGTATGAAGTTACTAGTAGTAAGTTTACACTTGTATATTTATCTCTAACCCCTGTTTCAGGAGGATGAGACATATCACTCTACAATTTGTAGTAAATTTGCACTCGGAAATCGTGAATAGCTAAAACCATTAAATGTATTACAAAGCATAAGAGTACATTTGCATGTGTAAATCTACCTTTGTGAATAGGCCCCACACAGTTTATTCTGTTTGTTTCTTCTAGACCTCCTGTGCCCAAAAGATATGAGGCATGTATTCATTTATTACATTTGTGCTATTGTTTGCCAAGCACCAGATAACAATGGTGTGCAAACTCGGGTCTGCAACATAAACTTCTGGATGAAGGATGTACATAAAGTGGGTAACGGCAAAGTTTACAGCAATAAGGACTACACCTGGTGCTCTGGGATCAGCTGACTGTACCGAAACACGAGAAACCATACACAGGTACTCTCCAGGGCCTCAGTAGGCAACTGCTAGAGATAAGTTGTGGACCCTGAACCTTCTGGCTGATTACACACTTCTTATCGTCTGAGTGGACTTCTATTGCAGAGACGCCATTATACTTGTTTCCACATACAACGCATTAACGCAGAGTTTTCTTTAAAGGAAAACAGGATGCATTACAAAAAGGAAATTGAAAAGTTTTCTTTTCATTTTTTAAGAGTAGGTAGTGGTCTGTGGGACCACTGTCTGCTCTTGAAAAATGTTTGTACCCCCCATTTGCAAAGGGGAAGGGGTCACTTGGGAACCACGTTCCACTTTGCAAATGGGTTACCACCAACTTGAAGTTGGTGGTAACTGCGAATGTTTTGCAACTGCATTCTCAGTCACAAAACATTCTTCCATCCACCTGCGACTCGCTTTTAGTAAGGGACATCCTTCACACGCCCCTTCCTAATACCGAATCACACATCTATTTTGTGATTCAGTAATAAATTACTGAATCACAAAATAGCATTTGTACATCCCAAAATCCTTTTCACAATTTGCAAGTGGACCGATTCTGCGTATCGGTTCGTTCGTGCAAAGAAAATTTAGTATTTCTGGACCTAATATGTTACGGATCAATATCATGAATTGACGTTTGACTCTGAAATTCGATGCCCTTTGTATTCAAGCACTTGCTATGTCTTCACCCATTACCTCTTGGTGATTGGAATTCAAAGAAACTATAAATGGCATAAAAGCTTATAATAAGGAAGAACTCAAATATTACCGCTATGAATGTCCTGAGGGTACAGATTGAGAAGAGATAGTGAAGAGTGCTTTTACACAAGGAGAAAGATGGCATTATTTCAAACTGACAGAAGAGCAAGAGAAACACAGTCATCAGATACTGGGTCAGTGTGCTGGACTGTTCAGACAAACATATGTGTTCACTGACTGACGTGATCATGGTAATGACACAGGTGGCATTACGCCTGTGAAAAATATGATTTACAGGTGGTCAGACAAAGTGATGAGGTTTGGAATTATGGATGGAGTTTCCCAGATGATAATCTTGGTGGTGATCTAACCATCTAGTATTCATTTGGACAGTCCTGTGGTTCTGGAACCAAAGACCATCCCACAGGGAGGGACACCTAAACTGAGAAGTTTCATGGACTACTTGTCACAGAACTTTGTTACCAATACTGCCACAGTTCCATTTACTTAATTTGATGAACTGTTTGGCAGGATAGGTGCTGCCAGATTCCTGAGTACCTTTTATTTAACATAAGTGTACTGGTAGATTGCCATAACAGAAGGTGCAAAGGAGAGGTCAGCATTTGTAACTCCAGAGGCCCACATTCCGGTCAAGACGCTGAAGTTTGGATTGAAAAGTGTCCCTGCTATCTTCTAATGATTGGACTTGTGAGTCATTGATAATTGGAAGATGTATGTGTTCCCCGCCTGGATGGCACTGTTGCCTGCTGCTGTAACTGGAAGGGACACCCGCACTCAGGAATTAGCTCAAAGTCCTGTAGCAGGAAGACTTGAGTATGATGAGTAATAAGTGTCTGATGGGGAACCGATCTGTTGTACAACTTGGCCACCAGTTAAGTAGTGGTCACATCTCTAACATCTGCCATGCACCGGGAGACTCCCACGACACTGACAAAGGAAAGAGCTTTCCTAAGCTGTAGTGGTTAATACAAAATATGTATTATAGGGCACAAGAGCATTGTCACCTTTGACTAAGTTGACTTTTAAGAAGAAGCCAAGGATGATCCTGTGTACATATAAGTGTAAGCAGATATCAACAATTTGAAGGAAGCCTTGTTTATGGCACAATTACTCAGAACAGCTGACTTTAGTAAGGAGGTTGTTGACACTTTAGATCATGGCACCTTCTGATTTTCCTTTCCCATTTGAATGATGATGGGCAAGATCATTCAGAGCATTTATTAGTCATTTACTATTACCTACAGCACAGTAGGGAAGCACATTGAAAACAAGGAGTGGTTGGTGATTCAGGGTCTGATTTAGAGTTTGGCAGACAGGTTACTCTGTCACAAACATGACGGATATCCCATCCGCTTATCATTATTTCCTTAAGTTATAATGGAATTGTAATACCGCGGACAGGATATCTGTCACAAACATCCACAGTCTTTAAGGAAAATACACCCATACAAGTTTGAGTGTGATTCCTGCATTTACTCTATTTTCTTACAATAAATAGATTCCATGGTGGAGAACCCCACTTAGCAAATAGCACACTAATGCAGCAGCTCTTTTGAGATTTTGCTGCTTGCTTGAGTAATGAGAGCTCCCATGACATAGGGTAATTCTCAGGTGACCTGCAACCTTTTTGCTTTAGTCTGTTCTCTTGTTTCATTTGACTATACTACTGGCATTTGGCTGTAAGCTCTGGGGTGCTCAATGGATGCACACATACAAGAATGTTGAGTAGGAGAGATGTACAGTTGAAGCCTGCTTTGCAAAAGGGCCTTGGTGGTTGTTCACTAAACCAGACTAGGAGAGATCGGTGCTGCCCTATCAGAGGAGGGTTCAAATAAAAATAAGCTCTCTGGGTGGACCCCTTTGAAACATTTAGGGTGGGTGAAAGGTAGTGACATTTGAAAAAGCTGGTGAATGTCCTTTCTGAAGGGCTGTGACTGTAAGTGACTGTAAACTGGGAAGTAGTCTGAGCAGATCAGTGTAGGGACACCCGGGCAACTTTGCTACAGTTGGCTGTCACTAAAGATGCCAGCAATTGCTCAGTCAGAACACATCTGGAAGTCTAAACATGTTGGGAAGATAGCTAGTTCATAAATATTAATAGTGCTGAATTTGGAAGCAGAAGAGAGGCGTCTGCTTGGTTCTCAAGAGCTGAATAAGTTAGCCTTCTTCTTCAGGAACATAGAATTAAGAAAATAACTCAAGCAGAACAGTCTAGTTTAGTAAATTGGAACTGGTTTTACACTGGGTTGAGAAGATTCTTAGATGGAGGTTAGTGCCAAAACCACCTCCCTTATATTTATTATATTCTTATCTTGGGAAGAGTACACAAATGAGAGAGCTTGGAGTATCCCTGGAAAAGGGTTAATTAGCACTTGAGAGAATGTGGACACTTGTATTGGCTTTAACATGAATGCAGAGGGAAACAAGACTCTGCCCCATCTTTTAACCTCAACCAGGGACTTTCTGAAGGAACTTGGTTGCATTTGGGAGCTTTGTATTCTCTGAGCCTGCATGAATGTACTAACCCAACCCTATTCTTCTGGCCTCTGTGAGTGCACAAACTGCGGACTGGAGCTGGGATCAAACTCACAGGCTGTGGCCAAATTAAAATGAGCTTTGGATCAGCTTTCACTATTGAAATATTGGAAAAAATAATTTACAAAGTTTATATTTATTTGTCACAGCACAAAATAGGATGATGAGTTTGTAAATATGTATGCCTGCATGTACATATGCTTCTTACAATTTTATAGTTCTAGATTATTTTGCATATTCATAAAATGGCAACATGTATACTTTTTATATGTGGGATATTTTACGCCCACTGCAGAGGAGAAAAAAACTATTACAAAACTCCTCAAACCTCTACTCTAGTACTCATCCTAAACCTCTTTCAAACTACTCCCAAATATTCCTTTCCAATCTCTTCCCTCTTTTAACATGTTTATCCAACTAACAGGCGCACATGCCCACCACTCCCATTAACTACTTAAATTTTTACTCTAACATCACCCAAGCAGGTGAAGGACTTGTAATTTGGGTGGGGCAAAATGTTGAGTGTCTAATCTAGAGAGGCACTGTATTAACGTGGGCCATATGATTACAATTGTTTCTTCATGTTAAGTTGTGTGTTAGTTTTATATAGGTCGCTACAGCTTTTCAAACCATTGCCTCAAAGCAAGTATTGTTTTTCTTTCCAACTGACAGCTAGTAGAGCTGTTGCTGGCCCCTATCAAATAGAATGGCATCCTCCTTAGTCAGGGTGAGTTAATATTTGTTTGACTGAAGGCCCACGAAAATACATCTCCCGGGCAATCCAGTAATTCCCTTCTCATATTAGTCTTGATATGGTTTAGGACCTCATTCCAGTAGGACTGTATGCCCTGACATTCCCACCAAATATGCAGCAGCACTCTGTGCCAATGACCTCAGCACCAGCAGGTACCCAAAACAATTGGGAAGAAATGATGGGACGCACTGGAGTGAAGTTCCATTGATAAAGAGGTTTATAAGCCTCCTTCCAATCCTCTTTAGGTGTATCTCTATTAAGATCCTTGACCCATCTTTCCTGAAATTTCCATGTCCCCTACATGTCACCCCCAGTAGGATCTTACAGAGCCACCAAATCATTACCTCATACCCAGGCGGGTTCTCACAACCTCTCTAAAGGGGTCAAGCCTCTGGTGGCCATAACCTTAGTAAAGGGGTGCATTATCCAGTGCAGGATCTCAGAGTATTGCAGCCCATTCTTTTCAGGGTTATTAAAGTCTCTCATCCGTGAATTAAAGTACTTAATCTCTCCTCTGTGGAACATGCCTGATAGTACCCTGTTTGCTCCCCTCCCTCAGGGTCTAGAATTTCTCTCCATATGGCAAGGATTAAGTCAAGATTTGTGAGTACTGAAGTGTTCAAGATTAAAATGTAGTTATATTTAATAAGACAGTGACCTTCCTCCATACCTCCATTACTGTCTTGATAGGAGTGGATAGGCATGCTTGATGTGCTCTGTGGTGTTTTGTCAATCAAGAGATGTCCCAAAGATCTACTCGCCACAGCCGTGCCCATAGCAACCATTGTTTCTGCCTCCATTGCCATCCATACTACAGTAATTTGTAGTTGGACTGCTCTGTAATATGTGACAATATTGACACATGCTAGGCCACCCATCTTTTGTGGGGCTCGGAGAGAGCCACGCACTCTAACTCTCTTACCAACCATTTAGAGCTCTTCAGGCTCGCTGAAGGGACACTAGTTCTTTTTTCGGAAATGAGACCGGAAGGGACTGAAATTGATAGAGAAGCCTCGGAAGGGTATTCTTTTTGATCACTTTGATTCTACCTCACCATGATATGTATAGAGGGTTCCACCTATGGAGTTCTGACTTAATTTGCTTTTTCAGGGTGAACTAATTTGCCTGATGCCATGGCTGTACAAACTTAGTAATATTTAGGCCTAAATATTTAATGGAACTTCAGTCCCATTGGAATGGACAACTTGGTATTGCCAGTTTTAATCTCTGAAGCTTTAGGATCAGATTTAGGGGGTTATTCTAACTTTGGAGGAGGTGTTAATCCGTCCCAAAAGTGACGGAAAAGTGACGGATTTACCACCAGCCGTATTACGAGTCCATTATATCCTATGGAACTCGTAATATGGCTGGTGGTATATCCGTCACTTTACCGTCACTTTTGGGACGGATTAACACTCCTCCAAAGTTAGAATAACCCCCATAGTTCCTCTGACTTCACCTTATTAACCATGAAGCCATATACTTCACTGGAAGACTACCAGAACCATCATTATACATACATAATTTCATTTGTCATAGGTCAACCTCTATAAATATTAAATAGTCTAAAAAGAGCCCCTCCTCTCCAAAGTGTTTCAACCCAAAAATGCAAAATAACATGGGACGATTACAAAATATTGGACTATTCACATTGGCAATGCAGTTAAGTAACTATATATAGTGCATTTGTTTCTGGCTTTAGTAGCCTTTGGCAATAGACATATATTTCAATGTACATCCAACATCATGATGTACATTCTTATTCATGTAGCCCTTAATTCATGAATCAAAAAGTTGAAACAAATTGAAATAAACAAGGGAGTAGCCCAAAAAATAAAATGCCCCCGCTCGTAACCATATCGCAAAAGGCAATAAGCCAGCAAGTGAATTCAAAAAGCAGATCTGAGAGTCATTCAGAAGATTGCATCCCCTGAGAGAAGTCTGAATTTTCTGTATTTGCCCTCTTTTTTGTTCAGTTTTCTTTTCTTTCTTCTGTCTCTTCATCTTTCTTTCTGTCATTTTCCATCAATGCAACCATCCATCCAATTTAACTTCCGGTCCTTTCCCTCTGCCTTTCTTCATCCATCCATACATCCTTCTGTCTTTTCTTCTCTCCATCAATCCATTCTTCCACCCATCCTTCTGTCCATTTACTCATACACCTTTTCTTTCTTCTCTTTAAATCCACCCATCAATACTTCTCTTGTTCCTTTCATCCACATCCCCACCCATTCTCTGCATCCCTCATCCTCATCTCCATCCATCCATCCATGCATCCATTCATCCATCATCTCCTGATTCATTAATCATTGCATCCACACATGTTTACCTCATCCCTCCCTTTCTTTCTTTCATGTTCTCTTGTCCCACGACTTCATCACACTATCCGTTTCAAGTGGATTTTATGAGTTTCTGTTTACAGTTAAAGGAGCTATAAACATATATGTAAATGTTTTATGTTAATTAGATTTCTCCAATGGCACCTACCCCCGTTCAAGCTGCTAAAGTGGGGGGTAGGGGAGACATCAGACCCCTGGAAATGAAGTTATTCCTGTCATTAAACAGCCTGTAGGTACAAATTATGGCTCTGGTGGCCTTATAGCAAACATTGGTTTCATGGTATATCTGCACTGGGCTTCATATTATCAACAGAAAGACACAGCCTTCATATTATAAATCTTATAAATCTTTGTTACTCAGCTGTTTAAGCCAATCATCACAATGATGTAACATCTACTTCCTACAGTTAGCACAAAATCTGATGGTCCCTCTCCCCACAATCAAACTTCCTATAAAGTAGTAGCTAAAAAACGAAAAGCAATTAATGTTGTTTCCCTACAAAAACATAAAAGGGTAAGTGTAGAACAACTAAAGTGAGGTGGTAAAACCAATTAAATTCAACGATATTGACATCTAAACCTATGCAGGGAACAGTATGTAATTCTCCTATTGATGTACTGTGAATTCTATTGCATGCTCTTATGTTTTTTGATATGTGTTCTATCCTAAAAAACACAATTTTTGTCCAATCTCCATGGTGATGTCCTGTTAATTTACAGCCTGAATATAATCTAATAGGGGTTTCTTGTTAGGAAATCGAGGTGCCTATACATTGCTTTGGACAAGGACACGTAATGTCGTAGATTGTATGATCTGTGTGGCAAGTAATGTGCTGTCTAATACAGAATTTCCGATCCAATTTAGGGTGTGAGAACTCAGTTATAGCCTCAGAATGTCCGCAGGCTTGCAGTGTCCACAAGGCTGAAAATGTGGGTTGGGCAATAGCCAATTATGTGGGGTGAGACTTTGTTTATGACTGTGTACCATTCTGCCCTTCAAAGAAGGACATTTACGATATGTAACTGAGGTGCGGTGCCAACTCCATCCTGTAGTTTTGTCCCGTTTCCCACAATGCTTCTTAAGTAGCTCGGTCACCTCAAATGAGTGTGTTATACGTAGTGATAAAGGAGGTAGGTAATTCTGTGTAGTTTCCAAGTTTTAGGTGGAGATCAACTCCTTTATACAACACTACGAACACTATGAATCTGCTCATCTCAAATGTCTTTTTTTCTAGCTGAGCTTTCAGGTAGTTGAATAACACAGTGCCATCCATGCCAAGCCTCAAAGTGGCAAGGCATTTGGTTATTTTTACAGCAAAGTCTTTAGACACAGGAATAGTTAGGGCCATCCATGGTAAGCTGAAACATGACAAAGGTCTTTTAGCAATCCAGGCACGGTATTACAGCTTTCGATTCGTAAAATATGATCCAAGCCAACCTGGAATGAATAGAAGCAACCCCTGTTGTGTTTCGGTTCATCGAGACAGAAGGGAGCACTTAGTATACATCAAGACAATACCCTTTCAGGCTTAGAGTGACACATAAATTATGCAAAATGGAAAACAGGAAACAACGGGTGGGTCTCAAATTTTATATGGAGGGAAGCTCCCCTATATGGAGTACCATACAACACCATCAACACTGAATCTGCTCACCACAAATGTCAGTTTTTCTAGCAGAGTTTGTAAGCATAGGAGTAGCTGGTGCTATCCTTGCTGAGCTGAACAATTATAAAAGCCTTCTACCACTCCAGGCACAGTATGACCACTTTGGTAAGAACCCAGGCGAAGGAGGAAGCCCAAGTGAGGTGACCGCCATCCAGGGTTTGAAGAGCTCACAGAGCGAGATTGCCTTACGTACATTCCTCTAATGAGACTAACCACACCCGCAAGTGAAATGACGAGTGGACACCCCATGTACCATATTGCATGGTGCAATGTGGTTTATGGGCCACACATTACAGTGCATTTGGTTTTAGTAATTAAGAATGAGCATGACAAAGGGATCAAAGGATGCCAACATTGTTTTGAGCCACATTCTGCTGTTGGTGAGGCAGATCTTCAGTATTATGGTATCAGAACAGAGAGATAAGCTCTGCTAATTTTAACATTGATTGTATGCAGTTATAATTGTGGTGGTGAAAGAGGACTCCACACAATAAGATGAATCAGTTGGTGATGGTACTGTAAGAAGCCACTGTGCAAACACATTTAAGGAAGTGTCTGTTCTCTGTTTTTATTTTTTATAGGTACTCAAATGGAGTTGTGCCGTTGCGGAAAAAAAACAAAAAACATGAGTTAATGGTAGACGGTAGAGGCACTGGTCATAGTGTACTAGTGTAAAAGAGAATAGGTCCTGAAGAAAGCCATATTGACCCTGTTAGGGCACACATAAGATTGGCTGAAACATGTCGACCTTAAATCAGATGTAAATTAGATCTCCATGTACATCATGCACTGTTTTAATCTTGTCAAAGGCCACCACTAATAAAGGTACACTAATAAGTGGGTGCTCTGTAGAGAAATTTAAATCATTATTTTCTGTTTATGCACAAACCACTTCTTGTATGCACATAATGTTAACAACTGACCCACTCCACTGCAATCAGGTGTTGAAACACACTCTGGAGGCACAAGGCACCTGGGGTGTGACTCCTATAATGATGTAAGACATCAACTAGGTTGGTGGGTGAGGGGTAATTTTTAAGATCCAAAGGAGTCCTATAACACATACAGACAGACTGCAGATAGGATTAAGAGGTGGTAACATGCCTGTTCTTATTGTTTTGGGTATTCATTAAACTTCGGACAATGGGCAGGCATTCTTCTCTTCTCACTGTCTCTTCTGTTGGTTCATGAAATATCATGCAAGCCAACCTGGAATGAGTACATGCTACCCTTAACAAGGGTTTCACTTGTATTAGAGCTCTTCAAAGAGTTATAGCATTGTTCAGACACAAGGGAGCACATAAGACGGGGCGAGGCACATGTAAGTCAGACTTGGTCCTGCACCAAAAGAAACTGCCCAACACAAACTGCTGGGTTAGGCCTGCTTTAGACAAGAACACAATTGTGTTTCTTCATTTGCAATCACCTAGAAAAATGTGGCAATTGCAATGCTTGAATTAATCTTAGTTTCTGGTAATTCCTTGGAGCCCCTTTTTAGTCCATCACTGCTTCATCAACTGTGCCAAATCCAGGCCAAACCCAGCTATGTGCAATTCCAAATTGGCACTACTTCAGCAGGATCATTCCATCCCAAACCGCCAGGAGAGGTATCTTAGACACTTAAGAATATTTTTTGCCTTTTGGGGGCTTCATTAATGATGTGTAACTTGGGTTTAATAGCACATTGAACACAGGACTCAGGTCTAGACTTATCCATCACACTTACAGCATTTCACTCAGAAAAACAAAAAGGTGAGAACACTTGCATTAATCTCTGCTACTGGTAATTATGCCGGACAACATTCTACTTCATTTGTTGCCCACTATGCCACTCCATACAGAGACCAGCTGCCAGGTCAGGTCCCCTCTAGACTGGAAAACAAACAGTGGTACTTAATCAAGCAATTGCTTGAAGAACTGCTTTAAAGGTTGTCATTTGGCACTCTTGGAGATCAGTGAGTAGTGTGTTTACTCGGCTGATGTGTGGTAGGGTAAAATCCTTGAGTGTAGGCCACAAGTTCGTAAAAGGTAAGTAAGGATTTACTTTGCACAGTGGTATGATATATATTTAAATGACATTCAGCAATTTAAGGCCATCTTTAGTGTTGTCACTGTATTGATAGTTAGTAATATCTTGTTAGCTGAACAGTCCTCCTTGTGGCTTCACATACAGACTAACTATTTTGGAATTATGAATAGCGTAAAATCTAGAGGACTCCGTTTTTACAATTTATTTTTTACCAAATAAATGTGCTATGAACCAACTTAAAATTGTCAGTGATGTATGTATGTATGCTAATAAAGCTTTTCAAATAAGACCTGACACACCAAGCAACACCGAGGGATATCTTTCATTGTGAACAGTGAAATACTGAAATACCATCTACCAAATTTCTGGGAATTTCTGTACCACAGCTGGAATGTATCCAATATTGATAGGGTTGGACGAGTTTATGAAGATCAAAGTGTGCTGAAACTGGTTAGGTCCTGCCCTTTCCCTTGGAAGGGATTACATATGATAGGGTGGTAAAGTCATAGCTCATCTTAGTTGAGGTTAGGTTTGTGTGCAGTTAGGAGGTTTGACCAGGCTTCAGTGATGAGGGAAAGATACCTGTGAGGAGTGTTGTCCGGTGACTTGAAAGGCACCAGGAGGGACCATTTAAGTGATATATAACGGAATTATACCTCTTCGTGAGAGGTTGCTTTTATTCTGATTAGGATGTTAGTCGTATATTGTGTTATCAAGAGCATGAATTAGTGATGTAAGTAAAACTGTAACATGCTAACGCACTGTTCCTGGAAAAGGGTCTTCAGCAGTCATTTTCCAGAGTGCTCTCTGGCAATGTACCATTTACACTATAGCTCTTTAACATGCTTGCTATAAGGTGGCAGAAATTGATGCATTTATGTTGCTTAATTGCTGAAGGCACACCAATGTTTTTCAGGGTAGATTGCTCATATCATGGAAAAATCACACTAAACCAACATGGGCACAATTTGATGCTTTACTACCAGAAAGCAATGAGGAAATGATCAAACACGTGTTAGATGTTAATGAAAGAGCTGTTCCACCTAACCTTCCTGAATGACTGTAACAAGAATGTTGGGGGATAGACATTACCCAACCTCTGCATCCACAGAGCTTATTTGAAAATGTGTTGATTTTCTCTCTATGACTGCATGGCTAGCTCACACACCCCACAACATACCCTCCCTTACCCTCTTGTCCTGTGTGAGCGACCCTTAAATAGGTCACAGAAACTAATGGTCCTTGGGGACAAGGTCTCCATTTTAGTACTTTCCTTTCACTTATGTCCTGTTTTCCAGAGGAATCTGAACCACATTGCTGTTGCCTAAACCTCACAGGGCACAGAAAATGAACAACTGTTCTTACTGTCTGTAGCACTCAGCCCAAGTGATGCATACTATGTATGAAAGGCAGATCAGTGAGTGGCTTGGTTTAGCTGCATAGGGAAGCAGCGGCAAATGTCATACAGAACACAGAGGTTGAAACACTCCCTCATCAGGCTTCTAAAGCACAGTAACAGCTGGGTGAGAAGAAGTCATACCGGCCAGAGTCAACAAGTAATCTTTTCAAAAAGGTTATATCAGATGAAGCTAAAAATCAGACAGAAGACCCCTAAAATGACCACCTTTCTCTGACTTATTTAAAGGTCTTGCTAGTTAAAGTCTGATTTGGAAGGAAACCTATAGTCAATCTTCACCATGGTTCAGTCAGAGAGTTTCCATTCCCTGCATGGACTGTCTTTTTTAATGTCACCCACAATGCCTGCCTTTGGGAGTCAATAGGAGCCTGAAGCTGTCTTATCACTGGAACCATGACTCATCTCCCATTACACTACATGGTATTCCTTCTCCACAAACCAGGCTGAAACCCAGTGACCAATTAATAACCTCAGCCTTACCTGCAGAAAAGTTACACAAGGAATTACAAGCTCACTGGAGACCATGCTCACTCTCTTCCCAATGCACTCAGTGCTGGGGCAACACAAATATATGGGATATACACCATACCCCTGAGATGATAGTGATTGGGGAAGGGGTGCAGGTTACCAAGATGTCTGGACTTAATTGTTAGGGACAAACAAAGATACCCCTCCCTTCAAAAAGATATGGATAGTGCACCACTGCGCAAAGTCAGTAATGTCCAGTAACACGTTGTCTTTTAAACATCTTCATTTTTTATTATTGCTTTTTCTTGAACAAACGAGCAATCAGCCAACGCGTTTTGTCCTACACAAAAGGGCTGAAATGTAACACAAAAAGAATGTAGATATCACACCAGGACAGATAAGACACAGTAAATACAAAAATAGTTAAACAACAAAAAAATGTACAAGAACATGCAACAAATCACCTCTAATGCACATACTTATGATCATAAAGAACTCATAATCATAGGAGACAAGGGACACATGCTACCAGGAATGTTATTCACACATATAATTGATAGAGACATATATATTGATATACCACATGACACATATTGTTAATATTTACAAAGACAAAATACAAAAAACAAAATACAAACACCAGTTTTTAAAAATAGGATATAGTCTACATAGTTCTAAAGATTTTTATAATATCGCCATCATTCTGTAATTTTTAACAATATATTTATTGAAAAGAAAAAATATTTTTTTTACAAGTAAAGAAATAAATATGATATCAAGCACGTCATACCTTATATTTGCATGGTCTTTAAATTGATTGTATTTCCATATTATTGGAATTAAATGTCCAACCTATTATTACAAAAAGAATGACAACACTATGTAATATCCCACGGATTGAAAAACGAGTAACAACCAAAAGTTATAGACTACCCACACATAAATTAAATATTTTCAAAATTTTCAAAAGATGGAGAATTCAAAAAGAAGTCAACAAACTCCATAAACAAATATCCCTACATAAATGGCCAAAAATGCCACAAAGAGAGACCACCAAAAGAACCCATGATATAATTTCAAAAAGACACGACAAATTACACTCTAAAGATAATAACCAAGGCTTACATGAATAAATCTATAAATATAGCTATTTCTATTTTACAAAAAACCACAACTCATAAACCATAACCCCACAAACCTACAAGTAATTAGACAAAAACATATATTTATAAATTCTAACACCCCACATATACTAATATGCTATTAATTCACGTTATCACTACAATACAAACCGAATGGGAGAGGAAATTAATAAACATAATACAAAACAGCGTTCCACAGGATGACATTTACAAAGATAAGGCATTTGCAGTATATTTAAATTTAAATGCCTAGTCATCGATAATACTGCCTGAAAGGTCCGTGAACCACGTGAAATTGCAATCAGTTAGTAGCCGCTTACCCCATAAAGTAAGGGATCAACCATGTCCGTCCCGGTTGGCAAAGGAAATAAACCGAGCTCAGCTTGACATCTGCTTTTAAACTCTAGCAATCTTGATAACAAGATTATTTGACACAGGTGGCATACTCATTGCTATGGCAACCGTTCTGTAATGAGAATAGTCACCATCTTAGGTAAACAGATCGGCCATTTTTGAATGGTGTCATCCATTCTATAAATCCATATAACATTATACAGGCTTAACAGGAATTTTGATAAAGCCCTAAAAAGTAAAAAGAAACTGATACTCTATACTAAACAGGACCCAAGAGGCATATAAATTGCTATAGCAACTATTATACGATTAAATTACTCTTCATATCGCATAAATACGTCGGTCATTTTGAACTGGTGTCAACTATATTGAGAACCAACAGAGCCTACGACATTCTTATAATAAAGCCCTAAAGTGTAAAGCTTACAAACTATGCCATGTTATATTAACATAACATAGGAAGAGCCACGAAAAACTGGTCATTTTAAAATGGAGTGTCAGCCATCTTAAAAAGATGTAATCAATAACGTAGATGGTGACAAAACAAGGAAGAATATTGATAAAATATTGTTGGGGTTTGAAAAATATTTTAATAAAGCCCTACAAGGTAAGAAGAGAAAGATAATCTGTGATGAATAGAACAGAGGAAACATACCCGTCACTATAGCGACCATAGTATCATTGAAATATTTGCCATCTGGTTGCACCTCGACCGGGGCAAAGTCAAACTTTCAGGCCGACCGCGAAGGAGCCCTGCTTGGCTACAGGTCGCGGGAGCCCTCGGTTAAAAAGTTACCTTCTGACTTAGTCTTTATTTTGAAGTTTTTCTTCACCGGGACGAACCTGCCAGTTGAATCCGACCTCCTGGAGCCCTTGTCCGGATACGCGATGTGGGTTTCCTCGGTGGAGACTTTTACCTTCGGACTTAGTCATTTTTTCGAGATGAAAATCCTTCGACCGGGGTAAACCTGGATCTTGATCCGACGTCCATGGAGCCCTTCTCGGATACGATGGCTGGGAGGTCCCGGTCAACTTTTTACGTTCGGGCTTGGGGGGTGATTTTAACCTTGGCGGACGGCGGAGGCCGTCCGCCAAGGTACCGCCGTGAAATGACCGCACCGCGGTCAAAAGACCGCGGCGGCCATTTAGACATTTCCACTGGGCCGGCGGGCGCTCTCCGAAAGAGCGCCCGCCGGCCCAGCGGAAATGCCCCTGCAACGAGGACGCCGGCTCAGAATTGAGCCGGCGTAGTTGCAGGGGTGCGACGGGTGCAGTTGCACCCGTCGCGTATTTCAGTGTCTGCTTTGCAGACACTGAAATACTTTGCGGGGCCCTCTTACGGGGGCCCCTGCAGTGCCCATGCCATGGGCATGGGCACTGCAGGGTCCCCCAGGGGCCCCGCGGCACCCCCTACCGCCATCCTGTTCCTGGCGGGAGACCCGCCAGGAACAGGATGGCGGTAGGGGGTGTCAGAATCCCCATGGCTGCGGAGCGCGCTCAGAATGCGGTCAGAATGCCCTCGGGAGCACCGCCAGCCTGTTGGCGGTGCTCCCGTGGTCGGTGACCCTGGCGGTCACCGGCCGCCAGGGTCAGAATGACCCCCTTAGTCTCTTTTTTGGATGTTTTTCTTTACCGGGACGAACCACGAAGTCAGGCCGGGTCGCGGTTGAGGCAAGCCGGCTAGAATTTCCGCGGCGGGTCGGTCCCTCTCTGGAGCTTTTTTCTAAAAATTCTCAAATCTTTTCCAAACTTCTGGGGCTTCACCCAGATGTTCTTTTAAGGTTCTTTTGGGGTCCACAGCTCACCCCAAGGGTCCAGAAGTTCTGTGATGGTCCTTGGGGGGTGCGGACTTCAACTCCCAGAATGCACCTGGCGCAAACTCCTTTTTGGCCACTGGACAGTGGTCAGCTGGTCGCTTTCTTCAGGAGTTGGTGCAGGGGACTCTGGTTAGCAATTTTTCACCTGTAGCAAACAGGGAGTCCCTCCTTGAACCAGTTGAAGCCAGGCAAAGTCCTTCTTGTGGTGAAGCCCAAGTGTGCAGCTGGTGCAGTCCTTCTGAGTGCAGGTTCCAGGTGCAGGCCAGGGGTCCAGCAGGGCAGTCCTTCTTCTCCTTTAGTTCCTTTCTTGTTGAAATCTGGTAGGGATCTGAGGTGTGGGGTCAGGTCTGCCAGTTTTATCCTTGCTCCTGGGTGAAAAGCAGGGGGGTCCTGATCCTCCAATCAGGTACAGGGTCGTCCCCCTGTGATGACCACTTCCTGGGAAGTGTGGCAAAAATCCATCCCAAAAGGCAACAGTCTCTAAAAATCCAACATGGCTGAATCTGATTTTTGGAGGTTACATCTGGCTGAGCCCACCCACTGGTGTGGCTAAAAATCATAAACACACCCCTCTCCTGCCCTCTCCTAATCTAATCAAGGGGGCACCTAGTTGTCTGGGGTTGCAGGATGTGGGGGTGTTGCTGGGTGCTCCAAATGTCCTTCTCTGCCTTTGAAGTCCAGTTTGGCCGCCCTCCCCCTTCCTGCCTCACCATCTACTGAGGGGAGATTCTCTCCCCCAAGCACATTCCTTTGTGTGAAGTCAGGCCACTTCACACCTCATCAAGGCAGCCTGGCAGAAGCTGCTGCAGGCTGGCCAATCAGAGCACAGCAGCAAAAACAATGCAGAGCTGAAATTGGCAACTTTTTAGGTAAAGTCTAAACTTTTTACCTGAACAAGTTATATTAAATCCAACAACTGGAAGTTGTGGGATTTATTACAACAATTAATTTGATACCAAATTCTTGGTATGTAACATTTAAGGAGACTTTAAAATTTAAAATAAAGTCTGCCCATTCTAGCCTATGAAGGCCATTTACTTCAATGAGGGAAAAACGAATTTGGCTGTTTTTACCTCACCAGGGCTTATAAACCTATTTTTATAAAGTCCCTGCTTATAGTTACTTGGCACCCAGCCCTAGGGGCACATAGGGCACACCTTAGGGGTGACTTATATGTAAGAATAAGGTAGTTTAAGACTTTGGAAGTACCTTTAATTCCAAAGTCGAATTTGCATATAACTTTAATTTAAAAGCAGCCAGCAAGGCAGGCCTGCTTTTAAAATGACACTGGGCACCTCAGCAGTGCACCTAGGTGTGCACCACCTATGCTGTGGTCCCTAAACCTACATGCCCTACCATATACTAGGGACTTATAGGTAGGTTCACTTAGCCAATTATAATTAGCCTAATTTGCATATTGATTTTGCACAGAGCACAGGCCCTGGGACTGGTTAGCAGTACCCAGGGCACCATCAGAGTCAGGAAAACACCAGCATAAAGTGGAAAATGGGGGCAAAAAGTTAGGGGGCCTCTGCAATCAGCCCTGTTTTCCCACAGACGTCGGCCATTTTGAACTGGTGTCAGCTATACTAAATGTATATAGGTTATATGACAATTATGGCCCACCATCAATTGCGGGTGAATCCAATAAAAAAAAACTAAAATTGTGAAATTCTAAATAGAAATTTGCCAACAGGGGAAAAAAAGAGAACAAAGACCTGACAAACGATGTCTATTTAAAGGAAATAATGGAATTCTTCATCTGTATTGTGGCCCATACTCACAGCGTGTAGGCGGCACATCCATGCTGCCTCTCTGCGCCGCAGGATCAATTCTCTGTCACCCCCTCTTTTGTTTGATGGTACCGTATCAATCCCATGAAACCAGATCTTATTGTCATCTGTATGTTGTTCCAACATATGCAGTGACAGAGGACATCTAATGTCTTTATTCTTAATTGCACGGACATGTTCTTGTATACGGAGTTTGAGAGGCCGTATAGTGCTGACAGCATAAATTTTACCACATCCACATCCTACAATGTAAACAGCATATCTCGTTTTATAGTTGATGAACTGTTTGATTTCATAGCTTTTACGTGAATTGTAACAGAACTTTTTAATCTTATCAATACCCAAGATACAGATGTTGCACTCATGACATATAAAGAAACCTTGTGGGCCCACGTAGATGATTTATTCGTACCAATATAACTAGGGCACAAGTGATCCCTAGGGGTTCTACCCCTTCGATAGATTATCTGAGGTTTTTTAGAGATACGATTACGAATATGAGGTATTTCCAATAGTAAATGCCAATGCTTCCTAATGATCTTATATATGTCATTGCTTGATGTAGAGAATTGGGTAACAAATCTCACAAGGGTCTGCTCCTTTCTTCTTTTGTCACTATTACTATTATTCATTACAAGCGTATTGCTTCTCATTAGTTGCCCTACTCGCTTTTCCGCTGTTGTCAGGATATGTTCTCCATAGCCTCGATTTCTGAATCTTTGTTTGACTTTGTCGACATGTGTAGTGAGGGCCATATTTATACTTTTTGACGCAAAACTGCGCTATCGCAGTTTTGCGCCAAAAAGATTAGCGCCGGCTAACGCCATTCTGAAGCACCATGCGGGCGCCGTATTTATTGAATGGCGTTAGCCGGCGCTAGCAGACCGGCGCTGCCTGGTGTGCGTGGAAAAAAACCACGTACATCAGGCAGCGCCGGCGTTGGGGAAAATGGCGTTAGGGCGTCTTAAAATGGGGCAAGTCAGGTTGAGGCAAAAAAAACGCCTCCACCCGATTTGCGCCATTTTTAACGACGCCCAGACGCCATTTACATGACTCCTGTCTTAGTAAAGACAGGAGTCATGCCCCCTTGCCCAATGGCCATGCCCATGGGCATGGTCATTGGGCATTGTGGCATGTAGGGGGGCACAAATCAGGCCCCCCTATGCCAAAAAATAAAATAAAAAATAAAAAAATTATACTTACCTGAACTTACCTGAATGTCCCTGGGATGGGTCCCTCCATCCTTGGGTGTCCTCCTGGGGTGGGCAAGGGTGGCAGGGGGTGTCCCTGGGGGCATGGGAGGGCAGCTGTGGGCTCATTTTGAGCCCACAGGTCCCTTAACGCCTGCCCTGACCCAGGCGTTAAAAAGAGGCGCAAATGCGGGGTTTTTTGCCCCGCCCACTCCCGGGCGTGATTTTTGCCCGGGAGTATAAATACGACGCATTTGCGTCGCAGTCATTTTTTTAGATGGGAACGCCTACCTTGCATCTCATTAACGCAAGGAAGGCGTTCACGCAAAAAAATGACGCTCATTCCTCATACTTTGGCGCTAGACGCGTCTAACGCCAAAGTATAAATATGGCGTTAGTTTTGCGCCGAATTTGCGTCGAAAAAAATGACGCAAATTCGGCGCAAACGGAGTATAAATATGCCCCTGAATGTCTTGTTGGTGCTACAATTTTGTCTTATGCAGACCATTTTTCCGAAGGGGATATTGTTGATCACAGACTTAGGATGGGCACTGCTGGCATGTAGGACACTGTTACATGAGGTAGGCTTTCTAAAGAGAGTGCTCTGTATCTTATTCCCTTCAACATAGAATGTAATGTCAAGAAAGTCAATCTTTTCCTTGCTATATTGTAGACTGAGTTTGACATTAAAGGGGTTATCATTAAGAAACATATGACACATCAAAATTTGCTCAACAGAGCCTTTCCATATGAGTTTAATATTGTCTATGTATCTCCCCCAAAAAATGAATAGATCAGTCCATTGGGACGCGTGCTTGCCACAGGCATGCTCCCTCTCATACCAACCCATGAAAAGGCAGGCATAAGAGGGAGCAACATTAGTAACACAAAAGGATGATGGACGGAGTGCTGACAATGCAAACACTCACCCCCAGTCACAGATCTGGGTTTAATCCATCATTCTTTTGCTCACCATGCCACCCCAGTTCGGACCCAGCCATATGCAAATCAGTCTTGACCCTGTTCCTCATGGGAACAGTCCAGCCCGAACTGCCAGGCCGGGTCCTCCCTGGACCGGAAACAAGCATCCTGGGACCGGTTTCAGGGTATCACCCTTCTTCAGCCAGGCTAGCTTGATTCCAGTGGCACAGTGAGCAAGGGACCCACGTCTGGGCATACCCTTCCCACTTAGGGCAACATTAGTAACACAAAAGGATGATGGACGGAGTGCTGACAATGCAAACACTCGCCCCCAGTCACAGATCTGGGTTTAATCCAACGTTCTTTTGCTCACCATGCCACCCCAGTTCAGACCCAGCCATATGCAAATCAGTCTTGACCCTGTTCCTCATGGGAACAGTCCAGCCCGAACTGCCAGGCCGGGTCCTCCCTGGACCGGAAACAAGCATCCTGGGACCGGTTTCAGGGTATCACCCTTCTTCAGCCAGGCTAGCTTGATTCCAGTGGCACAGTGAGCAAGGGACCCACGTCTGGGCATACCCTTCCCACTTAGGGCAACATTAGTAACACAAAAGGATGATGGACGGAGTGCTTACAATGCAAACACTCACCCCCAGTCACAGATCTGGGTTTAATCCATCGTTCTTTTGCTCACCATGCCACCCCAGTTCGGACCCAGCCATAGGCAAATCAGTCTTGACCCTGTTCCTCATGGGAACAGTCCAGCCCGAACTGCCAGGCCGGGTCCTCCCTGGACCGGAAACAAGCATCCTGGGACGGGTTTCAGGGTGTCACCCTTCTTCAGCCAGGCTAGCTTGATTCCAGTGGCACAATGAGCAAGGGACCCACGTCTGGGCATACCCTTCCCACTTAGGGCAACATTAGTAACACAAAAGGATGATGGACGGAGTGCTTACAATGCAAACACTCACCCCCTGTCACAGATCTGGGTTTAATCCATCGTTCTTTTGCTCACCATGCCACCCCAGTTCGGACCCAGCCATATGCAAATCAGTCTTGACCCTGTTCCTCATGGGAACAGTCCAGCCTGAACTGCCAGGCCGGGTCCTCCCTGGACCGGAAACAAGCATCCTGGGACGGGTTTCAGGGTGTCACCCTTCTTCAGCCAGGCTAGCTTGATTCCAGTGGCACAGTGAGCAAGGGACCCACGTCTGGGCATACCCTTCCCACTTAGGGCAACATTAGTAACACAAAAGGATGATGGACGGAGTGCTGACAATGCAAACACTCACCCCCAGTCACAGATCTGGGTTTAATCCATCGTTCTTTTGCTCACCATGCCACCACAGATCGGACCCAGCCATATGCAAATCAGTCTTGACCCTGTTCCTCATGGGAACAGTCCAGCCCGAACTGCCAGGCCAGGTCCTCCCTGGACCGGAAACAAGCATCCTGGGACCGGTTTCAGCGTATCACCCTTCTTCAGCCAGGCTAGCTTGATTCCAGTGGCACAGTGAGCAAGGGACCCACGTCTGGGCATACCTTCCCTCTTAGGGCAACATTAGTAACACAAAAGGATGATGGACGGAGTGCTGACAATGAAAACACTCACCCCCAGTCACAGATCTGGGTTTAATCCATCGTTCTTTTGCTCACCATGCCACCCCAGTTCGGACCCAGCCATATGCAAATCAGTCTTGACCCTGTTCCTCATGGGAACAGTCCAGCCTGAACTGCCAGGCCGGGTCCTCCCTGGACCGGAAACAAGCATCCTGGGACTGGTTTCAGGGTATCACTCTTCTTCAGCCAGGCTAGCTTGATTCCAGTGGGACAGTGAGCAAGGGACCCACGTCTGGGCATACTCTTCCCACTTAGGGCAACATTAGTAACACAAAAGGATGATGGACGGAGTGCTGACAATGCAAACACTCACCCCCAGTCACAGATCTGGGTTTAATCCATCGTTCTTTTGCTCACCATGCCACCCCAGTTCGAGGGAGCAAACCTGGAACCCTTCGCAGTCCCCTGTATTTGATGGAACCACTGACCATCATGTAAGAAAAAAATATTTGAAAGCATGATATCAATCATTTCCATCACCATGTTATTATGTTGCCAATGGTCTGCCATCCTAGTACATAGAAAAGCTTCAACCACTCTTATCCCGAACTGTTTATATATACAAGTGTAAAGACTAGTAACATCCATGGTTACAAACATCAGGTCATCAGACCACTCAAAGTCATCAAATTTATTTAACGTCTTTCCTATCTTGAATATATGCAGGTAAATTGTGTACAAACGGTTGTAAAAATGTGTCCACATATTCAGATAGTCTCTCTGTGGGGGAAGAATTCCCCGAGATAATAGATCTACCAGGAGGAAACCTATCTCCTTTATGTATCTTAGGCAATACATAGATACATGGTAAACGTGGTTCATGTACTTTCAAATACTTATATTCCCCATCTGAGATAAGGCCACTCTGTCACCAGTCATCCAAACGCATATTGATGAAATCGCCAAGCGATTTCATTGGATTCTCCGTGATACGTTCATAGCACACCGTGTCATTCAATTGTCTGTTAATTTCCTGTATGTAGTCGGCTTTATTCATTAGTACTACATTCCCACCTTTGTCTGCCTCCCTAATAACCAACAAAGGATCAGATTTTAGAGAAAGTAATGCTTTCCTCTCCATTTGGGTCAGATTGTCATTGCTAAACTTAAAAGTGTTACTTCTATCTAGACGTCTATACATGTCATTAGTCAATCTAGTGCGGAAAAGATTAATGTTGGGATGTGTTCCATAAGGCACAAATTTTGAAACTGGTTTAAGTCCACTATTGACCTGTGTATCTTCCTCAATTCCCAAATCGTATCTTAAACTGTTTATGTCCACACTAGTATCATCGGTAAGTGACATGGGCAGTTGCAAATCTTGTAAATCAGACACCGTATGAAACAGAACAGGCGGTGACTCGACTGCCAAACGGCTAGACATATGCATGGAGTTGAAATGATCCTTCAATTTTAACAAGCGTGTAAATTTAAATACATCAACAAAAAAGTTGGTAGGATCGCCCATTTGTGTTGGACAAAAGCCCAATCCTTTATTGAGAACTCTATATTCATCTTTATTAAGTACATGATCAGATAAATTAACAATCACTAGTTGTTCTTGCTCTAAAGTCTGGTCAATGGTTGATGTTACAATATAACCATCAGCATTTGTCAGATTACAAATAGTTAGTTTTTCTTGGAGCGTGTTTGTACCCCCTGAGAGTCTAAACCTGTGCTTTTGTTTCCATCTCTTACCCCCCTTCTGGTCTTTCCACTCTCTCTTTTCGTACAAATTTGCTTCCTAATCTTAACCTTTCCATCTCCACTAAAAAAGGAGATGGATTGCAAACTGGTGGTGCTGATGTCGATGCTGCACTGGATGTTGTGCTTTCAAAAGAACCTACAGAACTTAAGCTGGCTGAATCAGTATCCGACGTTTCAATCCGTGTTCTCTTACTGGCCACAGGTGTTTTTAAATAATCGTATTTCCGTGCAAATGTATAAATACGACCTTCTCTGTAGTCAATCTCATCCTGTTTGATTTTGCGTAGTTTCTTATCACGCAAGGATATTTGGCTTTCATCCGTTTCTTTATCCAAGATCTCATAATTTCTCTTAATGGCATTGATAACGCGTCCTTTTATGTTGATTTATTACACATTAGGACTCGTTTTAGGCCAATGAATCTTTTCACCCAGTTGAGAGACACCGTAGGACGAGATAGCTGATCAATATGTCAATCAATATATCAATAATGTCATCAATATTTATTACCACAATACATTTCACTTTGGTTAAAGACATTAATCAAATTGACGACACAACCATGACCTTTCAGCCATGAATAACCACACCTTTAATAGAATTTTATGAATTTTATTCCCTATTAGTTACAATCTAAAATTAAGTGCGTCAATCTCAAAGCCAAGAAACACAACAGCATAGTTACGATATGGCAACTTTGGTAAGATTTCAATAAAGCAAAAATCATAAACATCAGAATATAACACGACGCAAACATAGATCAGAATACAGTAAAGTGTCAAATACGCGTCAGTTCAACATAACATAATGTCTGCCGTTTGTCTATTTGCGTCAATTTGATGATCACCTGTCCTAACCACTAATTAGCATTGGCATGTTGGGCTTCATGCAAAACAATTTAGAACACCAATTTGGAAAACATCTAGCTATGGTCTCTGTCAAAATTAAGCAGTTGGTACCTAGAAAAGAAAAGCAAGCAGACAAATTACAAATTGGATTGTCATAATTACCCTCCAAGGATTTGGTCAGCATTCAGGATCAGTCTTCGTCTTCAGGACATCAGTCAAACGCCATCAGTCTAAACTAAAGTCAATATGAGCCACTTCCCTCGTAAGGAGGAAAAGTGTAAATGGGCAGTCTATGAATGAGGATGGTTTTAATAAGTCTCAAAGTCACCAAACAGAGTGACAGAGTTTCTGTGTAAAATCAATAGCATTCCCTACCTAATTCTAATGGCCCTTCTGTGATGTGGGTTTTTATCCCTTTTTCGTAGTACATTCCCCTAAAATCCCATTGGAACTAACTATACCCCACTATCTTTAACCTATCAAATTTAGCATTTTGGTAATCCCAATTGTCAACCCACATTAGTTCGTGGTTCTTTGATTGGTCTTCATAATTGACATCTTCGGAGGTGGCACATCCGGCGTTACTTCACTCTTTGGCACGTATTTTGGGTCAGCAGATTCTTTTTCCATCGGTCTAAGTGACCTTGTGCATTTCATTAATCTACATTTGTTTCAATTTGCGCATAGCTTTTAAACCAAGGCACCAAATATGTGTTTGGGAACGGAATCTACATAGATACATTCGTCTTCCAAGTTGAAGAAAAAGAACATTTGCAGGGTCATGGCCCTTTGCTCCCTTTTTTCTTTTTGTCCAATGACTGCTCCCTTGAGCTAACGAGCTGACGAGCTCTGGTGAGGCACCTGTGCGCCAGTGAGTGGTACATAAACCTGAGAAGACTTTTGGCGGCATTTCAAGCAACCCCACAGATGTTGCTGCTCTCTGCTGATGACGGGCTAAACCTAGAAACACGTGTCCAGAGATACACAGCACTTGCTGCACCTACTTAGGTGAAAGACTTTTGATTACTTTTTCAGCACAAAACGAAGTGACTGCATTTACCATGATGCATTGGGGCTAACTTTTTGCTTGAGTGTGGGGCAGTGTGCTCCCTTTTTTCTTTTTGTCCAATGACTGCTCCCTTGAGCTAACGAGCTGACGAGCACTGGTGAGGCACCTGTGCGCCAGTGAGTGGTACATAAACCTGAGAAGACTTTTGGCGGCATTTCAAGCAACCCCACAGACGTGGCTGCTCTCTGCTGATGACGGGCTAAACCTAGAAACACGTGTCCAGAGATACACAGCACTTGCTGCACCTACTTAGGTGAAAGACTTTTGATTACTTTTTCAGCACAAAACGAAGTGACTGCATTTACCATGATGCATTGGGGCTAACTTTTTGCTTGAGTGTGGGGCAGTGTGCTCCCTTTTTTCTTTTTGTCCAATGACTGCTCCCTTGAGCTAACGAGCTGACGAGCTCTGGTGAGGCACCTGTGCGCCAGTGAGTGGTACATAAACCTGAGAAGACTTTTGGCGGCATTTCAAGCAACCCCACAGACGTGGCTGCTCTCTGCTGATGACGGGCTAAACCTAGAAACACGTGTCCAGAGATACACAGCACTTGCTGCACCTACTTAGGTGAAAGACTTTTGATTACTTTTTCAGCACAAAACGAAGTGACTGCATTTACCTTGATGCATTGGGGCTAACTTTTTGCTTGAGTGTGGGGCAGTGTGCTCCCTTTTTTCTTTTTGTCCAATGACTGCTCCCTTGAGCTAACGAGCTGACCAGCTCTGGTGAGGCACCTGTGCGCCAGTGAGTGGTACATAAACCTGAGAAGACTTTTGGCGGCATTTCAAGCAACCCCACAGATGTGGCTGCTCTCTGCTGATGACGGGCTAAACCTAGAAACACGTGTCCAGAGATACACAGCACTTGCTGCACCTACTTAGGTGAAAGACTTTTGATTACTTTTTCAGCACAAAACGAAGTGACTGCATTTACCATGATGCATTGGGGCTAACTTTTTGCTTGAGTGTGGGGCAGTGTGCTCCCTTTTTTCTTTTTGCCCTTTGCGAGTCAGCACACTGGAAAAGCAGAAAAATGCATTTAATATGAGAGCTGGGCAGCTAAAACCCACAGCTTACGCTAATTTAAGGCCTATAAAGGTTTTAATACAAATGCAATAACATAAATGTTAATACAAGCTTGATTAAACATAACATAAACATTTTATTCATCATTATTAGTATGCGTATGCATTGGTGGCCACTCTTCGTGGTCATGATTTCAGGAGCACATTTAAGCAAAACTTCGACTAATATAATTACTATACCGTATTATCACACAATAGTACATAAACAGTTCATGTTAATATAGATTATATAAGCTACGCTCTCTCAGCATCTTTCAAATTCATATCATCAATACTTTTCTCTTGTAATTTGGAGGTTTTTTTCTCAGAATGTTTGATCAAGATGTGCATCATCGTAAACGTGGCACTCTGCAAATTGTCTTCCCACTCGGTCAGGGATTCCTCATCCAGATCCTCGAATGTGGGAAAAATAAGAATTCTTAGGCATCTTGGAATTCTTTTATTTTCAATATATTTTTGTAATGTGATGCCATCCCACCATCTGGCCATCTCCTGTTTCTTCAATCTCTCTAATTTCTGAAATTTGGATTTTCAATCTTCTTGACCTGTAGTAATACTATCACTTCCGTTCTGTACAGTTTGATTACAAAAAAGGTCCCTCGCCATTTCTTCATGTTTGTCCTTGAATCGAGACATTTTAGTGAAAACACAAGGAAAAATATTTCACTTATAAGTGGTAGGACAGTGCAAAGCAAGAAAAAAAAACTCGAAATGAACTGCTACTGAATTGGTGGAGGGTTAAACCTTAAGAATGCACCTGTCTTAGACTACCATAAATATTAAAACTCTGTGAACTTTTCCAAAAAAACACAACTCATAAATCATAACCCCACAAACCTACAAGTGCTTAGACAAAAAACATTGTTTTGTAGTGATAACACGAATTAATAGCATATTAGTATATGTGGAGTGTTAGAATTTATAAAAATATGTTTTTGTCTAAGCACTTGTAGGTTTGTGGGGTTATGGTTTAAGAGTTGTGTTTTTTTGTAAAATAGAAATAGCTATATTTATATATTTATTCATATAAGCCTTGGTTATTATCTTTAGAGCGTAATTTTTCGTGTCTTTTTGAAATTATATCATGGGTTTTTTGGTGATCTCTCTGTGTGGCATTTTTGGCCATTTATATAAAGCTATTTGTTTATGGAGTTTGTTGACTTCTTTTTAAATTCTCCATCTTTTGAAAATTTTGAAAATATTAAATTTATGTGTGGGTAGTCTATAACTTTTGGTTGTTACTCGTTTTTCAATCCGTGGGATATTACATAGTGTTGTCATTCTTTTTTGTAATAATAGGTTGGACCTTTAATTCCAATAATATGGAAAGACAATCAATTTAAAGACCATGCAAATATAAGGTATGACGTGTTTGATATCATATTTATTTCTTTACATATACAAAAAATCTTTCTTTTCTTTTCAGTAAATATTATGTTAAAAATTACAGAATGGTGGCGATATAAAAATCTTTAGAAATATGTAGACTATATCCTTTTTTTTAAAAACTGGTGTTTGTATTTTGTTTTTTGTATTTTGTCTTTGTAAATTTTAGCAATATGTGTCATGTGGTATATCAATATAGATGTCTCTATCGATTATATGTGTGAATAACATTCCTGGTAGCATGTGTCCCTTGTCTCTTATGATTATAAGTTCTTTATGGTCATAAGTATGTGCATTAGAGGTGATTTTCTGTATGTCCTTGTACATTTTTTTGTTGTTTAACTATTTTTGTATTTACTGTGTCTTATCTGTCCTGGTGTGATATACACATTCTTTTTGTGATACATTTCAGCCCTGAAGAAGTCCTTTTGTGTAGGATGAAACGTGTTGGCTGATTGCTCATTTGTTCAAGAAAAAGAAATAATAAAAAATGAAGATGTTTAAAAGACAACGTTGTGTTACTGGAATTTACTGACTTTGCGCAGTGGTGCACTATCCATATCTTTTTGTATGTAATCCTTTCAGGATTTCCCCTTTGATGGCCGGTGCTGTGATTTGTGCACAGGTATAGCCATAGACATTTGGCGACAATATAGTTCACAGAGTTTTAATATTTATGGTAGTCTAAGACAGGTGCATTCTTAAGGTTTAACCCGCCACCAATTCAGTAGCAGTTCTTTGACCCCTCCCTTCATGCAAGCCAAGATGCCCTTCCCTTCCCTTCAGTCTCCTCAAATGAATGTTATCACTTGTATGCCTGGCCCAAGTCTTTTCTTGTGTTGGGATCTGGTATTAGTCCAAGACTCTTATGTTCCTTGGGAAGAGGAGAAAGGTCCAAATATTTTTTTTTAAATGTCGGTTAATTAGTGGCCCATTCACACTTAGCTCAAAGGTTGCATGATTCAGAATCTCCATTCAGAAAATGAGAAATGTTATCGCCACCAAAATGGCATTCCAGCAGCAACAAAACTGCCTACATAAATCCAAGCAGGTTTGGGATGCTCTTCAGAACTGGTTTCAAACCCTATAATCATGGATGTTTTGTTATCAGTAGAACTGAAGGTGAAGTAGAGAGTGTTTATTACATTTGTGTTATATATCTCTATATTCTTTTTGACTCTTCATTTCTAACTCTTCTCTGATGTCAATGGATGAGTAATATTAGTGTGTTAACGCGAGGTTTTGGTTGTTTTCCTTGCTGCAAAAAACAATAAATAAATGAAAGTGAACAGCATCAATAGCTGTATATAAAAACATCACAAAGAATGGCAGAATTAAAAATGGATATTTGTATTTAATATTTACATAGAGAGAACCACTGTGCTTGCAACCTTTTCACAATCAGGTGCCAACATTTTCCCTATGTTCTAATGTTACTACAGGTCATCAAGAATCCTGCAGGCATTCATGGGCTTTACTTTTGCATCCCGTTTCTCCGGTGTCATATGCCAAAACACAATATACCCCCCATTGAGTATAGTCCCATATCCTTCAGAACGAAGCCCTGCTATAATTCATTGCCACATTTCCTATTCCCCGAGGGTAATAAGGCTCAACCCTCCCTTGCTCCTACATTATGCTCTCCTCACCGTCCTCCCTTGCTGGGTCCGTGCAAGATCTCGCAAGAAGACCCAAGAACCTGGCCATTTTGGATATGAATCTGTGAAAAATTCGGTTGTTGGATAACTGGAGTGTGAAGCCTGGTCAAGAAACAGCCACAAACTTTTGCAGGGTAAAAAAAAAGTCCTTAGTTTAATTTAACCTGCTTATCCCTGGTTAGCTTGGCACGCAAAGCAGTCAGGCTACACTGGGAGGCAATGTGTTAGGTATTTATGTCTCACACAAACAGCAATACAGTGAAAAAACAACCCACTAAAAATCTAAAAACAATTTAGAAAAATAGAGAAAAATGTAATAATTAATTTAACACCAAAACCATCAAAGTCCAATTAGAAGAACTAGAGACATTGATTTTTTAAGTTTTAAGTATTAAAAAGCAGAAAGTGTCAGCCACGGACACCTGGTCCAGATAGACTGGGACAAACTCAAAAGTTAAAGCTGACCGCAATGGAGCACAGTTTGGACAAACAAAGTGGATTGGGCCCGATCAGCGCTTACCCTCAGATTTAAACAAAATGTGAAGAAAAAATCTCTGAGAAGGTACAAGTTCAGTGAGGGAAGTCTACAGGAGTGTCTGATGAGGAAAGGTCATTTCCGGTTATCCGGGGAGTGAAGCTGCAGTGAGGAGTTTTACCTTCAGACTTAGTCGTCAAGATGGAAGTCAAAAATCAACAGTGGGACATAGAAAGCTATAATCGAAGACAGTTCCATGAGGTCAGATACCCCTTTCGGGAAGGACCGCTGAAAAGGATTTGTGAAGAAGAATTCATTCAGCCTAGTGATGTACCTCGGGTGGATAGGCGAGAAGGTTGGTCCTGGTCTCCTCCAGGTACTTAAGGCACTTTTTGACCAAATTTTGTCTAAATCCTCACATTTGGAAACTGGCTGTATGGGAAACTTTAGTACCACATCCAAGGTTCCAGGAGTGGATGGTGACCTCTTGGGGCTTCAGGACTCACTTAGACTGGGTCCAAGTCCGGGTTCAAGATGGTGGGAGCCCATTAAGTCTCTGTGGTTTTTAACAGTAGGCCAGCTAAACTAGCCCTTGGAGTTATTCTGAATTCCTGGGTGCAGGTGAAGATGAAGGGCTGGCCTCTGCAGGTTCAATGCGGGCTCCAGGCATCAAAGAAGTCTTTCCAGGTAGAGCAGCAGGCAGTTCTCTTAGAGTCCTTCCCCAGGTCCAGTAGTAAACTGAAAAAGTGGATCTGATAGCCATATGTTTAGAACCTGGTGCCCCGCTCCTAGAAGATGGGAGAAGTTTATAGAGGTTTCTTTGAAGTTCTAAGAGTTGTCTGCCTCCTCTTCCTTGGCTCCTAAGTGGCTGTACTCAGTAGAGGGTCATTAAGCCTATTGTGTGGTGGCAGAGCTCAGCCTGTTGTGGTGTAAGTAGGGCTGTGCTTAGCTCCCCCCCCCCATTCCTGCCAGTGGAAAGGTCTTTCAGGCCCTTCTAATCCCACTATTGTGTGACTGTCTGGGGGGAATTCACAAGTTCTCAAATGTCAGTTACACCCAGTCATTTGACCTAAGGTAAGCTGTATCTTCAACAATATCTCAACAGGTTTTAATTGAAATCATATATATTTTGTTTTAATAACCAACTTTATTGATTTCTGTGCATAGCAACATGTTACTTGCAGGAGAAGGCAATTCCTAGTGTCACAGTATAATACAAATTTACAAGCCCACATATTATATATATGAAACATTCTTAATCATGCAGTTCCCAACTATTTGGACCAGACCTTTACTGTATTTTTTCAGGCAGCCCCTTGCCTGATACACGGGTCGCTCCAATTGGGCACACCAGTCTACCCCTCAACTAATTTGGTGCAATGAAGGGGGGGGGCTCGACGCCCAACACATTGCAACGCCTTTTTTTGCTATAAGTAGCGCAGTACCCAGGAATGTTCGGAATGCCCAACAGCCCCAAATGCCCTCTATCACCCCTAATAGGACCATCAGTGGAGAGAACTCCAAGGCGAGATCCAGTACTGTGGAGAGTTCTTTCAGAATTTGCGTCCAGTATCTTATAATGTTGGGGCAGGACCAGGCTACATGGAAAAAGTCAGCAGGTGAGTAGGGACATCTATTGCATTGAGAAATAGGCTTTAGCCCGGCCCTGTGAAGTCTAGAGTGGGTTAGATAGGCGCAATGCAGATAGTACATTTGCACCAAACATAGTCTAGAGGAGATTGTGATAGTACGTGGCACCATCAGCGCGTCCCGCAAGTCCTCGTCTTCCTTTGGATCAGTCCCAGCCTCCCTGCGAGACCGCAAGGGTTGGAGGGATGAAGAGGCATTTAATATGAGGGAGCAATATATATCTAACCACCCCCCTTGCACCCTGTGTCCCCATCATTGTCTTGGCCTGCATATGGCTAAATTCAGGTATAGGGGTGTTTTTGATGATGTGTACCTTTAGAGCATGTCTCAGTTGTCCTTGAATTTTTGAAAGGACATCATATGAGTGCCTTCCCAAACATCTCCCACCACTGAGGCCTATAGCATCTCATCGTGAGAATCCCTCTAGGGTTGCAACCTCTCGCAATCATGTCCCTTGCCATAGGGGAATCTGTTGGGTAATCCAGCCTCACCACCTCGTCTGTGTTTCAGCCGTGCGCCATCCGTGTAGGGTCTGGCTTGTCACCTCTGTTGTGGTTCCAGGGATGGGACTGCTGTAAAGCATGTCCATAATGCTTGAGAACCCCATTGTTGAGAGCTCCAGATAGTAGGCTGGATCGTCTCAGCCCCCATAAGCCATTCATTAACAATGAGTACCTGAATAGCTAAATAGTAGAAATATACATTGGACATACCCAAACCACAGTCATATGTGCTGCGCTGGAGAGGCGTTGCCTGCTGTTATGCCAAATGAAGGAGCAAGCCACTGCGTCCTTATTCCAAAACCAGTGGTGTTGGAGTTGGATGAGGAGATTTGGAAGGATTTAAAGGAAGCATGCAGGATTGACATCTTCCAGAGTGCTATACAGCCCATTGCATTCAGCAGCAATGTCTGCCACCTCCCCAGATCTGCTTTCGCCCTACGAGTAAGAGGGGTAAGATTAAGGGTTCAGGTCAGGGTCGCGTCAAGTGCCACTCTTACGCCAAGGTAGGGGATATTCGACTGCCAATCAACAAAATCACAACAGCCCGAAAGCGGGACCAGGGGAGATTTTTTATGATTCACCCAGAGGACAGAGGCCTCCCCATATACGTGCAGCAGTTAGAGACATCTGGGTTCACTCACCGCCTGATGTGATAAGTAGAGTAGCACATCATCAGCGTAAAGCGTGATGCTGTCTTCCTCCCTCCCCCGGCCACAGCCATCCTGTAAGGAAGGCATCCCAGCGAATCAATTGCACTAATGGTTCTATGGCTAGGACGAAGAGGAGCGGGGACAGAGGACAGCCCTACCTTGTACCTCTCCAGATCGGGAAGGCCTCAGAGAGAACCCCATTCACCAGGACATGAGCTGTCGGCGTTTGGTATAGAAGCTGTATCATGAGGCAAAAAGGGCGCCCCAGGCCCACTTTTTGGAGAACGAGGTCGAAGTACCCCCAGTCCAGTGTATCGAATGCTTTTTCGAAGGCAATTACTAAGAGGGGCTGTGGAGAAGGGAGCATGTATCAGTGTGCTAGGGCAGCATATAACATTTGCAGGCAGTGCCTTGTGCTGTTGGTTGGTATGAAACCACATTGATCAGGGTGGCGCAAAACTGTCTTTAGACAGGTGGCCAATGTATTAGCATAGATTTTAATTTCACTGTTGATTAGCGATATTGACCGGTAGTCTGCGCAGGCCGCTGAGGGGGGGGGGGGGCGAGACTTTGGGAGTACCACTATGACGGCCTGGTCTAGATCGTGAGGGAGGGCATCTCTTACCAGGGCCTCCTAATAAAGACCATGGAGTTGGGGTATCAATATATCCCTAAATTTAGAATAATATTCTGCAAGATAGCTGTCTGGGCCAGTAGTTTTACTCGACTTCAGGGTTGCAATAGCCTACCCAATCTCCTCTATGGTTATGAGTTCATCTAGACTTTTGCCAACAGAGGCCGGGAGACTAGGCACATCTATCTCATTCAGTAGTGACGCCTCACACTGTATCTACAGTATCTACACAATGCTACCTCCGCGAACTCTCCAGGAGCGGCAAACAGGCCTTGTGCAGGTCCTCAGGCTTCTCGCTGCCCCCCTTCACCCAAGCGGCAGTGACCGAGGTCAGGCCCTGATTGGGCCTATTCACCACTCTGCTGAATGGGGGTGCTTCAGGCCGCGATCTCGGCCCTTAGGCGTCTCTGGTATGTCCACCTGTTGGCCCCTTAACTTTGCGGTCTAAATGGCCAGGGATGGCGGTAGGCTCTCCAGGATCTTGGGTGTCCAGCCAGAGCAGCACTAAAACCCTCCCGCCATCTTGCGTGGCTGACCATGCCTTTCCCTCCTACTGCATTTGACCCGTTCTTCTCCACACTCAGACTTGCTAGCTCAGATGCCCGTGGGCTCCACCATTGTCAGTTGGGATTTGAATGTGGTCCTAGATCCGGGCCTCAACATCACTGACCCCCCACCTGAGGCCTGCAGTGGATGTTCTGTGTCCCTTAAGAAGTGGGTGGCAAGCCTTAGCCTTTGTGTCTGTCTGGCATCCTCGCTCACGACAATATACTTGTACCTCTGCAGCACACCATAGACATGCTTGCATAAACGCGATTCTTATGCCTGCCACCAACCTTCCCTTCGTCACCCAAGCACAAATACTTGCCCGCGATGTCTCCGATCACACTCCGATTCTCCTGACAATTGGCCACTCTGACCGTAGTCGGAGGCCCATGTGGCTTCTTAACGCATGGTTCTTACAAGACGAGACCTACTCTGCTGGCCTCCATTAGAAGATTGAGCACTGTTTTCAAGACAACGACGGCACAGACCAATCTAACATCACGATCTGGGATGCAGATAAGGCTACAATCCGCGGCTATGCCAGGGCCCTCTTGCGCTGCCAGGAGAAGGAGGAACAAGAATGCATAGCACATCTTGAAGCTTAAGCACTCCAGCTGGAGAGCAAAATGGGTGGGGAGGGAGGGGAAATAGCTAACGGTGCTTTGGAGACGTGAGAGAGGAAATCAGAACTCACTCCTAGGACACTCAATATGATCCCCCAGGATATAGCCTCTACCTTTGCCAAGTACCATGCCACTCTGGAGCGTGCCCACAGGGTGGTGATGCGGCACCCTCTTCCAGAGACCCCTCCCCCCAGACCTGTGGTAGCCCGCTTCCTGAACTACAGAGATAAGGAGGTCCTTCTGCGGTGGCGAACGCAGCGTCCCCTCTCCTGTACGACAGCACCAGGGTTCACATCTTCCTGGACTACAGTCTCGCAGTGCAATGCTGCAGGGCCTCTTTCCTGCGCATGAAGCGTAGGTGCAGCAGGCCGGCCTCTGCTACTCACTTCTGTTCCCAGCAAAGCTGAAGGTGATAGGTGAACCCCTGGCTCCGGGATAGCCCTGGGTTGGGAGTTCTGGTTGTACAATTGTTTAAACCCCATGATGTAATAACAACTTTTCTTCACAGGCCTGGCTTGAGTATTGAGAAATGGTGTGGTGGCATATGAACACACGGCCAGCTGATACAAGGAACTCACTTTAAAATATAAACAGGATGGCTAAGTATAAATTCATGGCATGGAATGTCCGAGGCATGGGCTGAACCAGAAAGAGACATTCTGTGCAGCAATACCTACGAAGGAGGGGTATAGAAATTGCTTTCTTGCAAGAGGCAATGATGAGAGGGGGAGGAAGAATGCTAACAGAGACATTGGAGGGGTCATTGCTATTGTATCACATACTCTGGGTTTGCACGAGGGGCCTTGGTGTGAATCTGCCTGGGAGTTCCCCTTCCAAACACTGAGGGCAGATGTTGATTCTGAGGGTAGATATGGGATGGTGGAGGGACTCTTGGATGGGGAGGCAGCATTATTAGGTAGTATATATGCACCTAACACAGCGTATCCTGCCTTTTTCTCTCGACTAATTACTGTCTTAACACAATGGGCTCATCTACCATGAACATTAGGGGGTGATTTTAACTGTGTAATTGACTCACGACTTGACAGATCACACCCCCACTTCCTGGCTCCCCAGTTGAGATGACAGCAGTAATATTTGTATAGAGCCTTCAACATTGGCCACTATTATATAGTAGGAAATCTTTATATCCAGATTATATAGACTACTCGCACTACTCGGTGGTACATGACTTGCATGTTAGGCTGGACAGGATCCTGTGTGACCCGACAACCCAACTTCAAGTGACAGGGGAAGAATATTTGGGAAAGACAATCTCTGATTACAATCCATTACAGATACAACTAGAGTAGGGTGCTGCTAGACCTCCAGTTTCCTTCTGGCGACTGCAACCGATCTTACTTGAGGACCAGGCACTACGAGCCGAGACAGATGAAACGTTGACGCACTACTTCACTGAGAATTGGGGGACATCGACATCCTTGCTCATGGATTGGGAGGCGATGAAGGTAGTGTTATGGAGTCACTTTATTCGCACAGTAATGGGAGCTTGGACCATGATACACAGGGACTTGATGCAAATGGAGGCTTCTCTGAAACCTCTGGAAGCCGCCGTCAGGGACAACCCCACCACACAGACAGAACTGAACAAGACATTAGTTACGCACACACACCTTGTGGAGCAATTGCGGTGCGTTGACTTTAGGTCGTACCAGGCCAAAATTCACGCTGACGACGACAAGGCCCGTCGCATGTTAGCTTGGCTACTACATAGTACTGACTCTCTCTGCTCCTATTGTGAGGATTCGTATATATCACCCTCAGAGTTCACTTTCCAGCAATCCCAGATACGTGATGCATTTACATCACATTACCATACACCTTATAATCCCTTTCAATTGCCCCAACATGAAAACATACAAGGGTTCTTAGCTGGGGTGGCACTCCCAACATCAATGCCCACAGAGAAAGAAGACCTCAATGTCCCCTCACAACAGAGGAGATTAAGGGAGCAATCACGGGTGCTGCCACTCACAAAATGCCTGGCTTGGACGGGCTTCTGATAAAATTTTATAAGGGGTACGAGCATCACCTGACCAATAAATTACTTGAATTGTATCAAACGGCGTTGTAAGATGGCTGTTTACCACAGAGCATGTAGGAGTCACTCCTGGTCTCTCTCCCGGTGCCAGGTAAAGATCCAGAGGAACTTGTCTCCTCCTTTCCATGTTGGGATCATATAACAAGATCCTAAGCAAGGTCTTAGCAGGTCACCTGTATGGATGCATGAGACTGTTTGTGCACTCAGATCAAAATGGGTTCATACCTGGGAGATCCTACTATGCTAAATATTTGTTGGTTGCAAAGAGTGATGAAACTGGCCCCATCCCACTAGCCATTCACAACATGCCTAGTATTAGATCTAGAGAAGGCATTTGATATGTTGGGATTATCTCTTCTCAACGTTGACAAAGTGTGGGCTAAAGGGGAGGCTTCAGGCGCTATTCTGGTAACTCTATGTAGATCCAATGGCGAGGGTCAAAATTGGCAGGTGTGTCTCTCCTCTGTTCCAGATCAAAAGTGGGACCTGGCAAGGGTGTCCGCTCTCTCTGCTTCTATTCGTTCTCACCATCGAACCTTTGGCACAAAGGCTGCGCCAGCTGAGGGATGGATGGGACAATCTGTTATTCGAGCAGACACACATCGACTCGCTGTATGGAGACACTGACCTGATTTATGTCAGAGATATTAGGAAAGGCATTGAGACCATACAGACGCTCCTGCTGGATTTTTATGAGGCGTCAGGGCTAAATCCTACTTGTTCCCATTGCACCCACATTGCCCTCCACAGGACCTTATTAGAGAGGGGCAACGGTTGAGATGGGTGCCTCGCACATTCATATACTTCGGCATTGATGTATATCATGACAGGCATGATCTCCTAGACTGCAATTTCACGAATGAAGTAACATCATTGAAATCCTTTTGGAACACCCTCCCATTCATGGTCCAGGGTAGAGTGTCACTTGGGAAAATGGTGATACTTCCTCACCTGGTATATTTGTTGCAAAATCTTCCTGTCAACATCCCCAGGTCCACCTTTCATGCTCTGCACTCTACTATGGGGTCCTTTATTTGCAAAAAGGGCTGTTGACAGATATCACTTTGAAAGTTACAACTTCCCAACACAAAAGGCGGTTTGGGCGCTCCCAATCTCGACCATTTTTATCTGGTCGCACAAATGCAGTTGCCCGCACACTTGCTAGCGGGTCGCTACAATGAGGAGTTGTCCCCTTTGGCCCTGGTGAAGGTGCAGGCGGACCTGAGGAGTGCATTCCAGCTTTGTGCACACCCACAAAATGGGGCAAATAGTCTGCTGCAGATTGCATTTAATAGCTTTAACTGTAGCCTGAAGTTAGTGCCACCTATGCCACTTAACTCACCGGCTATCTCATTGGGTTCGATATCTAGTTTCACTACAATGCTGGGAGAGAAAGGACTGAATACATGGGCAGAAGCTGGGGTGGACACCCTGGGGATGCTATTTCATGAGGGCTCACTGCTGACTTACAAGCAACTGCGTGAAGAATATCACCTACCTGCAGAGCATTTCCTGGTGTACGCACATCTCTTGGCGGAGGTGGTCCATCTCTGGGGCATCATGGACACGGAGCCGTTCACTCATACACATTGGGTGAGGAGCGCAATTTGGTATCATAGTTTGCCCAGGTATTTGCACAACCTGTGCAGGATCCGCTTGTCGCAAATCCTCGTAGAAAATGGGAGGGTGATTTGGGTAGGGAGTTGCTATGAAGGATTGGGCGAAAATCACTGAATATCCAAGACGGGTGTCCCAAAACACAAAGTTTTGATATATTCAATATAATATATTGCACAGAGCATATCTGATGCATGCCTCTCTCTCCAAAATGTTTGGTTCCCTATCCACATGCCCGTGATGCCTACAAGCAGAAGCAGATATCAAACACATATTCTGGGTCTGCCTGGTTGTGGCGTAGTACTGGACTTGAAGCTTAGCTAAAATAGAGCGAGTATCCCTGCATACGATGGAGGGGGCACTGTTGGGGCTTTTTTTCAGAGGCCATTAGCTGCTAAAGCCAGCAATAAGTTTATAGATCTGGTTATGCTTCTGGCCTACTTGCTTATTACAATGCACTGGAAATCACAGCCATTGTCCAGCACTGCACTTTGGCGGGCAGCAACACCTAAATGGGGTCTGTAGGAAGCTGGCATGGTGTTTGGTGGGTACCTAAGGTACTTACACCTTATACCAGGTCGAGGTATCCCCTATTAGTGTAGTGTAGGCAGTGTCTAGAAGCCAGGCTTTCTATAGGTTGTTGTGGATGAGCAGCCAAGGCTTATCGATGAGACATGCAAAGTCATGCATTACCACTGTAGTCACACAGCACATACACACTTGAAAGAAAACACTCAGTGTTACCAAAATAAAGGGTAGTTAGTACATTAATACAGTACCAAAACAATAGATAGGCAACCCTTGAATAGGAGGTAAGTAAACACACTAAATATGTACACTAGTTTTCAGAAATAGGCACAGATAGTGATAGAAAACAGTGCAAATGCAAATAGACAATATTGACCCCTAGGGGGAGCCCAAACCAATTACTAAAAAAATGGAAGGGCAACACAGGACCCCACCTAGACAAGTGGAATATGTAGTGAGGAGCTGGGGGTACTAGGAAATCCCAAAGGTAAGTACCACAGTGCCCCCATAGCAACCAGGAGGAAAGGAGTAAATTACTAGATTTTCCCCAAACCACCCAAAAGGACGAAAGTGAAGAAAATGCAATACCCAGATAAGACTGCAAGAAACCAGCAGTATATTCCTGAAGAGGAAGACCTGTGGAAGAAAGGGACCAAGTCCAGAAGTCACAGAAGACTCTAGGAGGAGTAGGAGCTACTACCCACCCAGCTGTGGATGCAGGAGTTGGTCGACAGTAGAATGAAGATGGTCAGAAATGCAGTCCTGGAGCAGGTGAAGAGCTCCTGGGGGATGCAGTTGATGTCCCACGCCGGATGGATGACTGCAGTCAGTCAGTGGTGTGGAAAAGCCACCAACAAGCCTTGGGAAAGGCATAAGTTGCAGTGAAGGAAAAGTGGAGCACACAGGAGAAGGGTCCCACGCCACAGGAGAAGAACGCAGAGGGCTGTGCATCACAGGAAGGAGTGCTGGGGCTCCACAGAGCCTCAACATCCCTTGGAGGAGATGCCAACAAACCTTGGCAGCTGCAAGAGACACAGTGGATGGGGGTGCTTTCCTGTGTGGGAAGGCAAGGTCTTACCTCCCCCCAGTTGGACAGCTGGCAGAAATGACCAATAGGACTACTCTGGACCACCATCTGTGATGCAGGATCCACACAGCTCAGGATGAGAGGAGATCCACGCAGCTGGTCGTTGCTGCAGATATTGCCTGCAAATGCAGGGGAGTGACTCCTTCACTCCAAGGGAGATTCCTTCTTCCTTATCATGCAGACTGACGACTTCCCATCCTCAGCGGATGCACAACCGGGGAAATGTAGCAGAAGCTGGAAGGAGTCATGGAAACAATGTTGCAAGCAGTCTTCTTAATGGATGCAGATTGTTGGTTCCTGGAGGGCCCAGTCACGGTACCAGTGGCTAGAAGTCGAAGTAAAGGTTGCAGAGGAGTACTGCTGGAATCTTGCAAGCCGACTCTGAGGACCCACCCAAGAGAGACCCTTAATAGCCCTGAAAGGGGGATTGGTCACCTAGCCAGGTGACCACCTGTCAGAAGGGGTCCCTGAGGTCACCTGCCTGACCTGGCCACTCAGAAGCTCCCAGGGGACCCTGCCAACCTTGGAATCAAGATGTCAGAAGCCAGGGACCCTCTGAAGGAGCTCTGGGCACCTCCCCTGGGGTGGTAATTGACAAGGGAGTGGACACTCCCCTTTCCATTGTCCAGTTTCGCACCAGAGCAAGGAGTGGAGGTCCCTGAACCAGCATAGGCTAGTTTATGCACAGAGGGCACCAAATGTGACCTTCACATCATACCAGTGGCTTTGGGAGGCTACCAATCCCAAGCTATGTAACACCTGTTTCCAAAGGGAGAGGGTGTTACCCCCTCTCCCAAAGGAAATATTTGTTTCTGCCTTCCTGGGCTTGAGCTGTTCAAGCAGCAGGAAGGCAGAAACCTGTCTGAGGTGTGGCAGCAGCTTGGGCTGCCTGGAAAACCCCATAAGGCTGGAAGGAGCAATTCTTGGGGTCCACTAAGGAGCCCCCAGAGTGGATGGAATTATACTTCCAATACTGGCAACAGTATTGGGGTATGAATCTGCCATGTTTGATACCAAACATGCCTAGGTTCGGAATTACCATTATGTAGCTGGACCTAGGTAGTGGCCATGTCCAGTACACACATAAAATGGCGTCCTCACACTCATGAAGTCCATGAAAATAGAAATGGAGTTTGTGGGGGCACCTCTGCTAGTGCAGGGGTGTACTCACACACAGGTACTTTCACCCTGCCCTCTGGGTTGGGAGGGCCTGCCATAGTGGTGAATTACATTGACCTGGTGCAGTGACCTGTAGTGTAAAAGGCTGCATGCACCCTTTCACGCAGGATGCAGTGGTAGGTCTGCAAAACACTTTGCATGAGCTCCCCATGGGTGGCATAATACATGCTGCAGCCTATGGGATCCCCTGGCACTCCAATGCCCTGGGTACAAGGGTACCATATACTAGGGACTTACATGGGGGCAACAGTATGCCAAATGTGGAGTGAAAAAAGTTCAAGTAACTGTGTTTGAAGGGAGAGAGCATAATCACTGGGGTCCTGGTTAGCAGGATCCCAGTGAATACAGTCAAACGCACTGACAGACAGACAGAAAATAAGGGTAATCATGCCAAGAAACCTTCCTACTGGGTCGGGTCGAGGCAATGGCACTAAGGCGCGAAGATATAAGGGGGTTATGGAAATATCCCATAGCCACGATCTGGGAAGCATTGCTCAGTGATTTGCACCCCTGTCCAGAGGCACCTAGCAATTCACAGGAGGATAGATGAGACCTATTTTACACCCCACCCCCCCATTACCATTTTGTTTCCCCACCTCCTTACAGCTCACACTTTGTGCCACAGCCAGAACATACATTCTTCAACTAGTGCGTCAATCCGGATGGATCTACCGCACTACTCATATATTGACCCTAAAGAGCAGGCCTATCTAAAATGAATATATATACACATTGAAGATGAAGTTGGTGCATCATAAGTTGGTTTTCTTTGCAGTCATGGTATAAATATACGATAATGCACAAATTGTTACTCCTGCAATGTAGCTAGTGTTTCATATGACATGCTTGAGAATGATAAGTGAACGCTCCTATAGATTCTGTCACAAGTTTGTTCTATGGTATGAAACAGTAGTTTTGTCCTTCAATAAAAATGTTTTTTTTTTTAAAGTGCAATGGGGGGCATACACACTGAGTAGGTTAACAGAGTATCCATCGACCTGGCCCGTTAGGGCACGAAATCTCCCTTGAGGATCCAACTACGTCTGCTGCACCACCAAGGAGGAGTTGCAGTGTAGGAGTATTCGACCTCCCTGGCTCCACGTGTGAATCCTGTGTGGTACACACAGTCAAAACCTTAATGAGCAAGAAACAGGCATGAGGGCCCCATTAAATGCGTCTCTTGGAGAAACAGGATAGAAGGGCAAAGTCGCTGTACGTGACGCAGTACCACCGCCCTCCTGATTTCATCTAGAAGCCTGTTAACATTCCATGAAACTATAATGGAGGGTGCCATAAGGTACCAGAGAAAGGAAAGCTACTTGGAAAGGACTGCATGGCAGGAAATGCCGGGCTCTTGTCAGATAGGACTGCTATATGAAATGGAGCTTGTGTTTGTGTAGAGGGCTTAGCAATTCAAGACCTTCTACCCTTACGTGACATCAAAGCACAAAGCAACCAATTCAATAGTACACTGATGAATACCCCCAACTTCCCCTATCCTCATACATTCCCCTCCCCACTGAAGAAGCATCTGTCGCCCCTAAGCAAATCCCAACGAAACCCAAAGGAAAGGAAAAGGAACAAAGTGGTGTGGCATGGTGGACTCCTCTAGGAAGCCGGATCTCATACGTGCTGTGGTGGTGGACTCCCTCAGGCCTACAGGTCAGTTAAATTGGTGGAGTTTGACTCAGTCTCTCACTCCCTTTCTCTCCATAGGAGGTGTTTGACACCAGGGTGCCAGTTCATGACAGGATTCTTGCCAATACAAGGGCATTGGGGAAGGAGATTCGAAGCTGGGATATTGTGAGGTGGGTCGAGTCTTTCGTCACCTGCAGCAGGAGCGGGCGCTGGAGCTCCCATGGCGATCAGCGTTCTTCACAACTGCCCCAGGTACATGGGCCAAGGCCCATTGCGAGGAGGGGGGCACACTGGCACATCCTCTGTCGCAGACTCCTATGCGGATTCCAGTGTGTCAAAGAAGTGGGCCTTGCCGGTGTACAGAAGCTTGTGTCAGGCCGAGAAAAGAAACATATATTTCAGATGCAAGGCCTCCAGTTTTTGCTTCACTTGTTCATACTAGGATCACTTGGATTGAACTTCTTGAGAGTAGTCTGGGAAGATCAGAATCTTTGAGTTCTGAAAATGGATCTCAGCTTGTACTTGGGCCTGTCACAAATACTGTCGCAGTCTCGAAAGTTAAGGAAATGGACAATCAACTCCCTGGGTGGTGCACTAGGCAGTGGTTTGGCAGCAAGAGCTCTTTAGGCTCGGTCAATGGCGAATCATGAAGACAGCCCACCGGGGGGCATCCACAATTTAGGCCAATTCTCCAGAAAATGAACAGGCCTGGAACCTTCGGGCCCCTCCGTGAGTCCAATGAAGTATACATTATTGTGCCTTGAATGATTTTTCAGCATCTTCTGCACTCTGTTGTGACTCATGAGTGTGAGTTAGTAGAAGGGACACCTTGGTTTTTAAGTCCTGAACTTCATCATCCACTGATGATACGTGCAACTCCGCCTCAGTGAGGCACGCCATGCCGTTAATGAACTCCTGTTGTAGTAGGGCCATGTATGCTCTCATCTCTCCGATCTTATTATTGACAGCCACCTGGGAGGACTGAATGGCCCGTAAGATCTTCTCAGTATCCCCTACAGCAGAGGTCTCCATGGTATCTCCCCCTTGAGCTCCAGTCAGAGCTGAAAATTGGCCTGTGCCGGTTTGGGAAGAGGATGATTTGGCCTGCTAGTCCTTCCCCATGGCTTAAAGTTCATGGAAGATTGCTGCCCAAAAAACGCCACTACAGACAGATCCACAGTTTAGACGGTTAAGAGTGTGTGCATAAGGCCCCCTGGGGTTAGTCGCTGTGATGGGTGCTCTTAGAAGAAGGGGGAAGGTGGAACACACCAGTCCCATGTCTCCAGCTCCAGCCCCATCCACTTCAACTCCCGGTGGAGGCCAAAAAGCACAGTAGCTCAGATTGTGGCACCAACAGAATGAGCAACGCAAATAGGGTCCAGACAGTCCATGGGGAACAAAGGACCGGCCCAATCAGTTTGTTAGTGGGGTCACGTGGACATAACAGACCTCTGCAAAGGCAGGCCATCCGCCAGCCAGCACACAGGGGGCCCTGGATTCCTTATGCTGGGATCTTCCTGATGGAGAATGTATTTTCAGTAAATGAGGTTCGGGGAGCGACTGCGGCAAACTTGTAAGCAGTCAGGATGTCTCCATACGTCCACCGGACGGTGGTCATGGGTAGCCCGATTCAAGGCTGGTGCAGTTCACCCCTCCTCCACCCAAGCCAGGAAGGATAGTGAGGGAGGGGCCCCCAACTACAGGCTGGCAAGGCCGCGGCTTTTCCCGTGTAGTCTTAGAGGCGGACATAGCAGTGGTTTAACGGGTGCTTATGCCCACGGTAAGACTTCCGGGGGGTGTGATCCCCTCAGGATTATTTCTGGATCGTCTATGACCACCTCAGCCAGACGGCCTGCCCCTAGGCACCGAAGGTCAGGCGTGAGTCTGGCGGGCCGAATCTGGCTCATAACAGCCCTCCTTGACTGCCCCAGCGTCAAGCCCAGGCAGGGGTGGATGCGGACCCTTCCACACGTCATTGGGCCGCTGCTCCTCTATGTGGCCTCGGACCCAGCCTCAGCAGCAGGAAGTCTACGGATGCACTGTGCCTACTGTCAGTCCTCCAGGGCGGGCGCAGCCTCCACAGGGTCGGCATCACCTGGGGCTACCTTCGGCCAAGCGGCAAGCCCCTCAGCACCCCTACACAGACACAAGTCTGGCAGGACGCTCTGGCCCCTCCACCAATGCTAATGTGGGCCTCATGACCCACAGGGAGCAGCAGGTCCGCCCACAGGTGGCCCGAGTAACTACAGGGTGCATCCCAAGCCGGTGGGGGGCCCGATGCACAGCCATACAAAGCAGGGGGGCCCGGGGCAGCACTTTATAGAACACCATGAGGAATTCGGGGGGCATCAGCCTCCACCATTTTGTCTCCCTGTCTCCGTCCCCCCTGGGAAATTGGGTCTCGATACCTAAAGGGAGGCCAGAGACACTGCTTCTCCGGTCTGCAGTTTTTCTCCGGTAGGGGTAGGCCAGAGGCACAGGTCTGGCAGGTCCCTATGCGATGTAGATGGCGGCAGATGACAAAGGGGTCTGGAGCACGCTCAGAGTGCGACCGCCATCTTAACGCCACAAACCACGCCCCCTGAAATCATAATTCAAACAACATAATTAACAAGGAAAAACAAGAAGGAAGCATCAAGTTGAATATTGCAGGTATATTTGAAGATCATTGATCACAAATATGACAGCATCCACATTTGTCTAAAATAAGTGCAGTGAATATGAAAAGATTAACACACAGTGCTTGTGGACAAGTGCCCATGAACGGCACACGTGAAGTACAAACCAAAGAGAATTGAAAGGAAAAAAACAGCTTGTATGCAATGCTTGTACGATTTTAGTACATGAATTTAATAATGTCAAAAGGTTTTTCAATATCATGTAATAAATAAAAAAGCCAACATTTTTTTACTGCTTCATTTGTGGACAGTGTTTCAACCCCAGTAACTTAAGGTCATTATGAAGACAGAATCACAAGTAGAAAAAGATAGTGCTGTCAACAGAAATATGACTTTGATTAGAAAAAAGGAAGAAAACCAAGGCTGTGTCTGACAGTGAGTCAAACTAAATCTTCCAGACCTGCTCGATGGGTCAGAAATTACAATAGTGACAATGGAAAAGACTACAGCATTTGTCTAAGACTCAGTCATCAAGCTGTGCCAAAAGTATCAACCGCTCAAAATGAATTAATGTAAAAGTAAATTAAAACAGACCTCTCAATTTTATAAGTGTCCTAATTGGCTAAAAAAAATTAAGCCATATGGTCCAATTAAAGTTTGGCAACACTTAGCCCATCAGCTAACAAGAAGATATCATGAACATCTGTTGACAAAATAAGGGATTTTCATCATCATTATCACAACAGGCATATAAAGCATTCAGCAATTCAAAGCCATTTCTCATTGTAGTGCAAACGAGGGTGGTGCCCACCTTTAGCCAGAAGAATGTTGTATGGAGACTTGAGGGGCTATAATCAGTTTCCCGTGGTAAAACACTAATCAATTGTGGGTTCCTGAATTAACCAAAATGGCAGGAGTCAGATTCAAGATAGGTTTGTGTTAACTGATGGACAAAGTGTCACCAAATATTAATTGGACCGTATGTTTTAAATCCTGGCCAATTAGGACCCTTATAAAAGTGAGAGATCTGTTTTAATCTACTTTTCTATTAATTAGTTTTGTGCGGTCGACACTGTTGGTGCATTTTAGTAATTTTTTCATCATTTCCCTTATAGGTGTTTTTGGAAGGATTGCTCCCCGGCTCTCACACTGTGGTTACTACTTCTGGTGGTTAGTTGAAACAATTTGATGATTAAGGCCCTCATTATGAACATGGTGGTCCATTCCGCACCGCCGGCGGTGGCGGTAGAAACTGCCAACAGAGGAGCGGTCCGGACCGCCAAATAATGAACCAAACGAAACTCACGCATCCCACGCACCACCCACCGCCAGGAAAGGAGTCCCGCTGACGACGGCAGAGACCGCCCACAGGCCATCGGAAAGGCCTAACCCGGCCATCAAATAATGAACCACCATTCCGCGGCAGTTCCGGGGCGGGAACCACCGCCACACATAGCCAGGCGGAAAAGAAACAAATAGAAGGAAACACTCACGGAGGTCAACAAAATGTGCAGCGGCATCCATGGACAGAGAGCTGCAGATCATGCCAGCCTTGCTCCTTGCCAAATATCTACACGACCGAGACCGCCGACGAAGATGACGACGGTAAGTACCGCAACCTACGGCACAAGGGAGGAAAGGGTCAAGTTACATAACCACCCACACCACCCACCCCGCAAAGCCCCCCCAACCCTTCCCAGCAGCAATAGTCAGACACCTCACACCAAGAGGGACATACCCGACCGAAGGCCACTGCAGCTTGGCCATAGGACATACAATAGCACCACAGCCATAAATTATTTAAACAAACACCAGGGTGGAACAGCGTGCAGCCCAAACACAGGCCACACAGAAACTTAATTCAATAACTCACTGAGCTAAATGAGCTAAATGATGATAACAGGGCCAATGACCAGTCCATAAAAAGTCCATTTTCCTTGGCCACAACTGGCCACACCTGACTCCCACAAGTGCTGGGTACTCCACTCAACAGGACACCATAGGGGGATCCAGGAACCTCACGGAATGGGGGCTGGGGGAGTGGGGAAGGGATTTACGATGGGGGTGGGACTTTGATTTGCGTGAGGAGGTTGGAGGGGGGGTGGGCTTGTCCTTTGAACGGGGTGGGGGCTGTTTGGCTTGGGCGGAGCAGGATGCCTTAGGCTCTGAGATGGCCTTCTTCTTAACTGGAGAAGGAGCACGGGAATGGGAAGGATAGACCGGGGTGGGCACATTTCGGGACAAGACCGGGTGGGCCAGTGGGTTCGAACAGGTCTACAAGGGAGAGGAAAAGTTTCTTGGGAGCAATTGGGGTGGGCGTGGGAGTGGAAGCAGAGAGAGTTGATGTATGGGGTGTAGGTGTGCATGTAGTGGGTGCGGGTGACTGCTCAGTATGCTGTGGTGTGGTGGATGTCTGAAGGGTGGGTGTCTTGGTGCATTTGAGTGTTTTGGGAGGTGGGGGGTGGACACAGTGGGAGAAGACAGACAGCTAGTGTGGATGTATGTTGGGAGGGTGTCAGCAAGTTGGGTGAGTATGCTGCATGTGTCAACTACAGTGGAGGTGGTGAGTGCAGGTGTGGTGTATGGGGTGCATGTATGGCTGTCTGCTATTGTGGTGAGTGCAGGAAGAGGAGCAGTAACAGTGAGTGAAGGTGCAGTGCATGAGGGTGTGCATGTAGGGGGACAGACAGGGAGGCGGAAGAGGCGGGCACACTGGGGGAAGTGGACGTTGTTGTGTGTGCAGGTGTCTGTTGGCTGTGTGAATACTTGTGGTGGGAGGTATGGTGCTTGTGTTCGGAAGTGTTTTTTTTGTGTGTTGATGTGCTTGACTGCATGTCTGAATGGGTGCCTTGGACAGGTGAAGGGAGTGGGGTGCTGGAAAAGGTAGAGGAGGATGGAGGGGGGACGGAATGGCCAGGGAAACGGCTGCCGTCCAAGAGGAGGCCAGATCCTGAAAAGATCTCTGTAGGGCAGACACGGCACCGTGAATGCCATCCAGATAAGCATTAGTCTGCTGCACCTCTGATGCTAGCCCATGGATGGCATTGGTGATGGTGGCATGCCCTACAGAGATGGTTCTCAGGAGGTCAATAGCCTCCTCTGTGAGGGCAGCAGGGCTGACTGGGGCAGTGGAGGAGGTGCCTGGGGCGAAGGAGATGCCCACCTTTCTGGGTGGGTGGGCACGGCCAACTCGGTGGGGAGCAGAAGGGATGGTGCTGATGGTATGGGTGGTGGCGGAAGATCTCACGGTCGTGATTTGTCCACTAATGTCCACCACTGCCGGAGGACCCCCATCAGAGGAGGTTTCAGAATCACTACCCCCTGTCGTAGTAGCCTCCCCTGTGGAAGTCCCCTCGCCCTCCCACCCACTGTTCCCCTGGGCATCTGTTGTCTCTGCCTCCGAGGATCCGTGGGCCACTGTCTCCCCACTAGCCGGTGCCTCAGCTCCCTCGCCTGATGTTGATGCTGTACCAGACACACAAAAGAGAACAAGGATGGGGAGACAAAACAGGAGAGACACTTGTAAGTAGCTGAATGCTGATACACAATGGCCAGACATACACCTACCCAGCAGACACACCCAACAGGCAGCACCGTGCACTAGGCCCATGACCATGGCCCTGATTACTGAACAGTATAGTGACCTACACCCATATCCTGTCATTGCATTGAAGCTGAGGTAGGTGAAACCTGACAGGGACACCCCTACACCCTTTGGGGAGCAGACAGTAGCTGGACACCAGTCAAAAACCCTGCTCTAGGCACCATGAGCCCTGTAGCACACACACTCATCCTTCCAGGCTGAAGTAAGGGCTGTGAGTACTCACCCCCTTGTGACTGCTGTGCAGACTTCAAGCGCCCATCCAGGTCTGGGTACACCACCGCCAGGATCCTTCAGATGAGGGGGGTCAGTGCCCGATGGGCACCCCTACCACATTGGGAGGACTTCCCCAGCTGGGCCTCACTGATCTTCCGCGCTCAGTGCCGCAGGTCCTCCTACCTCTTACGACAGTGGGTGCTCCGCTGGTTGTAGACCCCCAGGGTCCACACCTCCTTGGCGATAGCATGCCAATGTGCCCTCTTCTGGTTGGCGTACGTTCCGCGGCGGAATGCACAGTCACCGCCGTCGGTGATCATGATACGCCAGGATTCCCCATTGGAATCCATGTTAGCCAATGAGGGTGCGAACAGCGGTCAACGCCGCCATACGCTGTGACGTCAACCACTAGCGGTCTTAGGTCACTTCCACAACTTAGGGGCAGAACTACATTGGACAGACATTTTGCCATCACCTACGCATCTTGAAATTCAATTTACTCACAATGCTGGGCCTACTAGCCATATGAAGCACCTATGTCTTCATCCATACAGTGTATAAGCACACATAATTTACTCCGTTCCCTCTTAGTGATGTCAATGTACATCTGTCAGGTTGCAGTTATTGTACAGACACTACTATGAAGAAGGCAGTGAATGTGTTTAGCAAATATGCCAGTGTATGTGTGCACATGACTACTTGTTCTTAACCCTCACAGGTACCGACCCTTGTGGCGAGGAAGGGCACCATCTGTGTACAGACCACTTGTGGATATGGGGACCATGGATTCCCGCCGACAGGGTCCTGGTGGGGAGAGGTGGTGTGGGAATGCTTGGCGGGGTTGGGTTTTTTGTTCATTATATGGCAGATGTCCATTCACCGCCGCCGGTGGGATTCTGTTCACCGCAGCCACGGCGGTAGGCGGTCTTTCCTGCCATGTTCATAATGACCGCCTAAGTCTTTCATAAATGGCCTAATCTTTTCCGTTGTTGCTATTGTAATTTCTGACCCATTGAACAGGTCAGTGAGTTAATTAGAGTCATTTTCATACGCAGTCTTGGTTTTCTTTCTTTTTTCTTATAAGAGTCTTACTCCTGTCAACAGCACTACATTTTTCTACCTGCAATTCTGCCCTCGTGATGAGTTTATGTTACTGCGGTCGAGATGCCATTACCAATTGAAGCAGCAAATTGTGGCCTTTGATTTATTACATGATATTCAAAAACCTTTTGACACTATTAAATGTATACTCTAAAATCTTACAAGCATTGGCTACAAGCTGGTTTCTTTCTTTCAGTTCTCTTTGGTTTGTTGTTCACATGCACCATTCACAGGCACTTGCCTACAAGCACTATGTGTTCACTTTCTCTTTTTCACTGCACACATTCTAGACAAATGTGGACGAGGTCATATTTATGTGTTAAATATAACTGCAATATTCAAATTGATGCTTCCTTCTTACATTCTTATTAATAATGTATTACGTTGTTTAAATTATGATTTCAATTGATACCTGTTGAGACATTGTTGAAGATTCCATGATTTACCCAGGCCTCAACTGAGTCTACGGGTTCCCCAGTAGTTTGTCTCACTAAGGCAGGCATCAGGCACAGAGGACTAAGAGCAGGAAAATGCCAGCTTTCTAAAAGTGGCATTTTCAAACTTGTAATGATAAATCAGACTTTACCATTAAAGAGGGTTTATCATGACATGTTCATAGATACCAAACATGAAATATCTTCCACCTCTTGCTTAGGAATAACAACTTATTAAATCTCATAAGGAACCATCAATGTTATACTGTGGGAGGGGTAGGCCTCGCAGTAGTGAAAAAACAATTTTGTTGAGTTTTTTTTTCACTACTAGGACATGTAAAACCTACCTTTTGACTGCATAGCACCCTTCCCTATGGAGTACGTAGGGCCTATCTTAGGGATGACTTATTTGTAATAAAACGGGAGTTTAAGGCTTGGCAAGGGGTTTTAAGTGCCAAGTCGACAGGTTAGTGTGGCCTTCAGGCTGCAATGACAGGTCTGGGATATGTTTTAAAGTGCTACTTAAGTGGGCGGCACACTAAGTGCTGCAGGCCCACTGGTAGCATTTAATTTGCATGCCTTGGGTATATGATATACCGTTCTACAAGGGACTTGCATGCAAATTAATTATGCCAATCAGGTATATGCCAACCAAACCATGTTTAGGGGAGTGAGCACAAGCACTTTAGCACTGGTTAGCAGTGGTAACGTGCACAGAGTCCTAAAACCAACAGAGCAAAAACTCCAGACAAGATGGAGCCAAGCAGGCAAATCGTTTGGGGGAAGACCACCCTAAGGCTAATGGGTCTAGCAGTTCCTGTCTATGAATGCCACGTCCATACTTTAAGAGCTTTATGGGGACGCGCATTTACCGCACCTGGGGAACCTGGTGGAATCAGTGGCAGAACTCCAACGGGCAGGAGCCCTTTAAATTCCTGATAGCGCTCCCGCCTCTCGGGACGCGCATCTACGGCACCTGGGGGGCCTGGTGGAATCAGCAGCAGAACTTCAAAGGGCAGGAGCCCTTTAAATTCCTGACAGCGCTCCCGCCTCGCGGGACGCGCATTTACGGCACCTGGGGGGCCTGGTGGAATCAGCGGCAGAACTCCAAAGGGCAGGAGCTCTTTAATTTCCTGACAGCGCTCCCGCCTCGCGGAACGCACATTTACGGCACCTGGGGGGCCTGGTGGAATCAGCGGCAGAACTCCAAAGGGCAGGAGCCCTTTAAATTCCTGACAGCGCTCCAGCCTTGCAGGACGCGCATTTACGGCACCTGGGGGGCCTGGTGGAATCAGCGGCAGAACTTCAAAGGGCATGAGCCCTTTAAATTCCTGACAGCTTTCCCGCCTTGCGGGACGCACGCGGGCAGCGCCCGGGCAAAGCCCGGGCCAAGGGCGGGCCCGTCCTGTGCCCGTCAGAGACCGGAGGAGGCCGGGCAGGGCCCCCCCTCTTTCGTCAGCAATAAAGAGGCTGGCTGTCACAGATCACACTGCACAGGTTAAACTGAGTAGCTTTGCTCATCTTTGCAGTGGTATCCACACCAGGCCTCTTTTACAAGCTTCTCTGTTGTTATTGGTGGCTTCTACCCGGAGGGCCCTATTCAAACAGGTATTTAGCTGAAGAGCGGGACGCTGCTACTTCCCGGAAGAGGCTTGGCAGGCAGGGCCAGATACTCCAGTGGCAGGATATTCAATACACAAGTAAGCGAGTCTTTTTTTCTTTTTTCTCTTTTTCTCCTGTATTTACATTTATTGATTTTACGAGTGTTCTTTTACCATGGGGAAAAGGAAGGCTGTAGATTTACCAGCGCAAACCAAGGGAACAAAAATAGCGAAAAAGAAGAAGTTGAGTCTATGCTAGGTGCACAAACCATGGGGATAAATAACCCAAGGAAAGGCCCCCAAGGATAGAAAAATCTCGGAGATATTTAAAAAGAAGGGGAAGAGGATTTCTCCAGATGTAACAACAGAGGTTGATGGGGATGGGGCCCGTGCAATTGTAGGGACCCCACTCCAAAACCCATTCTTAGTACAGAGATCCCCCTAGTATCCCAGGGGGGTTCCCCATATGTACCAAATACTCCGTCTCTTTTCCCACTGAGCCCGGTGATCAAGGTGGTTCCAAGTCTTTTGTGCACTAATCGCTTTGAACCACTGCTGGCAACAGAGGACTCGCCTGTGTCTGTAAGCGTGTCCAAGCCTGCAGTTGGAATATCTAATCCTAGTGTTATTCCATTGATCTCCCAGTCTGATCCGGAAGGTATTGAATCAGCAGCTTGCAGAGGCAATCTGGCTAAAGTTCTCCAGAGAGTCAACGAAGTCAAGGGGTTGGTTCTAGTATTAATAGATCTTTTGAAGAGTAATCTTGTGCACCAGCATGAGAATAACTGTGCTAGTGAAGGGATTTCTACGGTTTGTGGAGAGGCCAGGGGTAAAGAAGTGTTCACCTCCTCTGCCCCAAACAAGGGGGCTGAGCCAAGGGTTAATCCTTGTCTCCCCGCTAGAGGGGGGACAATTTCACAAGGGACGGAAGATTACCCACCAAAGACAACTTGAGGCCCAAAGGGAGGGTTGAAAATGCACCCAGAAACAGGGACCGTCAAGGGAACTGGGCGAGTAATCCAACTAGTGGTAGAGCCAGAGGTAAGATCAACGGACCCGACCCCCCGGAAACTGTCCAAGGGGACTGCTCTACACAAGCCCCTAACAGGCCATACAAAACCTTCTTTAACAACAATTTCTCCCGTAACAATACTGAGAACTTAGCCATCAAAGAACAGGATTTGTGTACAAGATATGGAACAAACAAAATCTATTTGTCCAATGTTCCAAAATTATTGCCAGGGTCAGTTGAGAACCAAGCCTCTTTGATTAACAAAGTCATACACTGGATACGCTCCCGATGAAGTTGCCTCTCTGTCATTCGTTCTGATATAGCATTGGCCGAGAGAAACTGCATCTCAGGGACCAACTTTGACATAATTACTATCCACTTTGAAGATGAGACTATGGTGACAAAACTAATGGATTTTGACTCTCGTACCTACTCGAATAGAGCAACAACTATTGGGGGGATAAGACTTATGTCAAACCCACATAATTGCGGACTAGATAGGGGACCGGATGGACCAGATGGCTCAACTAATTTTTGTGGAGGTGTTGTACGTAAGGTACCTACCGATCTTGGGTCGCCGCCTGATTCTGTATGACTGACTTCTGAACCAGTGACTCATGCGATGGCCTGCTCCAAGGTCTCACATTTAAAGGGGAACAATAAAGTACCAACATTAGACATCTCCAGTAATGACCTGGGCCCAGGGGACGTTGGTTGCTCAACCGTGGTGATAAACAAAGGCAAATGTACACTTGAACTCATGTCTTGGAACATTGCTGGGCTGGCAAAGAAATTAGATGATAGCGAATGGGACTTTTTTATTAAGGATATAGATATTTGTCTCTTCCAGGAAACCTGGGTAGAGGATGCTACTTTTATAGATGGATATCTTTCATTCAGTGTTCCTGCTATACCTTCAGAGAAGGGGCTGGGTCGGGCGAAAGGTGGGTTGTTACTACTTGTAAACAAGAACCTGCAGTGTGACTACAAGCTTTTGGAAATTGATTCTGTAGATATAAAAGCTATGTGTATTACGTTCAAAAGAACTTTATCAATTGTTATTGTTAATGTTTACATACGATCGGTCTCATGCAGCTCTGAGTCTCACACCTTGGCCATTTTGTCCGAATTTGTAGAAAGCCTTCACCCCTCGATTATTTTAATTGTAGCTGGAGATTTTAATTGCACCTTTGAACCTTCCGCCCCTATTAGTGACCTAACTGACAAAGAGGATGAGCTGTGGGGGATCCTGCAACTATCTACTACTCGGCCCTGCAAAAAATCTCGGGTGGCCACACAATTAGCTATACTATGTTTAAAATACGGTTTAAGGGCCTGTAATGGTAGGACGCCATCTGATTGCACCAACGTTCAAAAGGGGCAAGTCCACAAGCACTATCGATTATTTCCTAGTTGATGTTAGGTTGTGGCCCTACTTGTAAGATATGAAAGTAGTAGTGAGAAGTGATAGCGATCACTTCCCCTTGCTTCTTACCCTTTCCAGAGAAATGTTCAGGAGAACACTCAATAACCATGTTACAATAATCCCGCCATCACGTTGGAATAATAAATTCACTAAGATTACTTGGCCAAAAGTGATGTCCAACCCATATCATATCAGAGCAATATATCAAATCTTTTGAAATAGTTTGGCCGAGTATGAAGAGCAGACTGTGGGGAATATTCTGATTCTTAAAATACATGATAGTATGGCCATTCAGCTATGAGGGTTCTTTTACCAAGCAAGGCGGTCAAAGCCATGTGAAGGAAAAGGGACATGTAAGGGATGGTTCGATGAGAGGTGCTCAAAGGCTAAATCTGGGCTAAAAGCAGTAGTAATGTCTGGTTCCCAGGGGGAGATTAATCAAGCTAGGTCTCTATATAAAGAAACCTTGTCCAATGCAAAAAAGCGTGGGAGGATTTCTTGTGGCAGGAATTATTAAATGCCTCTAGAGAGAAGGACAACAAGCGTTTTTGGGAACTTCTGTCTAAAAGAGAAAATGGAGGTAGGAGTTGCCCCAGCAACCACATACAACCAGAAAGCTGGGTAGAACATTTCTCCACCCTCTATGCCTTACCGGAGGGCTCAACGGACACTAATGTAGTCTACTCCTCATTGGATTTGAACCCCAGTACGCCAGTCCAAGTGGGGGCCCAGTGTATCCCCAAGGTTCATCTTATTTTTAAAGTAGAAGAAACCCTTGAGGCTAAAAACAGTCGAAACTTGGCAAAGCACCCGGACCAGACAAACTTCCTGAAGATCTTTTTAGATCGGAACCAAATGTCTGGTCCTGGTATATTAATGCCATCTCAAATAGTATAGCTGCAGGGGGACAAATCCCTGGTACATGGAAGGGGGCCGAAATTATACCCATCTATAAAAAAGGAAATGCTAAGCTTCCAGCCAACTACAGGCCAATCAGCCTTATAGACAACTTGCAAAAGATTTTCGCCAAAATTTTTTACAGAGGTTAACTAGCTGGGCTGAGGAGCACCAAATTCTTTCCCACCTACAGGCCGGGTTCAGTGCTAAAACTAGCACGGTAGACCAGGTCTTTCGATTGGCTATATTGTATTGGAAATATGTCCTTATCGCCAAGCAATGTCTATATGTAGTATTTATAGACCTGCAATCTGCTTTTGATCTGGTCCCAAGAGCTAAACTGTGGGAAGTGCTGGGCAGACTGGGAGTTCCAGAGGACCTATCACTCCTGCTAAAATGATTACATGAAAACACCTATGCCCAAGTGAGGTGGGGCGAGCAAGGCCAAATGACAGAACAGATCCCAATTAGAAGGGGAGTTCGCCAAGGTTGTGTCCTAGCCCCCTTATTATTCACTCTGTTTATCAATGAAGTAGTGAAGGCTCTGTCCACATGCCAGAATGACGCTCCATCCTTGAATACACAAAAATTCCCTATTCTGCTTTTTGCGGACGATTCGCTCCTCATTTCCAAGACACCGATGGGGTTGCAAATCCTTGTTGACCGGTTCAATTTATTTTGTAGCGATCATGGGTTGGAGGTTAACATTAATAAAACAAAACTAATGGTGTTATCCAAAGGGCCTAGAAAAAGATGTTCTATTTACATCGATGGTGCTCTTCTGAAGGAAGTTAGCTCCATAGACTATTTGGGAGTCAGGCTAACTAGTAAACTATCATGGGAAGAGCAGATCACAAAAAGCGCAGGGCTGCTACAACACAGAGCTTCTTCTATACTGCGCTTCTATCAAGGTTCCTTTGCAAAAGCTGTTTCCCCAGCATTAAAGATTTATATAGCCAAGGCACAATGTGCAGCCATGTATGGAGCAGAGGTATGGGGTTTCTCCAACTGTAATAAGATCTCAGTTGGGGGAAAACAACTTTGCGAGGGCCTTGATAGCGTGCCCACGCTCTACACCCCTGCTTCCAATATTTATGGATCTGGGGTTAAGTCGAGCAGCAGATTTAGTTATTTTAAGACCCCTCCTGTATTGGATCAGGCTATGGACTACCCCTGAATTAGATATATATAAGACCTCATTACTTGACCTATTAAAATGCCAAAATGCTAAAACTCTCCACTGGATCTGTCATGTGTCCCACTGGTTCCGTTTGTTGGGTTTGGGCGATTACTGGGAAAACCCCCACAAACTAGAGGGACGGCATAAAAATGTTTTAAAGTTAACGTATTGGTCTTATGTTAGGGATAATAACATAACCTGTAAAGCTCATGGTCGTTTAACCAACTCTTTTATTGATTTTAAATGGACTCCAAAGTTTGAATCCTACCTGGATATTATACCGGATCTGCACGGCAAAAGCCTATATGCAAGGTTTCGTTTCGGCTCCTTGCCCCTGATGTCATTGATTCACAGGTGGGGGCCGATCAGTCTCCCTGATATATGCCCTGCTTGTGATAGTACCACTGAAACCATTGAACACTTTGGGGGTTATTCCAACTTTGGAGGAGGTGTTAATCCGTCCCAAAAGTGACGGAAAAGTGACGGATTTACCACCAGCCGTATTACAAGTCCATTATAGCCTATGGAACTCGTAATACGGCTGGTGGTATATCCGTCACTTTACCGTCACTTTTGGGACGGATTAACACTCCTCCAAAGTTGGAATAACCCCCTTTATGTTCTTCTGTCCAGCCTATGCGAGTCCACGATTAAAATGGATCCGCAACACTTGTAGGGCTATGGGATTTAAGAACTGTTCCTTGGCTCTAAGGGTGTTAAAAAGTCAAAATTCAGTTGATGTAATTCTTCTAGTGAGCAAGTATTTAGTGACAGCCTGGCGCATACGTTGCCATCTTCAAAAAGCAACCTAAGGTTACTATCTTTCTTAGAGTTTTATGTCTAGTTTGAGCTTTTATTGTTTTAATGATTTCAAACTAATTTATAGATGTGTAGATGCTGTATTTTAACAAAAATGATATTTATTCTTGCACCCTTGCTAGTTGGTTTTATGTCGCTTTTATGGTCAATCGATCAAATAAAGCTGTGTGTTTTAAAAAAGAAAAAGAGCTTTATGCTTTTGTCCCTTGTTGAGAGAGGTCCTCTAGCCTCTCTCCCATATGCTCCCATAACCCCTCAATAGTTGTCCCTTAGTTACCCTTGTACTGGAGCTTTGGCGGATTCAGTATCTGCCACTGTTTCTGGTCTCACCATGTTCTATGGTCCAAAGCTTGGAATGGCCGTGCTCCTGTGATGTGGATTTTGGCTCCCATGATTTTGATTTCGGTGGCAGCATCCACACTCCTGCATATTTTGGCTTTCTCAGTGGTTTTATCTTCAAACCGGAACTTTGTAGAATATTTTGAGAAAACTGCATACGATTCCTGCAGCAACCCATACAAATCTTTCAATAATTCATCCCAGGTCAGTGCTCTGTAACTAAGACTCTGAAGTTAACACAGGACTGCATTTGCACGGACTAAGACTTTTCTTAACTTTCTATGCTGACCTTGTATAAGGTGTTTGAATTTGCATGCTTTACCTTCACTTGCAAAAAACATACTTGCTAACATGTGGTTAGATGATCACATAGTTATAACTATGTCCCCTGTGTCTCTCTGTGCATAGGCCAGTATTGTGTTGCGAGTTGAAGATATCCACCTTTGAATATAAAGCATAACCTATTGAGACTGGACACTCCTGAACTTACTTACTTGCCCAAACCATCCCCCCTCCCTCATCCCTTAGCCCCTTTCCCCTGGGGATTAACCTGTGGCTCTTGTAGTGTTGATCAGGAGCAATAAGGGTTGATCAACGGGTGATTGGGTGGACTTTCTTCGATTCCACAGATTCGGGAAATGTGGTGAATGTCTTGTGACATTTACAATCGAATTCAGTCTTCACCATGAAACAAACAAGATCATGCTGGTAAAACATCAGGCAGGATTGTATCCACCTTCGGCTTTACCAGTACCACCTGTACTGGTAACTCCGAGGGTGGAGAAAATCCAACCCATATTTTTGGCCACTCATATAAAGAGCCTTAGAGACAAGTTAAGACCTATAGTGAGTGCTATGCAAATAAAAGAAAAAACACAATGGGACTGCACGTGTGCCTCTCTGTGTACTACAGTTTCTGTATATTCTGCCTGTTGAATGAGTGTTATCAAGGTAAATTTGTACATCAACTCCGCAGGTTGTCTGCATTTGTAATTGTAATTTAAAATATCAAAAGCAGTTGGTCAAATAGTAGGAAAAGATATATAATTGTAACTCACATTCAATGAAGCAATAAATCTATCATTGGGAACGCAATTTAATTACACTTAATAAAATCTAATTTGTTACTTCCAACAGTTAGGACAAACGTCTGATTTACAACAATAGATTAAAAATGTCATGTAGAGACATTATGACAAGCATACATAAAACATAACATTAAACAACATTAAACATAAATCAATGGTCCAACATTACTCTTCTTATTCTCAATACAATGTGGTGATCGCCAATAATTATACCAGGAATCCACATATAAGAGATGCTTGCCTTGTCTAACACAGCCCTAAATCAAACTTATTTCCATCCCTGTTTGGACAGAGCTGTGATACAGAGTCCTTGGAGGGCAAATTAAATCTTCCTCGCAACCTCTCAGTGTACAAAGAGTCGACGTGTTTCGGCCCTTTCGCATATGGGCCTCCTCAGGACTAATGGAGAGAGTCAAACCTATTAAATACAAACAATGTATATTACTGAACTGATAACGCGTCCTTCTATGTTAATTTATACACATCGGGACTCGTTTTAGGCCGATGAATCTTTGGACCCAGTGGTGAGACACCATAAGACGAGATAACTGATCAATATATCAATCAATGTATCAATAATATTGTCAACATATATCACCACAATATATTTCACTTTAGACATTAGTAAACCTTCGGCGCAACCATGACCTTTCAGTCATGAATAACCACACCTTACTGAAGTTTTGTGAATTTTATTCCCTATTGATTACAATCTAATAGCAAATGTATTAATCTCAAAACCAAGAAGCAAAAGAGCATAGTCACAATATGGTAATAATGCAAAGATCACAGACATAAGATAGTAATATGAAGATGAACAAATCTAGACGCCTAAAACCTCATACATGTTTAGTTCAGCATAGCACCACGTCAGTCACGTCAGTTACGTCAGTCAAGATGAAATGCCTCATCTAACCACAATTAGCATCAGCATGTTGGACTTCATGCAAAACAATTTAGAACATCAATTTGGAAAACATCTAACTAAGGTCTCTAATCAAAAATACACAGCAGTTGGCACCTAGAAAGAAAAGGCAAATAAATGAATTTCAATAGCAACAACATAATTTACCCTCCTCGGAATAGGTCAGCATACAGGATCAGTCTTCGTCTTCAGGACATCAGTTAGCTCGCCGTCAATCTATCTAGTCGAATGGCAGGGGACACTTCCCTCATAAGGAAGAAAGTGTAATGGGGCAGTCTATGGGTGAGGATGGTTTTGTCTAAGTCTCAAATCACCAAATAGAGTGACAGAGTTTCTGGATGCAATCAATATCATTCCCTACCTAATGCTCTTAGTCTCTTGTGTCATGAGTTTTTATCCCTTTTTCGTAATACATTCCCCCAAAATTCTATTGGATAGTCACTACACCCCACTATCTGTAACCTATCAAATTATACATTAAGTAATGCATTTGTCATTCTACGATAATTTACATTCTTCTGATTGGTCTTCATAATTGACGTCTTTCGTAGGTGGCATATCCGGGGTTACGTCATTTTCTGGCACGTTCTTCGGGTCAAGAGTTCTCTTTTCCGTGGTTCAGTATCCTTGAAAGTGTCCATATTTGTTGCAAAGCGTGCTATTTTATCCTAAAGCAACTAGCATGCAGATGAGAGTATAACAGTCAATGATACAATAAGCGAAGAAAAAGAACAAATGATGGGTCATGGCCTTTTGCAAGTCAGCACACTGGAGAAACAGAAAAATATGCTTTAATATGAGAGCTACACAGCTAGTTTTCGACTCACGCTAACTTAAGGCTTATGGATTCTAATAAAATGCAATTATTGTACGTATTAATATATTCAATTAGTCATAATTCAAGCAATTATTCCTTATAGTCGACATTAGTTTATGCATGTGAAACAATTCTCCACGTTTAAAATATGTTTCAATGAATAATATTAGCGTTGTTAATATAAACATTTCACATCTAAAATAGGTAATGTTTAAACTACGCTCTCTCAGTCCCTCCTCTGATGACGCTCGTCATCACACTATCTTTCTCTTTGATTTTAATTTTTCACCTTGCGCATAATACGCATTTCAACATCTTGCCCCTTATGTGAGCTTTCCCATATTTCATTGAACATTTTCTCTCTTTCACTTTCTTCATTTCTTCTGGTTCTTTAAGTCCATTTTCTTTTCACTTTGTCATTCATTTTACATGCCCCCCATAATCCTAATAGACAAATTAAAACAATTAAAAGACCCATCATAATTTTTGCAAGTACCCCATTCCAAATGTTGGTAAACCAGCTTCCAACTCGGGCAATTCCTTTCCCAAATTTCTTCCAAACACCAGTTTTCTTTCAAATCCTTCAAATCTGTACTATCTCTGGTAAGGTTAGTAAGCATGCTTCTAATTTTCTTACTGTTATCTGGTATAAATGAGCAACAATGACGCTCATTAAGCATTTTGCAAACACCTCCACTCTTTGCTAAAAGAATGTCTAAAGCAAGCCGATTTTGAAGAGTCATAGCTCTTTCTGCAGCAAGTTCAGTATCCATCAGGAGTATAGCTCCTGTAAAATTTGTCAGCATGTTATCCACAATAGTAGACAACTTTTGAATTTTCATAGAATTTAAGATAACCCCCACTGATGGGATTATGGCTCCAAATATATCACCAATGACAGCCGCCACTGATTCTCGTTTTTGTCTAGGATGTTGTAATTCAGACGTTTTAGGTATTTGTTTCAAGTCATCAATCTGGTATATCTTTGGAAATACTATTCCCAAATAACATGTCCCATACCATCCCTTAGGGAGACGGTAATATGCATTCAGTCCACAAATATAATAGATTCCAGGGATTTCTGGATCTTGTCCATTTAACATAAAGGTCCATTTACTCTGAAACAAAAACACATGCCTACATTCACTCGTACCTACAAACAAATTGTCTTGATCAGATTTTGGTCTATATATACAGAGCCTACCTACGTGTAATGCATCTATAGCTAATTTGCCTTGTGTTTTGATTGCAGTGTAAGCATAATCATTTGCATAAGTACATTTTTCTAGTCCTTTTTCTAACCTTTCTTTCAGTGCTTTGCGTCTATCATCTGTGTGATCTAAAAAGCTTTTCTCTACAGGAGATAATAAGCAAGTCAAATTATTGCGATGTGCATAAGCAGTTCCAAATGTGAGTGTTGGCTCAAAAAATTCTCTAACTATTTTAATATCATGCTCTTTAGCTAATTTATTTAGGAATTCAATCACAGGCACAAAAGAAAACACAACATCTAAGTTTGAATAAAAGTACTGCACATGCTCTTGATTATAGAATCTTGATAATAGCAAACTGCAACTAATTCCATAAGTAAGAGGGAGGCTGTGATAAGTAACTCCCTCCTGCACAGATGAAGGGATTTTAGTACATACATAACAATCTTTCGCATCCATAGTTTCCACATACTCATTTAATAAGCGATAGAAGAAATTAGTAGAAAGTTCCCCTTTTGCATTAGTTCCCTCATGCATATGTCTTGCGTCTTGCTCAAATCTCTCCCACGGTGATAGTTTAGTAGTGGTAGTTTCAGGTTTCAAAGTTGCATTAATAGTTTCTTTCTCTCTCCATGGCATTCCCACAATCACTCCCACAATCATTACTGCACATACAACACCTATTATAAGACCTAACCAACCACACACCTTACTTCCTTTGCTACTGTAAGCCATGTTTGTATAGAATCAGAATAGCAGTTCAACAATCAACTTGAGGAAAAGGTTAAAAAAAAAAATCTTTGCGTATAATACAGCGTCTTCACTCACTCCAGGACCCCTTTTCGTCAATTCCGGTTAGCAGCTTGTCGTAATCAGGTTTCTTTAAAGTCAAATCCGGTTTTAGTGTCACTTTCAGTAGTTTCTAAAGTCCTTTTTTTTCTTCAGCTTTCACAATTTCAATTTCAGTCAAGTTCTTCCCTTTGAATATCTTCAGGTACCGTAATACTGGCCTGGTATTTCTCGATCAAAACAGAATGCTAAGAATTCTTGTTGCCATTCAGAGGTTGTAGCATATGCCCATTCAGGACCTGTATATCGTCTGTTTGCTATTCTTTTTCTTTTTAGCCTACGTTCACCTTGTTGCTCTCCTTCACTCAGATCATCTGCTTGTGAAGTATCACTTTGTTCTATTATTGTGTCATTCGATACCTCTCTTATTTTAGGATGTGACTTGTCTGGCCAATTATCGCCTCTATGTGTCTTTGTTCGATGTTTTCCTTCGGGACGTTGGACAGCACCCTCCTCTTGTGATATGGTGTTTTCTCTTGACGGACCTGCAACTGGTTCAGGAGACTCTGACACGTTTCTATTTGTATCTACAATTTCTCCTTCTCTTTCGTCTTCTGGTTCTATGCTGAGTTCGGACTCTAACCCGTACTCGTCTACTTCTGGGAGAACCTCTCCTTGACTTAGTTCTCCTGCTGCCTCGACTGAGATAGGCACTCTGTCACCTCTCTCGAACTCATTGACAGTTTGAGGAACAAGGCTGTTCTCAGTGGGCTCGCTAGTAGTCTCAGTTCCTTATTGACTGATCTCTGACTCTGAGATTTCTCTTCCTGAAGTTGCTGTACCAGAAACTTCAAGTTCCTCTTCAACAGGACACGTTACCCTTTTTGTGTGACTGGCATGTATCCAGTTGGGAATCCCGGCACACTTCACAGCAGTGGTGGTTGTCAATATTACTTGATACGGCCCCTTCCAACGTGGCTCAAGACGCGATTTTCTTACATGCTTCTTGACAACCACCCAATCTCCAGCTTGCAGAGAATGACCAGGTTCGCCAATTGGTGGAAACGCGTTAGCTTCCACCTGGTGAGAGAAAGAGCGAATCACGTCAGCCAAACCTCTGCAGTAATCCAACACCATATCATCTGTAATATTTACTAGTGCATTTGCAGGTACCGCTGGTAATCTCATTGCTCTGCCCATGAGGATATCATGGGGGGACAGTCCCGTTTTCTTATCTGGGGTGTTTCTCATAGACATCAGTACTAGAGGTAAAGCATCTGGCCATTTCATGTTTGTTGCAGCACACATTTTTGCTATTCTTGATTTTAAGGTACCATTCATCTGTTCAACTAGTCCTGATGCTTCAGGGCGATAGCTACAATGCAACTTTTGTTCAATGTTGAGTGCGGCACACAGAAGTTTAATCACCTCATTGTCGAAGTGTCTCCCCCTATCTGATTCTATAGAAACCGGAAACCCGAATCTTGGTATCAGTTTTCTGAGTTGTAGTTTTGCAACTGTAAGACTGTCATTCCTACGTGTGGGATATGCCTCAATCCAATGACTGAAAACACACACAATCACCAACACGTACTTCATTCCTCCACAAACAGGCATTTCGATAAAATCCATTTGCATTTTGTTGAATGGACCTCCAGCTCTCCCAATGTGGCTCAAAGTTACCACAGTTCCTTTTCCAGCATTCATCTGTTGACAGATGACGCACCTGTGGCAAGTGATTTCTGCGGCATGTCTGAATTTTGGATTGAACCAATCAATCTTAAAGGATCTGATCATGGTGTCTCTTCCTAGATGGGCCTGCCCATGGTATAACCTGGCAAACTGCGACAAAAGACTATTTGGCAGAACCAGTTTTCCCTCTTCTGAAACCCATAGATCATCTGCCCTTTGTACACACTACATTCTTTGCCAGGAACGTTTTTCTTCCTTGCTAGCACGACCTTGTAATGTTTTCAGTTCATCTAAGTTATCAACCACTCGTAATGCTAGACTTAAACTTGTGTCGTTTTCAGGTTGTGGTAACAATTCCCACTGCTCTTTAAACGATATACAATTTAATGCACAAAATCTTGCGACCTGATCTGCATAACTGTTTCCATTGGACACAAAATCTTGTGATCTGGTATGAGCTCTGCATTTCACCACGGCAATTTCAAGAGGTAACTGAATTGCATGTAACAAATCTCTTATCTGTTCGCCATTTTTCACAGGAGAACCAGAGGAGGTCATGAAACCCCTTTGTGACCAAACTTGGCCAAAATCATGCACAATTCCAAATCCATATCTGCTGTCAGTATAAATAGTGACTTTCAAATTTACAGCTGCGTGGCATGCCTTTGTAAGAGCTATTAATGCTGCCACCTGTGCAGAAAACACTTTCTCGAGCCAGGAGGCTTCGACAATGGCAGTTATGGTACATACTGCGTAACCGGCTCTCAATGTTCCTGCTGACTCTCTTAGACAGGACCCATCAACAAACATAATGCAATCGTTTTCTTTTAACTGGCTATCCTGTATGTCTGGGCGAGGTTTGGTACAGAGCTCAGTCACCTCAAGACAATCATGCTCAAATTCTTCCCCATCTTTGATTTCTGTATTTTCGTTGGGAAGTAAGGTTGCCGGGTTCAGCACAGTGCATCTCTTTAGTGTGACATTTGGTGACCCCAGTATAATCGTCTCATATCTAGTGAGTCGTGCATTTGTCATGTGTTGTGTCTTAGTTTGTGTCAACAGAATTTCAACTGAATGTGGAGCCATTACTGTCAGAGGGTATCCCATGACTATGCCCTCACATTGGGAAAGGCTTTGACCAACTGCTGCAACTGCCCACAAACAACCCGGTAAGGCTGCTGCGACAGGGTCCAAGGTAGCTGAAAAATATGCTACAGGGCGATTTGCATCTCCGTGGACCTGTGTTAAAACAGACAAAGAACAAGCATCACGTTCATGACAGAACAACAGAAAAGGTTTTTCATAATCAGGCATTCCTAATGCTGGTGCCCTGCACAGGCATTCCTTCAATTCTAGAAATGATTCAAGCTCCTCTTTTGTCAAAGTTATTGTGTATGGCTCGTCTTTGACTTCTTTTCCTGTCAATTTTATTAAAGGTTTTGAGATGATCGAGAAGTTGGGTATCCACTGGCGACAGTAGCCCACCATTCCCAAAAACATCCTGACGTCTCTTTTTGTTATTGGGGGATTCATCTGCAAAACAGCTGTTATTCTTTCCTTTGATATTCTTCAGGACCCTTTCTCAATCAAATGTCCCAAGTATTTCACTTCTTTTTGACAGTATTGCAACTTTCTGGGTGACACCTTGTGTCCATTCTTTCCCAGATGATTCAACAATGCAATGGTATCATATTTACAACTGTCTCTGGTTTTGGATGCAATCAGCAAATCATCAATGTATTGCTCAAGAGTCGAATTAAAAGGCAGCACAAGAGGTTCTAAGTCCTTCTTCAATATCTGATTGAAGATGGATGGTGACTCAGAAAAACCCTGAGGAATTCTGCACCAACTGTACACCTTATCCAGGAATTTGAAACTGATCAAAAATTGGCTGTCTTCATGAAGAGGTATCGAGAAGAATGCTTGTGATAGGTCTACCACAGTAAACCATTCTGCATCACAAGGAACCTGGAACATTATTACTGCTGGGTTAGGTACCACAGGGCAGCATTTTATCACAATTTCGTTTATTTTTCTCAAATTCTGCACAATTCGAACTTTCCCACAGGGCTTCTTCAAACCCATAATGGGAGAGTTGCATGGACTGCTCAAAACTTCTTTCAGGACTCCCTGTCTGAGAAAATCTGCAATTATTTGTGACACCTCAATGAGGACATCCTGGGTCATGTGATATTGCGGTACTTGTGGGAACACTGCATTCGGCTTTATCTGAACCTTGACTGGTTCTACTCCTTTTATCAACCCTACTTCTTTCCCAGTCAAATCCCACACTTTCTCTGTTACAGTCCCTTGTAAATCAACAGGTAGGTCGATCAAAGTATGCATTGGGAATAAAGTAATCAAAGGGTAGTCTTCATTTGTCTCTCCTCCTTCCTCTATGAATTGACTCTCATCTCCCTCATCGTCGCTGTTTGTTTGTACTTCTATTCCATCATTGGAACAGGTAATCGAACATTTTGTCTTACATAGTAAGTCCCTTCCTAGTAAGGATACTGGGCTTGAATCGCATACAACAAATCTATGCAGGCCTTGGAAATTACCAATTTCAACCTGCACCGGATCAGTAATCGGATTAGTCAGGTACTGGTTTGCCACACCAACCACTCGTATAGTATGCCCTGAGAGAGGTAATCTCAGGACTTCTGCACTTCGAACTGTAGAGCGTGTAGCTCCTGTGTCGACCAAAAATGAAACCTTATAGCCCATTACTTTTCCCTCTACATATGGGCCTCTCTGATCCACCTCTAAAGATGCTGCAAGCCTGCACTCTTCACTGTCTGAGCTGTCATCTGACCAATCCTCATTCATGCCACTTTCACCTCGTAATGGGAATTGTTGCACAGTGTTATTTTGATTGGTTACCTGGCCTGTGACCTGCTGAGGAAGCATCACCTGTTGCTGTCCCATCGGAGCCATGGGTAATTGCATTTGCTGTCTAGGCACCATAGGAATCTGCTGCTGCACTGGTTGCATTGATACTGACTGAAAACGCGGCATTTGCATCTGCTGCAGGGGCTGTACCCCTGGCATTTGTACCAAATTATTCTGAAAATTCGGGTTTTGATGTCTCACTTTTGGACCTCGTGGATTTTGTAATGTACCGACATTAATGCTTTGCTGAACTGCACCATCCTGCACCATATTCGGACAATCCCGTTTCCAATGCCCCATGCCCCCGCACGCGTGACATGGTGACATCTTTTTCACTCCTTGACCGTCGTTTTGAATAACAACATTATTCATGTCCGAACTACGGTTCACAAACCCTCGACCTCTGCCTCTCGGCTGTGCCTGAAACACACCATTCATTTGCGGTTGTTGCTGTATCATTTGCTGAACTCCATTTCCCTGTATTCCAGCTTGTGCAGCCCTTATCTGCATCACCATCACTTTCTCCTTCAACTTTTTCTGCTTCAACTCAATCTCATCACTACAGTATTTCGCATACTGCAACATTTCATCAATCGGTTTAGCTTGCCAACAAATCAAATGATTCTTAATCATCTGGCTGACCTCCGGTCTTAGCCCTTCGACGAATCTAAACACAAGGTGATTTATGTCCTTCGGTTTGATAGTCTCAGTACCACTGTAATGTTTGAACGCTTTTAATAATCTCTCGTAGTACGCATGTATTGACTCCTTAACCTCTTGAGAGGTCCGGTCGATTTTCTGCCAATCGGTCACCTTCGGCGACACCTTTTGTTTCAAGAACTCAATTACTTTATGATAATATTTCGTCACCTCTTCTGAAGGTGCTCCAGTCACCTTATCTCTTGCCGGCTCCTTTGTGGGCCAATCTACCCCTCTCTTGCACTCGAGCCACAAATCCGGAGGAACAATAATCTCAAACAAAGTATTCAAGTCTTCCCAGAGACACTTTGCAAGCTTCACGAACCTGTCCGTCTGTTGATACCACTCGATCGGCTTCTCTCTTAGCCTAGGATAATCATTCGTAAATGATAAAATGTCTCCTCTAGTCCATGGTACATGCACTCAAACACCACCAGCTGTCTCTCTCATAGGTAAGATTTCTACTGAATCTAGATTAGGTGTGGTCCTAACTTCATTGGACCCTGGACTATCTCCCTTTCCCTTATCTCTTTTCTTTGCCCATCGGCCTTCCCATTTCTCCAATGCACCCCAAATCTGTGCACTTTGCAACAGTTCTCTCAGGTGTGCCTTCATGCCTGCAGATCTCATGTGTTCAAAATCTTTGGAGTCAAAATCTAATCTGTAACTTCTCTTCAAATGTTTAGTATTTCCGATATCGATGTTGTATTTATCTGCCAGATTCGCTAATCTCTGATGTACTTTGCCTACCTCTTTAGTAATTTTGGGACATAAGTATCTCAATTCTGCCTCAGTGTATGATTCCAACCTATTTACTCCCTTTGTTCCTTCTGCTAACTCGGCAGCTTCTGTCCCTAATCGTACAATATTCAAGTATTCGTCTTGTTTTTCTTTTTCAGGTTCAAGTGTGGTTACTGTAGTCTTTTGTGAGGTACAAGTTTTCTCTAACCATTCATTTAACTGTAAAACCCTGCAGTGAAATGTTCCCTGCATGTATCATTGGAGAGTGTGAAGTATTTGTACTCATGGTTTGGGGAGTTAAAACTCCCAACCCTGCTTGACGCATTGCTTCGAGAGGTGCCCCTACTGGACTAAGGTCCATCAAGGGTCTCGGTGGTTCATTTACTTGCTCTCCCGGGGCCATTATCTGTGGAGTTCTCGTAGGCCCTCCTCTTATCGCTTCCTGAGTCGTAACTCCCTGATCACACATCCCTGTTTTATCTTGCGCATATAATGGCACTGGGGGCCCAACAGTAATAGGTAACGATATAGCGGCAGGTGTCTGACCTGAACTCAGACTTCTTGGAGCTGCAACACCATAGGTCTGCTCCAGTGTACCCGGTACAGGTACTAACGGTGGTCCTGCTACAGGGTTATTCCCAGGTATCAGCTGTGGCGGTTGAGACACTAGCTTCGGGGTCGATTCAATCTGTATTAACTTTGGCTTTGTGTATATCGGGTCTGGCGGCACTATCAAGTTCGTAGTAGTCTCAAGCACTGGAACATCAGGGTAAATTCTTTTTATCTGCGGTGGAGGTTGCAACTGTATCAGCAAGTCTGGTGCAGTGGGTACACTGACACCATTCTGTATCAAAGCTGTATCGCTAGTCTGTACCGTATCAGTAACTCCCTTCTCCTGCGTCTGGTTCCCAGGATCCAAGCTAGTGCTTGGAACGCTGTCGCTCACCGCATACGGTGGCGGACGATCATGTAACAATCTATCCATAAATTCCTCATCATCTGAATCATCTTCCTCTTCCCAGGACCTCTTATTTTCTTTAGTTTTGCCAGAATCTTTGTCGGTTTTACAAGAGGCTTTCTTTCCCTGTGACTTTTCTCCCTGGGTTATTGCCGGAAATAACTTCAACCCATCTACGATTCCCCTTCTCCACATTTTGTTCTCGTTGTCCCACCTAGCTTCTGCATATGATTTTTCTGCCCTTCTCAGCCTTCTCTGAAACCTTTCTTGTCTGTGTCTAAGAGCCATTAAGTCCCAAATCGCTAAAGCCTCATATTGTGCCAGTCTCGGAGGTGGCTTCTGTGTACTTAACATCCACCTCAGGTTTTCTAATACCTTTGGATTAAACGTCCCATGCTCTGGAAACGCTAAACACCCTTCTTTTTCCGTTAATTTGCGCCACTGTTTCATCCATAAACAAGGTGCGACACCTTTTTCTTCCATCACTATGTAAGCCGGAGTACCCTCAGGTGGTGTAGGTTCACCATCAGTTGCTATAATATATACATCTCCTTTTAGAGCGCTTTTGAATGCCTTGACAAAATTCATTTTTGCAATTCTTTATTTTGTATTTAATCAGAAATGGCTTAGTTCCCAGGACACTCTTCACCTGCCCTTTCTCAACCTATTGCCTCTCACGGACGGCAGCCAATCCGTGCGCGACCCCTCTCGGCATCTGACCTATCTCAGCGCGGCACCACTGACGTCACACTCACACACACTGCAGCTGACAAAGTCTTGCGGCTCGTCCACTCTTCACTGACCCCTACAACTCATACAAACTAATGCGAATTATTGCGAGCACCTTAAAATGACAACACAAATCTGTCGGTTTACTACAGGGAGGGTAACACATTCGCTTCAGAAGTTTACAGAGATTTCACTTGAAGCCTCGGCCGCTACACTCTCCTTCTCAGTTCCCACATACACAAGCAGAATTCGACCTGCAAATCCTACTCTCAACTTGTCAATGACTCCTTCCAGTGCACTTTAGAATTTGTCAAATCTCCATCGAAGGTTTCATACATACATCATAACTCAAACTCGACTTGTCAACCACGCCCGATTGACCTATTAAACCGCACAAATTACAACATAACCACATTTATCATCATACTCCGGAGTCTTAGACCTCAACAGGTCCGTCCACGTGGATAATTTTGAGCAACAAGCGCTACATTCACATGAAGTATGCCAACTTCCCTACTCTCATACTGTGGAGTATGCCTACTCCTGCTAAACAACACTTAATTTGGCCTAAATACACACAAAATGTTCACAACCACCTGCAAGATGCATAAGCTTAAGTAAGCGCAAAGACCCTAACCACACATACTATGGTGCCGAGAACATTCCCAACTCATTTAGGCAGGCTCCGAGATCCCGGGAAAGCCATGGCGAACTTAGCAACCCATCATCTCTCCAAATTGCATTATCACAGAAAAACAAATTAAACAATGAAACTCCGTCCTAGGGCCCCCAAGGGCCAAACCATCGCTCTGCTACCAGAACTGATAACGCGTCCTTCTATGTTAATTTATACACATCGGGACTCGTTTTAGGGCGATGAATCTTTGGACCCAGTGGTGAGACACCGTAAGACGAGATAACTGATCAATATATCAATCAATATATCAATAATATTGTCAACATATATCACCACAATATATTTCACTTTAGACATTAGTAAACCTTCGGCGCAACCATGACCTTTCAGTCATGAATAACCATACCTTACTGAAGTTTTGTGAATTTTATTCCCTATTGATTACAATCTAATAGCAAATGTATTAATCTCAAAACCAAGAAGCAAAAGAGCATAGTCACAATATGGTAATAATGCAAAGATCACAGACATAAGATAGTAATATGAAGATGAACAAATCTAGACGCCTAAAACCTCATACATGTTTAGTTCAGCATAGCACCACGTCAGTCACGTCAGTCACGTCAGTCAAGATGAAATGCCTCATCTAACCACAATTAGCATCAGCATGTTGGACTTCATGCAAAACAATTTAGAACATCAATTTGGAAAACATCTAACTAAGGTCTCTAATCAAAAATACACAGCAGTTGGTACCTAGAAAGAAAAGGCAAATAAATGAATTTCAATAGCAACAACATAATTTACCCTCCTCGGAATAGGTCAGCATACAGGATCAGTCTTCGTCTTCAGGACATCAGTTAGCTCGCCGTCAATCTATCTAGTCGAATGGCAGGGGACATTTCCCTCATAAGGAAGAAAGTGTAATGGGGCAGTCTATGGGTGAGGATGGTTTTGTCTAAGTCTCAAATCACCAAATAGAGTGGCAGAGTTTCTGGATGCAATCGATATCATTCCCTGCCTAATGCTCTTAGTCTCTTGTGTCATGAGTTTTTATCCCTTTTTCTTAATACATTCCCCCAAAATTCTATTGGATAGTCACTACACCCCACTATCTGTAACCTATCAAATTATACATTAAGTAATGCATTTGTCATTCTACGATAATTTACATTCTTCTGGGTAGGTGGCATATCCGGGGTTACTTCATTTTCTGGCACGTTCTTCGGGTCAAGAGTTCTCTTTTCCGTGGTTCAGTATCCTTGAAAGTGTCCATATTTGTTGCAAAGCGTGCAATTTTATCCTAAAGCAACTAGCATGCAGATGAGAATATAACAGTCAATGATACAATAAGCGAAGAAAAAGAACAAATGATGGGTCATGGCCTTTTGCAAGTCAGCACACTGGAGAAACAGAAAAATATGCTTTAATATGAGAGCTACACAGCTAGTTTTCGACTCACGCTAACTTAAGGCTTATGGATTCTAATAAAATGCAATTATCGTACGTATTAATATATTCAATTAGTCATAATTCAAGCAATTATTCCTTACAGTCGACATTAGTTTATGCATGTGAAAACATTCTCCACGTTTAAAATACGTTTCAATGAATAATATTAGCGTTGTTAATATAAGCATTTCACATCTAAAATAGGTAATGTTTAAACTACGCTCTCTCAGAACTACAACTCATCTTGGACCCGAGAACCTTACACCATAAACAATCACCAAGTGAAAATAAAATTTAGAAGCGTAAATGCTGTATGCAATCCGTTACACCACAAAGGTGCTTATAATTATGTTACATGCCACATAAAACTGATCTTTGAATATGCGGGCCCACTATTGTGCATTGCCACTTGCGCATCTTATTTCTTTTTCAAGTGAGATCCCATTACCAATTTTCTATTTTCATGCTTGAAAACTGTAAATCACTATACTCACTCCAAAATTGCTTTGTACCTATCTTGTTCGGTCGAAGAAGCATGAACCTACAATCAAGAATTATAATACAAGACTCTCATTTACTTAGGGGCTTCATCAGACGCCTTTGTTTCCGTGCCCTCTTAAAACAAGTACTTACTCATGTTATACTGGACACTTCTAGGTATACTTTTCCGGGACCTTCTAGGTATACTTTTCACCTCTTGTGGGCCAGGCGTGCTCGTCCTTTCTCCGATTCCTCGTGTTACGGAGGACATTGGCAAAACCCCTAAATATATCTACTGTGGTACCCCCGTGGCGGCCATCTCTGAATGGATATTTTTTATTCCTATGCTCGAAGCATAGATCAAAAACCAAACTCCGTCTGGCTTTATTAATTTGAACTTTGTATATTGGCCTTTATATATAAACGATGTTGTTATTAATTAGCCATTCGTGTGTCTAAAGGATTAAATGTATACTATATAATTAAAATAATGGTCGCCATCTTGGTAAAGGGAGTTTCTTTCTAAATATGGTTCGAACAACATGTACGATCTATACTTCTAAATCTGGGAAACGAATAAGAAAAAATCAATACATATACTTGATTCTAATACCATTGCTTTAGTGAATGTGAGTTACAATTATGGGGGTCATTCCGACTCCCGCCGGCGGCGGTAACCAGAAGGCCGCCCGCCGGCCCAGCGGGAAAGCGCCTTCAACGAGGAAGCCGGCTCCGAATGGAGTTGAAGGCGTGCGACGGGTGCAGTGGCTTGGCAGACACTGAAAATCAATGTGGGGCCCTGTTAGGGGGCCCCTGCAGTGCCCATGCCATTGGCATGGGCACTGCAGGGGCCCCCAGGGGCCCCACGACACCCGTTACCGCCAACCTAATCCTGGCGGTGAAAACCGCCAGGAACAGGATGGCGGTAAGGGGGTCGGAATCCCCATGGCGGCGCTGCAAGCAGCGCCGCCGTGGAGGATTCCCTGGGGCAGCGGGAAACTGGCGGGACACCGCCGGTTTCCCGTTTCTGACCGCGGCTGTACTGCCGCGGTCAGAATGCCCATGGAAGCACCGCCAGCCTGTTGGCGGTGCTTCCGCGGTCGTTGGCCCTGGCGGTCGGTGACCGCCAGGGTCAGAATGACCCCCTATATGTCTTTTCCTACTATTTGACCAACTGCTTTTGACATTTTGGTTTGGTTCTACCCAGGTGTAGTAGGGTGAAGTGGGTAGATCCCTTTGCATTCCCAGCATTTGTAATTGTAATTGGCAGGTGGATTTTGAATATACATCAAGATACGCTGCTTTTAAATGCTGGGTTACAGGGCTCCTTTTTCTATTCAAAGTCTTGCCAGACCTTTTAAATGTGTTACTAATGGCACATATTTAGCGTGGACAGAGACAACCTGTGAAAAGATGGCCCACTTACTAAACACATGAGACAAAGCAGACACAACAGTGAACTGTGGCAGTAATCAGTTTGTGTGCAGAAGCCCAGACTTGCTAATATGTGCAAGGTGTTTCCTGTGGAACCCGCAAAGCAGCATTTTCAAGAGGTGTGCATGTAGTCACACAATGTGGTGCTTAGTAACCCAATACACGGGACGTGCCTGAGTGCCAGAAGTCAAGCTGGCAATGAACTGACTAACCTGGAGATCCTGGCACAGCAGCATGCCAGCAGCAACTGCTACTCAGATATCTGTTCTGTAGCAACAAGGACTGTTTTGTCCTCACGTTCCCAGACTTTTCAAGTAAAGCCATATACATGGTAACAAGCTCCCAAACCATGAACTGTTCTTACGCTTCTATTGCCATACCATGTTTTACAGTTGAATACTTATTACAGTTTTGTAATACAGGTAGATGTGTTTGGGCTGGAGTGTGAGGAACATTTCAGTCTGGCAGAAGCCTACCCTAAGGGATCAAACCAACGACCTAGCATTGAGATCAGTTCTGCTTGGGGTGAACGTGGCTAGAAATAAACACATTTCATTCAATTATTATGCACAGGATAGTGATATGCAGTACTTTATTACAATGGACTACAAAAATAACAGCTAAGGTCTCATCATCGCAAATACCGGAAAAGCCTACAAAAAACTAAAATCAATCACTCTCATTACTTACATGAAATTATCTGCATTTGCTTACTGCAAGGTATGCATTTGTTTGCTGCATCTAATCTTCATAAGGTAAAAATGACATGCCTATTTATTGCACTATCAATGCAATGTTACATAGTGTTTGTGTGCTGGCAGCAGGATAGCTCAGAGGGTGGGAACTGTCGGTGATCTGCTGGTCACAAGTTTAACTCCCAACAAAGAAAATTAAACCTCCCATCCTTCCAAGATCCATATATTGAATATTTGTGATTGGGTAACAGTAAAGCCTGTTATTTACAATGCTTAGAAGTAGTGGTTGTCCTGTGCTAATTACTAATAAACCCAGCAGTACTCATTTTATTTACCTCCTAACACTGAATACATGAGTCCGCCTACAAGGATTCAAACACATAGCTTCACAATGTACAGAGCTCTCTTAAAAAATCTGAAATGCATTAAAATATGTTCATGGGATCAATACTTCATCTGCAATTATTCAAACATAGTCCTTGCTTATTAAAAGTTAAAATTATTATGGTGTGCTTAGTCTGCTTAACAACTGACTAAGATAAGTACCCATGCTGTGCAAGGAGCATAAGGATCTTAAACTAACTGTGCTATATAATAGGATTCAAACTTGTAACCTAAAAGGTACATCTGAAGCAAGTGCATTAACCGTCAAAGACGTTTTATGACTAGTCAAAAATGTCATTAACAGCCAACCCCGAGATCTCTGTAGCAAGTGAAAACAGCCCGATCTTTCTTGCCAGTATTATACCAAAGGCTGCTGAATATGCAGAACTTTGCAGCATGTTGCCTAATCTAAATGTGACGTAAAGTGTTTGTGTGCTAGCACGTTTAATGTATTCCAAAATATCTTCATTCCTAGGTTCACAATTAAATTCTAAAGAGATTGTTTTAGGCTCCCACTATTCACAGTTTGCCCCTTATTCGAAATTAATTACCAATATCTAGTCATAACAATTTTTGAGGCATTTCAGGGTATTGTTGTGGGATTCACCCAATAACCACTCACTCAAGCGGATTCAAACCAGGATCTTAAATAGAAAATCGAAGACACCTCCATGGAGCTAGAACATTGATCTATACCTCGCAAAGCCTCTCCATAGGGATCAATTTTTTCAATATTCATAATATTGGAGATAGTTTTAATGCAGGATCAACCAATATCAGAGTTGTAAAATCATTCTAAGGAAACTTCAATATTCATTTGATAATGTATTTTCACCTATGCCTAACCTCTCAGTTATTCAGGGGCCACAAGTAAGCAACTGGGTTACTGGCTGAGGTAGGTAAAACCTTACTCAAGTAGCAACCAGAATCCTTCTCAGGAGGAAGTCACAAGCAAACCCCACATTAACCGGTACTCAACCTTCTGGTAGCTTGGCACAGCGCAGTCAGTTTAACTTAGAGGCAATGTGTAAAGTATGTATGCAAGACTTCTAACAGAAATAAAGTGAAAACACAACACAAGAAAAATCCCACACCAAGTTAGAAACATAGTGGAAAATCTAATAAATTAATCAAGACCAAAATGACAAAAATCAATGCAACTTTAAAGATTTGAGTGAAAAGAGAGCAAAAAAGCTCAAAGTGCCACTTGTGGCTATATTGTCGTACGGGGCCGGAAGAAAGTGACAAGTTCAGGCCGCCTAAAATGGAGCGCTGGCCCACTACAGGAACCCACTTAAGTTCACTGAACACAGTACCTTAATCCTAGTTGCAAAGTGGTGTGGAGTCTCACGTGAGGATGAGTCATGCAGCTGAAGAATTACAAGGTTTGGGGGCGAGTTGTGCCGTGCAGTAGCAATTCTGGGGAGCTGGGAGGTGTGATAAGATGTCCTTGCATGGAGATGTGTTATGCAGTGGTGGTTGTGATGGACTGCTATTGGTGACACAAAGTCCTTGCATCGGGGAACTCCGCACAACAGAGGTGATGCATTGGTTCTTAGGGGGATGTGTTGAGCAAAGGCGGCATGATGGTCCTACAGGGAATGTACCACAGTGGAGATGCTTCAGTTCTGTTGCTTCCACAAATGGGCTGACAGAGCACATTTAGGCCCTCCTACAAGGGTCCAGGACTGGGTTAGTACCTTATGGGAGGGCAGGACTCACAGGTGGCAGATTCCAGATACTGAGTTCAAGGTTGCTGGAAACCTGTTCTGTCCCTGAGGCTTCTGATCAGGATGCCAGGCAACTAACCCTTGCAGTTACTCTGGGATGCTGAGTTTAGAGTCACAGGTCCATTCCTTCTTAGCCAGGCAAGAGAACAGCAGGGCAAGAGGTCAGCAGGAAAGCAGTCTAGCTGAGTAGCAGTACTTGACACTGTCCACACTTCCAGAAGTGTACTGAAGAGTTGGGGTCTGAGTTCCAATATTTATACCTGGTGCCACTTCGAAGTCGGAGAAGCTTCTAGATGTTTATACCCCTCAGCCCAAGGGGTCAAGAATCCCCTTTCCTGCTGCTGTGGCTGTCACAAAAGACCAGTGTCAAACCTTTGGTGAAAGTGCTCAGGTAGGGCCTTTGTGATGTGCAGGTGTAGTAGGTGACAGACCCTCCCCTTCGTTAACTCAGAGAGGCCCATCTTCCCAGCACCTATCTTCTCTTTGTCTCACTCTCTGGGAGCAATACGCAAAGACAAACTGCCATCTACACATAGTCATGTTACCCAGGATCAGGCTACAGTCACCAGACAGTTAGGACAGAAACAGCCAACCTTCTAAAAGTGGCATAATCAGAATTGTGACTAACAATTTGACTTTACCACTAAAGAGGGCTTTTCATTACAATTCTTTGGACACCAAACTCAACTTGTCCACCTGTTCCCAATTGGAACTTACAGCTAACTGAATGTAATAAGGTAATTCCAATGTTATCCTAAGGAGAGGCAGGCTTTGGAGCAGCGAGAAACAAATTTGAAAGTTTTTCACTGCTGGGGCATGTAAAACTTAAATGTGCATTTCCAGATTTTTAAATGCACTGTAACCTGCCTTCTGGGCCGTTCAGAGCGTACCATAGGGCTGACTCACATGTAATAATAAGAAAAGTTTGGCCTGACAAAAGGTTTACTTTGCTATATCAAAATGGCAGTTTAAAACTGCACACAGGTTGTGATTTCAGGCCTCAAACATTTTTACAGGCTACTTAAGTGAGTGGCACAATCAGCGCTGCATACCCACTAGTAGCATTTAATTTGTAGCACTACTTTATTAGGGACAAGTACATTAAATATGCCAATTTAATACAAGCCAATTTTACCATGTTTGAGGAGAGAGCAGAAGCACTTTAGCACTGGTTAGCAGTGGCAAGTGTGCAGAATCCTAAAGCCAGCACATGCGAAGTCAGCAAAACAGGAGGGTTGAAGGCAAAGAGTTAGGAGAAAACCACCCCAAGGATGTCAGATGCAACAACACATAAATCAGCTCTTCAGAGGGCTGTGCCAACTGCCTTAGCCCTTTAGATTCCTACCTTGGGGGAAATGGGGTATTTCAAGTGATTGTTTGTGGTTTTGAATAGGGCAGCCATTCTATATTAGATAGTGTGTTAGCTTTCAACAATTAGGTGTAACCAATTATTAGAGTCCAGCAGCAGAATACCCAAATACTCAAACGCATACTATGTTTAATGTAACATCTGTTATTATAATCATTCCTTTAAACAAATTGTTCAGATTAAAAACCATGAATTTGGAATTGTTAGTGTTAATTTCTAACCCATTACCAGAGGAGTATGAAATTAAGCTTTCTAGCAGAACTTTGAGACCCATTTGGATGTCAAAGGTGAATAGTGGGGCAGGGTTTTTTTGGCCCACAGAGTATAGTTTTTATACACTAGAAATACAATTATTCATGTGTAGCTAGAAGAGTGTTGAGGGGAGGACCTACTCTTTCTTGACCCCTCTATTAAATTCCTCACTTGATTTACAGTGAGCACTCCAACAAACTTATGCAAAATTATTTGTAAGCACCAGGATTAATACTGAGAGCAAACTAAATGGAATTGCCCTTTTTTGAAGTATGTGCCACAATTTTCCCAAAGGACTAGGTTATAGGCAGCCTCCAGATCAACAAAGGCACATAACAGTCTTCCTTTGGATCAAAACAAAATGGAAAGTTTGATCAAGAACACTTTCCTTTACTCTGAATCCCATCTGGAATTAGGAAGTATTTGATTTTCTTCCATCCACAAATTTAGCTTATCCAGTACCTGCTTGCAGAATTTCTTCTGTAGTTTGTCAGTAAGACTTATTGTTTGGTTGTTCCTTGGACAAATGTGGGAAACCTTTCTGCAGATGGTTATAATTTCTGCACCTCACTATGTTTCGGAGTTTAGGGATTATGTGAACACTGCATATAGTGACAGAGATGTAGAATTCCTATAGCACAACGCCCAAGACATATTGTTCAGGGTGAAGGACAACAATTTTCATTTTTATTTTGTCCTTGTGACAAGTAGCCCCAATCCCCTACAGAACTAACTCTTTGGCTGCCAGTTTACAAGCAAATGAACTGTCTGTAGTTGAGATAATATTTATGCTCGTATGCTAATGCTGTTCGAACTTGTAGTTATGGTTCATTAATGCAAAGGCCTTATTATTAGGGTGAGCGCTCTAAATAAATGTTGTAAGCTCAGACTGCACTACTTGACAGTGGTTCCAGTAAAAAAAAAAATGTGCACACATGTTGGGAAAAATGATTTGCTAACCTATTGTGAACGTTTAGGTACCATTTCTTAGAAGCATAATTTCGTAAAATGTGTTGATTCCTGCAAGTGTTTCCCAAAAATATTTAGAAAGGAAATAAATCACTGGCCAGTTTCAACAAGAGTATGGTAGACATATAAATAAACAAGGATTGGCAAGACCAATAAGTTTGTCATTGGTTGTCAGTCTTTTGGTTAAGCCTATGCGTGTCTTGTTTTTTTACATGTTTTTTCAAAACTATTGTTGTGGGAGCTGCCAGGCCCTCACCATTTTAACAAACATTGGCAAAAAGCAAAATTATTATATTTTCTTCTCAAAAAGCACACATTGTCACAGTAACTCAGTCACTACTTTGTGTGCTGATATCCTCCTTGTGAAAGAGCAGCACGCTGTAACTAACAGTGAAGCCAGCCGATAGATGGATGGAGAAAGATATAGAATTTTATTAAAAACAAAAAGGTATTGGTTGATACCAGATCTAATTAGAGACACAGGCCGTCATTATGAACACGGTGGTAAACATCGCTGACCGCCGTGGCGACAGTGAACAGAAGGCTGCTATTGGCGGTGAATAGAAACCGGCCATATAATGAACCAAAATACAGAATCCGTCAAAATTCACCAGTTTATCAGTCACCGCCAGGACCCTATTGGCGGAAATGCTGGACCTCCCATCCCGCTACCACAAGCACACCCACATCCCGCCCTCCAAATAATGAAACACAAATCACCTGGGTGGTCAGTGGAAGCCGAACGACCAGTGGCGGTGCAGACCGCCACAGGCAGCAAGTGGACCCAACAGCAAGAAGTGCACAAATTGGATAAGTAAGAAACCCACACACTTGACACACATCCACAACACCATATAAATCTCACAGACACACGCCACAAACCTTTGCAACAAAAGTAGGCCAACAAAGACAGAGAACACCAGAAGCAGTCACACTCACCTTACATGTTGTTGTGCCTAAATATGTTAACAAAAATAACCACTAAATTGTATTATGTCCTATGCAGACCTGGACAAAGTTGCAATTAGTACATTCAAACCCCCCCTAGATGACCAGGCACATTGACAGTATGTTTCACAAACACCAAGTCAGCCCATAGTCCCACATAGTTACTGAAAGTATAGTTGTATCAGTTGGGTCCTGGAATTGACATCTTCACCTTCCTCATCATCAGCATCACTCTCGTCCCCTCTCTGTGGAAGCTGGTCAGGATATACAGCACCATCCACCTCCAAGAGGGGGATAGAATTTCTCACTGCCACGTTGTGCAGCACACAGCAGGCCACCACTATTCTACACACCTTTTTGGGCCCATAGGCCAGAGAACCCCCAGAGATATGTAGACAATGAAATCTAGCCTTCAGGACACCTATTGTGCACTCTATCACCCTCCTAGTACGTCCATGGGCCTCATTGTAATTCCTCTCTGCCCCAGTATTCCTCACTGGTGTCAGGAGCCAACGAACGCTGGGATAGCCAGAATCACCTAGAAAAAGGTGCAAAACAGAGCAGTCATTGTCAAGCCTGTGAGTCAGACAGCCTGGCTGTCTGCTAGGTGGCTGTTAGTGACAGAAACACCTACCTATGATCCACCCTCTGTCCTCTTGTAGCTGTTCCATCTTGTGCAGCACACTACTGTTCCTCAGCACAAAGGAATCATGGACTGAACCGGGGAACATGGCATTCACATGTGAGATGTACTGGTCTGCAGTACATACCAATTGAATGTTCATGGAGTGAAAATTCTTTCTGTTTCTGTACACCTGTTCACTCACTCTTAGGGGGTGATGGGTATGTGGGTTCCATTGATGGCACCAATAACTTGGGGTATGTTTGCAAACACATAGAAGTCCGACTTGATGGCAGAGAGGTCAGTACTTTGGGGAATCCTCACATAGGACTGCAGGTATCGTACAAATGCATTCAGAAATCTTGTCAGTATCATGCTGAACATTGGCTGTGAAAATCCAGCACCCATGCCCACTGTCACTTGAAATGAGCCCGTGGCCAGGAAATGGAGTGCAGAGAGCACCTGCACTTCAGTAGGGATGGCAAGCTGATTACGATTGGCTGGAGTCAGTGCAGGATCCAGTAATGCACCAGGTTCAAGAATAGTTGCACGGGTGAGTCTGTAATTGATTATGATGTGACGTTCCACCATGGTCTGCATATCCACAAGTGGTCTGTACACCGATGGGGCCCTTCCTCGCCACAAGGGTCGGTACCTAGGAAGGATTTGAAACACGTGTGAGGAACACACATACATGGGCACACATTGTCAGTCATTGAGCACTGCTGACTTGATTGTAGGGACTCAAATGCTAAATGTTTTTGACAGAAATGTGTGGTATTGGTAATGGTCATATGCATAGGTGTGTGAGGTTAATAATAGGGTTTGCATTGTGCAGAAATCATTATTTTTAATGTGTAGTTAAGGCCAAAATGTCTGCCCCCTATAATCCGGAACTGTTGTGGTTGAAGTGACCTCATACGGCTAGCGGTTGACGTAAGAGCATAAGGTGGTGTTTACCGCCGTTCGCACAGTCATTGGTTAACATGGATACCAATGGGGAATCCTGGTGTATCATGATCGCCGCCGGCGGTGACAATGCACACCGCCACGGTATGTACGTGAATTCGTCACCCCAACTTCACTTGACTCACAGATCTCGTGCAAGCAGGTACTCCACTGAGTGTACTGCTGTGTCCTGCCACTGGTCATGGAAGTGGCTCGTGTTGTAGGGGAAAGGGCCCTGGCCTTCACCCAGGAGGAATTGGAGAGGCTATTGGACGGGGTCCTGCCCCTGTACGCCAAGCTATACGGACGGCTAGAGGTACAGGTGAGTCGGGTGATTGGGGGCAATGGTTGTGTGTAATGGATGGTGTTGGCAGTACATATGTGTGCACCTCTGACCCAGCATGGACCATGGTTCATGACATGCTGCGTGCGTATGTCCTGTTGGTACGTTTGTACTGTCCGTCCCATACTGGACTTATAGCCAGCTATACATATTTTCCAAGCGCCTGACCTCAGTGTTCCATTTCTGTGTGTCCCTTTTAGGTCAGCGCAACCAAAATAGGGCACTTTGGCATGCCATCATCAAGGAGGTGCAGACCCTGGGGGTCTACAACCAGCGGAGCTCCCACTGCAGGAAGAGGTGGGAGGACCTGCGGCGCTGGGAGTGAAAAATCTGTGAGGCCCAGCTGGGGAAGTCCTCCCACATGCTAGGCATCCTGGCGGTGGCGTATCCAGACCTGGATGGGCACTTGAAGGCTACACAGCAGTCACAAGGTGGTGAGTACACATATCACAATCTTAACCCTTGATGGATGTCTGTGTGTGCATTAGGGTTTATGCTGCTTAGTTGCAGGGACTCTGACTGATGTCCATCTACATGATGGCCCCCGTAGGGTGTAGGGGTGTTTGTGTCAGGTCTCCTACAGGTCGGGTCCTTAGGTAGTTCAGGGGATGGTTGTAGAGCAGGGTTCTGGTCACTAGTCAGTGGGGCATAGTGGAAGGTGCTTCCTGTTGGAGGGTCTTCTGGGTGGGTGTATGTATGGCCACTTTGTTCACTCCTTCCAGCTATTTACAAGTGTCTCCCTGTTTTGTCTCCCCATCCCTGTTCTCTTGTGTTGTTTGTGTACATTAGCATCATCTGGCGAGGGAGCTGAGGCACCTGCGAATGGGGATGCAGCGGCCCACGGATCCTCCTCTACCCCTTCCAGCACCCCACTCCCTTCACCCATCCAAAGCACACAATCTGACACGCAGTCAAACACCTCAACACACAAGAAGCACACTTCTAAACTCAAGCACCACACCTCCCACCACAGGCATTCACACAGCCTACATACACATGCACACACAGCAACATCCACTTCCCCTAGTGTGCCTACCTCTTCCACCTCCCTGTCTGTCCCCTCTACATGCACACCCCCAGGCACTGCACCTTCAGTCACTGTTGCTGAGCTTATTCCTGCACTCACCACAATAGCAGACATCCAGACATGCACCCCAACAGTAGTTGACACATGCAGCACACTCACCAGACACCCACACAACATTTATCGACACTGGCAGCCTGTCTTCTCCCACTGTGTCCACCCCCCTCCTCCAAACAACACACAAACACACCAAAACACCCACCCATCACACATACACCACACCTCAGCATACTATCCAGTCATCTGCACCCACAACACGCACCCCTATGCCACTTACATCCACACCCTCTGCCTCCACTCCCACACCCTCCTCCAGGTCCAACCCAATTGCTCCCAAAAAACGTTTCCTTTCCCGCGCTCACCTCTTCCAACCCACTGGCCCACCCCATCTTGTCCATAAATGTGCGCATCTCCATGCCCTTTCCACTCCTTCCACTTCACAGCCCGCCCCTGTCTGCCCTTCACATTCCCAAGCCCCTTCCCCAGAGAGAAAGAACCCCCGTGCAGAGCCAATTCCATCTGGCTCCACCCAGTCAAAGCACACTCCCCCCCCTTCCAAGGCCAAACCCAAACCTCTTCCACCTTCCGAATGCAAATCCAAGCCCCACCCCCTTTGTTAATCCCCACCCCCACCACCCCCTGACCCTGTTCCCTGAGGTGCCTGGATGCCCCATTGTTGCCCCATAAGCTGGAGTACCGTAGCACTTTTGGGAGTCAGGTTGGGGCCATTGTAGCCCAAAAACGTCTGGCACCATGGACTGGCCATTGGCCTTAACGTGAATAGTTTGCTCAGTGAGCTGCATTAAAAGTTTATGTGTGGCCTGTGTTTTGGCGGCACACTCTTTAACCCTGGTCTCTCGTTTCATTGTTTGTGGGTGTGGGGCATTTGTAGGTACTATGGTCAGGTTGGATTTGCCTCGTGTCACGTAAGTACCTCTTGCTGTAGGATTTATGGGTTGTGCTGTTGTGAAGGGTTGTGGGAGCATTGCAGGGTGGGTGGAGTGGGTGGGTATGTAACTGTGCCCTTTCCTCCCTTGTTTCGTAGGTTGCGGTACTTGCCATCATCGTATTAGTCGGCGGTCTCGGTCGTGTAGGTATATGGCAAGGAGCAGGGCTGGCGTGTTCTGCAACTCTCTATCCATGTCTGCTTCGGCGTGTTGTGTGAGCCTCCGGTGACTGTTTCCTTAAATTGGGTTCATTTCCGCCTGGCTTTGCATGACGAGGGTTCTCGCCCCGGGACTGACGGCGGTCTAGTGGTTCATTATTTGATAGGCGGGTTGGGCCTTTACGTCGGCCTGTGGGGGACTCTGCCGTCATTGTCGGCACTCCTCTACTGGCAGTGGGTGGTTTTCATGACCCCTGTGGTTTAGTTGGTTCATTATTTGGCAGTCTGGACCGCTCCTCTGTTGGTGGTTTTTGCCGCCACCGCCGGCGGAGCTGTGTTTACCGCTGTGTTCATAAAGAGGGCCACAATTCCTAAAGAAAGTAACAAAAGTGAACCAATGCTATATGTCTTTGCATTACTGCTGATTTACGCATTTTCTGAATTCACAAGAATTGACGGACGTAAGACCAGGAAATCATACTTCTAGCAAATTTGTGAACTGTATTTTAGCACAAGCAAATATGCATGTGTAGGTGTGCTTGTGAAAATCTGTTGAGCGTTTACAAGTTCACTTTCCCTCCAACCACTTTTTTCAGAACCCTGGAAGAAGTTTTACTTCTGCCCTTGTCAGAAATAAATTTCCAATCTTTCTCAGTATGGGAAAAGATTAGTGAAAACCCTTACAACATGCAAATTAATAAAGGTTTGCACAGAATGAAAAGGGTATTCCAGCCCTGGAATTATTGCTTATTGATTCCTCCACCCTCACTATGTAGATCTGCAGACTGGTTAAAAAACACAATGCTTACTGATTCCTACACCCTTACTATGTAGATCTGCACCAGGGACGACATCCGCAAGAGATGGAACGACCTGCGGGGGAAGGTCCGGGCCATGGCATCCGGGCACCACATCGCAGTGCGGAAGACTGGGGAGGACCGCCACCAACACCACCTGACCACACCGACTGGGAGGAGAAGGTACTCGCCATCCTGCACCCAGAGGGACTCATTGGACTCACTGGAGGAATGGACTCAGGTAAGTCGTCTACATTTACCCCATGTACACCATACCTGTAATGCATGCACCACCCCACCCCACCCACACCCACCCACACCCCTCCCAGCCATTACCCACCACATCCACCACCCTGCATCACCCACAACTCACTACCAGGCTCACATCACTCCGCTGTGCACAGCCACCCACCTCTTTATGTACCCACAATGGAATAATAACCCCCACCACAATGTAACCCCACCACTGCCACTAAGTGCAATGTACACCTCACAAAGACACCCCTGAAGGCCACTGAAAGGCACACCAGCACTAAATTGCACAGTACAGCCTACCTCAAACCCTCCTGCATATATAAGAAACATTTCTATGTCTCCCAACAGGCACCACCACCCATGCAACCCTAATGGAGGGGACAAGAAGTACCACAGCATTCCAGGGAGACAGAGGCACATCACAGGACACTGGTGAAGGATTCCTGGACACTGATGAGCAGGCAGGCCCCTCACACAGCCCTGGATGCTCACCATGCAGCAGCCCCACCCAGGAAAACACTGTCACCCCTAACACCCAGTCAAGACCAGCAGGCCAGGGGAGGTGTGCTCACACCAGTTGACCCAGGGCACAAACAGATGGAACACAGCAACAGAGGCCACAGTCTCCCACCCCCAACATGCAGGAAGATGACGGTCCCAGTACTAGTGGCACATCAAGACCTGCACAGGGGACACAGGAACAGGGGTCCAGGGCCAGGTCAAGTGCCCCAGTGTGTCAGGGGGTAGGGCGCCGGATAGATGCAGAAGCCCAGGACGTCATTGCAGAGGTATTGAGGGCATACCAACATACCCAAGACAGGTTGGCACAGATTGTAACCATCTTGGAGCAAAGTCAGAGGATGCAGCTGGAACACCACCAACAGGCCATGGATCAGTGGAAAGAACACAATGCCACAATGGCCACCATTGCTGCAGTTGGTCAACAAACCCTCAGACACCCACACCGGACAAGAGGTCCCAACAACAGCCCTGGAAAACCAGCAACAGTTGTCCCAAGCAGCTGAAACAGCACAGGAAATACCCTCCTAGGAATCACAAGGGCCAACCATGTCACCCCAAGTAGCTCCACAGCAGGCACCCAAACGTAGTCTCAGGCCAAGATATGGCACTGGAAAGCCAGCTAAGAACAAGTCCCCTTCCAACAATTGACACTGCTACTACTGACAAGCAACCATCCCACCCATTCACAAACTGCACTTAGCTGAGGGCTAAATAATGTACTAAACTACAAATAGGACCCACCTATGATATCAAACAGGCCTGCCACCAAGTCGGTTTTGAGGACACCCAACCATAACAACTTCCATCACTGTACATAGCACATTTCACTGTATTCCACCAATAAACAACATTTCTCACCTGTAACACTGTCCCCTGTCTTCAATGTTGAACAAAGTGGAGTAATGATGCAACAGGCAGGGATAAACTTTATTGTCAAAATGTGCATGCTGGTGGTACAGTGTGTTTCAAAATAGTCAAGAAGTAAATGCTTATATTGTCTGTCTGTACCATGCTGAAGAGGTCCAAGACTCGCATATTATGACCAATTCCCCCTAGTTGACATGGCACACTTACAGTATCAGTCACTAACCACATATACAGGCTGAAGTCACAGACAGTTATTGGAATAGAGTTGTATCAGTTGGTTTCTGGAATTGACATCTTCCCCTTCCTCATCCTCACCATCACTCTCCTCATCTCTCTGAGGTAACAGATCAGGACCAGTAGCACCCTCTACCTCCAAAAGGGGGATCGAATGTCTCACTGCCACGTTGTGCAGCATGCAGCACGCCACGACTATCCTACACACCTTATCAGGCCCATAGGCCAGGGCACCCCCACAGATATGTAGGCACCAAAATCTAGTCTTCAGGAGACCTATAGTACGCTCTATCACCTTCCTAGTACGTCCATGGGCCTCATTGTATTTCCTCTCTGCATCCGTCCTAGGATTCCTCACTGGTGTCAGGGGCCAACGCAAGTTTGGATAGCCAGAATCACCTAGAGAAATGGTCAATACAGATTCGTCATTGGAATGTCCTTAGTCTGACAGTCTTTTTTTTCTGCAATGTGTCTGTTAGTGACAGGCACAATTACCTATGATCCACCCTCTGTCCTCTTGGAGGTGTTCCATCTTTTGTGGCACACTACTGTTCCTCAAAACAAATGAATCATGGACTGAACCCGGAAACATGCCATTCGCCTGGGATATGTACTGGTCTGCTGTTCATACCAATTGGATGTTCATGGAGTGAAAGTTCTTCCTGTTTCTGTACAACTGTTCACTCACTCTTAGGGGGTGATGGGTATGTGGGTTCCATTGATGGCACCAATAACATGGGGAATGTTTGCAAAGGCATAGAAGTCTGACTTGATGGCAGGGAGCTCAGCACTTTGGGGGCATCGCACATAGGATTGCAGATGTTGTACAAATGCAATCAGAAATCTTGTAAGTACCTGGCTGAACATTGGCTGTGACAAACCAGCACCCATGCCCACTGTCACTTGAAGTTAGCCTGTGGCCAGGAAATGGGAGAGCAGCTGCACCTCAGTTGGAATGGCATGCTGATTACAATTTCCGGGAGTCAGTGCAGGATCCAGTAATGCACATAGGTCCTGAATAGTTGCACATGTGAGTCTGTAAGTGATAATAATCTGACACTCCACCATGGTCCCCATATCCACAAGTGGTCTGTACACAGATGGTGCCCTTCCTCGCCACAAGGGTCGGTACCTGTGAGGGTTAAGGACAAGGAGTCATGTGCACACATACACTGGCATATTTGCTAAACACATTCACTGCATGCTTCATAGTAGTGTCTGTACAATAACTGCAACCTGACAGATGTACATTGACATCACTAAGAGGGAATGGAGTAAATTATGTGTGCTTATATACTCTATGGATAGAGACGTAGGTGCTTCATATGGCTAGTATGCCCAGTATTGTGAGTAAATTGAATTTCAAGATGCGTAGGTGATGGCAAAATGTCTGCTTAATGTTGCTCTGCCCCTTCGTTGTGGAAGTGACCTAAGACCGCTAGCAGTTGACGTCACAGCGTACGGCGGCATTGACCGCTGTTCACACCCTCATTGGCTAATATGGATGCCAATGAGGAATCCTGGCGTATCATGATCGCCGCCGGAGGTGATGGTGCATTCTGCCGTGGAATGTACGCGCGTTCGTTAATGTGTGATCACTTGACTCCCTGATCCTGTGCGGACAAGTACTCCACTCTGTGTACTGCTGTGGCCTGGCTCTGGCTATGGATGTTTCACGTGGTGCAGGGGAAAGGGCCCTAGCCTTCACCCAGGAAGAACTGAAGAAACTGGTGAAGGGGTCCTGCCCCTGTACGGCAGACTCTACGTCGGGCCAGAGGTACAGGTGAGTCCAGGTTTGGGGGACACTGTGTGTGTAATGGATGGAGTGGATTGCTCTGATGTGCGCTCCCGTGAGCCAGGATGGGGCTTGGTGCATGGAATGCTGCGTGCCACTGTCCTGCATGTCTGGGAGTATTGTCTGTCCTATGTCTAACAATCAGCCAGCTATTGCCATTGTGCAGGTGCCTGTCCTCTGTGTTTCTTCTCTGTGTCTCCCTACTAGGTCAGCGCCCACCAGAAGAGGGCACATTGGCATACCATTGCCAAGGAGGTACGGACCCTGGGGGTCTACAGCTGGCAGAGCACCCACTGTCGTAAGAGGTGGGAGGACCTGCAGCACTGGGCGCTGAAGATCACTGAGGCCCAGCTGTGGAAGTCCTCATAACATGGTAGGGGTGCCCGTCGGGCACTGACCCCCCTCATGCAAAGGATCCTGACAGTGGCGTACCCAGACCTGGATGGGCGCTTGAAGGCTGCACAGCAGTCACAAGGGGGTGAGTACTCACAGCCTATGCTTCAGCCTGGAAGGATGAGGGTGTGTGCTATAGGGCTCATGGTGCTTAGAGCAGGGTTTTTGACTGGTGTGCAGCTACTGTCTGCTCCCCAAAGGGTGTAGGGGTGTCCCTGTCAGGTTTCACCTACCTCAGCTTCAATGCAATGACAGGATATGGGTGTAGGTCACTATACTGATCAGTAGTCAGGGCCATGGTCATGGGCATAGTGTACGGTGCTGCCTGTTGGGTGTGGCTGCTGGGTAGGTGTATGTCTGGCCATTGTGTATCAGCATTCTGCTACTTACAAGTGTCTCTCCTGTTTTGTCTCCCCATCCCTGTTCTCTTTTGTGTGTCTGGTACAGCATCAACATCAGGCGAGGGAGCTGAGGCACCGGCTAGTGGGGAGACAGTGGCCCATGGATCCTCGGAGGCAGAGACAACGGACACCCAGGGGAACAGTGGGTGGGAGGGCAAGGGGACTTCCACGGGGGAGGCTACTACCACAGGGGGTAGTGACTCTGAAACCTCCTCCGATGGGGGTCCTCCAGCGGTGGGGGACACTAGTGGACAAATCACAACCGTGAGAACTCCTGCCACCACCCATGCCATCAGCACCCTCCCTTCTGCTCCCCACCGAGTTGGCCGTGCCCACCCACCCAGAAAGGTGGGCATCTCCTTCGCCACAGGCACCTCCTCCCCTGCCCCAGTCAGCCCTGCTTCCCTCACAGAGGAGGCTATTGACCTCCTGAGAACCATCTCTGTAGGGCAGACAACCATCGTCAGTGCCATCCAAGGGCTTGCATTAGAGGTGCAGCAGACCAATGCCTTTCTGGATGGCATTCACGGTGCTGTGTCTGCCCTACAGAGATTTTTTCAGGCTCTGGCCTCCTCTTGGATGGCAGCCAGTTTTCCTTTCCATTCCGTCCCCCCTCCAACCTCCTCTACCACTTCCAGCACCCCACTCCCTTCACCAATCCAAGGCACACATTCAGACACGCAGGCAAGCACATCAACACACAAAAAACACACTTCCAAACACAAGCACCACACCTCCCACCACAAGCATTCACACAGCCAACAGACACCTGCACACACAACAACGTCCACTTCCCCCAGTGAACCCGCCTCTTCCACCTCCGTGTCTGTCCCCTCTACATGCACACCCTCATGCACTGCACCTTCACTGACTGGTACTGCTCCTCTTCCTGCACTCACCACAATAGCAGACAGCCATACATGCTCCCCATACACCACACCTGCACTCACCACCTCCACTGTAGTTGACACATGCAGCACACTCACCTGACTTGCTGACATCCACCCAACATACATCCACACTAGCCGTCTGTCTTCTCCCACTGTGTCCACCCCTCCACCTCCCAAAACACTCAAACGCACCAAGACACCCACCCATCAGACATCCACCACACCACAGCATACTGAGCAGTCACCGGCACCCACTACGCGCACACCTACACCCCATACATCAGCTCCCTCTGCCTCCACTCCCACGCCCTCATCCACGCCCACTCCAATTGCTCCCAAGAAACTTTTCCTCTCCCGTGTAGACCTGTTCGAACCCACTGGCCCACCCCGTCTTGTCCCGAAACGTGCCCACCTCCTTGCCCTTTCCGCTCCTTCCACATCGCAGCCCACCCCGGTCCAGCCTTCCCATTCCCGTGCCCCTTCTCCAGTTAAGAAGAAGGCCCGCTCAGAGCCTAAGGCATCCTGCCCCGCCCGAGCCAAACAGCCCCCACCCCTTCAAAGGAGAAACCCACCCCCCCAACCTCCTCACGCAAGTCAAAGTCCCACCCCCATCGTAAATCCCCACCCCACCCCCTCTCCCCCCATTCCATGAGGTGCCTGGATCCCCCTATGGTGCACTGTTGAGTGGAGTACCCAGCACTTGTGGGAGTCAGGTATGGCCAGTTGTGGCCAAGGAAAATTTACTTTTTATGGACTGGCCAATGGCCCTGTTATCATCATTTAGCTCAGTGAGCTACTGAATAAAGTTTCTGTGTGGCCTGTGTTTGGGCTGCACACAGTTCCACCCTGGTGTTTGTTTAAATAATTTATGGCTGTGGTGCTATTGTATGTCCTATAGCCATGTTGGAGTGGCCTTCAGTCGCGTACGTCCCTATGGTGTGGGGTGTCTGACTATTGCTGCTGGGAAAGGTTGGGGGGGCTTTGAGGGGGGGGTGGTGTGGGTGGTTATGTAACTTTGCCCTTTCCTCCCTTGTGCCATATGTTGCGGTACTTACCATCATCGTCTTCGTCGGCGGTCTCGGGCATGTAGATATATGGCAAGGAGCAAGGCTGGCATGATCTGTAGCTCTCTGTCCATGGCTGCCGCTGCACGTTTTGTTGACCTCCGGTGAGTGTTTCCTTCTATTTGTTTCTTTTCCGCCTGGCTTTGTGTGGCGGTGGTTCCCGCCCCGGAACTGGCAGAGTAATGGTGGTTCATTATTTGATGGGTGGGTTGTGCCTTTCCGATGGCCTGTGGGCGATCTCTGCCGTCGCCAGCGGGACTCCTTTCCTGGCGGTGGGTGGTGCACGGGAAGCGTGAGTTTCGTTTGGTTCATTATTTGGCAGTCCAGACCGCTCCTCTGTTGGTGGTGTCTACAGCCACCGCCGGTGGGACGGAACGGACCGCCATGTTTATAATGAGGGCCTTTGAGTGAAATTGTTCAGGTCCTTTCATCAAGTCATTCCGGACCTTAGCCTTCCAATTTTTTCAAACACTCTGCGCCTTTTGGTAGTTGACACTTGATACTCACCCTTCTTGATAGCATGAATCATCCTTCTTGATTGCACAAATCAGAGCTCTACAATTGGTATCATACCAGCATTCGGGATCAAAAGGGTAATATAGGTCTCCTGCAATTATTATGTTGCAGTCTTTTTCAAGGGATTCTAAAACAGTTGCTGTTTTTTTAGACTGGCAGACTCCTGCTTGAAAGGGGTATATATTTTGTAAATATTTAGCAAAGCAATTGATTTGCACCTAGATGGTCTAATGAGCAACACTATGAACATCTTTGCAGTGTCTCAAATTACAGTCAAACGATACTTATGACCCATATTTGTAGGCCTTCCAGTTTTAGGAGCATGAGCCTTGATGGTAAAGGTTCCAAGCCTCATCCTATGTACTGGCATAGTGGTCTATGTTCCCAGAAATAAACAGAAATCACATCTCTCTATTAGCGTTCCTTAACCAAGATCATCTAGATTAGACCTTAGCCCTCCTGCATTTCACCTGATTAGAAGCATATCAGAAGACTCTACAGGACTTATATTCTTAATGTCATCCTTTTCTGGGCAGGGAGAACAGAAGCATCATCTTGTCTAAATTGTTCCTGTTTTAAGGCTACATTTTTCAAGACTACGAGGTGTAATCAGCTTTTTAATATTTGGCTCATTTGAATGAAATGACTGTTGTGTAGACGCTGTGTGATCTTGCACTTTTCTTCACAAATTGCCCTTCCCACCCCTCCCACAACTGCTCCTATGCGAGCTTGCTAATCACTTACGCCATCAATTATATTGAGGAGGTACCTGATGATGAAACATGTAACTAGAAATGGGTGAGAGTAGCCTTCCTTTTAAAAAAATGTGTCCTCTTGCAGTTTAGAGCATAGCTATAATAGTTTACCTTTCCTCTCTATGTATTTCCTTTCCTATAAAGAGAAGACTGTGACAACCCACCCATGTTTAGTTAGGCTCCTTTATACCTTGGTTGTTCTATATGAGTATTGGGGGAAAGTGTCTGACGATTCATTCAAGCTCCTCTCCTCCCCTCCCTTTTGAATTATGCTGGGGAAATCTGTCATGCCCATATTTTGTGTTACACACATCTTGTGCAATTTTGCACAATTTTTACATGAAGGATACTCATTTACACCACAAATGTCTTGCTGGTAGACATATTCAACTCAGACCAGTCTCCAGTAAGTATCTCTTGACACGTTATGTGAAATGCGAGCGCATATGAAAAAAAAGTCACATAAGCTATAGTGAAAACATATTTTGCTCTTAAAACATGTTCTATTGCAATTTTATCAAATTTTTATGAAGTTTCATGACTTAAGGTTAAAAAATACATGATTTTACACTTGCCTATTGCTCTTTTTAAATTTTTAAACAAGCTTAGACAAAGCCAATAGGCCTCATCTATGAGAGCTATCAGCTTTGGCAATGTTTTGTAGCCATGCTGTGTCTATATCTGGGCAACAGAGGGGTGTGCACGAAGGTGGGCCGAGCACACAGATGCGAAATTTACAAGCCCCTTGTGCTACCCTAGCGCCATTTCTTTTTATGCTAAGGCGGCGTTAAGGAGGACTTTCTCCTGCGCTGTATTTACAAAGTGGCACGATGCTTGCATTGCACGACTTTGCAAACTCTTGCTCCACGTTATGCTTGCCCCAGGCATAATGTATGAAGGGAGGCCTGAAAAAATGGCGCAGTGAAATTTACAACATTTCAATGCGCCATTTGTTTCTGTAATCTTTATCGCCTGCTCAAAGCAGGCGTTAGAATGATGTGCCCATTAATCAATGGTCCTCCCTGTGCATTGCTGCACAGACCCAATAGCATCAAAAATGTTGACACTTTTTTTCTAACGACCGCCATGGTATGCTGTATTGTAAATACAGTGCAACCATAGTGGCGTTAGGTGGGGCAGGGGCGATGCAAGAAAAGCGGCGTATTAGGACAGATGAGCCACTTTCTTGTAAATACACCCCTCAGTATTTATGCTCACTGGCAAAGACACAATTCAGTAGGTTCTTAGGCCCAGATTTAAGAGGGCCTTGCGCCATTCTAACAGCACATTAGCATAATATTTTTTACGCTAACATAGCGTTAGATGGCCAAAAACTCCACGCCATATTTACTTAGTGGCGCAATGCATGCAGTGTACCATTATCTAACAATTAGGGCTACATAATGCCTGCATCAGGCGTTATGTATGAAAACGGGCGCTCCCCCATTTTGGGGGAGGGGGTCGAAAAAATCGGGCAAAGAAATCTAAGAAATGTATTTGCATCATTTTGTTCAGACCTTTTTAACGCCTGCTCTGAGCAGACATTGAAAGAAGGCTCCCATTGGTTACAATGGGCCTCTGGGTGCTTTGCAGGATTAGCGGCACCATTTTTTACGCTAATCTTCTAATCTTGCAAAACACCGAACAAGCGTCCTGAATTAGTACGCTAGTTCCCTAAATACCGCCATGGTGCACCTTATGGTAAATACAGCGCACACATGGTGGCATTAGGGGGCGCTAAGGGACGCAAGGGGCGCAAGAATAGTGGCGCTGCGCTAGGTGCAGCGCCACTTCTCATAAATTTGCCCCTTAGTGTCTAAGTTATTAAGAAGCACAATGACGCACTTGTTTATGCATGCCCTTCAGTACGATGTGCGTGCTGTTTACATGTTAATTTCATACCTCCTTGTTTCCTGGCACATAATTTCAGAAACGAATGCACATGCACTAAGTGCTTACTTGCAACGATCTACAATGGAAAGAAAACATTATTACATATGATCGGCAGCTCTTGGCCCGTTTTTCTAAACACACAGTAGAATTCCGTTTACCTTTGATCAAGCATGAGGAATGTGTTTTCCATAACCTCACTGCTTCTTGGCTGCCAAGAATGTTGTCACTTTAAAATAAAATAAGTCTTGACTACTCTCATTAAGAATGTGTAAACAATGATGCCCACTAATGATGCTATTACTGCATTATTATTATGAAGTTACCATAGACGTAAGAGTAGAAAAGAAGTGGAAAAGAAGATTGCTTTTAAAATGCCTTATGTAAGATTTCACAACACCCAAACTCGGCCAAACATATGGAGATGACCAAGACCTCCTTTAGATATCCTTGCCTCTCACTATATATAAGCCTGTGTGAGGTACTGAGGATACTGGTAACAACTTGAACAATGCAAGAATTCAGTCAGAAATGTTTTAATACACTGATCACAAAAAAACTAGCTAATTTGCAACCAGTATTTTTATGACCAGTGTGAATTTTTGTGAACCGATCAAAGTTGAAGTCCTACCTACCTCATTGATATACATGACGTAGGACGCAAGATGTGACTCACATGAATGGCCACACAATCTCTGGGTTGGTGGCCTTCAACAGTCAGCAGGCCACCATGTTTGTGATTCTGTTTGAATAAAGAAAAGTATTTTAAATGAAACTCATTTTTATGGGCGAGAGCAAAGCACTCCGTCCCATCCTGTAATCTCTCTTTGGTTTTCCAACCACGCCCATGTCACATCAGTCACTTACATTAGTTTGTGGGCTTTTTTTTTAAAACCCGCTTGTTTTCATTTGTGAAAGGCATGCATACGTCATGCCTTTTCCGGTGTTTAGCCCACCTACGCAGCACCGGGAAACTACTAAAAACATACGAGGCTCGATGTTTTCAGCATGGTGTCCGGGCTACTTTATCTGTTTATTTTCCATGCAGCACAATCGCACTGCATTTTACATAGTGCGGTCAGGCTGCGTTTTTTTCTTTACAACACTAATAGCTCTAACTCGAGCAAATGCGAGACCCATTGCATTGAAAATGCTTGCTCCTTCATCACCATCCAATTGTAGCTGTATCAATGCCTAAATTAACAAATGCATAGTTTTCTCTGGATGAACTAAATGCCAGCACAGTCTGTGTCCTCTTTCCTTTACCCGTGTCCTGTTCTTGCACCATGACATATTCTACCTATCTCTCACCATCTGCCTCCCCTACTTTGTCCCATTGTTCACTCCTCCTCCTTCTCCCAATGTACTTGTCACCAGCCCTCCTGTGTCCCACTTCTTGCCAGTGTCACGTTCTTCCTCACAGAGATGTGGCCTCCTTATAGCACTGTGAGCAGCTTTACCCTGTCTTACTGCAGGATGCTGAGTGAGATTTCTGTGGAAGGAAAGTTTAATACTCTGTGCAAAGGAGGATCTGTTGTTATTTGAAACTACATCCCTCAGTGCCAACTGACCCTGATAACTCACTGAGCCACCTCAGAATTGAATGCAATAGTGCTGTGCCCCTCTTCTGCAGCCTGTCACCAATAGTTGTCTCTGAGATACTTCAAGTGCCGACTCGGCCTCCATGTGCACTATCTGCACCATATGATTTTCTTTGTGCCAGCACCTTGTGCAGCTGCTGCCATTTCAGTGACTACTCTTCCCTCCACAGTACTGTATGACCTGCATTCCCCTTACTCCCTAGAAATAAATACTAGTGTGTTGAGCACTACTAAAAAGGCATTCTTGTATTTTATTGTTTAACATTCAACACCCCTTTCTGTATCCTGTTCCATTCTCCTCAATCTGGTCCCCGTCGTGTTCGCCACCTATCTCACTCTTTCGTATTCCCCGTCCATGGCCTATTTGTCTCTTCCCAGTGTCTGGTCCTGTCACCTTGAACCTGTCATGGTCACTGTTCCCCTTTTGCCTTGCCAGATCACCAAGAGGATAATTTAGACTACAGTGGGCAAGTCACAAGGTTGTTGAAGGACCAATTACTTGACGAATTTTGAGGTGCCTTCCAATACACTGGGGCATTTGTAGGTCCTGCATACAGGCAGCTTGTAAATGTCTATTGTTGTACGCTTATTGAAGATAAAGACAAAAAGTACAGTGGACTTTATGGCAACCCTTTGCACACCATTGGTTAGCTTTGTTGTCAATCTCATTGGCTTTCCTTTTACTTGATAGCCTTCCTTCCTCTTCTTGTGTTTGTCGCTCCAAGAGAGCAAAGCTTCTTTACCGTCCTTTTGACTGGATGATGTGTATCCTTCCACTGCTCATATCCCTTGAACATGTTTTTTTCCTTTTGCTTTTAGCATTTCATAGAAGTGCATATGTTTTCATGCTATCTCCATTGTGTACTGCTTCCCATCTTAACTCCCTGCCATATGCTGTTTTGCTCATCAAATCCCAAAACTCATCCCTCCCAGTACAGCATTTTTTTCAGTCTTCACAGATTCCATTCTCCATTGCTCCCAGCCCTTGTTGCAGTGAAAAAGCTTTAAACCTCTGCACGCCTTTATGTCATGTTTGTTTTTAATATGTTGCTTTTGGAAAGACCGAGCAAATGCAATTTGTTTCTGGGTCGCTCCTTTCCTGAAACGTCTTTTTCATACAACTTTTTTTTCTTTTATGAGAGGAAGAGAAGGGAATAGAATGTAGGGAAGTTGGGCATTTTTTCAATGAAAAATGTATGCCTAAATGATAAATTAAACAAAAAAGTCGAGTAAAGTACAAAAGGACATCAAAACACTGCCTCCCGTCTATGGTTCCTCTTCTCGACGGAATAATCAGTATTCTAAATGACTTATTTGTCATTCTTCTTTGTTGCCATACGCTCAGTGAGGACCTAAAATCGCAAATCAGCTTTTTATAAGTGATGGCTGACGCTGCATGTTCCGGAACTCCGCCCAAGAGTATCACAACAAAGAAAACCTCTGCGGCGAAAGAAGTCTCTGAGCTGCTTCAAGACTAAAGAGTACTTGGTTATGATCATTTGTATTAAAAAGGCTTGTTTTGAAACAGAGAGTTCTACATCCAAAACAAAAGGCAGCAACACTAAAACTGGTAAAAAAGACACAGCGAAAATGAGCTGGACAAATATAGTCAAATCTGCCACTTGTGTGGTAGGACTAGGTAGTAGTAACCATAGAGGTAGGACTCAATTTGCACATAGCAACAGTAATGGATATGGGAGAACTACATACTGATAACGTGCATGCCTAGATTTCATATCTTTTCAGCCCACTCCTGAAAAAAGCTGGAGGCATAAGTACCGAAGTCAGCCTAAGGTCTTCTAGACAGCAACCCCCACAGGCTAATACATATAGGTCTCGTACACAACAAACTCATGAAGTTTGAATAAGACGTGCTCCAGGTTCTGTCCTCCACACATTGCTCAGGATACTTAAACATTTTAAGCGGAAGTGTTAATTTTAAGAGAAACCGAACATACCTGAACAGGAAAAGAATCCAAACAACAGGGAGCAAATAAAAATCCTTTGTAAGATAGCAAAATTATTTGATCTTCTTGGTCTGAACTCCTAATTAATGCCCTGTTTTAAGCACACAGCATGTCTTTATGCTTAATATTCAGAAGACCCTAAACTACAAACACTTTCCTATTTCCAAGGCCATTCGATGATGAAACCTATTTACACAAGTAGAATCTTTTCCAGCTTACAAATGAACTTGGGTATTGTGCATAAATTCAACTGAATCCAAATACTGATTCTAGTCATTATCTGCAAATTATGCGTAACAAAAAACATTCATTTTAAGAAATTGTATGCTTGTATTTCTATCTGTGTGTTGCTTGGTTTGTGGATATCTCTATAAAACGTTACTTTTTTGTCAATTCTGGAGTACATCCGGATAAACTGTGCAACACTTTCACCACCACAGCTTATGTACACTCCAAGGCGAGAGGTTCAGTCATAAGTTGGTGTGATATTTTCCTTAAATGTTTTCTTTCCCTAATATGTATTATAAGTAGGCAAATTATATATGTATTTAGCCTGGTTAACTGTAATCATCAATGAAGCCTTTACAGCATATTTAAGATGCAAACGCAAATGTGAGAATCTTCTCATTTAAAAAAAAAAAAAAAAAAAAACATGCATCAATGTTGAAGCACTTCACACACTGTTACTATGTATATATATATATATATATATATATATATATATATATATATATATATATATATATGTCATACATCAGAAATAAATAAAGTAGGGAATATTTTGGTAGGAGCTGAAGACTACAAATTCGGTAATGTAATATTTGCAGTTAGCAGTGAAAAGTTCCTGAGCAGCTAGTATGTTTTGTGACCCCCCACTAGCAAAGACTGAACCATATGAAAACATAGCATATCTACCAAATTTCTGATGCTGCAGGCCATAAAGAGTCTATCTGTTTTGGCAATTTTATTTCTAGTGATCTATGATCCTAGAATATTTCCTGAGTACTTAGAAAACGAAAGTGGGGCCAAATACATAAAAGTTCTGATAAATAAATAACTAAATAAATAAATGAATAAAAAAATAGCAGAAAATTCAGAAATGTGGTCCTCCACACGGTTAGTAGTCTGTTCAAGTAAACGTGTGACCCTTTCATGAATTCACAAAGAATTCCTGTCAGAAATTCCCAGAAATACTCACAATATAGACGTATTTCAGCATACGGAAATGTATCGTGATTCTACATGTGGAAATTTGACCCCAAAATGCATTAATAATTTAAAACGTGTATTTTACTCTGTGCTATAGTGGGGAAATATTTTTCCTATGGAGAAACCCACTCCTCTATATCCAAATCAACCTTTCACGATTAGTCTCCCAATTGGCGCCCTATTTCAAATGTACTATTGCCCTTGACGTAATTAAATAAAATTGATGAAAAATACCTACAAATTGTTGGTGAACATCCACAAACCTGCACATCTCTGTGGGTGCACTAAACGTTTACGGGTTGATCCACCCAGAAACACACATAGACCTACGTCTACTAGATTTGTTCATGCAGAAATTTTATTAAACTGGGACACTTTCTACTGTAGCTAATCTCATTTGCGAGGACAGAATGACACCGTGCCAAATGCTCTAAATCAGTAATGAGTCCTTGCCCTAGCAAATTATCTTTTTTTGCATGTAAATTATAATTAAGTGCATACAAAATTTGTGCACGCGGCACGTAATGTTTAAATCAAGCTAAATAAATGCACCAGAGTGTAACGAGATCTAAAAGAGCCAGAAGATAATGAAAATAAACTAACTAACAAACTAAAGATAAAAGTTTAGGATTCGAAGTAGTAGCTTCACATACATTCAATTTAACATCTTTGTGATCAGAAAAATGAAAGGTAAAACAGAGAAACTGACGTAGGAGGAGAACTCCTTAACAGAGATTGTAGTTGGGTCGGATGTAAATATGAAAACAAACATGACTTATCTACTTGCACCCTGCATTGAATACCAGCTTTCGGCTATATGAAACCCAAAATTGAGCATAATGAAAAATGTTCCGGCTAACATGAAGAAAAGTTCCAATGCTGCTAAAGACATGGGGGCGAGGTTACACTATCTCTCTCATTAATTCCCAACTCCAGCACATCAATAAGCTTAATTTCATCCAAATATAGCTGAAATTTGTTAAACCATAAATCGTCAACATTCCATTCAGACTACAACTCACAGAAGCCCCTTTCAGCCGCCCTTCAGTCTACCTTTCACAGGGGGAAACCGTTCCAAAACAGTATAAGTCCCTTTAGGGTCGAGTGCACAAGTGCTCCGTCCCCATTGTAATCTCTCTCTTTGGGCTTTTAACTACACCCATGTCACGCCTGTTCCTTTCATATGTTGGTGGGCTTGCCTTTCAAAATCCGCTTGATTTCAATAGTGAAAGGCATGCATATGTCATTCATTTTCCGGTGTTTAGCCCTCCTCGAATGCACCGGCCAGCTGCTGAAAATATATGAGGATCCATGTTTTCAGCCTGGTTTCTGCACTACTTTATCTTTTTATTTTCCATGCAGTGCGATTGCGCTTGGTTTTACATTGCGCTAGTTTTTTTGGTTTTAATTTATGTGGCAAGAAAAGTCTGGTTAGGAGCTGACAATGCTTATAGCTCTGACTCGAGCAAATGCGAGACCTGTTGCATTGCAAATGCTTGTTTTTAATGGAAGCAGAACTGCATTAAAAACATTTTCCTTTTTCAACAATCACCAAGGGGAAAGTATTCAAAGTGGCACCCTTCCCTTTTGTGAATGGGTTGCTCATCCCACCCACTTGGTGTTCAATAACCTTTCAATGGATTGCAACCCGAATGAAATTGCAAGCCATTGATTCATTAGACACATATTCAGTATGTATCAGTGATGCTCATAACATTTTTGAAGTCGCAAATCGAGTTCAGAGTGTTTGCAACCAAAGTAATGGTTCGTGCATCTGGCCTCATAATTTCTGGACAAAAGCTGGTAAAGCTAGTGAGCCAGAAATAGGTGACACTTTTTTAGACCATGTGGCTCTTCCTTCTGAAGTGATTCCTTATATATGCGTGCCATACTACTATGGGTGATGTATTTGCCTGCACCAGGTGGATGATGGTAGTGACAAACTCACCCTCCACTTTATAAATTCTGCTTTGCCTCACGGTATTGATCCTTATCAGGAGTGGTGATTCCTTACATTTCTTCCCTTATGATGGTGGAAACTATAACTTCTTCCCATTCTTCCATGACACTGGACATGAGTGGTGACTTTCCATGACCAAAACATGAACAGATCACTGTTTAAGTCTGTCTTCCTTCATAAGGAACCTTGTTTAGCAGCATTGATCTTTACGTGAGTGACTAAGCTATTGTTTTGTGATTGGGCATGGATTTCCCCTGTCCAAGGGGTTCTAACTGGTTTTCTGAAATATATTGCGTATTTAGCTTGATGTGGTCTATTGCCATACTTCCTGCACAAGGATGAGAATACCAGCTTTGATGACATCTAACATCAGTCACACAGTGTTCACTGTTTACTCAGGGGTCAACCTAGCTTGATGGTTGTGTACTCTTTGGTATTCATGGCCACCTATGGCTTTTCCACAGCCTGTCTAGTTTTTTTAAAAAATGTTCAAATAAAGTTTTTACTGGTTGTTTTACTTTTTGTAATCAGTGTTTTTTAATGTATTTATTTAAGTAAATAGTAAGAGTATTTGTTTCGTTACACCACCAATTCCCCTAAAACATAGCCTCTAGCCACTTAGTGATAGGAGACCAAATCCGAGTCCCCCAATTATGAGCCCTCTGCCCCTTACATCTATAAAAATTAATCTTCAGATAGTAAATTGATAATATTGTAGACCTCAATTCCACAAATGTAGGGGGTCAGTCTGGTTTTAGCCAGTCTGATGCCATGCACATACAGGCCACTGACAGTGCAATAAGTACAAAATACAATTCTTTATAAAAAATCATTGTGCCAGGTAGATCGTTGACTACCTGTAGTAACATCATTGAAGCAGTAATTTGCACCTGTTTCCCTATGGCCGTGCCAATAAAAGAGCCGATGTCTTGTAGATAGATAGATAAATGAATAGATAGATAGATAGATAGATAGATAGATAGATAGATAGATAGATAGATACTTTATTTGCATAGTTACTTAAAACCATTGCATTAAAACCATATTCACAGTTTTACACGATATTTAAAAAATCCCATCAGGTTCTGAGCTGTCATAAGATACATTATCTTTTGCTGCTAGATTAATCTAGGAGACTCTTCATTAGCTAATATGCCTTTTCGACATAACGGCGAGCAACTGGTAACATAAGAGCCTTACACTTTGCATCCATACATAGCTTGGCTCATAGGTCGTCTTCACATGTGCTTTTGTCACTGAGAGAGCTGTAGGAGAACGGGTGGGATTGGATTCAGCAAACTTATCACGTAGCTTAGTGGTTAGCAATTCCCACTTCACCACATCATTGCTGCTTGTGGCTTCCAATACCAGGTCCATTGCTGCATGGGATAAGAGCTCTTTGATTTATTGAGCACATTGGACCCATTTGTAGTTTATGGTTTATAGTGTAGGAGGTATTGAATGGGACTCTTGTTCTTTCCGATTTGGGGACCGTCAATGAAAGGACTAGCTCCTGTGGGCAGTGGTCACTCGAGCCCCGTTCACTAGGTGATAGGTGGCAACTTGTTCAAACCATGGCAGAGAGATGAAAGAGTAGGTGATTGTTTTAGAGGTGATTGTTGAGAAGTATGAGATGGCTGGTGGGAAGTCACTCAGTAATCTTCAATTCAGAGCACTTAGTTGTAATTTTTTCAGGCCTTTAAGTAGAGTCTTACTTGTTGTTGTGGGTCACCCGTGCTTATAGTTCACTTGCATTGGAATTCCCCAGGTGGTGGAAAGAGCAACACCAGCTTCATCTGTGAAGGTTCAAAGTAGGTGCAGATTGAAGTCACCTAAGACGATGATGTTTGCAGTTTCAGCTATTTCTCCACTGCTAATGGAGTTCTCAAGCTGATCCACCAGCTGAGCGGCATCTTTGAATTTAAGCTTATGGTGGATGTAAATAATTACAATAACTACCTCTTCTGTGGTTGTATTCTCAGTTGTAGTAATTGTGACAGGGTTGATGAAAGGGAGGTTGGAGGCAAGGGAGGTGGCTTTGGCTGACATAGCTAGGGAGACTTATGTCACAGGGCCACCTTGCAAATGACCATACCTCACCTTCCTAGTTGCTGGTGTAAAAAAACACATGTAGTCCTTCAGGTGGAAAGGTTCATCTAGCCATGTTTCCTGCATCAGTATGATGTCAGAAATACTAATGTACTGAAGGAAGTCTTGATCCAAGGTTTTAGCAAGGAGGCCATTCACGTTCCATGAGCAGAGACGAAGAGTGTCCTTAGTTAGTGAGACGCCCCCTCCTTTATCTAATGTTTGTCACCAGATCCAATTAAGATTGTTAATCATTCTAGAGATCCACCTTAGGTCGTTGTTAAGGTGTTGGAGATCTGTTGGTGTTGGTGTTTGGCAGCTCCGGTGATCATCAGAGGTGACTCTGATCAGAGATGGTAATTGTCATGGATCTTAATCTCCATGGTGAGCGTCCCAGGACACTCTTGAGTATGGAACAAGTTTGTTTGATCGGAGGCTCTCGTTTGAAATTAGGGCCAGCCATTAGTAGAGGGAGCGGATACCCATCTTCTTGATACTTGATGATGCCTATGCCCCAACGCTCTTTCCGCAAAGATTGTTTGGGCTATTAGGCTTGACCTCCACGTTGCCTTAGTCACTTCATGTGCAGATGATGTGCCTGGGCAAATTAACTCTACAGCCAGGAGGTTTATTGTGCACAAGCCAACAGTGGCTGGAATGTGCGATAACAGCCGAAGGATCTTACCCCTGTCCAGGATGTCACTCGTGCCTCTTGATTTATAGTGCACACGTAATCTGAGTATATTGGTGTCCAGATGCTCAGAGGACGTCTCCGGTTTTTGGAGTGATTGATTAAGTACTCCGCCAATGTTCTGGTCCCAGAGATTGTTTTGCTCATGCCAGCAGTCACCTGCTTGTGTATCTTGTTTGGGTCTGGTTTGTTTACAGGTCGTGTTCTGAAATCTTTCCTTAGGGAGAGAAGGGTCAGATTGTGAGGATTCCTAAAGGGGTGTGGCTATGAGGTCCGGTGAGTTCTGGCATGCAAGTGGAATGTGGGCTCCATAGGCAGGGTTCTTTACAGTTTGCGTGACCTGCGCGGTTTTAACAGTAGCGGTGTTACCCACCCGTTCATCTGAAAGTGTATCGAATGCAGCCACTGCAGTTATAACTGTAGCCGTATTGATGTTGAGAGGAGCCACTCCTTCTCCCGGCTCACTTCCAATGGGTGCTTGTTCTTTTCGGATGGGCCATGTTGTACAGGCCTCCTGTGCTGTGGTTACGAGAGGTACAAGGACAGGATCTGTGTTAGTCATGCCCCTTGGTGGGTAGCTGCATTCGTGCAGGTCTGCTCTGTGCTGATCTTTAGTTCCTTGTTGGTGGATTTTGTTACATTAGTATTCTCCTTTGACCCAGGGATCGGTAGAATTGTTACTTCCTGGCAGGTCTCTGTTGCTGGGTGGTCAGGTTTAGGGCCAGAGGCAAGGTTAAATATGAGAGCGATATCCTTGCTGTTTCCTGGAGGTTCCTTATTGCGTCCATTTCTCCTTTGAGCCTGTCTTTCCTTGGCATTTGTTTTTCCGTAAATGTTTACATCCGTGGGGCTACCAGGTGGTTGGATGTTTCCCAGAGGTTGGGCATTGCCAGCCGCCAGAAACAGGGTAGTTGGGGCCTCGACTGCAGGTGGCATCAGATAAGACCCTGTTTCCCGAACCTGGTCCCTCACTCCCAGGATGCACGCTGTGCTCTTTACTCTGCGTAAATTGTTTTCCAATGAGTCCTGACCTGGGGTGCTGAGTTTAAAATTGGAGGGTTACTAGAAACCCCCAATTTTAGGGACGCACACAGGTTGCTGACCATGGTAGTGAGGATAAGTTGTTTATAATTGGACCATATGTGCAATTGGTCTGCACACTAGCCAAATCAGTTTGTGCTTACATAAGAAGAAATTTCAAGTCCCCTAGTTTCCCATCTATTCCTGCTACAAACACTGCCAGTGTGTTTAGTAGTGTTAGTTGAACATCCATTTTATCCGATTGATATTGAAGAGCTTCTACTTTAAGCTGCATGATTTTAGTAAGGATGCCCAGGCATCATCAGTGTTTAATTCCCTAGAGTTTGCACTGGTATTCTTTCCTCTTTGTCTTGTAACCCTTTTAATTGGGCTTGCATCGATGCTCTTAATGTTCTTAGCTATTTGTTGAGCAGAGTTCTATGCCAGGAGTGGTCCTGTGGGCTGAAGGAGAGTCTTGAATACATGCAGACAGCATATACTCCCATTCTTGTGTGCCTAGATATGATAGCATCTCTTTGTCCTCTGCTGTTGGAACTTCCTCTGCCTTTGGACCCCCTGAGAGCACTGACGGTTGGTGAGCTTGGTTTGCACAGATTGTTGAAGTTGCTTGTGAGGCAAAGTCTGTAAGTGAAGTCATGTCCTGTATGCCTGTGGGCAACAGGCTCTCCTCTGTGGAGTTCACCGTCGGTGCCATTTTGGTTTTGCTAAGGGCTGAGGTGTTTTGGCAGTTCTCATTTTTTTGGGTGGTGGGGACCATCCCCAGGTCCTCTAGGCCCTGTCCAAGTGCTGCATGGATCTCTGCTTGCATATTGCCACCTAGACAATAGGGATTTATTTGTTGTTGTAATTCTACTTTGTCTTGTCTTAAGAATTTGTCCATCGTGGTGGGATTTTGCAGAGGTGAACTGCTTATAGTGTGGAAAGTGGAGATTGAAGGTTGTAACTGTGACTGCAGGCCCTGCATATTACTGTTACTTGAGTAAAGGCTGACCCAGTGTTTTTCAAGAAGGAGAACTTTGTGTAGATTTTTGGCTGGAGATCAGCAGTACAACGTTTTTTTGCTTGTTCTGAGTTGTCACTAACACTAAGATTTGCTACTTCCTTGTCTACTTCTATCTCTATGAGTGAAGGGGCTGCCTGAATTTTTTAGGTGATTTGCTGATTCTTGGAGTTTCCTCTTCCTCTTTCCTGCTACAGTTTTGTTGGTAGGAGATTTTCTTGTTTTTCCTGACTGCATAGTTTTCTTTCTTCTGTTGCTTTCTTATGATTCTTATAATTCGTATTGTTGGACTTGTTAGATTGTTGGGCCTGCTCCGTTTAGATCTCCTGTTGAACGATGATGGAAGGTGTGGAGCGATGTGTGTGTCCCCTTGACACAAAGCTACCTAGCCTCTCCCAACCAGCGTGCGTCAATGTGTTGGTGGGGAGGGGGAGAATGGGGGGGGTGAGGACCAATGTTCTCTGTAAGGCGCGCGCGCACGCACACCTTTCCTTCCCCCATCGTGCAGGCCCCTTCGGCAAGCGCGCACGTTAATAAATAAGCCTTTTAGAGCGATATACGTGCTCCCCTAAGGCAGATAATGCTCATATTTGAATCCGGATTGAAGTGAATGAAAACAGCGTTTAAAGGGCGCGGGGAGTGTTTTAAACATCATTTGACGTACTTTAGCATACATGCGAGCAAGTGATATTTATGTTGAAAATTAATGGTTAATGAGCTAGGAAATGCTTCAGAACAGTAGGAAATGTGCTGTTATCAACTTTTCCATCATTGTCATACTTCATAGTTGTTTATATGCATTATCACTTTCTCAGCTCAAATAAGCCTTTTAGAGCGATAGTCGTGCTCTCCTATTGCAGAAAATGCTCATATTTGAATCTGGATTGAAGTCAACGAAAACAGCGTTTAAAGGCCGCGGGCAATGTTCCTCTGTTTTCTCTATCTGGGGTGTAGGTGGCACTTAACAGGTCATGTCCTTGGGGTGTGCAACCAGGTCACAAAACTGTGTGCGGCAGTGTGCGGTCTCTGTGCGCTGCAGCCAAGGATACGTGCGCAGCGCATAACTAGCCAAGATCTTTGGTATTAACCTCTCCATACCACTAAAGCAAAAAAGGGATATCATTGCTCCATGCAATAGGGCATCAAGGCAGTTTTGTGACCTGGTTGCACACCCCAAGGACATGACCTGTTAAGTGCCACCTACAAAATGCAAGTGAGGCTCACCAGGTACCCACAAACTGCACCCATCCTAACTGGGCCTTGTTAGAAATGGGGTCTTTGGTTCAAGCAAGGACCCTCACTCTACTTAGGATAAAAGAGAATCACCCTCAGCTAACCCCTGCTTACCCCCTTGGTAGCTTGGCAGAGCAGTAGGCTTAACCTCAGAGTGCTAGGTGTAAAGTATTTGTACCAACACACACAGTAACTTAATGAAAACACTACAAAATGACACAACACCAGTTTAGAAAAATAGGAAATATTTATCTAGACAAAACAAGACCAAAACGACAAAAATCCAACATACACAAGTCAAGTTATGATTTTTTGAAGGTTTAAAATAAAAAGAGTCTTTAGGTAGTTGTAACACCACACTAGCGCTGCTAGCGTGAAAATGTACCTGGTTTGCGTCAAAAATAACCCCGCACGGGCGGTGTGCGTCGAAAGTAACGCTGCACGGCTGTGTGCGTCGAAAACAACTCAGCACGGCGGTGCGCGTTGAAAAAGCCAGCCACACGACGATCCAAAAGTCCCGCGGCGCAGGGTGCGATCTCTCAGCCTCCGTCAGCGATGCTGCGCGTCGTTTCTCCTGCTCCGGGCGTCGGTTTTTCGGTCGCGTTTCCTGCGGCGTCGTTTCTCAGCTGCGGAACCGGCGTCGCGTCGTTTTCTCAGCCGCGATCGGATTCGCGTCGATCTTTTCTCCGCACGGCGCTCGGTGTGTGTATTTTTGTCCTTAGGCTGCCAGCCTCTCCTTTCAGGGTCCCAGGAACTGGAAGGGCACCACAGAGCAGAGTAGGGGTCTCTCCAGAGACTCCAGGTGCTGGCAGGAAGAAGTCTTTGCTATCCCTGAGACTTCAACAACAGGAGGCAAGCTCTACATCAAGCCCTTGGAGATTTCTTCTTCAAGATGGAAGGCACACAAAGTCCAGTCTTTGCCCTCTTACTCTGGCAGAAGCAGCACTGCAGGAAAGCTCCACAAAGCACAGTCACAGGCAGGGCAGCACTTGTTCCTCAGCTATCAGCTCTTCTCCAGGCAGAGGTTCCTCTTGGTTCCAGAAGTGTTTCTGAAGTTTGTAAGTTTGGGTGCCCTTCTTATACCCATTTTAGTCTTTGAAGTCACCTTCCTTCAAAGGGGACTCACACCTTCTTGTGAAATCCTGCCTTGCCCAGGCAAGGCCTCAGACACACACCAGGGGGCTGGAGACAGCATTGTCAGAGGCAGGCACAGTCCTTTCAGATGAGAGTGACCACTCCACCCCTCCCTCCTAGCAGAGATGGCTAATCAGGAAATGCAGATCACACCCCAGCTCCCTTTGTGTCACTGTCTGGTGTGAGGTGAAAAACAACCCAACTGTCAAACTGACCCAGACAGGGAATCCACAAACAAGGCAGAGTCACAGAATGGTTTAAGCAAGAAAATGCTCACTTTCTAAAAGTGGCATTTCCAACCTCACAATCTTAAAATCAACTTTACTAAAAGATGTATTTTTAAATTGTGAGTTCAGGGATCCCAAACTCCACATGTCCATCTACTCTCTAGGGGAATCTACACTTTAATCATATTTAAAGGTAGCCCCCATATTATCCTATGAGAGAGAGACAGACCTTGCAACAGTGAAAACGAAATTGGCAGTATTCCACTGTCAGGACATATAAACCACATTACTATATGTCCTACCTTATCCATACACTGCACCCTGCCCTTGGGGCTACCTAGGGCATACCTTAGGGGTGCCTTACATGTAAGGAAAGGGAAGGTTTAGGCCTGGCAAGTGGGTACACTTGCCAAGTCGAATTTACAGTGTAAAAATACACATACAGACACTGCAGTGGCAGGTCTGAGACATGATTACAGAGCTACTTATGTGGGTGGCACAACCAGTGCTGCAGGCCCACTAGTAGCATTTGATTTACAGGCCCTGGCACCTCTAGTGCACCTTACTAGGGACTTACTAGTAAATCAAATATGCCAATCATGGATAAACCACTTACATACAATTTAAACAGGAGAGCATATGCACTTTAGCACTGGTTAGCAGTGGTAAAGTGCTCAGAGTTGAAAAGCCAACAGCAACATGTCAGAAAAAAATAGGAGGCAGGAGGCGAAAAAGTCTGGGGATGACCCTGCATAAGCAAAAGTCCAACAGGCCTCTTTTGCGGTGGCCCACGGCACACTCTTCACAGTGATTGCCTACACTCACTACACTTGTCTGCTGCTGGTGACTTTCCTGTGGGATGTACTGAAGGATCTCCAGCCCATACTCAAAATTCCTATTCACCAGATTGCAAAGTGAAGATTCATTCAGAAAGTCAGTCAGTAGGGACAGACTAGTTCCTGGAGTTGATCAAATACTCCATATATCGCAAGAATCAAGGTGCGACTGAACAAAACACTTACCCAGCTGGGCATGTTCAAGGCTCTATGCAGGGCCGTAGAAGAAAGGTCCTGGTGCGGGAGGTACTAGGAGATGCTGGCAGGAGGAATTCAACTGGTCCTGTGCAGGGGAAGGCTCAAGAACCTGAGGAAGAAGCCAGAGCTTGTGGTCCAGTGGCCCTGGTTGGTCAACAGCACTTCTGCAGCATAGCTGCAGTGCAGTTGTGGTCACTACAGTGTCCCCAACCTGCTTCCCTGTCTCACCCTGGTGCCTCCTGCAGACAAGATATCTGACAGGTGAATCTAGACAGGGCCAGGCAGGTGGGGCGGCAGGAAAACTGGCAGCAGGGAACACCGGGCAGCCCCCCTCCATACTTGACCCCCTAACTGGGTGGTAGGTCTGAGGCACTGTAAGGGAGAGGAGGAGGCGGGGAGACGCTGCGAGGGGGGTGAGGAGCCAGGTGGAGTGCCCAACAGCACAGAGGCACAGTGCAGGGGAGAAGCTGTGGCTTTTTTTGTAAAAAACAAAAGGAGGCAGAGTCGAGCATGCAAAATATATATGCATGGTCTGCTTGATAGGCTCCACATCGGTAACATCTACTGTCAGACTGCCTGCCCTATTTAAACATTTTAACTGGTGTTTAATAAAGGTCGAATATTGTTTTATAATTCTGGTTCTTTAGCCCAGAAGTGATCAACACTGTACTACCAAGATCTAATGACTCTTGGAGAAGTACCCCTTCAGTCCCAAGTCTGCTTACCCATTGAGAACTTTGAACCTCCATATCATCAGGCAATCCTTCTAATATCAACAAATAGACTGACCTAATCCTTGCTTTTTATGAACAACATTGACCCGGTCAGGTGAAAAATTAGTCTGATCCAACTTATTAAGAAAATCCAGAATCGCAGGGAAATTTTAAAGAAACTACACTAAGCAAATTAAGCGTTTCTTGGAGATTACTAAAGGAAAGCATTTTCCCCTTCTCAAAGAGATCCCAAATTATCTGAACCCCCTTCTGTGTTCATTGCCATCATACTGAATTGTGAAATACCTCAGGTAGTGCAGGGGACCACCACAGAGGTGTATAATAATTCTATTTCTGGATTCCAATCAATCTTTTGACCAGTGGCCACACCTTACATGCCCCTTGCAAAACCTTAAATTGTGTTTTCTTGTGATAGCTGGATTCAATATTTCTCCCTAGCCAGCCCCCGACATACAGGCCGATTATTAACTAATAAATTAATGGAGATTCTGCAGGGTGCAAATTCCCTGTTCTACCCACGACTAGAATACCCAGATGTTGAAGCACACAGGGCCAATAATAAAATGTAAGGTTCAGGACAGTCCACCCCGCAGTCCTTGGGCAATACTATAAACTTAAGAGACCTTTTTAGCTTTTTGAATTCCAAAATAAAGCTATAGCATAAACTCTTGAATCTAGCCAGCCAAATACTACTGAATTCCAGAGGGATAGCTCTGACTAGATAGAGGAGCTTGGGCAAAATTATCATTTTCAATATGTTATACGTTCCTACTAATGACAGACGTAGCTAATTAATTTGCCAAAGATCTTGCTCTATCTGAGTTAGAAGAGGAACCATATTCAAGTTGCCCAAATGATCTATCTTTGATGTAATTTGTACTCCCAGATATACAGCTACTTCCACTCATTGAGGGTCGTCAAAGCAGGAGCCCTTTGTGCATATTATCTGTGTTTTTGCCACATTAAGCTTGTATCCAGAGTACTTCCCAAAAGATTCTACTTCTTCCTCTATCTCATTTGCAGCCTCATCGATTACTGATAATTACGGCTATATCATCCCAGTAGGCAGGAACCTTGTTATTAGCTAGATTCAGTACCACTGGGAGAATTCTAGAATTTCTTTCTAGCACAGAGATAAAGGGGTTAATATAGAGGGTGAATAATAACACAGCATGAGCATCCCTGCCAGTTTCTCTTGTTATCAAGATTTTCTCCGACTCATAACTCATGATACAAAGTTTGGCACTTGGGGTTTGATATGAAGCCTGGTCCAAAGCCCTGCCACTCAAGGACTGCCCACAAATAGCCCCATGAGACTAACTCAAAGTCTTTTTCAGCATCTAACAATATCAGGCTCATTTCTGTTTTAGTAGCTTTCCAAAATATCAAATAAATAATGTAATCACCCTCCGAAGGTGGTCTACTGTGCCCTGGGACAGAACAAAGCCATGCTGCCATCATGAGACCAAAGACAAGATTACCCTTCCTAAGCAATTGGCCAATATTTTAGAGTAAATGTTAGCATCGCAGTTTATCAATGAGATTGGTCTGTAAGACTATGAGGTTAGAGGGGGTTCCCGTTTCTTCCTAAATATAACAATAGTTGTTTTCTCCCAATAGAGAGGGAAGGCTCCGGCCTGATCGCTTATAAAGGTTGCCAGCAAGTCCTGTTTTATCTTCTGAAAAAAAAGTTTATAAAATTCTAAAAGTAAATTATCGGGGCCTGTAGCTTTACCAGCGGATAAACAGTTATTCACATCTTCAATTTCATATGCTGAAATTACTGCCTGCAGTGCATCCTGATTCCCCAGGGTAAGCTGTTTTTTTAATTGATTCTCTTTAACAGGCCCTGATACTTCCATTGAGGGATAAAACTCACCTCTGAGTACAGGTCTTAATAATAGTCCCTAAAAATTTTTTTGCTATTTCAGCAGGAGATCCCACTATATTTCCATTAGAGTCCTGTATTGCTTCTATCCCATTTTCATTCTCCTTCCACCCAATACGTAGTGCCACTAGCTGCTCCACATTTTCCCATACTCATAGCATTCCTTTTAATGGCATCCCAAACCACCAGATCTATAGCTGTATCACTATTGATGGCCAGCGGTTGTGTGATGGAACAACTAATGCAATTACCACTATTGCCTTTACAACGTGATAATTACAACGCATCCGTCATTACAACAAATACACTCACAACAAAGGTTTTTCACCACGAAAATGCCTTTACCACGTATGCCTTCACCATGAAAATTTCATTGTAGAGGCATGGTTGGTAAATACATATCCTGGGTAGAAAATAAAATGGTAAATATACCCTATATATGTATATGTGTATATATACATACAGTATATGTATATATTTGTGGATATGTTTAAACAAATATATTATATATATTTTGATATATTTATATATGCACGTTGCCACCCACAAACCTCACTCACCCTAAACCCCAATAATTCCCTATCACCCCAAAACCCACGCCCAGCCTAAAACTTAAAAATGCCCTTACCTCCCCAAAACCCTTACGCACCCTAAAAGCAAAAAATGCCCTTACCACCCCAAAACCCATACCCAGCCTAAAACCTAAAAATGCCCTTACCACCTCAAAACCCATACCCACTCTAAAAAAAATGTTTATCCTGCGTCAGGATCCATATGCTTGTCCCACATGTCCACCAGTCTGTACCCTTGAACCAAATGTTGAATTGCCCTTAGTACTAGAGGTTTCCTACCAGTATCCACTTGAGCCCCTGTTAAGTCTTTGTTCTTCTCTAAATCTATATTAAAATCCCCACACAAAACAAGTAGAGCCAACTGAGAGGCTAATTAAACATTTAGAAAATTGAGGACATCAGCCTTGTCCAAATTGGACACATGACCCATATACAGAACATAGTGCGAATCTTCCTCCCCCACATGACACTCCAGAATGACCCACCTTCCCCCTTTATCGTCGGTGCTCTGAATCACTAGCTAGAAAGGCCACCCACATGGATGCTAGGCCCTGACGGGTGCAAGCAACTAGTGAAAACCCCAGGTCTGGAGAGAGAGTTCTCTTGCCCAAAGGGGATACACGTTTCCTGGATACATACAATATCCAGTCTCATCAACCTTCAACCTAATGCTGTCTTCTGTCTCTTGGCCTCATCATTCAGACCACAGATATTAATAGTACAAATACAAATATTGCTATACTTCATTCAGGATGATGGCAAAAAAAACAGAGTGCCTGTTCACAGTTAATCAGAGCCTCTGAGGATCCAGACGCTAAACAGGATCCATAGAGTTAATTGCTTTTACCAGTTACTGAAAATGCTACAAGACTGCTCCTCATTACCATCCTTTACCCTTGCACCATTCACCCACAGTTTTTGCTTATACTACCAAAAAATATATACTCTGCCATCCAACCTCAGTCTACCCCTTCTGACCTCCCTGCACACCCACCCCTTCACCTCCAAGCCCACCCCAAACCTGCCACTAAGGGCAACCAGGCCCATATATGGTAGTGCCCTTTCCTTCCTGTCTCTGACATAACAGAAACATCACCATACAAAGCCTCGTCCCCCGAAGAGGAAGAAAAGAAAAACAGAGCCCCATAGGCCTTGGCGAGAAAACCCTCTCCAAGAAAAAAAAGGAAGGAAAAAAAAAGGAACCCAAACATGAGCAAGACAAGACTTATTATAACAGCATCATCATCATCAGAATCATCATCATTAAAGCTGTTGCATTCTCAACCCCCATTTATCCCTCTAATTTGCTTTAAGTCATCTGACTACTATGATTATTATGAGTTGCTGAGGTGGGGCTGCGAGGTTTCATCCCATCCAGAAAATCTTTTGCAGCAACTTCCAAGGTAAAAAAATACACCCTATTGGAAACAACCACTTTCAACTTGGCAGGGGCCTGTATAAATGCAGAGGCTCCTTTTTCCTGAAATGGTTATATCAGTTGCCTTAAGCGCCATCATCGACAGGCAAAAAAAGAAAATTCCTCTTGAGTGTGCTTATTATTTGGCTGAGCAAGCTCAAAAATTGCTTGCCTTAATAAAATTCCCTAGAAAGATCAGAATTTGCTTCTGGTTTGCCCATGTCCTGTAGATGCCGCAGGTGCTGCTTGAACGGAAACCTATGAGCTTGCTGTACCCTCAGATCCCAGTTCCATTGACTCAATTCTGTAAAGGTATTGTGAAATAATTCTAGTATAAATTTCCTAATATGTGCTCCTTCACGTCCATCCGCGATCCCAAGTATCCTCAGGTTATTGTGGCGCATCCTATTCTTGTATTCTTCCAACTTCCAGTGAGTGTCCATCATTTGAGATTCGACTGCCTCAGTCTCCTTACTCTGTGCCACAGCCTCACTCTACAATGTAGCTACTCTGGTCTCCACCTCAGCAATCCTTTGAGAGAAGTTGGCTCAAACCTTTGGAACCCTTCGGATGGTCCCTTGAAGTTCCTATTGGCTGCCTGGGTTTTGCGACTGTGTGCCCTGGTTTCCTCTCGATGTGACATAATTCCCTTATTGATTTCTTCCAAGGTTGCTCCGTCGGGCTGCCCAGGTGGCCTTTGTCCCTTATTATCTTGCCTTTTCCCTTTTGATGTAGATTCTCTTTCTCCCTCCATTTAGAAAAGATGCTTACTACATCATCTCACAGGCTTTCTGGCAGAATAATTTTAATCTGACTTTTCTTCAGATTTTTCGGACCCTACCCTAGTTTAGCAGTGTAGGGAGTTCTCATTTATGGAAGAACAGATCTGCTCCATTCTATTTGAGACAACTTTATAATATTTGTCTTTGTCTATATGATTTTGAATTGCTCTGCCTATATTGAATAATGCGTCCAAGTATTGGCTATTGAATTACAATTAATCCTGATGATTTGAGTTTATAACTTTGCAAATATTTTAATAAACTTATATGGTTTTGGACCTAGGCATTTTCTACCTTTTTTTAATTAGATGTCAGCCTCAGTCGGAACAAAAAGAATTATTGCAGGGTGCTTAGTGAACTGGAATTTGCACCAGAACTTGCATGAAGCAAAGTGCGCAAACAAAGACAGTTACCTATTGAGCACAACCAGGTAACTTAAAATAAATAACTCCACGCCATTTTCTGTGACTACATACTATATTTGACAGGAGCAGCCCTTGAGGGGCAGGGCCTGGGCATTCAGTATATAGACAAGACAATGATTCAACTGGAGTTCGATTAGATGAACTTTGTAGCTGGGTAAAGAAATATATTCTAAGCCTACAATTAACATAGCAAAATCACTAATAAACCGCAGCCTTAGGTGTGCTTTAATTGAACCAGAAAAGTATAGTAACTAGACATGTAGTGTAGTAATTTGTAGACCATATAGAAATTGTGCATATCTAACATACATGGTGCAACAAGCAGACAAAGCAACAAATATGTGCTGTGCCACAAGGTGAAAGACATAGAAGTAAACAGGTGACACGTATATGTACAGGAAACAGCGTTTATTATGTGTTTAGAAATGCACACATATGCAAATCATAAATGGCAAATTCTCTAAAGCCGGCGATAATTAGTGTGCTTTGGTGTCAACGGCAATTAGAACTTTTTAGAAATGCCGAGTTCACTTGAGGACAATGGGCTAACAGGGCCACTTATGCGAGAAACCAATGACATTATGGCTAGTGGAGGCATGTATTTCCTATTTTTGGTAGGCTAGATTAATGACAGGAATATTACCTCTTAAAAAGTACTCATGATGTTAAATGAAGGAACCTGTGGGTATGATAAAGGTATCTGTTGCATATGTCACAGAAGGCAAACAATGGAATGGGTTTGAGTTGACGGAGAACTCACTAGGATGTGCAAGAGTTCCAGTGACACTTCAAAATGTGATAGCCAAAATGTACTCCCTCAATTGTGCTTGCAACCTGGAAGAGTAACCAGTCATTAATGGGGTAATTCTGATAGCCGTAATATTAATTTATGGCTGTTATTAATTGAACCTATAGAGTGATGTGACTGTGACTGGGCACCTCGTTGAACAATGACACTAATAGCTCATTAAATACTCTATGCTCCAACATAGCCAGCATCCCAGATGACAAAGTAGCATGCCAGAAAACTAAACTCAAATCAGTGGATATGGTTTATAAATCTAGCAGCCAGAAACTGAACAATGTGAAGAGAATGGAGCCTACATTGGAACTCTACTAGAAAGTCCAGATAAGAGATTACATTACTGCAATCAGTGCATAGAACAAAAACACCACCACTTTGAAATCTGTGGCTGCAAGAGAAGTCTTCATAATTTAGCTTATGATTACAGACATGTGTGTTATACAGTCACTGTTGAGAAAGTCCCAGATGGACATACCTTACAGAAGAGGCACAATTGCTAACAGTTACAGAATTATTGTACAAAAAGTCATGTTTTATGGAGTCATGACCCTAATTAGGTAACATTTGTCTCTCTGTTTCACGGGCAAAGAATAGTTTGCTGTACCTGACAGGATCTTTAATTCCATTTAGGACACCTAGATGTAATCACAGCAAACTCAAATTTGACTGTTTATCTGAGATATCAAGCATTAATTATTTTACAAATTTCTCTGAAAGTATTTTGGGCTGTTAAATATACTTTGGAAAGTATACATGATGTTTAAAACAAATCCTCCTGTTGATCAGGAGCTAGCACAACTGTTTAAGTTATTCAGAATCATGATTGAAACTTCTACAAGTGGAATAAAATCATAAGAATTGTATTCTGTATTCTGCATGCGTGGGCTATGATCTTCCTACATACACCAAGTAAATTGACTTGGCGTAATCCAAACTAGAATGAGTATATGCATTGCTAAATACAAACCTCTTTGGGAAAGGGAGAAGAGGTAGGCAAATGCTGAAATGTGAGCTTCCAGAGATAGCTGAGATTGTACCAGATCCTGGGCTGATTAGACTGGGGTAAGGCAATTGTCGAGGGCTCACAAAAAGAACAAACTATCCCATGTATATAATTTATTATTGATGTGTAGGATTTAATAACTTGAAGGGTTAAGCTTCAATATATTTTGTCTATCCACATTTGAGTTTACTCATGATCATGGCCTAGGTAAACGTCACAGGAGGAGTCACTACTTTCATCATGCAGATTAAAAATAGGTTGAGCATCAATTGAATAAAGGTATGCTTTAACATGACATTTCTGAAGCAGTTGGGCTAAGAGGCATAAGTAGTGATTAAATGAAGGGGAGATATTATTGTTCCCTATGTCATAATATCTAGAAAAGATTTAGGTGACAAATGAAATTAGGCCAAATGGGTTCTCATAGAGAGAAAGAAGAGAGGAGCCATGTAAAACATGTCCACATATGGCCTAAAAGACAGATGGTGGAGTAGATAGCCAACGATTTGAAGAGGGTAAAAAGATCGAAAAATATGCAGACGCCTTTGCAGTATTTAGCCATAATCATCTGAAAATCATGTGTAAGTGATGTCAACACTAATTCTGGCTCCATGCCAAGTCTAAAACCATCTTACAATGGATAATATAGCTGATTAATTTCCACAAAATTCTGTAATTTGGAAATTACGACCTTTTCAGCAGCTCAGCAATATAGATCAAATATGAGAAAGGCCCCTAATTAGCCAGCTCCGTGGGTTCAAGCAACTTTTTACCAAAGGATGCACAATTGCCAAGCTCTCTGGAAGGGATTCTGTCGAAAGGGAAGAATTTATGATTACTGTTAAATAGGAATTCACTTGGTCATTTGTTGTTCTCGAAAAACATTGTAAGATTCACTTTGGATACTGAGCTCCTCTTCTTAGCTATCAGATGCACACAGTCTTTACTTATCAAACTCAGTGAACTGGGCATTGATTTCAGATATCCCTTTGCTGCATATTCTCAATCCGAAAGAGTGTCAGATTCAAAGCCAGACCTAATCTTTATTTTAGCTGAAAAAAATCAGATAACATTTCCAGCATAGGCACCTTCCATAAATTTCCATATCTTTATCTTTCACAGTTTTAAGGGCTAAGGCGCACCAATTGCGAGCATCGTGATTCAAGTGCATACTGTTGTGTTGACAGAGACTCATTTGATCTTGAAAGAAACCTACTTGATAGTTAAAGATATATATGATATTTGTGGAACAAGAAAAAACAAACCATTCAGCAAATATTTGCCACAGTTCATCTAGTCAAGGAGTACATAGGTGCGCAGTGATTGGTAAGCATTGCTTATAAATACCTTCCCCTCAACCTTCTCTCTTTCTAGAATGGTCACATCATAAAGATTTATATCATGCTGGGGTGAGGTCATTAAAAATAGGGCCATATTATTCTGTGAGACTAGCTCCCATAAGGGACATCACTTAGAGGCATTCGATGTAAGTGCACTTATAAAGATTCGTTTTTTTACAGCTGACCTGACATTGTACAATCTGAGAATTTGGATGATGTTCCTTTTGTTTACTCCAAGGAATAAACAGGAAGTACTAATGGAGACAAGAAAAACCTGATCACACAACACGTCATAGTTGTTTGTCAAATAGTACAGCCTGAATGTACCAAGTCAGACAGAAATTGCGCTATCAAATGCAAACCTTACTAAACATATGCACAAACTACATCTTTAAGCTTTGCATTTCCATTCTTACATCCACCGATTACCTCTCTGCCTAGAAAAAGGAAACTCAGAGCCAGGTCACTGACAACTGGCCCTCAAATGTTCCAGGCATGTAAAATCCATGCCTTCCTCCAGTTACGAGCTCAGGCAAAGGCCCCTAGATCAGAATCACCATTCTGGTCAAGCATGCAAGACCTAAAACCTATTCCAAGATAGGCCACCTATACTACAATTCAGCACTTTTCCATTCATATAGTCACTTTCTCCAGGTGTGAATGCTAGGCACTTCAGGTCAACATCAAATGTATGAAGTGATATGTAAATACAGAGATGTAAATACAATACTGTTCGTCTCTAGAAACACCAAGAAGCAACGAAGTTGCATATTTTGCAAGTGAAATAGACATGAATATTCACATATCCTTATAACCTGAAGTCTTTCGATGGTACATCAAAATACAGACCCGGTGGCAGCAAGAACCCGGGCCTCCTTATGTACGAGGTCGAAATGAACATAGGAGAAACAAACAGAAAATAATACAAAATACAGAGCCCAAAATCGGATTTGCTGGAGATTTCGCTCGCTTATAAAACTACGCACAATCCTACTGCTAATTGGAGTACGGTATCCAGTTTTGGAGGGATCATTCTGGAAAGTTATGTCTACTTCTAATTTAAAGAACACTGCAACATTTTGTTAAGAAAGCAAAACTCGGAAGTTATAATTAACACTTTGTTTCTCATTTAGGCCTCATTTAGGGTTCGACGAGTGGACGATTTCCCCACGTGTCCCCATTGCATTATTTTATAGATTATAGCCCCTTGCTTCCAAATTAAAGACATTACTACAGTAATCTCAATGAAAAGAATGAGGAAGGTTAACGCCTTGTGCTGACAATTCACAAAGAACTAATAGTGAAGTCTTCAAACTGGCATACAAATTTGAATGATTACTAGAGTATAAACTATTTTTTTAAAACTGATCCACTAAAAAAGATCATTCATCCACAGTTCTCAATATAGCCACATTTAGGATAAAATATTTTTACTTAACAAGTTCACCTTAATGTTTCAACATCTAGCACTGGCATTTCACGTTTGCTCAATAAAGTTTTTTTGGTTAGCCATTATACCGCTTATTAATTACTGAAATGTTGGTTCATCAATTCCAACATAATTTGTTGCACTGTTAAATAATGTTGCATTTTATTTGCCTGATGCAAATAACACTCCTTGGCGCTTGTCTGTAATTCTATGTCAAGACTGGAGGCGTGGATTACACTTTTCTCTCTTCACTTAATTACGCAGCAGCCAAGCAGAGATGAATGAACTACAATTCCCATAGTCACTAGGGAAAGAAGTAACCAGCATTGCAGCAACATCTTTAACCACTGAACAGTCCAGAACCACAATAAAGTCCATTGTCGTTGGCGGCTCCTCATTCTTCGCTGCTCCCGCAACTGAGCTAAGTGCCTGCGGCTTTGTTCCTTCTTTATTCGCTTATATTTCTTGGTTGCGTACTTGTATCGTTAGTGTGTTCATGTTCTGTATGTACCTAACATGCCCTTCTTTTAACAGGTGACAGTTCTGTGGCCGCGAGAATGCTCAACGCTCCTCCGCGACCGCTCCTTCATACATTTTGCGCATCAGCACATTTACGGATCCAGCAATGAGGTCTGCCAACCTCCAGAGGGTGCCGCACCACAGCACACGCGCTCTTGATAATTGTCACCTGGTCGGCACGCACGGTTCAAGCTAGTGTTGAAAAAGAAGCAAGTGCGACCGACTAGGCCTCTGACCTTGTATTCCTGCCCTGCCCGCCTGGAGCGAGACGCCCTGTCCTCGGGGTCTGTACTAGTTGGAATTGCGGCAATCTTCCTCGCCCGACACTGGGCCCAGGTGGTGAAAGTGTCCTGGTGTCTGTTGTCACATGGCTGCATCCTGCCATTGGCCCTTGAGACTTCATGATGGAATGGGAGTTCCCCCAACTATGGAATCCTTCTTTAAATACCTGATTACCCCAGGCCTCCCCCTATTAACAGTGCGCTTTTCAGTGGAAAGCACCCACCCCAAGGCATACAGGCCATTTACTCCTGGTAACTCCAGGCCCCCCCAAGCATAAGTGGGATCCTCATTGGGTCACGTCCACCCATTTACCATGAGTGAGGAGGAGACCTACATGGAGGAGGAGCAGGTGACCTACAAGCCCCTTGTCGAATTATTTTTGCAGAATTATGGATGCCTCCATATGGTTGGCGATCCAGCAGGCGATGAAGCCCCCTGGAGCAGAAGCTCAAACAATATGCGCAGGACTGTGCCAGCCACCCACTCCTCAGGCGGGAAGAACCTCACGGGCCTATGCCCTGCTTACCTCCAGGGTCTGCCACCCCCCTGCTCTCCCCAACCCTAAGTGCACGCTGAATGATGAAGTGAGTGTGGGCACTGCCACGTCTGAAGAGGGCCTTCATGGCTCACTCCTTGCCTGCAAAACAAGATACAGCTCCGGGCCCTCCAGGGACCCAAGCCTTCCTGACTCCTCCTTCAAAGACACTCACACCCGCTCCCCAGATGGCAATCAGGAGTCGCGATTCCGCCTCTGGCACCCAGCCCCCCCAGTCCCATCCCAAGACAAAAGATAGTCCCCAGGGCCCCGCCATATGCTGGACCCGGACATACTTGTGCACTTAGACTCAGCCGAATGGACGCCAGCAGACAAAGTCTCAATGTATGTTGCCAGGCCGCTGCGCAAGGCCCTCAATAAGGAGATCCACAACTGCCTACGGGCAGAGTGCCTCTGCCTATCACTGAACGATAAGGTGGCTCTTACCCTCAAGGTTGATGAGTGCATGGCTACCTTTCTAGGGAAGTTCTTGGGCTACCTGAAAAAGGGAATCGATAGGTCCTGGCGTGCGTGCCAGAAAGCTCTTAGATGTGGCCGGATTGCTTACTTGCATTCTTGACATGGCCGAGGATTCCAAAGCCTCTGGAATCATAAATCTCCAGAAGTCTTGTCAGGCTGGGCCAAGAGGGTGGTCATCTTCCTGGGGAATTCAAATTGTGCTATCTCTCCGCAGAGGTCCTGTTCGCTCCTCATCAAAATTGACCCCAAACTGGTGGACCATGCCACCTCGGAGGCAGGCCCCCTCGCCATGGTGAATAATTTGGTGATCCCTTTGTCCGCAAACTGGGCAAGTTCCACAAGGCCCAGATGTCTGTTAATCAAATCTCCCCCCCCCCTCCAGGTTTTCCCCAGGACTAGCACAGATAGGGGGCACTCGGTCAGCTGCTCGCACCCACGGCACCTGGGAGGAACAATGGTTCAAGACGAAGGCCAGGATCAGAATGCCTCCAGGTTCAGAACCTTCTACCCGACCAGGCCTTACGCCAGACACACAAGCACACAGATGCAACAGAGAGGGTGGTAGAATCAACACCTCCCAAGGTAAGCCTCCAATTATCCTGCCACCACAGGGTTGGGGGCAGGTTACAGATGTTTCTTTCCAATTGGGATGCCCTCACCCCTGATGCATGGGTACTCCAAATGGTGCAGGGCTTCCACATAGAATGTTTAGGCTCTCCAGTCCAGTGGAGTCGCCCACCCTTTGTTTTTTTTGCCTCCAGACATGGCAATGGTGGACTACGGGGTCTCAGACTTGCTGCACAAAGGTGTGATTGTGGAGACCCGACTGCACCTGGTGGGCTTCCTCCGGAATATTTTCCTCATGGACAAGCGAGATGCTTGACAACCCCCGTAATCAACCTGAAGGAGTTCAAGGAGTGTTGGTCTACCGCCACTTCAAAATGAAGGGGATCCATCTGCTTCGAGACCTCCTTCAACCAACTACTGGATAGTGCGTCTCTATCTGAAGGACGCTTACTTGACAATCCCGGTCTTCGCCCCCTACTGCCACTTCCTCCAATTACAGTGGAGGGAGCAGACTTTCAAAATCACAGCCCTTCCTTTTGGTCTCATGTTCACACCCTGGTGCTTCAGCAAGGTAATGAGACCGGTGATAGAGTTCCTCAGGGTTTAGGGAGTGCGCCTCATCATCTATCTGGACAATATGCTACTCATGGATGAGTGCCCCAGTCGCCTGTCAGCTCATCTCCAAATGGCGGTGACCCTCCTTGAGTCACTTGGCTTCATCATCAACAGACAGAAATCTGTCCTCTCCCCTAAGCAATCACTGGTGTTCCTAGGGGTTTGTTGTGGACTCGGTTCGGAGCCTGCCTTCTCGGAAGGTCAACAAGATCTGGCAAAAGCTCTGCAGGATGGCGGCCAGGTCTTCCACCTCTCTCTGACAGGTAGGGAGGCTGGTAGGCCTGCTGTCCTGCTCCATACAGGCTATTTTCCCAGGTCCTCTCCACTATCGGGTCCTCCAAAGCCTCAAAGCGAGGCATCTCAGGAAGGTACTCATACTCGCAGGTGGTCTCTCTGTCGGAGGATGCATGCAAGGAAATACAGTGGTGTTTGACACACATGGAGGACCTGAACAGACAGGCAATATTAAATTCCGCCCCAGACCTGATTATCAAATCCGATGCCAGTGGCTTGGACTGGGGAGCCACCTGCAGACTCTTCTCCAGAGGAGGACGGTGGTCATCTCAAGAAAAGGCTATGCACATCAACTGACTTGAGCTCTTGGTGGTTTAGTTTGCTGTGAAGTGCTGGACCAAATCTCAGAGGAAGTGTTGCACCCTTCTGAAGATGGACAATGTGGCGGCAGCGTGTTGCATAAATCACTTGGGTGGCACCTGCTCCCGAACAATGTCGGACCTGGCCAGGTCATTCTGGTAATATTGTCTGGTGAACCAGATATCAGTAACGGCGGGACACCTCCTGGGCCAATCCAATCAGGTGGCCAACTGGCACTCCAGACACATGAAAGATGCAAGTCTATGGCAGCTCCATCTGCACTCCTTCACCAGGATTCAGAATCGGTGGGGTCGGTTCTTGGTGGACCATTTTGCTTTGTGGCTTGATTATCAAATTCTCAGGTACTTTAGCTGGAGACCGGACCCGGGAGTGGCAGCCACAGACTTGTTTCTCCAGGACTGGCAAAGGAACAGGGCTATGCTATGCCTCCTATCCAGAGCATGGACAGATAACACCACCAAATGCTACAGATCCACATGGTCTCGATGGCCATGTACTGAATTTTCTGGCTTCCCTAGCCATCAGAGGGCTAGCTTACAGTTCGATAAACACCTTGAGATCAGCTATTTTGGCTGGGTAAGCACCAGGGGGGGGGAATCACCCAGTGGGTGAGCATCCCTTGGTGTGGAAGCTCATGAGGGATGTTTGGTTATCACTTCCCCCAGAGCTCAGGTACTCAGCTATGTGGGATGTTAATGAGGTTTTGAATCTCTTCCTGTCATGGCAGATCAATGGGTACCTTTCTCGTAAGGAACTGTCAGCCAAATTGGCCACCTTCCTTTGCTTGGTGTCCTGGAGACAGTTCTCAGATGTACAAGCCTTGGACATTAGAGGTAGAGTATTTACCCTCAATTGGGTGACTTTTCATATATCTAGGAGAAAAAAATGCAGGTCATGTGTGGTTTCTTATTCTTCCTTTCCAGGGTCCCAGAAAATGTGTGTAGTTCATTTCATCAAGAGCTATGAGGCCATGACAGCGGATGTTGGCCCCCTGGAGAAAACCAACCACTGATCTCCTTCAGAAGACCCTTCCAGCCGTGTCATCCCCAACCATTGCAGGATGGGTGAGATGGGGGAGTCAGGAGGTGGGAATCAACTGAGATTTTTGGGGCTCACTTGGTCAGAGGAGCTATGGCCTCTTAAGCGCTCTCATTTGGACTTGGCTGGAGGACATCCTTAGTTCGACTGATTGGTCCTTGGGTTCTATATTCAAGAGGTTTTACTTCAAACCTATCCCACATGTGGTGTCGCTGTGGTGGACAAGCTTTAAACTAATGTAATCCTCACCTCTGGTCTTGACACAGAATGAAAAAGTTCCTGGCTGCCATAATGGAAAGTTTCAATTCTATTAAGGACACAGAGGAGTTGGCACACTCATCCCCCCCATCCTCAGATGTTCAGCCTGAAAGTGAGTATAATTTCTCCTTTATATAAAATTGGCAGTGATCATGGATTGGAATCACTTTTATTCTCTTTTAGTAGGCTGTGGTTTATAGAATCATGGGTTTGTTGTTTCGTTTTTTTTCTGCAGGATCTGAGGGGTCCAAACAAGACTGAAGAGGAAGTCGACTGAGTTGGTCACAGGAAGAAAGTGGAGGTGCCAAGAGTGAAGATGGACTTTATTGTGGTTCTGGACTGTTCATTGGTCAAAGTTGTTGCTGTAATGCTGGTTTCTTCTTTTCCTAGAGCCTATGAGAAAAGTAGTATATTAATCTGTGCTTGGCTGCTGTATAATAATGCGAAGAGAGAAAACAGTAATCCTCGCCTTAAGTGTCCTTAATAGAATTTAAACTTTCAGTCACAGTAGTTAGAACATTTTTCATTGTCTGCCGCCATTTTAGTAGTTCTTCCTGCCCCCTCACCCAGCCTGTTTCAAAAGTCCTTATTGTTCTAACCCTGCCAACTCCTGCTTCACACAGTCATCTGCTTTCTCAATGCCAGATTATTGTCTGCTTGTGATTATCGCAATTTACCCATTATCTTTATTTGTCTCTTATTTGGTTTCTCTGGTAAACCAAGAAGCGGCTTCTAACAAAGTTCTTGCTTTGTGTACATTGCTTTGTGATACTGTCCTAGCTCACAGTAAAGGTGTGTTCAAGTTTCATGCCTTCACTTTGAGCTATCTGTAACATGGGCATAAAAGAATGAAATACTGAGCACCAAAACAGGTAATGATTGCAACTTGATGGATATAACACCCAGCATTTTTAATTCCTATAAAATAGTTTCTTCAATAAAAATCAGCAATTTTCCAAATCCCAACCCTTCTGTGACAAAGAGAGAGGTTGAGCTCCTTGTGTTGAGCTGATTGATCTGTGGAAAATCACAGTGCTAAGACCACACACATGGTGTACATCTGGTTTCACAGTTCATATGACACAGTTTCAGCTCAAACCAAATTTTACATCCTTTTGTGATCAGCACAATCACATAAGCAAAAAAGCCTCTAGAAATTAGTCATGCTTGCTTCACTTAATCAACTGGGTTTTCTATGTGAGTTCTCTTGAAAAAAATATATGTGTGGCCCTAGTCTTATCTGATGTTCTCTCTCTAGTTCTGAAGTAATAATCCAGAATATTATGCCACATTGTACTTGTAAATGTCACCTTTGTCAACGTGTTATTGAAATAGTGAAATGATACTGTTAAAATCATGGGTCTGAGTCACAAAGGTAAACTTAGACCAAAAGTCTAACTTTATGACTTTCTGTATTCACAAAGATAAGTTAGGAGTAATATCTTTACATCCACACTTGGGCGACATGTATGCTGCAAGGTGTCTTTACAATTGAAGGTGTTTCTAACGTTAAGCGATGCAGGACATAGCAGTTACTTCCTTTCTTTAACCTAAATGTACCTTCAAATACATGTTTGCCTGTTAATTTCACATTTTTTCAATGTCAGTGCTATGTTGAGTTGACAGCGGACTAATGCTGCAGTTGACCAGGGAGGCTGTATGTAAAGGTCAGGTGGGCTTCTTGTGGTCCCCAGGCCGTACTTTGAATATCACTGGTCTATACCTGTGACATATACATGTATAATGATTGCCATGATTCATTTTATTAAAATATGGATATGTACGACACACTACAGCTGCTGTCAGGACCTCCTCTGTGATCCAGACAACACCATCCAGAGGGTTGGGGGACACCCTGGCTGCAGCACTCAACCCCACTACTATTCATCCGTCTGTGAAGTGTGGCATATAGGGGGTCATTCCGACCCTGGCGGTCATGGACCGCCAGGGCCGGGGTTGGAGGATGCACCGCCAACAGGCTGGCGGTGCATCAAGGGCAATTCCGACCGCGGCGGTAAAGACGCGGTCAGAAAAGGGAAGCCGGCGGTTTCCCGCCGGTTTCCCGCTGCCCCTGTGAATCCTCCACGGCGGCGCTGCAAGCAGCGCCGCCATGGGGATTCCGACCCCCTTCCCGCCAGCCTGGTTCTGGCGGTTTTCACCGCCAGAACCAGGCTGGCGGGAACGGGTGTCGTGGGGCCCCTGCAGTGCCCATGCCGCTGGCATGGGCACTGCAGGGGCCCCCTAACAGGGCCCCACATTGATTTTCAGAGTCTGCTTGGCAGACACTGAAAATCGCGACGGGTGCAACTACACCCGTCGCACACCAGCAACTCCGCTGGCTCCATTCGGAGCCGGCATCCTCGTTGCTGGTGCTTTCCCGCTGGGCGGGCGGGCAGGCGGCCTTTTGGCGGTCGCCCGCCAGCCCAGCGGGAAAGCCAGAATGACCGCCGCGGTCTTTTGACCGCGGTGCGGTCTTCTGGCGGGGGAACTTTGGCGGGCGGCCTCCGCCGCCCGCCGAAGTTGGAATGACCCCCATAGTGTTGTAAACTATTCTCAAATTGTGCCCATAAACCAACTTCTTTTGAAAGGATATTGGCAGATTTTGGCACTTTCTCATAACATCTGAAGTTGGTGTGTAATATGTTCCCAACATATTCAGTAATGTCTGTGTTAATCTCACATGTTCACATATAAATCATGCTGAACATTCATTTTGGTGTCACTTCATTCTGATGCTGCTGGATCGAGGAACACACCTTTTGCAACACACTCAAGGAGCCAGGTTCAGCAGTTGACATCATGGGGGATCTCAAAACCATACAGAGCTGTGGCTGGAGCTCGTGAGTTTGATTTTGCATTGCATATCTGCATTGAACACCTACAGTGTGAGCTGTCACATGTAGGTTTACACAAAAAAGGTCACATGTGGAGCATCAGATAGATGCAAAATTGTATGACCTAATCCTTGTGTAGTAGCACATGCTATCACAGGGCAAATACTTATCCTTCTGAATCCTCTGTCTTTCAGGTGCTGAGAACAATGAGGCACTGGAGAAAGCTGCACCATCCACCAATGGATTGCGACGGGCAATCCGAAGAGAGAACTCAATTCAGCCCCAAGCAGCTGCCAGCACCGGAATAGACGGGGAGGATGAGGAGGAAGTATAGGAGGATGTAGAAGATGATCTGCTGCTGGTCAAGGAGGAGGAGGGAGAGTCTGAGGAGTGCATTGTTGGCCCACAGGGCAAAATACCAAAGTCTATATACCAGGTCTGGACAGCATTGTACCTCCCATTTTACCTCAGAGGATTGCCCTTTACCAGCAGTCAGCTAACCAGCCACAGCATTCACCTTCCCCTACACAACCGTCACTTATTCACAGCCCTCACATCCATCCAATGCTCGTATCAGAGGCCATCCCTTGAGAAGAGGGCTGACAGATTGTCATGGTGGCCAATGGGAGATTATGTTTCAAACAGCAGGCTGATTGGAGGCTTAATATTCATGTCATAAGGGCCACTCTGTCTGACATGTCAGACTCACGGCAGGAAATACGCCAAATCCCTCAAATGATTGACAGACATACCCGTATCTTGGACAGTATTGAGCACTCTTGCCAAGACATGGCAAGGACACAAAATTCCATCATAGCATTTTTGTCGGGAAGAGAGTGCAAGACAACATGCCTTTGCCATGAAGATGATGGAGGGGATGTTCAAAGTCTTCCTTCATGGTCAATACATGCAGGGGACCCAACACACCTACTTGCACCACACTCCAGCCCCCGCCTGTAATGCAACCTGCACGCACCCCCCCAATGTCCATAGGCGCAACACCCCTGCACATGCTCCACACCCACCTGCCCAGTCACATCCCCATTCTATACAGGCCCATACCCCACCTGTACAACCACCCTCACCCCCTGTACAGGCATCTGCCCCACCTGTACAGCCACCTGCAACCCGTACAGGCACCTGCCCCACCTGTACAGACACCCTTACCCCCTGATAGGCACCTGCCCCACCTGTATAGGCACACTCACTAGCTGTACAGGCAAATGCACCACACTCACCCACACATCGGCAACACCATAGAAAATGAACTTACTCACAGGGATCCTCGCAACCACTATTGCAACATCACAAGAACGATCCCCCATGATCACTGTAATAAATATATTCCACTATTATGCGTAAATAAAAATATGTCTTCCACCTTTCCATTGAGTTGAGTATTTGTTGATGATGGTCAATTTGTTACTCTGGCTGTCATCATTCGGGAGGACAGCTGGGGTAGGTTCTAGAAGTGAGGACCTATTGCTTACTTTCAGCAACAGTCCTAGGCATGTGCCTTCCCAAGGAGCCTTATTCCAGAATTGGGGATGGGCGACCTGATTGTTTAGTTTGACCGGACGGACAGTATGCTTGAATGTAAGTGACTGTCCTCTAACATTTTTTCTAGAGAGACCTATCAGTGTCTCTTTTTAATTATTGTGCTTCAGGAGAAGTTACCCTTTTCTTTTTCTTGGTCCTGATGAAGCATCATAGGATCCGGTTGGACCGCTGGACGCGAAACATGTTGACTTTTGTTTAGAGGACATGTGATAATTTCCATTTCCTTACCTATTAGGAAAGTGATTGAGCATGATCTCTCAATTATCACTGTCATATTGTTTTTAACCTTGCTCTAATCCTTACCTTTGCTGATTAATTAAATGGTGATGCTCGTTGAGGTTTAGAACCAATTTAAATTTTTCCTCTCCTGCTCAATTAGTGTCTGCTCGTAGGCATCATCCACTAGCACACTCTACCGCGGCAGTCTCTAAAAAAGATCTCCGGTAAAGAGACCCCTCACGGGGAGCCCGTCAGACATTGCAGCGCCGGTCTGACGAGGAGCACCCCCGATGATGAAGCATGACATCCGATAGGATGTGTGAGGGCTCTTGCTCCTAAACATGTAGGTTTCCCCTTATCCTTTTTTGGAACAGTGTACCCATTGTTTTTTTACTCTGGCTGTAGGCCATATATGTGCTGATAAATGTGTATAAGACTTGTAGATTAGTAGGACCATCTGTGTACCAAGGTATAATGTTATAAGCATGGCTAAACATCTACCAATGAACTTTCCAGACTTTGAATACAGCAAATTTAATGAAACACATAACACAGAGATGCTGATTTTTCAAAATTTATATGAGATAGTAAATAAGTTAAAAGAAAATAAAATCTTATATCAGATTGGGCAATGGGGCTTTAAGAGGTTGGGCAAAATAAATATAACCCATCAGGAAGTGTCAGGGGAACCAGTCTATGTACAGGGAGTAATCAAATAATGTCCACAGTCCAAACAATGTCCAGTCTCTGGCCATCCTCACAGTCCTCGTTGACAATAATGTCTGAGTCATCTGCCTGTGTGGACTCTTCTTGGCTGGCCAGTGCAGGTCCAGACACCCACAGGAGTGCCAAACATGAGAGGTTCAACGGATAGGAGGTGAAGCAGAGAGGGAAGTTGAACTGGGATGCACAACTAGATTGGTTTGAGTGGAATGGTGAGCCAATGTAGACAATATGGCTATACCAAAGGAAGTGATAGAGGATATGGGGTTGGCCATATCCATGGAATGTGCTTCTCTGAACATACGGAATCCATTTCTGAATTCCTATAAGATCCAAGAGGACACACTCCCATCAACTTCAGATGCCATTATCACTTCCTGGGATGCTGCTGCAGGAATGATAGTACATGAAGGGGTTTGGGGTGAACAGGAGGGATGTGGAGTGTTGGGGCAGATGTCTCCCTCAGCTCTTCTAGGCAGGCACATGGAAAGGGGAGCAGTGGCATGGGGTACAGCTGGAGGCCTTGTTGGTATGGGGGCCTCAGGAGTTAGGGAGGGGTCAGTAGCCGGCACAGATGTTGAGGTGGCCTGCCCTGGGGACACCATTTCAAATTCCAGTTCTACTGGGCCACGGGGAGACCCACATTCTTCCAATCCACTAGCTGATTTTGCCCCCTCAGCACCCTCCTTTAATGTCCGCAGCCTCCTCCCTGGTTGAGGGTGTTGGTGGTGTAGCTTCAGTTCAGGTGGGTACACTACCCCTGCCTTGGTCTTGCTCTCCCTCCTCCTCTTCCTCATCCTCCTCCTCCTTGCTGGTAGTGTCGAGAGGATGTGCCCAACAACGAACTGAGGTTCCACTATCTTGCCTCTGATTATGCTGTAATGTCCCTTGACCAGCCGAGAAAACTGTAATAGAAGGCAAACAATCATGTAGCTGCTGTACAATTCATAAACAAGCTCACAACAACATTAAGCAAATGTTGACTTTGTACTCCTTTTATCTCACTAGGCAATGGTATTGGACCCACAAATATGTGTATTATCTCTGTAAGGTCCTGCAATTGCTTGCACACAAAAAAATCTTTCTCACGTTTGTTTTGTATACTCTTCAGTATTTACAAACCCTCACCGTCAGCATTGGTGTGATGTGGATTTCTGGACATTGGAACATAGTCTTCCAATGTAAAAGTTTACAAGTGGAGATGGGAGACAGTCTGGGTAGATTTATCCACACCTAAAAGTGGATCCAGGAGTATCCTGTAATTTGCATACTCAGTCTTACACTTACTATCAAATTTCATCTGTTGTGTAGCATACTGAAACACTACATACCTGCAAAATTGGGTCTGGGTCTAGGATAAGTCTCTGGAAAAATTCTAAATATTGGAATATACTTTGAGAACATCAGAAAGTCTACATGGCAAGTGCCTCATTTAGCATCTCCAGAGAACTTCCTCTGTGCTGTATACTGGTAACCACATGTGCATACTTTGAGTGCAACTAAGATATTAGAAATGACAGTTCCATTTGCTCCAAGGAGACTTAGACCTTATAAGTATTGTAAGCATTACACAGATAGGGTGAAAGAGACAGAAAAAAAATGTTTCAATATCACTTTCACCACTCACATCATACAACTAGACACGTAAAGCACTTCATGTGCTAACCAGGTCTCTGCTGTTCATACACCTCCAGCTGAGCATGTAGGGTCAGCCAGGCTGTTATAAGGACCCTGTTGTTCAGTGGGCTGAGGTGGGGTCTCTGCAAGTGTTGCTGGGAGGACCTGGCTTTATACAGGCCCATTGTTGCAGTTCTTCCCAGCACTTCCTACACATTTGGTCATGCCAATGGTATACGACCACTGTACTCCAGCGTGTTGGGATGTCTTGCCAGACTCTACTGTGCATTGCAATACTCAGCTGTTCTTCTGGGTCCCCATAAAGCTGAGGGAACTTATCAAGCATCTCTTCAGCTAAGATTTTCAATTCTGTTTGGCTGAAAGGGGCTGCCTTGTCCTCACGTGCCTCACCCATGTTGAGGACAGGATAGGTATACACAGCAGCAGGATGGCAGAGGAGGTTGCTTGGAGGTGAATATGACTCTGAATGAACATAAAATGGCTGCTAGCAGCTTCCTGCGATGAACTACCTGCTGTTTATTTCCTGTTTGTCATTTTCTGTAGGTTATTGTTGAGTTCCAGCCTGTGGAGTCTCCGTTCCATGTGTGGAGTTTCCACACTCAGGGCGGAGACTCTGCTCTCAGGGCAGAGACTCCACACTCAAGCCTGTAATAAATAGAATTACTATGGAAAATGACAGACAAGCAGAAAAAGAGCAGGAAACTCAGTGCATAAATTTGCAGGCGCCCATTTTAAGCTTATTCAAAGCCATTATCACCACCAACAAAGAAGCTTGGCTGTCCAGCAGCTGAATCAAGCAGCGTGAACTGTAAGGGACATATGTATGGGAGTGTTGCAACATGTTTGCACCATGTAAAGTGGCATATGAATGGCTCAATGCTCAAAGTCAGAATTGCATGGTTTTTAGTGGCCTAATAAACCTGGAGTAGCGATGCACAGCGCAAGTCGCTGCCCTTGACTACTCTGCCCTGGGTATGCTTTCCATGGCAGTTGCGGTGGGTGTTAACCATGCAATCATCATGGTTTTTGAGACATCCCCAGACTGAGAAGACCATGTCAGCCTATGAATGCACCTAAACCATTTGCCTCCCTTGGAGAGGCGCTATGAGGAGAAATACCACTATTTCTCATTGTTTTGTCTGTATTCCATGTGTGCTGCTGAATGCAGAAAACATAGAAAGAGGAATAAGCCTCCCATGATTGTTTTTGTGTATGAAGGTGCCGCTTCCTACACAAATACAATCCTGCATGCAATACAGGAACCCTTGCACCATGGTGCCTCCGATGCAGCACATTCCTGTCTTCTCTTAATGGTTGTAAAGCACAGCAAGCTGACTTGCTGCACTCTGTCACTCTTTAGTAACTATGCCCCTAATTTTATAACACTGCGTGATACCTCCTATGTCACATGTGTAAGAACCACTGTTCAAAGTACAGTGTGCCACACAGCAAGCCCCATATAATCAATGGGGAAAGTGTCCTTGTATAGAGTATGGGAATCTTAAAAATTTAGGGTTGACATTTACTTGGACAATTTTCGGTTTCATATATACCTGTAGGTTTCCTTTGTGTACATAATGCCAAACCTCACTGACTCTGTGCATAGGCATCAGTCCTTTTGACACTTGTTGAGGACAAAGTTTAAGATGTCCATTATTCAGGAATAACTCACAAATGCATTGACATGTACTCAATTGACTAATTTGCGACTTTGTGAACACTAATCAATGACACGGGTATAAAATCTGTAGAAAGGATTTTTGACTTTTGAAAACATCTGTTGTTGACGAACTATATGTATGGCTTACAGAGTAGTCTCAGGATGAAATATATGCACAGTGTTAAATGTCCACCAATGATAATTGGCAACAGACTGTACAACCAGACAAAGGCCCTCATTACAGCTTTGATGGTCTTTTTCAAAGACCACCGAAGCCGCTGCAACCAACAGACCGCCAGTGCTGGGGGTCTGCTGACAGGCATATTTGGAGTTGTGCAAGGACTTTTGCCCATTTATGGGCGGAAGTCTGTCTCCGTCGGCATGGCCGACAGAGTTAAAGAGGCAGGTGCATCGCCAGCACCGCCACATCAGAAAGACTCCGCCCGCCATATTATGAGCCATAATACGGCTTGGCTGAGTCTTGCTGGCGTGGTGGTACTGGTGGTGCAAAACTGTCAGGACCCATTCCCTCCCAGATCACCAGCTCGCTAGAAAAGGTAAGGTGAGTGTCCAAAAGGGGATGTGGGGAGTGTTGGGTGCATATGTGTGGTTTGTGCGTGTATGTTTGCAAATGGGGGCGTATGAGTGCATGTATGTGTGTGAATGGGGGTGTCGGAGTGCATGTATGTGTGCGAATGGGGGTGCATCCGTGCAAGTCTGTGACTGAGTGGGGCAGCATGTGTGCAAGTGTGCGGATGCGGACGGGGAGTGTATGAATGTTTGCATGCGTGGAGGTGTTGGGGTGTGAATGATTGTGGATATGGTGCTTGTGTGAGCAATTGTTTGTGGATGTGGTGGGGGTGAGTGAGTGTTTGTGGATGGGTAGGTGGGGGTGTTTGTTGGCGCGTGTGCCTGTGTTTGTGTGAGTGAATGGGGAGAGCGTGTGAGTGTATGTATGCGTTGCAGGGGGAGGGGTGTGTCAATGTTTGCAGAGGGGGTGCATATGTATGAGTGGGGGAGTGTGTATGTCAGTGTGAGTGAGATTTGGTGTTTGGTTGGATGTGTACAGTTGAGGGTTTTTTTGGAAGTGTGTCGACGGGTGGGGTGTGTTTGTAAGTGTGTGGACAGTTGGGAGGTGCATGAAGGTGTGGGGACATGTGTGTTACGGTGACGGGAATGGGGATTCCCGTCACCGGGTGCGTTACCACCAGGGTTTTTATGGCGGGTGACCGCCATGGAAAGCCAGTGGGTTGTAGCCCCATAATCTGGCCGGCAGGCTGAGGCATGCAGATGGGCTGGAGGTGCTCACCACCTGCTGCGTCGGTGTGACCTCATAGGCGGGCGAGACAGCATTGTGGAGGTTTGGCCAAACCCCACAACTTGTAATGGGGCAGTGTTTACCGCTGGGCCCGCGGAAGTAAGACTGCCACAGTGAGGCTGGCGGTCTGACAACTGCCAGCCTCGTAATGAGGGCCAAAGTCTGTAACACAATTATTGGCTCAAGAGAAAAAAAATTCAACTAGCTGGTCACTGCCCTCTGTTAAGTGCAATGGCCCTTTCCCAGGATTCAGACTTAGGGGAGGATTTAGAGGTATATTCAAGTCCTGGTGTATTGCAATGTTGTGTAAGACACAACAGGCTACTATTATCTTGTACACACTTTTAGGGGTATAAGACAGCATGCATCCTGTACAGTCACTAAGCATACACATAACGGAGTAATGCCCTAAGTGCACAATAATAATGCACAGGGAAAATCAAAAACAATGAGCAAAAAGTTAAAAATCAGTTCTTTCAGGGATATGTACCCCTTTGGGGTGCACCAAAGAAGGTATTACACAAACTAACAAGGTTGTGACCTTTTAATTCTTTGTAATTCTTGATGTCACAACCTTGTTCTTTTGCCTGTTTGTTGATGAGGGGAGAGTGTGTATGTAGTATTACCTGAGGTAAGAAAATGTACACATTTTGGTGCATACAGATGGTCAGTAAGCCTACAATCCACCAGGTGTTGGCATAGCCCTGGAAAAAAGCGACAAAACATTTACTCTCTAGCAATCAAATTGTACAGCACCTCAAAAGTGTTTACCATGCTGCCGCTACACAAACCATCCAGTGCCTTGCAAATGTAACCCACAAATATTCTCCCCACCAAAATTGGTGAGACAGTTTCCTAATGCCCCTGAACCTCAACTTACACTCTTCTTTCGGTGAAACAATATCTCTTGACAAGGGTGTCCTTCATGATGGAATACCTCAGACTGCCTCCCTTCTCTAGGACCAGTAGGGCTTCCCTACCATCACTAGGTACATGCCTCCATGGGATGGCTCCCCAATCCTCCTCAGGGATTCAGTATGCTTCTAGAGTGACCTCATCTACCTCAAACCACCTGTCAATGCCATCCCAAAGAAGGTATTACACAAATTAGCAAGGTTGTGACCTTTTAATTCTTTGTAATTCTTGATGTCACAACCTTGTTCTTTTGCCTGTTTGTTGATGAGGGGAGAGTGTATATGTAGTAATACCTGAGGTAAGAAAATGTACACATTTTGGTGCATACTCCTGATGAATTTATAGAGTTACTAAGATATTAAATGGTACATGATGTGTTTGCTGACATCATGTAGGTGTCACAAGCAATATTAAATTGTGATGGCGAGTATTAAAACAAATTTACATATGTACAAACTTCTCTGTTTGAGTACTTACCCCAAAAGCCAGATGTTGCCAAATTCTCCCGCTGCCAGGCAAGAGGTGATCTATAGAATATGTAGCTGTCATGTGTACTATCTGGGAATACTGCATGCACATTTCTAAAGCAGCCACTGACATCACACACATCCTGCAAATTGATGGAGTGCCAGTGGGGTCTGTTGCAGAAGATGTGGGCATTGTGGCAAGGTGGCTGAAGTGCCACATGAGTGCAATCAAATGGATCAACCACACATGGGACGTGAGATAAGATGTAGAAATCCCTGGCAACCCTTTGCTTTCCTGCCAGTGTGTGTGGCATATGATTTACTGACACACTCTCCTATTTATGCAGCTCAGAACCTGACGCTAGCATCAGGACTGGCTTGCCTGAGAAATGGCCACAATGTCACTGGACATCCTTTGAAATGAGCCAGTGACAAAGAAATGGAGAGCTGCTTGGATCTTGACATAGGCTGTGATGACGTGGGAGTGGCAGGTCACAGAGTCAGGATCCTGCTACCACTCAGAAACTATCATCAAGATGACTTAAGGTGGAAAACTGAATCTGGACCTAACATCTTGGCTGGTCATGCCAAACAGGTTAATCCTTTGTCTGAGGATCCTCTCTGCTCTCATCCTCCTCCTCCTTATGTCATTATTTTGCATGACAAGGGGCAAACCGAGAAACACATTCAGTGACATGTTGAAAGATCTGAAAGGGTTTTATGTGTGGCAGATCAGAATTTATGTCTGCAGTCAGGCTGTGATTGGCTAACAACTTCCAACTGGAGCTGAGAGGGAGGATGGTAAGCACTGACACAGGTGTGTGTGGTGTGTTTGGAAGAAACTTAGGGATCTGATGTTTGTTCGTAGATTTATAGTGGTATATTACATTCACAATTTGACTGTTTGTAGAAGACTTTGTATGACCCATGACTGTGGGCTGAATGTGAAACTGTATAAAAAGAAACTGGGAACTTTTTTTTCAACATTTTTGTAGTGGTGTGCATTTTGCCAGGACATTTACCACTGCAGTACATACCCTACACATCCACATATGTAACTTCCCAGTGCCTCCATGTAGCTATTTCATATTTTCTGTTATGTATTTTGTGCTACTTTGGTTGTACATCTTGGTTTTTTTGTGTTCCAGCCCGGGTGTAGAATCTCTGCCCTGAGTACAGAGATTACACCCCAAGTGTGGAGATTCTGCCCAAAGTGAGGAAACTCTGCCTCGAGTGCAGAGGTAAAGATACAACTCGTGATTTACCTTTGTGAATACCGAAAGTCGTACACTTAGACTTTTGGTCTAAGTTTACCTTAGTGAAAGGGGCTCCGTGAGATATTGGTCTTTTGGTTGACTGGGGTGTGAGTCCTGGTCAAGCAACAGCTACAATCCCTTGCAGGGTGAACCATAAGATACAAAAAGCCGTCAGGCTAAACTTAGAATCAATGGGTTAGGTATTTAAGCAGCACACACACAGCAATACAGTGAAAACACAACACAATAAAAATCCCAAACCAATTCAGTACACCCAGAAAACTGAACTGGCAGGGCGCCTTTAGCAGCTGCCCCACCCAGTTCCCATGGCACTGAGGCGCTCCCATCAGTTGATGGTCCCTTGATATAGACCAAGTCCCTTTGATGGCCCTCCTTCTGGGAACAGCCCAAGCTCTGGGGTTGAAAATCGGGTATCCTGGGTCTCTGCCCACCATAACCTCCCTCACTAACCGTGGAAGGGACATGGGGCCCCTTTTGCCCCACACAACACTGGGACCTGTCCGGGTCATTGCTTACCTCCCCCTCACTCTGATGGGGGAACCTGAACCACCCTCTTTTGGATTACTCCCCATTGCCTTCCCAGATACTCTGGATCTTACCCAGAGGTCTGCCTCTCTTGCAAGCTCCAGATGGTCAGTAAGCCTACAATCCACCAGGTGTTGGCATAGCCCTGGAAAAAAGTGACAAAACATTTACTCTCTAGCAATCAAATTGTACAGCACCTCAAAAGTGTTTACCATGCTGCCCCTCAACAAACCATCCAGTGCCTTGCAAATGTAACCCACAAATATTCCTCCCACCAAAATTGGTGAGACAGTTTCCTAATGCCCCTGAATCTCAACTTACACTCTTCTTTCGGTGAAACAATATCTATTGACAAGGGTGTCCTTCATGATGGAATACCTCAGACTGCCTCTCTTCTCTAGGGCCAGTAGGGCTCCCTACTATCACCAGGTACACGTCTCCATAGGATGGCTCCCCAATCCTCCTCAGGGATTCAGTATGCTTCTAGGGTGACCTCATCTACCTCAAACCACCTGTCAATGCCATTCCACCTCCCTGAAGTCAGGCACCAAGTCTCTGGGTGTTTGGACCCTTCCTTCAGCACTGGACATGGTACGTTCACTGCCACCATTCCTGCCAGACTACACTAGCTGTTTAGCTTTCATGTCCAGCTCCTTGAGACTGAGCTCATGGGCCATCCTTTTCTCCTCCATTGCCAGTACTTTGCTCCAAGGCTCTCTCAACCTCCCTCTTCTCCACCAGGTCTTTGTCAGACTCAGCTCTTCTCTCCTCTGCAAGCAGCTGGGCCAACTGCGGTCTCAGGTTCCTTTCAGTCTGTCTGTCCTTTAACTCCTCAAGAGACAGGGTGTGTGGGAGAGACTTCTTCCTGCAGTGGATCCAGCAGGGGACTCCCTCATTGTGGGCTCCCCTCTCTGCTCTGGAACCTTTGCAAAGTAATTTCCTCCTCCTTTGCCTCATCTTAAGGGCCATTGCCCACTTGGCCCTCTGACCCATAAAGGTGGTTCCAGGACTTTGAGTTCTTTAGAATTCCAAAGGGGTCCTGCTCTTCAGAGTCATCATTCTCCTGCTTCTCTGTTGAAGCCTTTCCACAACATGCCTCCTCCAAAGCATACATGGCTGCCTGAAAATCCTGCTTTGTGGCCCTCCTCCTCACAGACAGCCCCTTCTCCTTGCAAAAATCCTTCAAAAGCTCCTTCATATTGTAGAAGGATAGGTATTTGAGACCCAGTGTTATTCCCATTCTGGCAAGGAATCACTGGTACAACTACAAAGGAGTCCCAAGTTGATGAAGTTGAAGCAGGAGTCAAATTTAGATAAATGAACAATTGGGAGAAAAAAGGATAATTTAAAAATCAATTCTGATGCCAAATTATTTCTTTGAAATTTTTGTGTAACACAAATCATTGTATGGTACTGCACAAACACAAGTCCTGATCCTCCCACTGAATACCAGTATGAGAAATTAGGCTATTGGTTGACTGGACTGTGAGCCATGGGCAGCCAGCAATCCCTTGCAGGGTGAACCACAAAAAGTCAATAATTTAACCTGTGCTTAACTCTGGGTAGTTTGGCACAAAAATCAGTCAGGCTAAACATTGAGGCAATGTGTTAAGTGTTTATGCAGTACACAAACAGCAATATGGTGAAAAGACAACATTATACAAATCCCAAACCAATTAAAAAAAATAGAATACATGTTTATAAATTACTGACACCAAAATCATCATAATCCAATTAGTAGAACCAGAGTTATTCATTTTTAAAGTTTATAGTTTTAAAATAGCCGTCCTCAGTTTTAGGAAATGGCCATGTAGTACACCATTAGCACCATAACCAAGGGTCCAGGCATGGATGGAGACCATTTAGGAGTTTCTGACTCACTTAGGCTGGGTACAGGTGCAGGTTCAAAATGGTTGGAGCCTGTTATGTCCCTGTGTCTATAAACAAAAGGCAAGCAGAACTAGCCCTTGGAGTCACTTCTGAAGTCCTGGGTGCAGGTGAAGATGTAGGGCTCCAAAGCAGGGCTGCTCTCCAAAGGTTCAAGGCAGGCTACAGGCAGCAAAGCAGTCTTTCCAGGTACAGCAGCAGCCTGGCATAGTTCACAGCAGCAGACAGTCCTATGAGAGTCCTTCTGGAGGTCTGGTAGTGAACTGAAGAGTGGGCCTTGAAGCCCTATTTTGATACCATGGTGCCCTGCTCCTAGACGTTGGGAGACATTTCCAGAAGGGTTTCCTGAAGTTCCAGGAGTTTCCTGCCTTCCCTGCCCTGACTCCTAGCTGGCTGCACTGACAATACAGGGTCATAAAACCTATTGTATGATTGGAGAGCTTTGCCTACTCAGGTGCAAGTGGGGCTGTGCTTAGCCATGCCCTCCCCAAGCAAGCCAGTTAATGGTCCATTTAGGCTCTGCTAATCCCACCATTCTGACACTGACTAGAGGGAATTCACAAGGTCTGTACTGTCAGTTACACCCAGTTATGTTACTTAAGACAGGCTGCAGTCACAGAGGGCAAAGGGCAGGAAAATGCAAACTTTCTAAAGATGGCATTTTCAAACTTGCAATGATAAATCCCATTTACCATTAAAGAGGGTATATCATTACAGCTTTAAAGACATCTAACATGACATATTTATCACCTCTGGCTTAGGAATTACAGTTTTTTAAATTTAATAAGGAATCCCCAATGTTATTCTATGGGAGGGGTAGACCTCACAGTAGTGAAAAGCGAATTAAGGGGTTTTGCACTGCTAGGATATGTAAAACTAAAATATACATGTCCTAACTTTTAATTACACAACACCCTGTCCTATGGCAGGCCTACCTTAGGGGTGTCTTCTATGTAATATAAGGAGATTTTAAGGCTTGGCAAAAGGTTTTAAATGCCTAGTCAACATGGCAGTAGGACACTGCCTTCAAGCTACAATGGCAGGTCTGGCACATGTTTTAGGTGCTACTTTAAAGGCTGGCAGCATTTAATTGACATGCCCTGGGTGTATGGCATACCACTCTACAAGGGGCTTCCATGTAAATTCAATATGCCAATCAGGCATATGCCAATCAAATAAAGTTTTAGGGAGAGCGCACAGGCAGTTTATTACTGGTTAGCGCTGGTAAAGTGCACAGAGTCCTAAGGCCAAAAAGCAAAAATCTAGCAAAAAGTAGGAGGAGGAAGGCAAAGATGTTGGGGGGAAGCTGTAGACAGTGCCATTTCCAACAGGTTCAATACTTTAGGTATGATTTAGGGCCCATTTTAGGGTTTGGTGAAGCAGAATACCCAAAGCAAATTAGCAGAACTTCTGCTCTGTCAATCTTGTAGTTCCTCGCACTCCTTAAGAGGTGAGAAAATCACCTAGTTTCTCAATGCAGAGCCTCAGGTGTCTTTGTGATCGGTAACCTTGACCCAGCGGCCCATCCACCAAATAGCTCTGGGTCACAATGGTAGAGGTTCTGCCTTTTTAAGGCAGGCTTTCACAACTAGTTTTCCCTGCCTATGACTGCCATTTGCATGCTAGCCTTGAGCACAAACAAAATGTCCCTGACGCACTGGGAGAAAACACCATAATTGTCTGCAGCTTATTTTTATTTTGATCAACAGGAAGAAACTTCTGCTTTGATGACTTTTCCTCTAGTGTATAAAGAATACTGGGTGGACCATAGCAAAATAACCACTTACTAACCTTCAGTTTTTCTGAAACTGTATTCACCGCACAAATTGAAATCTTTGAATACTTTTGGCAGTCTTATGCCAGGAAGGTGGAGATAAGTTGCTCTGACAAAGCCAGTGGTCTGGTGGATGTCTACTTTGTTAAACATGAGAAAACTGTTGCTCTACAAAACAAATACATTTGGTAACGTTGAGAATCTACTATATTAAGTCTAGGTTGTAGTTATCTACATTCATTTATAGTATCTAGGTCTAGTGCAGACCGATAACCCATTGTATAACTTGCAAGAACAAGAGTGCATTCAAGAAAGGTCAACATTTCCCATTTTGTCCACTGTTCAGACATTGTATTCCTCTCCTACCAGATATTTTCTGGTAAAGAAATTCTATTAACAGCAAAGTCAGTCACTCAATTACACTGGAGTTTCAAAAATGCTTTCTGCAATATTAGAAGGTCACTAACGTGATATTACAGAGATTCTGCAAGAGCAGTCAGGCCTGAACATGCAATATTCCACTTTTAGGTCCTCATTAGTAGTGGCCTGATTTCATGGAGGACAATTGTCACATTTGATAAATTTTGGCTCCAAGATGTAGGAGATTTATTCTAAGTAGTAATTATCACCTACTACAAGTTTTGACCCTCAAACAGGTTCTTGTCAGCAAAATCTGCATGACCTACTATTTATTACCCATTCCCACCCGACCACCATTTATCCCAGGGATGTGCATTTTATAGCAACCAGTATATAAACTACAATTGTAATATGTACAGTAACAGGAGTTACCACACATAGTGGAATTTACTGGCCACTCATAATGAGGACCTAAAAGTAACATGGACGAATAAAGATGTAAGTGCGGTGGAACCTCATGGCAAAATGATTTCAAACAACTTACGCCTCACACAGCTTTTTTTAAACTTCATGTTTTGAAGAGGGAGCGATATTAGCTATAATACAACATAGCCCCAGTACGATTCCATCAACAATGAGTTTGGCTACAGGAGAATCACCATTGGTACCTAAGGTGTGATTTAAAGAAGGGTTGCAATCTGAAAATGAATAGTAACATAATTTGTTGCTGGCCGTCTACTTAGAAGTTTGTGGAGGTACCATCTCCACTGAGCCCTCAAAACTGTCTCAACACTTACCCTTTCCGACTATGGCTGTCATTTAATCACAGGGAAGAACAAGCCATGGAGCGAGAATGGTGGCTGGCAGTGAAATCAGAATGGTTGTTCAAGCACTTCCATGTTGATGCCTCTGTGCTAAGTCCTAAAACATATTCTAAAGTGACAATATCACAGCTAAGAGTGTCATGGTTTCGGAGAAGCATTGACCTAGAGGCATTTAAAAAAAAAAAAATGTATAGAGTCATAGTTTATACAAGTGGCACTTCTTTGCTGCCTTACAGTGTATCATTGTCTGGCTCGATTACCAATACCCAGGGCAATGCCGCTTTTCCCTCAGCAGATATTACTGTAGAACAGAGGTCTTCAAAATGGGGGGGCGGGCACCCCTTGGGGGGCCTCAAGTGATCCCGGGGGGGGGGGCGCCAAACCCTGGCCAAAAGAAATATTATACAGATAACATGCCTTTGTCTTAAGCAGAAGCATGTCATTGCAGTTTTAAAAAGGTAACAGTACTTAACTGCAGTGTTTAAATAGGTTTGGACCTATTTAAACATTGCCATCTTGCTAAAATAATTGTAAAAAATTCTGAGGGGGGCTCAATGATTTTTATTTTTCAACTGGGGGGGCGCAACATTAAAAAGTTTGAAGACCACTGCTGTAGAAGGAGAAAATTGGGTACTGCCAAGAGCTGTCACTGTGTAAATGAAGCTCAGCCTTTAAAATAACACTGAGAAATAGGTTCAGTGCATCGGTCCAATTCTTCCAGAAGAAACAAGAGACAATTGACTAATACTGACAAACATGATTGAATATGTCCCTCAGGCAAAAAGTATTGCGGTGAAAGGTGCCCGATATAATTATATCTAATGATACATAATTACACTCAACTGCAGTCTAGTGCAAGAGAAAGAGTAACTTCTATTCAGTAGAATGAGTAGCAGCGAACATAAAGTGAGAAACCATACCTCACTGAGGTAAATAAGATATACCTTTCAGTTTAAGAAGTGTATTAAAAGCCAAGTTGGCCACGATCTGCCCACATACCGAAAGCCAAAACCTCACATAAAATGCTGTTAGCAAAATTAAAATGCCATGATAAAAACGGAAATTGCGATTTGGCGTACACCTACAAAACAAGTTACAATGTTCCGTGGAAGAATCTAATTCAAAACCCAGAAGGAAGTAAATGCGCAGAAAAACATGCCAAAAAGAAACAATACTTTAAAGACCGACGTTTAATTCAAAGCAGCAACGGATTTCCAGTGGAACAATCAATAATTCGGAAAGGAAAAGGTGTTTATCTTTTCCATTTATATATATTAACGCTTTCTCTGCAAGTTCATTACATTCTCTTTTTAGCTGCACAATGGGAACAGTACTCTTATAGAACGAAAGCTGAAATAAATCAACATATTTTTTTACTGCACTAACATTTACAAACGAGAAACCGGGACGCGGAGACATCCTGAGATGCTTCCCATGAGCACTCTATGTAGGTGGTTAATCGAGGAGGTGAACTCCCATCTCTTGAATCGAACCCAATAGCGTAACCGCAACACCACACCTTCCTCATGTGAAGCATGGAGGACTCACTTTCTCATCAGTAACACATTTTTATTCTGCCGTCATTGTTCCACTCCCCTGCTTCATCAAACCTCAGAGAACCGTTTACAACTTTCTATAGGAAGACATTCCCCTGTTTCTCTTTTGCTGAATTCCTAAAGTAGGATTTTGGGACTGCTCCACGAACCCCAAAAATGGTTGTGCCTAATTAAACAAAACATATCTCTCTCTCCTCTTAACAGATGGCAGCAGGGGTGCCCAGGGTGCACTATTGCAGTGATATGGAGGACCAGCCAGGCAGTGCATCTTAGGCACTCTGGAACTGAATTCTCATTGATCAGTACTCATCTCACATATGCAGGTGCTCTTTGTGGGTTTGGGGTGAAAGAACCCTTGTTGTTCCATATTGTGCCTTGGTGCTGACATTTTGTGCTTGGTAGGAAGAGGATAATTTACTAACCCTGCTCCTCGCATTGTCATATGGGTCAGTTCCACACTAAACTGTTAGATGGTCAGAACGCAGGTCAAGGAGGGGCAGTGGTGTGTAGTCTAAGATGCTGGAACTGATTGAGAACTCCTCTGCTTCAGTTTTGTTAAAGAGCAAACATTATTAAAAACAAGCATTAGTAATGCAATAGGTCTCGCGTTTGCTTGAGTTAGAGCAATTAGCATTGTAAACTCCTAACCGGACTCTTCTTGCCAGATAAATTGAAAATGTAAAGCAGTTTCACATAACTAACCAGACTTTTCTTGCCACATAGACTGAAAAGTAAAAGTTTCACATAAACGAGCAGACGGCCGCCATCAGTGCAAAGCAGACACACAAAAGGAAACAGAAGTTCACTCACAGTGAAATGCATGAGCAAAAATGCAATTATCCATGTAACCAGCAAAAGTGCAAATATCCATGTAACAGGGGCAATGTCATGAAAAGCCCTCGACTACTGCCCAGCGAGATCAAGCTGCGAAATAAAGAGAAAAAGTAGTCCAGAAACCATACGGAAAACATCGAGCGTCATATGTTTTCAGTAGTTGGTCGGTGCACTCGAGGAGGGCTAAACACAGGAAAAGGCATGACATACGATGCCTTTCACTGATCAAATCAAGCAAATTTTAAAAGGCAAGCCCACGAACCAACCAAACTGATGGGAGTGACATGGGCGTGGTTACAAGCCCATAGAGAGATCACAGCAGGGACAGAGCACTTTGCGCTTGACCCTAAAAATGAACAACTAAAATGAATACATTAACATGTACTAAAAGGCCTAAATAGTGAAACGTGTGTTAGGAAAAATAAAACGTGCATGTTTAAAATGTGGTCGACATGGTGTCAGCCACCTTCATTTTTATCCGTGAAAATGTATTTTGATGAATTAAAACTACACATACTGATAGAAAATAATTAACATTAACAAGCAAATCTTATGATTTGAAATTATTATTATAAATTGTTTTATTCTTCATGCATTAGTAAAAAAAGCCTCCATTTTAGTATTTTTCCGGAAGCACAATGTAATGCTGACTTTACTGAATTTCTTTTGAAAACATTGTTTATTAGACATGGCATTAAAAGCTCACAGTGGAAAACTTGTGATAAATATTGCAAGTTTAACAACTGGCTTTAGTTACTGGAAAGAAGTAAAATTAGCTAAATGCCATGTTCTGTGCTGCTGTTTTTACAAAGTTATATTTTTGAGGAAACTGCCTCCGGAGAGGAGCGCAAACATTGCCTTCATTTTGAAGAAGAAATTAATAAAAATACAAACCGGAGAACTAACTTAATTTAATTGTCTGTGCACTATCACACCTCTTAGTCTTGTCCAATAGAAGCATAGCTAGTGAGTTTTGGGACTTTCTTTAGGCAAAGGTTTAGGTGATGTAAGTCAGTTTCCCTTCAGTTCCATTCAGAGTAAGTTTTTGTTTAGCTTTCTGTGCAGTTAGATTCTGTTCAATTTCCTTCCAGTTCAGTTCTGAGCAGCTCTTCTGTCTAGCTGCTTATGATTCTAACAGTTCAGTTACATTAGGTCTAACATTTCTGAACTGTTGCCCTTTTCATGTTCCTGATTCTGACTGCCAAAGACCTGCTGTTCCTGTGCTCACTTGATAAAGACTCTGCTAGCAGCTGTCTCATTTAGAAGAGATTTATCTAATGTGTATTTGTTCTCCTTTGCAAGTTTTTCCCTTTAGAAATCCAACCACATTTTTCTTAAGGCCATAGTTAGGTGTGAGATTGTTGAGATGCTTTGCACAGCCTGTGTTGTTTCTGTATTGCTACCATTTGGTTTTGCCCATCATTTACGTAACTTTAGCATTGCTAATATAAGAGCAGTAAATGTTTAAACTTTACTAAATTGCTGTGGGGATTTATGACACATAGGTCAAGGTGCATATAAATTACTGACTCCTCACTGAATAATGTTGTTTTTATGGATGTTAGTTCTCATTTTTTGATTTGATGATCTCATTACTCCTGTCTGAGTCAAAAGATTTGAGTCAAACTCTGAGGGTACTAGACGTCACTGCCCTATTATGTGTCACCTTAGCCTAATATTAGGAGGTCACACGCCCACAGTTTCCACTGCCCACCAGCTGGATTGTTTATGGATGGTTCTGGTGAACAGTATGAGCTGAGAGTCCTTGTGGACAGTGTGAGTTACTGGCACTAGAGAACAGTGTGAGACACTGAATGAGTTAAGGAAATTTAGAGACCGCGACAATGCCCGAAGGTGCTAAGGCACTAAACTGGTACTGCTGGTCAACATTGGATGCTGGTAACGTAGGCAACGTGATCAAACTGTTTCTGGAGAGTGGGTCTAGAAGCTGTTATTAATTGGCTTCATGAGATGTTCTGGAGGCAACAGTGTGATGTTTATTCTGAATGAAAATGTTGGTCATTGTGAAACCAATACATGTGGGCTCTGTTTTTACTGGTACTGACATGCAATGAAAGAGCTGGTTATTGTGGTAAGATGGTTTTGCTGTGGAATGTGAGTTTCTGGCTCTAATGGTCAGTGTGAGAGTGGCTCTGGTCAGGGGTGCTAGAAACTGCTGCTAGTAGGCAGTGTGAGACTCGGGTGCTGCTGAAACCTACAGTGTGGCAGGTGTGCACTGTCTGCATGTAAGCTGGTAACTCCTAAATATTTGCCACAAAAGGGAGCTTTAAGGATCCCACAAACGTGGTTAATTTAGTTTCAATTCTCAGTTCTCCTATACTACTCCTGAAGGGTCACGGTAGTACCTGCAAAGAAACACAAAGCTAATAAAATGGTGCTCTGTGTCTATGTGTTGTATTTTCCACATCTTTGTGTGCTAAACATTAAATCAGCATGTACTGCAGAGGGTACTCAAGTTTTTAAGAGGTGCATGGGCTTTCACTGTGTTAGGATGTAAACAAGCCTAAACAGGACTGGTAAACCTTCCATAATATTGCATTTGTCGGGCTCTGAAATCATTTACATCTATTGTGGATCAGCTTAGGCCCCAATTGCAAAGTACTGTCAGTTGTTGGGTTAAATAATCTGACATTTATAATGGGTGGTTATAGACGTGGTTCTTTTAAGGTTTGAGTTACATGAAGCTTTGGACTCTCCTAAGAGGACAGCGAGTAACCTCCAAAGTGTGACACTGAATAAAGAACCAGCATAGGGTTGGGACCTATACTGTTTTGAGGACAATTCTTAACAGCTGACAGGAGCTCACCTGTAGCACATTATTTACATGAGTGAAGTATACCCTCACTAGTAGCAAGAAAATCAAGAAAAACTTGCTCAAGTACAACATTGTTCATAAAGGCTTCTTAATTATGTTTAAAAGAATTACATTTTTATTTATCACATGTTCTGATGCAAACGTAAAAACCAGCATGACTCAGAAGAAGAGAAGTTAAAACACACCAGTTAAGCTGAGAGGTGATTTTGTATTATGGGGCATAGTACACTGAACCAAAACCTCTTTTATAGTGCACAAGCTAGAAATATGCCATAGTAAATCAGAACAATCTGCAAAAAGTGACCAGTCTCTGAGCAATGAGCAATTTAACAGTTCACAAATCCCTTATAACACTAACACCTTATGTGAATGTGTGTGTGATCCATTGATGGTCTAGGTAAAAATTGCCTACCCAAAAGTCCATCTATATACAGAGGCCCGTAATGAATAGTCTATATGCAGACGAGCCAAGTACATGTATTTCTTTATATTGTCTTGGGACACGTAGAAGTGTGGCATTCCTTGATTATGATGTATATATTTTTTGGATGCACTTTTGAACTGCACCCCTTGATAAACGCCGCACCTTTCTCAGGAAGTGGGAAGTGGTAGTAGCAGGAAGGAGGGTGCTCAGCGTTTAATCTGTAAGACAATAAGGTGGTCATTACAACCTTGGCGGATGGTGTTAAAGCGGCGGTAAGACCGCCAACACGCCGGCGGTAAAAAAATTGCAATTACGACCGTGGCAGAAACCGCCAACAAAGAAAGCCACTTTAACACTCAGACCGCCACGGCGGTACAAACAAACAGCGCGGCGGTCACCGCCAACAGACAGGCGGGAGACAATGTACAGCCCACATTATTATGACAGGCCAATATGCCACCTTTTCCGGGGCGGATTCACCGCGGATAAAAACACAGTGGAAACAGGAATTTCGAAGGGAAAACGCTCACCTCTACACACTCCACGAGGAACGAGGACACCATGGAACTGGAACTCCAAATTCTCCCTGCGATAGTCTTCCTGCTCCTCTAGCGAAGACCACGGTGAGTACAGCACCTACGACACAGGGGAGGGGGGCGGCAAAAAACAGGGACACACACACGCAACACCCCCACCCTCACCCACCACAACACAGACACTAATGCATATCAATACATCACAGTTACACCCCCAAACCCTCCCCGGAAGAATGCAAAGACCATAGAAAATGAGTGTAACCATCGGAATATATTAACAACAAGTAGGCAGAAATATATATATACACCATGTACAAAAGAAATACCAGGCATAGTAGTCCAGGTACTGCACAAAGAAAGTCCGTGGAACACTGGGACCACACGGTATGGGCGAGGCCCACACAAGATCCCTGACCATGACGGAGAGAACACTGCAGGGGCATCAGAGAGCAAAAAAACAGGCACCTCAGGGTAAGGGAAAGGGGGGGCACCTCAGCCGCTTGAGTGAACGATGCCAAATCCACGAGGGGGCCACATGCCCACTGTTCAATCCTGGGGAGTGCAAAGCCACAGTCTCTCAAGTCTCTACAGTGGGTGGCTTGCCCACTGTTCAATCCTGGGGAGTGCAAAGCCACAGTCTCTCAAGTCTCTACAGTGGGTGGTTTGCCCACTGTTCAATCCTGGGGAGTGCAAAGCCACAGTCTCTCAAGTCTCTACAGTGGGTGGCTTGCCCACTGTTCAATCCTGGGGAGTGCAAAGCCACAGTCTCTCAAGTGGATGACAGTCTCCACTGGTTCTGGAGGGGGACTGGTGCCCAGAGTGCTTCATCCTGTGAAGGACAGAGGTAGTGGATGACAGTCTCCACTGGTTCTGGAGGGGGACTGGTGCCCAGAGTGCTTCATCCTGTGAAGTACAGAGGTAGTGGATGGATCTCTCCACTGGCTCTGGAGGGGAACTGGTGCCCAGAGTGCTTCATCCTGTTAAGGACAGAGGTAGTGGATGGATCTCTCCACTGGTTCTGGAGGGGGACTGGTGCCCAGAGTGCTTCATCCTGTGAAGGACAGAGGTAGTGGATGGATCTCTCCACTGGTTCTGGAGGGGGACTGGTGCCCAGAGTGCATCACTCACCCCGTGACGGACCCAGTTGCGTCAGTGCCCCTGCCGCTCATGGGCTAGCGGTGCTTGAGATGGCGGTGCCCTATTCAGCGGTGCTTGAGATGTCGGTGCCCTTTTCAGCGGGGCTTGAGATGGCGGTGCCCTGTTCAGCGGGGCTTGAGATGGCGGTGCCTTGTTCAGCGGTGCTTGAGATGTCGGTGCCCTGTTCAGCGGGGCTTGAGATGGCGGTGCCCTGTTCAGCGGGGCTTGAGATGGCGGTGCCTTGTTTAGCGGGGCTTGAGATGGCGGTGCCCTGTTCAGCGGGGCTTGAGATGGCGGTGCCCTGTTCAGCGGGGCTTGAGATGGCGGTGCCCTGTTCAGCGGTGCTTGAGATGGCAGTGCCCTGTTCAGCGGGGCTTGAGATGGCGGTGCCCTGTTCAGCGGGGTTTGAGATGGTGGTGCCCTGTTCAGCGGTGCTCGAGATGGCGGTGCCCTGTTCAGCGGGGCATGTGCTGGCGGTCCTTCATGGCCCAGCGGGGCTGGTGCTGGCAGTCCTTCATGGCCCAGCGGGGCTGGTGCTGGCGGTCCTTAATGGCCCAGCGGGCTGGTGCTGGCGGTCCTTCATGGCCCAGCGGGGCTGGTGCTGGCCTCCTGGGCAGCTGGGCTGGGGCTGGCGGTGGCCTCCTGGGCAGCTGGGCTGGGGCTGGCGGTGGCCTCCTGGGCAGCTGGGCTGGGGCTGGCGGTGGCCTCCTGGGCAGCTGGGCCGGGGCTGGCGGTGGCCTCCTGGGCAGCTGGGCTGGCGGTGGCCTCCTGGGCAGCTTGGCTGGGGCTGGCGGTGGCCTCCTGGGCAGCTGGGCTGGGCTGGCGGTGGCCTCCTGGGCAGCGGGGATGATGGCGGTCTTCTCCACCGTACTGCTCTTCCCAGATTTGCCGGGTTTCTTGTGGCCCTTCCCCATCTTGGAAGGTGTCACAGCTGACTCCACACTCCCAACGTGACCCCTGGGAGCGGCTTTGTTGGCTGAAGTCCTCCCCCTCTCCCGCCGGGCACTGGCCAACTTCTGATGCTTCACAGGTGGGGGACTGTCTGTGCTGTGGCTCCATGCCACACTGGCTGTCCTGGTGGCCGGTGCACTCCACATACCGGTGACTACAGGCACCACTGGTCCCGGAGATGTTGTGGATGAGGTGCAACTTCAGGACCTATGAAATGGACGGGGTGGGGGAGGTGTGGGAAAAAGGTCAAGGGTGGAAAGGAAAATGTTTTTGGACACACTGGGACGGGTAGCTTGAGGGGGTTTGGGAGTGGAGGAAGAGGTGGTGGTAGTAGGAGGTGTACGTTTGGTGACTTTGGGTGAAGGTGCATGCGCTGGAGGCTGTCGTGAGTTGGATGGCTGTTGGGTGGGTGTGTGCCTACGTTTGTGTATCTTGGGAGGGGGCGTCACAGACACACTGGGAGAGGACACAGGGGATGTGTGAATGGTAGTGGGGGTGGTGACTGCACGTGAGCGGGGTGTACTGGTGGGTGTGTTGGTGAGGGACGTAGTGGATGTAGAGGTAGTTCATGCAGGTGTGAGTGTAGACGAGACTGGGAGGGAGGAGGGAGACGACGAGGAGGGGGACACAGTGGAGGCAGTGGAATTTGGTGTGTCTGCATGTGTGTGTTGCTTGCGTGAGTGCCTGTGGGATGTGTGGTGCTTATGTTTGCCTGAGCTTCCCTTGTGTGTTGAGGTGTGTGCAGGCTGGTCTGATGGTGTGCTTGGGATAGGCAGAGGTACAGGGGATTGGGTCTGGGTGGAGGAAGTTGGAGGGGGGAGGCTAGAGACGGGAACAATGGCTGCCATCAGTGCTGAGGCCAGAGTCTGAAAAGCTCGGTGCAGGGCCGCCTGACCAGGATGAATGCCATCCAGGAATGCATTTGTTTGTAGCAACTGCCTTTCTACACCCTGGATGGCATTTGAAATAGTAGACTGCCCAACAGTGAGGGACCTGAGGAGGTCAATGGCCTCCTCACTGAGGGCAGCAGGGGTGACTGGAGCAGGGCCTGAGGTGCCTGGGGCGAAGGTGATGCCCCCCCTCCTGGGTGAGCGGGCACGGGGCGAAGGCTGAGGGGCTGCTGGGAGGGTGGTGCTGGTAGGGGGGGTGGCGGCTGTACCTGTAGATGCGGGGGCACAGATGTTGCCGCCACCACAAGGGAGCTCCCATCAGAGGACGAATCTGTGTCGCTGGTGACAGCTCCTGTCCCTGCCGTGGAGCTCCCCTTGCCCTCCGTCACACTGGTGAATTCCGAGTCCGTAGTCTCGCTCTCCAGGGCCATGTGGGATGCAGCTCCCTTGTGCTCTGGTGCCATTGCTCCTCCGTCTGATGATGCTAATGCACACAAGAACAGGGAGACCACAAAAATGGGGGGGGGGACAGAAGAAAGACATGTTGAGTGCATGGATTACCGCTTCCGTTGGCGGTCACGACAGACACAGAAGCCCCCTGCACTACGCCGCGCTCTTGGGCTCCAATGTTCAATTCCTGGGAAATGGCCTACAAGGCTACGTACGACATCTGCACACTTAGATGACACAGGGGCATGAATAGCTGTACTTGGCACTCTACAGAGGTGGGCTGGGGTGCCACATGGCCTGTTTTATGGAGGGGCCTTGCCTACGGAACTCGCCCTGGCCCAGTGAAACCCACAGCCCTCCTCCCCCGCCCAGACTCCTCCACTGCACGCAAAGTCAGCTGTGATGCCCTCAAGCGCCCATCCAACTCCGGGTAGGCCACCGCCAGGATCCTGAACATCAGGGGGGTCATGGTGCGTCGGGCACCCCTCCCACGTTGGGAGGCCATCCCCAGCTGAGCCTCCGCCGTCTTCTTGCTCCAGCGGCGAATGTCCTCACATCTTTTCCGGCAGTGGGCGCTCCGTCTGTGGTAGACCCCAGGGTCCGGACGTCCTTGGTGATGGCACACCAAATATCTTTCTTCTGGTGGGCGCTGACCTACATGAAATGTACAGGGAAGAAGAGAAGTCATTACCAACTGCACCGTCAAAGGGATTGGCCCCCATCCCTACCCTTGCCATGTGGCACATGCATTCACCGTCTTTCATGCACACAGCACTCTGCCCCCTTCCTTCTTACATCCAGCCCTCTCCACACAAGCATAGCCCATACAACATGCTCCCTGTGAACTTACTTGTTTGTCTGGAGGACCGTAGAGTAAGTTGTACTGGGGGAGGACCCCGTCCACGAGTTTCTCCAACTCCTGGATGTGAAGGCAGGAGCCCTTTCCCCAGGCGCACAAGCCATTATCTCTTCCAGACCGAGGTCACAGCCGCACTTGCAGTGTAGGTCCTCTCCTGTCGAAGATCAGGTATTGAGTGATTGAACAGATAGAAAATGGCGGTCACGTCCGCGGCGGTGCGTACCGTCACCGCTGGCGTACATCGTCATTGGCTCCTGGGACCCATAGGGTCCAATGTTAACCAATGCAGCATTGCGCAGGGGTCTTCGACCGCCTACCGCGACGGTGTACAACGTCAGCGCAGTTACTTCACATCCCATTGTCCCACTTTAGAGGTCAGGCAGCCGCCATTTCAGGGGCCCACATGGCTTCATTTTCAACTGCGTCACACATACCCAGGCCTAGACTCAACACACATACAGGCCACCTTTTGTGTATGGATGGTGTTCTGTGTAAACTGTGGGTACATACCTCTGAGTTGGTTGACTCTGTGCTCGCTGTTGTCCTTCATAGGCACCGTCCGCTGGGACATGTGAGGAGATGGCGGTATCCTCCGGTGTACCGACCGTTGGTGGACCTGTCGACAATGGAGGAGCGACATTTGATAATCACCTACAGGCTTGACCGTGACACAATCCAGGAACTGTGTACCCTGTTGGAGCCAGACCTGATCACAGCAATCCGCCATCCCACAGGAATCCCCCCTCAAGTGCAGGTGCTGTCAGTGCTCCATTTCCTTGCAAGTGGCTCTTTTCAAACAACTGTGGCCGTGGCATCAGGGATGTCCCAGCCTATGTTTTCCAACGTATTGTCCAGAGTGTTGTCTGCCCTTCTGAAACACATGCAGAGCTACATCGCTTTCCCTCAGGTGGAGGATTTGCCTACAGTGAAAGGTGATTTCTATGCCCAGGGACATATCCCCAACATCATAGGTGCCATTGATGGGACCCATGTGGCTTTGGTCCCCCCCCCCTGGAGTGAACAGGTGTACAGAAACCGGAAGAGTTATCATTCTATGAATGTAGAGATGGTATGTTTGGCAGACCAGTACATCTCCCAAGTGAATGCTATGTTCACTGGCTCAGTGCATGACGCCTACATCCTGCGGAATAGCAGCATCCCATATGTGATGGGTCAACTCCAGAGGCACCGTGTGTGGCTATTAGGTGAGCACCTGGAAGCAAGTCATTGGGAATGGTTGTCTGGGTCTGGGGTTATCCCTACAGGTTAGTGTGTGTCTAACAGTTGTCCCTCGCCATTTGCAGGTGACTCTGGTTACCCCAACCTGTCATGGCTACTGACCCCAGTGAGGAATCCCAGGACCAGGGCAGAGGAACACTACAATGAGGCCCATGGGCGAACTAGGAGGGTGATCGAGCGGACCTTCGGCCTCCTGAGGGTCAGGTTCAGGTGCCTCCATATGACAGGTGGATCCCTATTCTACTCACCAAAAAAGGTGTGCCAGATCATCGTGGCCTGCTGTATGCTTCACAACTTGGCTTTGCGACGCCAGGTGCCTTTTCTGCAGGAGGATGGTCCAGATGCCGGTGTTGAGGCAGCTGTGGAGCCCTTGGACAGTGATGAGGAGGAAGCAGAGGAAGAAGACATGCACAACAGGGACTCAGTGATCCTGCAATATTTCCATTGAGACACAGGTAGGAATCCAAACCTGCCTACTACATGTACTTTGACACTACTACCTCTCTCCTGTCTGTCGTTTTCACCAAGTGTATGGTCACTGAGTTGTCACTTTCCCTTACGATTTCACAGATGTGGGTCCCACTGTGTGACATCTGCTTAGATTCCTCTGGACTAGAGCTGTGTGACATAGGTATGTTGACATTACTATTTAAAAAACATTTTCGCACTGTAATTGCTAATACACTATTTTGAAATCACAGACAGACTGCAGATCGTTTTGTGTTTTAGGTGTGTTTATTTAAATGCTCAATATTGGAGTGGGTAGTGAAATGGTGAGGGGTGATGGCGGAGGAGTGTCCATGGCAGAGTCCAGTTTATTAGTCTCACAGGTGCATTGCCCATATGGGCATAGGAAGTGGAGCTGTGGCAGTTTAATTATGGACAGGGTGACAAAGTGGGACAGTAGGATGACAATCAGGGTGGTCTCATTTTTTGGCGGGGGTCTTTGCATCGTGCTCTGTCTTTGTCCTGGATCTCAAGGAACATTTGCGGGGTGGTTCTGCGTCTGCAGGGGGTGGGGTGCTGGTGTGGTGGTCCTGTGGTGGGGCGTCCTGTCCTCTAGCGCCTGCGGAGGTGGTGGGCAGTTCATCGTCCATGCTAGTGTCAGGGGCCCCTTGTAGTGCCACAGTGTCCCTTCTGGTATTGAGTAGTTCCTTCAGCACCCCTACGATGGTGCCCAGGGTGAAGCTGATGGTTCTGAGTTCCTCCCTGAAGCCCATATACTGTTCCTCCTGCATGCGCTGGTTCTCCTGAAACTTGGCCAGTACCGTTACCATCGTCTCCTGGGAGTGGTGGTAGGCTCCCATGATGGAGGAGAGGGCCTCGTGGAGAGTGGGTTCCCTGGGCCTATCCTCCCCCTGTCGCACAGCACCCCTCCCAGTTCCCCTGTGTTCCTGGGCCTCCGTCCCCTGGACCGTGTGCCCACTACCACTGCCCCCAGGTCCCTGTTGTTGTTGGGGTGGTGGGTTAGGCTGGGTTCCCTGTAGTGGTGGACACACTGCTGCTTGACGTGTCCCGGGGACGGAGGTATGGGCCCGCTGGGTGGGTGCTGTGCTGGTGTTTCCAGAGGGGGGAAGGTCTGTGGTGGCCTGTGCCTGTGTGAGGGGAACCGACTGTCCAGAGGTCCCCGATGGTCCGGGCTGGTCATCTAGATCCAGTTGGACAGAGTTGCTGTCATCACTGTGGGCCTCTTCTGTTGGTGGTGTGGACTTGTGTGGACCCTCCTGTCCGGTGACGTTGGGTAGGGGTCCTGCAGGGGTATAAAAGGATGTTTATTAAATCTGTGTGTGTAATGGTGTGCAATGGGTGGGTGACCCTGTACCCCAGTGCTAGCATTCCTGTGTGGGAGCTTGTGTGATGATGGTTTAGGGGGGTGTATGGGTATGTGCAGTGGGCATGCTTTGGTGATGGGTGTCCATGCTTTGTTGTTGCATGCAGGGCTTGGTGTTGGGATGTGTAGTTTGTGATGTTGGGACATATGTGAGGAGTTGAGGTGATGGCGGTGAAGGTGAGGGTGGGGGTATGTGATAGCATGCAGGTAGGGTGGGGGATGTAATAGTAAAGCTTTGACTTACCAGAGTCCATTCCTCCACCTACTCCTGCGAGGCCCTCAGGATGCAGAATCGCCAAGACCTGCTCCTCCCATGTTGTTAGTTGTGGGGGAGGAGGTGGGGGTCCGCCGCCAGTTCGCTGAACCGCCAGGTGGTGTCTTGAGACCACGGAACGCACCTTCCCCCGTAGGTCGTTCCACCTCTTCCTGATGTCCTCCCGATTTCTTGGGTGCTGTCCCACTGCGTTGAACCTGTCCACTATTCTTCGCCATAGCTCCATCTTCCTAGCTATGGAGGTGTGCTGCACCTCTGATCCGAATAGCTGTGGCTCTACCCGGACGATTTCCTCCACCATGACCCTGAGCTCCTCCTCCGAGAACCTGGGGTGTCTTTGCCGTGCCATGGGGTGGTGTAGGTGATGTGTGGGGTGGAGTGTGTGGTGATAAGTGTGGTGATATGTAGTGGTGTGTTGTGTGAGGTGCGTGGAAGTTGTGTGGGTGATGGTGTTGTGTGCCTGTGGATGCTGTTGTTCTTGCTGGTGGTGTCTCTCTCTGGCCTTCTTTCGGAACTTTTTGTCGTGGGGGTTTGTGGGTGATGTGGGTGTGTGTTTTATATTGTAATGGGTGTGTGGGAGTGGTGTGTGTTTGTGTATCAGGTGTGTGTATTTCGAATTGCCCAATGTGGCTATGTTTTGTATGAGTGTGTGTATTTTGAGCGCGGCGGTGTGTACCGCCAATGGAATACCACGGATAAAAGACCGCCGCGTGGATTCATGTTTCGTGATAGTGTGGGCGTATTTCTGTTGGCGTGACGGTGGAGGTTTTGTTTTCGCCAGTTTACCACTGACTTTGGTGTGGCGGACTTGTGTGGGTGTCTGACTTTTGGTTTATTCCGAGATGTGGGTCATAATAGCTGTGGCGGATTTCCGCAGCCGCTGCGGTGTGTTGGCGGTCTTCTGCACGGCGGTAAGCGGCTTTTACCGCCAATGTTGTAATGACCGCCTAAGTGCCTGGGCCCGCTGCTGCTATACCATGGCTGCATAGTCTTGCTTCCATCAGATGCATCTTTAATCTTCCACCACACACTCCCTCCCTCCCTCTTTATTTCACTAATATAGGTTCTTCTTCATCCCTCCTTTCTCCCTCTTTTTCTTGATCAAAGTTTCTTGAGTCAAATTAGGTGGTAGTCTCCAAAAATGCTGGTGGGCCCCACATGTACCCACTGCTTGATAGCAGATAAGAACAGTCAGTGCACATCAGCAAGTTCAAGTTAAGCCCCCTGTTGAGTTGGAGAAAGTTTTGCCCCCAGATGTGGGAGATCTTGAAGGCAAGAGAGGGCTGCACAAGGAGGTACAGGGGTTCAAGAATACTTGGCGAACCGCATTATGGCTGACCAGGCTCAGATTCAAGTGTTGAGTTTTGTTAAAGGCGTGACACACTCATGGCCTGCTGACTAATACCTCTGTTCAAATATTTGCATTCAGGTGAGAAGGATTATACATCACTCAGATGAGGGTTGTAGTGTCAGATGTCAACAATTATAATAACGATAGTTACACGAGTATCAGATGCGAAGTGAATTCTCTGGAGCATAATGAAATAATGTCAATCAGTCAAAGTATCTCAGTCGAAAGAAGACGATATCCAAAACACACTATTAATGATCCGTGACAGTAAACCAGAAAATATATTAATTAAAGACTCCATATTAACATCCTGAACCAGAAGGTCACTAAAGAACAAAGTCGGAGTGGAAAATGTGCTTACCAAATTCCAAGAAGAAAATTCAGGACGTTTTCGTTTATAGACTCCGCAGTCTGCTCCGCCGAATACCATGCCGTTCAAGTTGAACGCCATTTTTAATATAGCCACGCTGGTAGTCTGATGTCGATTTCTGAATAGATAGGAAGAGGTGTTGTCCTTTAAAAACTGGGGGCTTCATCTTGACCTGGCTATATTGAATGTTATTCAGTAAAGAGGTAAGTTAAGTCAATCCATATAACAGTTACTCCTTTACACTCTATTATCTTCTACATGTGGTGGGGCTTGGTTGGAGGGTCCAGTTCATTTTCAGATCCAGTCTCTGAAGTCTGCCTTCCTGAAATGTCACAGCATTCAAGTTCGATGCAGTTTTTGAAAAAGAAAGTTGTGCATTTCTTATGTCATTTCTGAATTGAAAAGACAAGGAGGTTGCCTCCCTAAAGACCGTGCGAGACATATTTTACAAATAAGATGAAGATGTCCTTTAAGGAGGAGGGCACTATGGGGATTATTTAAAGTTTGAGTCATATTTAGGTTTTCGTAATGGACACTTGACTGTCAAAAAACCAACGGTCCTACCCTGAAAAGCTAGACGCAATTTTAAATATTGTTTGAATTCAAAAAGAAAAACGTCTGATCAGTGGAAAGGATAAACAAGATGTGAGATGTTTTATCATCCATCATGGAGAGGGTTTTATATATATGAAATAAAATTAATTAGCAACGAAATTAAGAAAGTGGTGAAACCTTCATTTATTCAGGAAACACAAGCATCACACAACTATTACAGTATATAATTCAATGTTATTCCATATAAGGAGCAATAGGTCTAACAATTCATCTTTCAATTGTCTTATATTGATGAACAAAATTATCCGATAGTGATTGACTTCATTTGGTAATACCTCTTTACTGAACAACATTCAATATAGCCAGGTCAAAATGGCACACACAGCTTTTGGTGGCAAACACCTAGTTCTCTCTATTCAGAAATTGACATAGGACTACCAGTGTGGCTATTTGGCGTTCAACTTGAATTCTGTGACATTCGGCAAGACCGACACAAACTACATGCAAAAACATCATTAATTTCCTTGTTTGAACGTGGTAAGTGCATTGTCTACTCTGACTCTGTTCTTTAGTGACCTGGTTCAGGATGTTAACATGGATTCTATGTCAGGACCAGAGGCTTTGGATTATGCTTTTCCTTCTATGCTGTTTATTGTTACAAAATACATAGCAGCCAATCAAATAAACTTTATTACTGAAACTACATTTCCCAGCAAAACATCTTTATGTCCACTGCTCCAATGACGGGCCTCGCCATACAAAATCGTGAACTGACACCATATTCCTCCTCTTTCTTTGTTGCTCCGAAAGGAAAGATAAGTACCCCATCTCTTTTCCAACATTATTTACTGAATGTATGATTGTGTATTCACTTTCATACCGCTGAGCGATCCTCTCGCCGAGTCACTACGGGCACCCGACGTGGGTGTTTGAGGGTGGGAGACGATGCGCGCTAGCGTGAGGACTGCTTAGTCCTATTTCTAGCTCACCCTGCACGTTCTCCTCACAGCAGGTGTGTCCCCAGGGCATATCAGGACGCCAGCACCTGCGAACTTCCCCCTATGCAGTTTGAAAAGATCTCCCATACGTCCTACGCCAGGGCAAGTATAGGCTATTACAGGTTTTATCCTGAGGGACATAGCTCCTATATACGCCTGCAATAATAATGTGGACCTAGGAATGAATGATTGTTTTTCCTTATTTCCTCCATAGCGACCTATATTTAAGTGGGCTGCCCCCCCTGGACAGTTTTGGCGTGCTTCAGGGCAAAGATAACTTCTACCCCGCCAAAAATCATGGGGGTCATCCCCGTTACAACAGAGGCTCTCTCCGAGCCTGCGCTGCATATAATCCTGGAGCGCATACCAAAGGTAAGCTTGATTTTGCCAACATCTGTGATTTTGGGGGGGCAGGACACAGTTTTTCCTGAACAACTGTTCTCTTCTAACCTCAGACCCATGGATATTAGAGACAGTAAGGGGTTTCAAACTAGAATTTTATGGAGTTCCCCAACAAAATCTCAGACCAACCCCTCTCCGTTTTTCCCAAGCAGATCAAACGTTTATCCAACAAGAGATAGATTAGCTTCTTATGAAGGGTGCAATATGACCCTGCCTTCCAGAACCTTCCAGTTTCTGCAGCAATATTTTCGTAGTAACAAAAAAGGAGGATGCTCTCGACTTGTCATAAACCTGAAGGATTTCAACTGTTGGATTCTCTACTGCCATTTCAAAATGAAGGGAATCCATCTTTTGAGGGATATCCTTTGGGGAGACGATTGGATGGTCTGCCTGGATCTGAAGGATGCCTATCTCTTGATTCTAATTTGGCATCCCCACCAAACATTTCTACAATTTAAATGGAGAGACCAGTGGTTTAATTTCAAGATTCTTCCTTTCGGCCTATCTTCCATCCCATGGTGTTTCATCAAGTTAATGTGTCCAGTGGCGGAGTCTCTTTGCTCCACGGACGCTCATCTCATAATTCACTTAGATGACTTCCTCATAATGACCCAGCAGTTTCATATTCTCTTGACCCATCTGGATTGGGAACTTCAACTGTTACAAGATCTGGGCTTCATTGTCAACAAAAATAAATCGGTCCTTTCTCCCTCCAGCTGCATAGAGTTTCTAAGTTTCCAGATCAACTCTCTGTCCTCTCTTCTATCTCTTCTGACTCAGAAATTGGAAACAGTTCCAAAAGAATGAAAGTGTGTCCTACTCAAAGACCAGATTTCCCTCAGGTCCCTAGCCAGGATTGTAGATCTCCTATGATCCAAATGATCTTTCCTGCCCCTCTGCATTACAGGGCACTTCAATGATTAAAGATCCATCACCTCCAGAAGGGAGGATGGTACTCTGACCTCAATGGTGGTTAGAACACATTTCGGCTTGAAACAGCAGGGCTATCTTCAGTTCCCAACCGGATGTAGTTCTGGAATCAGACGCCAGCCGTTGAGGTTGGGGAGCCAGATGCGGCGACATCTCCACCAGGGGTTGATGGTCCTGAGAGGAATCCCAGTTGCACATCAACTGCTTAGATCTCTTAGCCGGTTCTTTCACAATCCAGACACTGGCTCCCCTCTCCAAATACTGCATTCTGCTGAGGATGGACAACATCTCAGCAGTCTGCTATATCAACAGACTGGAAGGAACATGCTACCATATCCTGACAGAGATCGCAAAGAGCTTTTGGCAATACTGCCTCCAACGTCAGATCTCAGTGACAGCAGAATACCTTCCAGGTCAGTGCAATGTGGTGGCAGACTGGAACTCAAAGTGCCTCAGAGACTCCAGCGATAGGAAAGTTCTCCATTCAGTCTTCCCAGCACTTCAGAATCAGTGGGGACCATGTCACACAGATCTACTTGCATCTTGCCTGTCTCATCATCTGCCTTGGTTCTTCTCTTGGAGACTGGATCCCCTGGCCAGCATAACGGATGCCTTTCTTCAACAATGGAGGAGTCATCTGCACCGCCCCTTTCCCCCTTTCATTATGACGCTGAGGGTAGCAGCTCAACTCTTCCACCAACAAGCGGAACTGATTCTGATCACACCTCTTTGGAGAGCTCAACCCAGGTTCCCTATTCTGTGAGAGATATCTCTAGATTGCCCGGTGTTACTACCCTCAGCACCGGATATTTTGACAGACCCGTTGGACAACAGGCATCCTCTTCTTCAACAGGGTGACCTTCAACACGTGCCTTGGTGCATTTCCGGACAAGATGGTTTGTGCCGAACCTTTCGGGATAAGCTATTAACTTAATCTCCGCCTCTTGGTCTGAATCCACTCACAAGAGATAGGCCTCAGCATGGTGAAAATGGCTCGGTTGGTGCCACTCACAGAGTGTGTATCCCCTATGGGCCCCTGTTACTTTTGTCATCAACTTCTTAGCAGAAATGGTCTCCAATGGACTTAGTTATTGTTAAATCAACAACTACTGATCTGCCATCTCTGCTGGTCATGTTTCTTTAGATGGTATACCTATCGGAGAACATCCCCTGGTAAGTAGAGTCATGAGAGATATTCACCTTGCTAATCCCCCCTTCCTAGATATTCAGTTCTGTGGGATGTCAACATCTTTCTGAAATTCCTGCAATGTTGGTCATGTAATGCTGATCTGTCTAGAAAACAGCTTTCAGCCTAATTAATGCAGATCACTTATTTATGTTTCCATGAAAACAAGAAACTTTGTGTTGTGCATTGCCTAAAAGAGTATAAAGACCTCAAGAGAATTTCAACAGTCTAATGGTGGTCAACTCCTCATTGCCCTTCAGAAACCCCCTCATACAGTGTCTTCTGCTACGTTAGCACGCTTGGTGAAATGGATTTTGGCAGAAGCGGGAATAGACACATCTATTTTTGGCGCACACTCAGTGAGAGGAACCATGGCTTCTAAGTCATACATACACCTTAAGTTCACAGTTACAAGACATCATGAAAGAGGCAGACTAGTCTACTGATTCCACATTTAACACCTTTTATTAAAAACCTATCGTAGATATTGCTTCCTTAGTTTTAAACAGCTTTGAACAAGCATAATCCGAAGCCTCGGTCCTGACATTGAATAAAAATTTTTTATAGCTATTGTATCAAGAACTTTAGGTTCTATTAAGGACACAGAGGCGAGGATTATCCCACCTATCCATTTATCATTGACATTATACAATCAACTTTTGTAGTAAAACAACAATGTTAAATGTTCTGATGATTTTTTCCCTCCCAGATTGTGTACTTAATTATGATGACTTATTTATCAGAAGTTAGGTATTACCAGATCCTCTTCTATTTCTTGTCCAGATTCTGAACAAAAGAATGGATGAAAGAATGTGCCTTCTCCCCTTGTTTGGGATTTCCAGACTCTGTTGGTCGTCCGTTGAGTTCTTGCTGCTCAGGTCCTGTTGATTTGAGCATTGGATTCAGTTAAGCCAGAGTCACGTGGTGAAAATCAAGTTCAAGTAACGCCATTGGCCAAAGAAGGAGGAGGAACATGACACCGGTTCAAGCTTATATATTGTGAGGCCCGTCATTGGCACAGTGGACATGACGATGTATTGCTGGGTAATGTAGTTTCAGCAAAAAAGTTTATTTGATGGGCTGCTATGGATTTCGTAACAATAAACAACAAAGAAGAAAAAGCATAATCCTCGCCCTCTTGTCCCTAATAGAGTCTAAAATTCTTAACGCAATAGCTAGAAACTTTTTTAGTCGATAATTAATTATTTTTTCTGTTCACCATCACGGATCATAAATAGTGCTTTTTGGATTTGGTTTTCTTTCGACTCATATACCTTGACCGGTGGTCATTATTTTATTATGCTCCAGAAATTTCAGTTACCATCTGGTAGTCGTGTAACTGTCTTTTACACACTGATAAGATTTGTGGGATTTCACATACAAGTTGACATTTTTCTACTTATAATATGGGGCACCATCCTTTTCTTCTGATATTCATTAATGTTGTCTGCTTATCTGATCTTGGATATAATTTTCTTTTGACTTAGACGTCTGGACGAGTTAGCATTATTTTATTATGCTCCAGAGATTTCAAATAGCATCTTGTACTCGTGTAACCGTCTTTTACATACTGATATGATGTTTGGGGTTTAACATACAAGTTGACATTATTTGTTTTTCTACCATTTGCATGGCACACCATCACTTTCTTCTGATATTCATTAATCTAGCATGCTTATTTGATTCCAAGCGTGTTTTGCTTCAGAACCATTTATTAGCACCCGGCACCTGTGATCTATATTTAACCAATGGATGTGATGTTTGAGAGATCCATCAACATTATCCCTTTTTGCCTTTAATATTGGGTCTTAGAATGGGGTTCCTGGTTGGCTAGGTTAGGCACGTCAGCCAGGCAAGGACCACCACTCCAGTCAGGGCAAGAGAGGTACACACCTAAGATAACCTCTGCTCACCCCCTTGGTAGCTTGGCACGATCAGTCAGGTTTATCCCAGAGGCAATGTGTAAAGCGTTTGCACAACACACACAACACTAGTGACATAATAACTATACCACAAAGGAAACTTCACAACAAATTATATAAAAATAAACTACATTGCACAAAACATCATTAGACCAAAAACGGCATATATCATTGATACCCTGCTACAGAAGCAGTTTTCAGATTATCCCTCAAGTTACTAGAACTCTTCAAAAATATGCACTCGTCATATCAGCATGCAGTTGCTAGTATTCTGCAAAAATAAACAGTCGTCAGGCCAGCACACAGTTGCTAGTATTCTGCAAAAATAAGCAGTTGTCAGGTCATAACCATTAGAGTAAAGGCACCTATCATGACAACATCTGTACATGGAATATTTCATAACTACACCTCCTGCAATTCACAGCCTGGGAATATGCATGTCCTGCCCAATATGGCAAACACAACATATAATAAGAATCAGGTCATAAGAGCAATGCAGCAGAAACAAGGAGGGCAAGAACGACACAGGCACGCATTGCTGGTCGCAGGTTACTCTCCTCCCCCCACCAACAAGATTGTCTCTCTTGAGGGTGATCAAGCTCCGGTGCTCCTTTTGGAATTGTAGGGTAAACAAGGATGCACATGTCCCAGTCCAGGAGCTCATGGGTGTTGGAAAATGGGTTATTGGTAAGGGCAGGTAGGTACCTACACCTAGCAACAAGCAACTAACCTCCACTTAGGTCCAGTTAGGTCTCAGTAAATTAACCCCAGCTCAACCCTTGGTAGCTTGGCAACGAGCGTCAAGGCTTAACTTAGGAGACAGTGTGCAAAGCATTCAAATTTCACAAAACAGTAATTAAATAAAACACAGGAAACAGTTTAAAAATCCAAAACCAATTTATAAAAATAGTTTATATTTTTATCTTTAAAATGACACAAAAACGAATAAAATCGGATAAAGGGAACCGGAGATATGAATTTTTAAAGAATTATTATTTTTCTAGCGCATAGAAACAAAAAGCGCCAATCGGGTCATCTGGTTGCACCACGACCTGGGCAAAGTCAAACTTTCAGGCCGACCGCGATGGAGCCCTGCTCGGCTACAGGTCGCGGGAGGCCTCGGTTAAAAAGTTACCTTCTGACTTAGTCTTTATTTTGAAGATTTTCTTCAGTGGGACGAACCTGCCAGTCCTATCAGACCTCCTGGAGCCCTTCTCCGGATACGCGATGCTGGATTCCTCGGTGGAGATTTTTACCTTCGGACTTAGTCGTTTTTTCGAGGTGAAAATCCTTCGACCGGGGTAAACCTGGATCTTGATCCGACGTCCATGGAGCCCTTCTCGGATACGATGGCTGGGAGGTCCCGGTCAACTTTTTACCTTCGGACTTAGTCTCTTTTTCTGAGATTTTTCTTTACCGGGACGAACCACCAAATCAGGCCGGGTCGCGGTTGAGGCAAGCCGGCTAGAATTTCCGCGGCGGGTCGGTCCCTCTCTGGAGCTTTTTTACAAAAATTATCAAATCTTCTCCAAACTTCTGGGGCTTCACCCAGATGTCCTTTTAAGGTTCTTTTGGGGTCCACAGCTCACCGAGAGGGTCTAGAAGTTCTGAGATGGTCCTTGGGGGGTGCGGACTTCAACTCCCAGAATGCACCTGGCGCAAACTCCTTTTTGGCCACTGGACAGTGGTCAGCTGGTCACTCTTCAGGAGTTGGTGCAGGGGGACTCTGGATAGCAATTTTTCACCTGTAGCAAACAGGGAGTCCCTCCTTGAACCAGTTGAAGCCAGGCAAAGTCCTTCTTGTGGTGAAGCCCAAGTGTGCAGCTGGTGCAGTCCTTCTGAGTGCAGGTTCCAGGTGCAGGCCAGGGGTCCAGCAGGGCAGTCCTTCTTCTCCTTTAGTTCTTTTCTTGTTGAAATCTGGTAGGGATCTGAGGTGTGGGTGCAGGTCTGCCAGTTTTATCCTTGCTCCTGGGTGAAAAGCAGGGGGGTCCTGGTTCTCCAATCAGGTACAGGGTCGTCCCCCTGTGATGACCACTTCCTGGGAAGTGTGGCAAAAGTCCATCCCAGTGGGCAACATTCTCTAAAAATCCAACATGGCTGAATCTGATTTTTGGAGGTTACATCTGGCTGAGCCCACCCACTGGTGTGGCTAAAAATCATAAACACACCCCTCTCCTGCCCTCTCCTAATCTAATCAAGGGGGCACCTAGCTGTCTGGGGTTGCAGGATGTGGGGGTGTTGCTGGTTGCTCCAAATGTCCTTCTCTGCCTTTGAAGACCAGTTTGGCAGCCCTCCCCCTTCCTGCCTCACCATCTGCTGAGGGGAGATTCTCTCCCACAAGCACATTCCTTTGTGTGAAGCCAGGCCACTTCACACCTCATCAAGGCAGCTTGCCTAAGCTGCTACAGGCTGGCCAATCAGAGCACAGCAGCAAAAACAATGCAGGGCTGAAATTGGCAACTTTTTAGGCAAAGTCTATAACTCTTTACCTGAACAAGTTATATTAAATCCAACAACTGGAAGTTGTGGGATTTATTACAACAATTAATTTGATACCAAATTCTTGGTATGCCACCTTTAAGGAGACTTTAAAATTTAAAATAAAGTCTCCCCATTCTAGCCAATGAAGGCCATTTACTTCAATGAGGGAAAAACGAATTTGGCTGTTTTTACCTCACCAGGGTTTATAAATCTATTTTTATAAAGTCCCTGCTTATAGTTACATGGCACCCAGCCCTAGGGGCACATAGGGCACACCTTAGGGGTGACTTATATGTAAAAATAAGGTAGTTTAAGACTTTGGAAGTACTTTTAATTCCAAAGTCGAATTTGCATATAACTTTAATTTAAAAGCAGCCAGCAAGGCAGGCCTGCCTTTCAAATGACACTGGGCACCTCAGCAGGTGCACTACCTATGCTGTGGTCCCTAAACCTACATGCCCTACCATATACTAGGGACTTATAGGTAGGTTAACTTAGCCAATTATAATTAGCCTAATATGCATATTGATTTTACACAGAGCACAGGCCCTGGGACTGGTTAGCAGTACCCAGGGCACCATCAGTCAGGAAAACAGCAGCATAAAGTGGAAAATGGGGGCAAAAAGTTAGGGGGCCTCTGCAATCAGCCCTGTTTTCTCACAATGGGCTCCTATATTGATCATGCAGCAATTGAAACTGATATTGGCAGGGCTGGAGACCTCTGTCGAGGGTTGCCACCCTGGCCTGCTACTGGTGCTGCAAAAAGGTCCCGCCTCAGGAGGACCCACACTCACTACTCCCACGGGGAGACCTGGTTTGTCCCCGTACTCAGTCCTGTACTGCAGCGTCTGGGTGAAGGTGGCGCCACTCCTATGTGGGGTTGCAGCTCCTGCCGGCTCTGGTTCCCTGCACCCAGAAGGGGGAAAGATTGCTTGGCATCCACCCACGTGCTCGCACTGCGACTCCTGCCTGTCTCCGAGGACTGCCTTCCTGGGGCAGCATGCCAGGAGCCCTCAAGGGCCTCCCGGGCTGCCACCTCCTCTGTCTTCTGAGTGCAATGGCCCTGGGACAGCTTCTGGAATGTATGACCGCAAGCCTGCTGCTCTGTCTGTTCAGCCCAGGACACAGTGGTGAGAATCTGCAGAAGTCAGTGCCCTCCTGTGCCCCAGGGGCTGTACACAAAGCGCTTGTCTGGGCTTGCAACCTATCCTGCGATGGGGGTTGGCGGAGCCTCACACACGGGGGTCCCTTTACAACGGACTGACAGTTAAATGAAATAAGCCAATCAGGTGTAAGCCAATCATACCAAATTTAGAAGGTAAAGGGGCCAGGTCCAACACTGGGGACCATCCCTTTGTCTTGTTCTCTATTTAATGTTACTTATACCAGTATGAATGATTTTGAATCTGTGTTCCCACATACAATCTACTTATCTACTGGACAGTAATCATGATTATTCTTTTGGGTCATTCAATTCTGTATCACTTTTTGAAGGACTAACGTTTCATGTGTCCTTTATAAGAACTATTTGTATCTTCTCTGATGGGACCTTCTATTTTTTCATTATCTTACAGAATTACTATTTAGGACTAATATTCTAAGTGACCTGGGATGTACAGATTTATCTGCTATCAGATGTTATGAATAGAGGAAATTCTTGTTCAATTTGACTTAAGGTTTTAGATTTTAACAGTGCTAGGGTTTATTTACTGTACGTGTACCAGGTAATTGCTCTTGGTATTTCCAAACCTTAAACTTATATTTTTATTAACTTCAGTCAAACACAATTGTGTTTCTTTCCTTTTGTTTACTAAATTTGTATTCTTCCCTATACCTCAGCTTTAAGTCATTGAAATAATTATGTGTGGTGTTGTTTCCTGTAAATGGGATTCTAGCACGATTAAGACTGATTATATTTAACATATTATTGTAGTTAGTATATTTGCTTTCATTCTTTTTATTTAGCCTTGAAAAAGTCCTTCGCTTGCATACCTTCAAGGGTTAAACACGTGTTGGCTAATTCTGAAGACATCCCCTTTGGTTGAATTCTTTTTCTGCATACAAAGGCAAGTAGAAAAATGAATCATGCTATGTCAAAGCAACTTGAATGGGAGATATTTTTTTTCAATTGCACCTTAATATATTCAACTTTCTATGTGTTTAATTCACTTGAAGGAACTTTATGAATCTTGAGAACATTTCCTCTTTATTGTTGACATCGGATTCAACTGTTAGTTTGTAAAAGTGGAACTAATGTTGGAGGCAGAGGGACTAAGGTATAATCTATCTTGAGGCAACAGGTCATTAAGGAGCATGCCAGTAGGCTATAATATAGAAACGGGTACACTGGGAAGGGAGGAGCAGTGCTCCCACAGGCAGAGGAATGATGAGAACATTGGCACTTCGTTCACCTCACAGCCACTAGAGCATGGGATGAAGAGTGACTCTAGCAGTGATAAAGAAGTAAACAAGCATCTGTCTGTGCTCTAGAACACATTCAGTGTGAGATTAAGTTCACAAGTACCTCTCAGGTGAAGGAGATTAAGTTAATCAAATCACAGTTGAAGGATCAGGAGAATCAACTAAGAAGGTCAAATTGAGGCTTGTTGGCATCCTCATCAGCCAACATTATACAGAGCTTAACTAGGATCTGTAGCCTTCTGATTTTAAAGAGGACCTTACATAAAATATGTAAATGCCAAACATCCCTTTATAACATTACTGAACGTTAGAGATTTTAGAATTTAGGAAAAGGTTCTCTCACAAGCAATCAAGTAACAGTCTTTTAAGTCTGCAGAGGGTTTCAGTTTTCAGGTTTTCCCTGATATGACTTTTGAGATGTCAAGGCATCGGAAGGAATTATGATTGTTGATATCCCTGTTTAAAGCAAAGGTGCAATAGCAATAATAATGCAGCTGGGAAGACTCAAAGATTTGGAAAATGGATGTTTATGATATTTCAGGAGGATGATCAGGTAACAATCACATGAGTCTTACTATGTGGCCCGGTTCTTGATGAGCCTGAGCCCTTATATGACCTGACTCTTCACTTAGCTCAATGTTCAAAGAACACTGTAGTGGGAGGCAATTTTTATTGTATTCAACCCCTGAAGCTGGATCTCAGCAACCTTGAGGATACACAGAGGACACCAAAAGTGGCACACACCATAAATAAACTGAAGTGTGAAATGAACCTGTTTGATCCATGGAGTAGATAGAACCCAGAAAAAAAGCAGTACACCTTTTTCTGCTCGGTTTCAGACAGCCTCCAAGATAGACTTTTTTCCCATATCAGACTCTCTGTCAAATGTCATTGCTTCTTATTTACCTAACTGCTTTTGAGATCATACAGTGGGTAGTTTTAGTTTGAAAGTTTATTTTCCATCCATAACTACTTTGATTTATAGATGGTCATTTAACAAGGAACTACTTTCACAAGAGGCATTTTTGGAAGAAATGGGAAGAAGGACTCAACATTTTCCTTCAGAGAATAGGGACTTTGCGTCACTAGAAAATAGTTGGGGGATGTATAAGTTAAGGAAGAAGGGTGAGATCATAGTTTGTGAAAGCATCAGTAGAAGGTTAGAGGATGAGAAATGTCAAACCCTCTTACTGGAGCACCAACTTGCCAAAACTAGATTGCAGCAGCTGTAAAATAAACATAAACACTCAGATAGGGATGCAATCAAAAAGGAACTCCAGAACTTTTTACAGAAGAGGGAGATCAGAAATGCACAGATGTACAACTAACAATTATATGAAGAGGGAGACGTTGATGCAAGATTGCTGGCATGGCGCATCCAGACTTGAATCATCAGGAATAATGTCACCAAAATAGAAGATACCTTGAAAGGCAAAAGTGAGAGGGAAAGATATTTTCATAGAATAAATTAGGAAAGTTTAGACCCCTCAGATGAAGATATCACAATTTTTTTGACTCTGGCCCAAATTCCATCCTTAGCAAAAGATGCTGGGAGTAATCGTATCCTCCCTATAGAAATAGAAGAGTTGGCGAAAGTCATAAGGTAGCTTCCCAGATGTAAGGCTCTGGGTGAGGTTGGATATCCCTCCACATTGTATGCATTAATGATTAAGTATATTAAGAACCCCTTTACAGAACTGTTTGGTCATATTCTCCTCCTTCACTTAACAGTAGGATTTTAACATGTTTTCCTAAAAAGGAAAAGAACGCGAAGCAGGTGCACTCATACGTCCCCATCACCTTACTTACTGCAAATTATGAGATCCTTATGAAGATTTTAGCCAGGAGAATATCAGAAGTAATAATTGATTCAGTAGCAGCAGATCAGAACAGGGTTGTCTGATCTTGTCAATTATATTCTAATACACTTTTTTTATTGAAGCCATGAATTACTATACGGTTAAACAGATTCCGGTAGTGGTTTTATTTGTGGACGGTGTGAAAGAATTTTATTTAGTGAACTGGATGTTTTCATTTAAGACTTTAGCAATAATGAAGTTTCCTGTATAATTTATTAAAGTGATCACCTCAGTATATCAGGGTTCAAAGGCGCAACTAGCATTAAGTAGGAACATTTCAGCATCCATAAATATCTCTTGGGGCACTAAGTAAGATGCCCATTGTCACCATTATTAGTTGTGGCTTTTATTGAAACCCTTGCCTGTGCATTAGGTAAAGTGGAAGCTTTTCAAGCCCCAGTATCAGCCCCCAAAAACTAAAACTTTATGGTGATGACTTGGTGTTATATATTCGGCTGGACTCTGCATTTATTAGAAAATACTGTTGGCTCTTAGGAAAGTTTTTGATGGCCGGATGTTATAGAATAAAAACTGCCAAGGCAGAAATGCTGTTTTTCAACACCAATGTGAACGTCTTACCAGATGTTTTTCAAAAGGTCTACAGTTGTAATCATATTAGGTACTTGGGAATAAGGGTGACACGTAATTTGGAGGATTTGCAAAACTTGAGTTATGGCCCACTCATGAGGAAGATCGAGGATAAATTGGCTATTTGGCAGAAGCTCCAAATCGTGATTGTTGGCAGGGTGCCAATGGTAAAATGTATATTCTGTCCTTGCTGAAGTTTTTATTAATGTCAATCCCAGTGCACTTAACAAAGACATTTGGTTCAAGAATTAATGCCAAGATCAATAGTTTTATCTGGAATAAGAATAACCCACTGATATGTCTGCAGACGCTAAATCTTCATTGGGAAGAGGAAGGGATGGTGCTCCCAGACTGGAAAGTATCTATTTTTTTTTGCTTTTTGGGTTAAGCCTGTTAGGATAAATGACATATTGAAGATGTCAATGGTAGATAACTTTTATTAAGAAAAAATAATAGGAGTCTTCACCATATCCAAGCCTCCCAAAGTCTTACGAGAGGAATAACAAGCTGGTTAGATATAAGACAATACATTTATTTAAGCAGAACAAAATAGCTTTGGAAATAACTCAACATTCTGAAGATACATGATGCAACTCCCCAAAGAATCCAATCCCCCCTAGACCTGCTACAAACATCTAGTCAATGAGAAAGAGGCAAGTTGGGAACAATAGGAGGCTGAAGAGTAATAATGAATAAATATCCTGGGAAGGGAGTCAGATAAGATCATCCTCAGCACAGAACAAGAATGTCCTGTAATATTTACTAATCCAAAGTGTAATAAAGAATTTTCTTTCGCTTCAGGTAGAGGAACCAAGAACAAGAGTGATGGAAATAGTTACCCCTGTAAATATAGCAAAGAAGGTTGGGCAGTGAGTAAGATGGCTTCGAATCAGCCACAATAATGGTGATAGAAAGTTTCATAATGCTCAAAATAAATGGATGAAAGTGGCTGGCCTGAATGTGGCTGTGGGAGTTTGGTCTGCAATCAGTTTTTCTCTCCCATCTTTTCGGGAGGCCAAATTTTAAATGGATGCAGGTGTATCAATTGTGGGTACTTTATTACACCCCAAGAAGCTGCATGGCTGGAATCTAAACATTCTAGACAGTTGTCCCATATGCAATCAGACGAAACCCTGGGATCATGTGATCTGGATCTGCCAGTAGCTAAGAGGATTCTGGGATAAGGTTGCAGGATACAAAGTCAATACTATTAGGAAGCCCTAGACACTTGGGCACAAAGACTAGAAATATGTGATGTTGTTGGTATATAGCAATCATTTGAGCTTGTTCGGGGATAACTAGCTATTGGAAATAAAGTGATCCATCCGACTTTGAACATGACTGAACCAGCGGTATATTGTCTATATTAAAGAATGTCTATGTGGAACAGAGTGGGGAGGGGCAACAAGTTTTTTAAAGTTCGGAAATGTTTTAAATGTCATTTGGAAACCTCTTTAATTAGAGGAATTAGTAGATCAGTTTAACTTTAAAAAACGTTTTCTGGAGCACTTCAGTTTTTAATTTTCTGAGATTGTTTCTCTAACACCTTGCTCTGAAGCATTCAAAATCATTCAGTATGTCGTATGGGACGTACTTTTGTAAGATGAAGCAAGATTAATTGATAGTCTCACTTTTTCTTCTTTAATGCACTTTAAACAGCACTGTTTTGATGGACTTTACCTCTAGTCGTGGTTAGGTATTTGTCAAATTTGTTATAAGGAAATGTAGCAAAATCTCGACTGGGTCATCCAATGGCTTTTAAATATAGAATAACTCTCTATTTCTGGAATTAAATGTAATTATGTTTTGTAAGGAAACTGCAACATTAATACTTTAAAAAAATCATCCTCCACCAGAAACTCTCCTCCTCCTTATCTCACTCTTACAGGTCCTTTTTCATCCCTCCTTTCTGCCTTTGTCACTGTACTTTGAGCTTTCCATTCGTCCTTCTTCCCCCTCCATTGTTCTCACTCTCTTGTTTTGGATCAAAGTCTGTTAAGGGAAAATAAGTGCCAGTCTCCAAAAATGAATGCTGCTGGGCCTCACCTGCACCCGCCAGCTCATATTAGGTAACGGGGTGCTGCTTTATGAAGAGAGCACCATTTCCATTAGTCAGAGCAGCTTTACCAGTTGCCGGCATGCCTTTCTTTCAAGGTGACAGGATAAGATAGACTTTGCCCTCTTTCTGAGACTGCTTTCCTCCTTCAAGATGCACACATCAAACACACTTTCAACACCTGACTCAAAAATATATGTGTGATTTCGCTCAAAGTAGTATAATATATACACGTGTAGTCATAATTTGCATATGATGCTGCAAGATACTCAGATTTCCTTGTACAATTGCAAATCAGCCACACACTCTCTTCCTCTCCCTCCAAAACTTTCTGGCAAGAGCGACATAGATATTAAAAAGACAAAGGAAGTGATGAATAGGTAAGAGAATGAAAAGGTACTAGGCACTCAAAACCTGTGCTATGTCGCACAGCTAATGCTCGAACGCTTTTCTTCCTACTTGAGAGTTTTTCTGAAGTTGTTGAAGAGGCGTTTTTACCTTCCCATTTTAAAGGAAATAAATGTGCTCTCTGTCAATAGCTCTACTTCTACATCTCACTGCATATTGCGAATAAGCGCTTTAAATCTGTCAATGCATAATAAAGTAACATATGTCGTATAACCGGATATGAGAAATGTAAAGCTACAATACCTTTAACATTTTTGAAGGTGGGTGAATTTGAGCCTGCAAAGATAGTGAACTAGTTCCCACGATTCTGGCACTTTCATAAAAAGTAATAAAAATGACCTTCGTGTGAGGTAAACGTCTGCAAAACGAATAGAAGTCATACATGCTATTTGTTTTAAATTGGGTCTGAGAGGTCCTGTTATACACTCTTGGGTTAAGAAACGATGTGCCTGTTGATTTCTTTACGGGAGCGAGGTTGGCAGGAGCTAAATCTGCTTTTGTGCATACTTTCGACAGTGTAGGGATACTTGCTTCATCCAATGATGCATAGTCTGCTCCAGTGTTTCCTGTCTTAAAGTAAGTGCTTGCTGAAGCTGGTGTTTGCGAAGAACATCTTTTTGAGTACAGGCCCTGTTTATTGCTTTTGTTTCGCCTTTGTAAGGGCTGCTTCTTCGGCAGCGGACGATTGGTTTGTTATGATGCTCCTTTAAGGGTTCTCGCCTCCTCCAGTTTTTCCTGGGCGTGTTGTTGTTCTATCTGAATTTGGGTTGGGGACTATTGCTAATTGGAAAACGTGGTTGATTGTTAAGTCGGTGGTTGCAGTCTTTAGTGTTGGTAGCAGTGATTTTATAACACCGCATCTGTGTTTCTCTGCTAAGTTCTGTTGGTATGATTCAACTGGCATACTTTCCATGCCCACATTTTACAACTGGTACAATTGAATACTTGAAGAAGTTCTGTTTGAATGAAACTCGTTGCCTGCAGTTAATGATCATGATCAATGTTTGTGCTACAGCCATGTTTGTCAAATTATGAAAATATGATCTTCAAATAAAGCCTTCATTTTAAAGCATCACAATGGATCATTGCATATACTGAGTCATCACCGATTTGATTTAATTGGCCTACTCGCCTTTACATGATTGTAATGTTATGCAAGTTGTATATATGAAATTTCAAGCTTGGGTCTCCATTAAGGGATTGTGGTAGTTAATCGTTTCAACTCTTGTGAACTTGGACAAAAACGCTAGCAGTGGTATTGCAGTTTTCCAAAAGTGCCTTAAATGCCATTTGTTGTGGACTCTTGACAAGTATAAAGGACTGAATTAATGTGTAATCTCCACCACAAGTGTGTAGAATTACAAATAGGAAACTACACCAAAGGGTTTAGTGAGTGGGCAGAATAATGTATGGTTTGCCTTGTTAGTATGCGAACGCCCACAAATGTGGCCATACACAGACTCTGATCTCCCCCTTTCCCATCCTGGAAATGGTTAGAAATGTACTCCAGGAAAGAGCTTGAGAAACTTCTGTCCTCTGTTAGGAAGATGCATAGATGGCCTCCAATCTTGAATCGAGTGTAGAAGAAGAGGTTTCCCTCTAGTGGAAAATAGAATGGAAAAGGGCTTGATGCACAATGGGGTGCATTTCCTCAATGCATTCTAGTACACCTCGTACAACTGCATTGGGGAAATGGGAGCTTGAAGAATTTGTCACATGATATTCTCAATACTGTACCTAGAAATCTGTGCATAGTACAGCTTTCAAGTCATATTACTGGGAGTATACAGTGCATTGCAAAAAAGTGAAAGGTACGTTTAAGCACAGTTGAAAATCTCATCATCTAATATTAGACATTTTCTTTAAAATCTGTTTTTTTTCTCTGTGAATGTGTTACTTACTCTCGACTTAGGACTTACATACATCTGCCGCTCCAGGAGTAAGTCTCCCTTATCCATGGAGAAAAACTACATAAATTAGCCTCTGAGAGAACTTAATCAAGACTGAACAGTATTACATCCTGATTTATATGGTAGACAGCTCCCGGTATTTCCAATCATCCGTGTGTCATCTTGATCATTTTTTGTGTATCAATGTGTTATGTATTTCCCTTAGAGGGCAGAGGAAGTGCATTATGGTGCTTATTTATTATTCTTAACAAGTAACTAGTAACAGATAATTCACAATGCAAGTATATAGGTTTTTCATTGTTGATTAGATTATTTTGTTTTCTATTGAGGATGTACACAATCGCAAACTATATATTATTGACATTGATAATTAATCTCCAAACTGCAAATGCTTTTTTTGAACTTTCAGAGCCTGCCAAATTCAGCTTCATTCCAAATGGCACACGTTTAGATGCTTATATAAAACATTTTCAATGTTGCATGTCGAAAACAATGGACTGACCGTTCCCAACACAGCAAATATGCTTTCGAAATTGTAAGGGTCATCAAGTGGGAATCCGACTTTGTGGTACCTCTGTAGTGTAAAATATGGTGATATATTATTTGATGTGTTAAAACACATAACTATTTTGCATCTGTTGTGAGAGAGCACCAGTGGCATAACACACAACTATGGGACTCCCCTGATGAAAGTGATAAGGAGCCCCCTGGACTCCTATGTCTCATAGATATTCATAGGCTATATACTGAATGGAGTCTACATGAGGTTGGCTGCTGGGACTTGTGTTAAGCACCTGACTGGCATGCCTGCTGTACTATTGGCATATTGTGGACTAAGTAGATATCTTTTAGTAAATTTAGTGCTGATTAACAACACATTTGTAAATTGCAACACACACTATACACATGATAATAATGTGCGAGTGTCTTCTTAATTTAAATTTATGATGAGTTAAGTTTGATGCATACAGGAGTTGTTTCTTGACGTTTTGTGTGTGTGTGTGTGTTTAGGTGCATGTGTATACATCATAAACCAGAACCGTAGTTGGCAGTATATAATCACATCACACTTTATCCTTCATATGTTTTTAATATTACATATTCACTTTGGGGCACTTACTGTTAAACAGCTGTTTTCTTCAAAGTCCAGCTAACAATGGGCACTCATTGAAATTAGGATGTCTATGATTTTTTTATACCTTTCATTAATACATTGTTGATAGGAGTACTAATGAAGACAAGAGACTTACATGATTCTGTAGTGGCAGTGTTTAAAACATAAGGATGATGTTAGAAATTGGGTTTCTGGTTGGCAGAGGTATGCACCCTGTCCAAGCAGGAACCATCATCCTAGTCAGGGCAAGTCAGATACACAACATAAACTAGCCGGTGCCCACCCTCTGGTAGTTTGGCACAGAGCAGTCAGGCTTAACTTAATGACTAAAGTATTTGTGCAATACTACAAACAGTATAACAGGGAAAACACAATGCAAAAAGGCACCACACCTTCTTCGGTCTGTTAACGCAAATATTTTAGGTAGCAATTATTACCAAAGGTTCGTAATGAATTGTGAAGTAAAATGATTAACGTATAAAAATAATGTGCCCGTTTGAAATTGTTACCTCGGAGAGCGATCACCAAGATTCACAAATTATATTAAAGGAGCAAATAAAACATGTGAAATATTTAAAATGTATTAAAATAATGTAGTAGTATGTCATATTGAGAGATATAACTTATGTTTTGCATTATATTGTAGGGCTCAACTTAGCCAAAGTTGTGGCCTACTTTTGCCAGGCCTCGTGCAGAAGCTGAATATTAACATTCAATGAAAGATAATGACAATTTGAACTAACCGTGAACTGCTCATTGTTTAAGAACATTTTGCTTAGCTGACACCTTTGCATAAACCAACGGACAGAAGATGACGGAACAGAAATGTAGCAAATAGTGTGTAAAGCGAACTGAGTGTACTTTCCCAGGACGCGATCAATGAAGACACTGATTTGAGAAGACAACGCAACATTTTTGATACCTGACAAGCCGGATGATGAGGACATCGTACATGTGAACCAATCAGCAACCTGAGAACTGTGTAATATTAGAATTCATAGATCTGAATTACAAAACTTATTGGGTAAAGTAAAATTGTGTGATTAATTGACCAATCAGGAATAGGGGGATAGTCTGGGTGACTTTCATATAATGACGTGAACAAGGGAGAAAAGTTCAGATGGATAGATAGTTGGATGGAGAAGATATTACAAGAGCAGACCTTATTCCGAAATTGATTCTGTCATTGGGCTCATGCTCTTGAGAGCTTGATGAGATGCTGATCGTCTAATGACCTGAAGACAAAGACTGACTTTGATGCTGATCCATACCGAGGATAGGTAGACATGACAATATGACTGAATTACCTTTTGTGCCTTTTCTTTCTAAGTACCAACTGCGCTGCCTGATAGTTTTTCTCTCAGCTAGACGTTTTCCAAATTCTTGTTCTAAATTATTTTCTCATGAAGTTCCACATGCTGATGCTAATCTGGGTTAGGTGTGGTTTTCCAGCTCTATGACACTGACAGAATTGCAGAGATGAGTGACTGATGGACTGATTTGCTGAACTCTGCTACTTATGTCGACTTATTCGTCTTTGATACAATTGATTTATGCTAATGCTTGGGTGTGTATTCTAAAGAAATTTTTGATTATACTATGCTTTGGACGTCTTCAAATGAATTAAAGAGAAAATTACTCGAGTTGAATAAACTATAATTAATCTCACGACTTAGTATTGTAATAAATAGGGAAATAAAATTACTGAATGTATACTGAGTTGTGGTTATTCATGGCTGAAGGGTCATGGTGTGATGATTATTAACTGTTGATTAATGACTAGATTAATGATTATCAAATTTTGTATATTGATTAATGAGAAGCATTGGTCACATCATAGTTATATCTGTCTGGTTTAAGTAGGTTGATCAGGCTTGGTCAACAAATTGGTGTGCGAGTTAAACGAGTAGGAGAAACATTTCGACTGGGATTTGGCGAGTCTTATGTGTACCAGGACAGACCCATTGATCAGTTGAGAGTAAACTTTGCAGGTCAAATTTTGCTTGCGAATGTGAGAGACTGAGAAAGAGGAATAGCTGCATGAGCGAAAGGGCCATCAGTCAAAATCTGTAAGGTCTGTGAAGCGATTGTGTTACCTTTCTGTAGTAAACCAGCAGATTTGTTTTTGGTTGGTTTTGGTTAGTGCTCGTAATAATTTGCATTAGGACTATGTGAATTGGAATTAAGGAGGACAAACCGCAAGACTTTGGCAGCCGCAGTGTGTGTGAGTGAGACGTCATTTGAGCCGCTCTGGGATAGGTTGGTTGGTAAGAAGAGTCACGAGCGGACTGGCAGCCGTCCGTGAGAGACAATTGGTTGAGAAGGGAATCCTGGGAGTAAAAGTAATTTCCTGATTTGATTCAAATACACAAACGTTTGAAAGGATGAAGTTTCTCGAAGTTTCTCAAAGCGTTTAAGAGTGTCATGAAGGGAGATACATATATTAAGGCGACAGTATACCCCACCAGAAAATTCTCACTTCCGAGACCAGCACAACTGAGGCTTTAGCAGTTTGGGAGCTGATAGCGACGCAACAGCAAGAAATAAAATTCCAAAGAAGAATTAGAAAGGTAGAGAAGTCTCTAGCAGAAGCTAGATGGGTGTGGGAACAGAAAAAGTGGAGAACAGTGACCTAGCAAGATGTTAAGTTATTTCCTGCTATTACAGAGGAAGATGAGGTAGAAGGGAAAAATAGCAAAAGTGACAAGAGTTCGTCTGGGAGTAAAAAGAAGGAAAAGGCTTAGAATAAGAAAGTAGAATAAGTAGAAAGTAGAATAAGACTCAGATGTCAAGGATCTTATTACTCAGATGCTGAAGGACTGACCGCCACCATATGCGGTGCATGAGGGGGTTCCGAGTACTAGTTCTGCTCCAACTGCCCGGCACAAGTGTCGGGGACAGTGAGACTATTACAAGCAGATAATGGACAGGTACAAGGGGTAGTGCAGAGTACTCCTAATGCATTGACTTCTTCGGTAGTCCAATTACAGAAGCATCCACCACCAGTACAGAGAATTTATCTAGAGATACCAATTCTTGAGACAAATTTGAACTTAGTGGTCCCTACGGAGCAAGTGGTTCCGAGACCATTGTTAGTCCAGACAGAGCCAACTCCGATGTTGATGCCTCAGGCACAGCCACATGGTTTGCCAAAGTTTGCGCCATTGACAGGGACACAATCAGATTTGACTCCGATAATGAATCAGGGTATGGGAGTAGCCCTTCCACCCCATGCAGGAGCTAGAGCAGCCCAAGATCCAATATCGCCCCCAATTACTGTTGGTCCAGCGGTACCATTGTTTGCACAGAAGAATCCAATCCTGGGAGAGCAGGTTTATATGTCACAGAGCCTCGTGAGGAGGGGGGTGAGAGAACATGTGCAGGTAGTCTCTTCTATGGGTCAGACTTTTGATGGATCAAGGTCATTAATGGATCTTAGTCCACTTGTTGCACTTCCAGACACCGCAAATGGTCCGAGTGTAAGTCAGAGCTTGAAGCTTTTGACACCGCAAACTCCATGCGCAGTGGTACAACAGGTGCATATCACAGGGGTTGACAGCACAGCAGCTGAATGAGTGGCTAGACAGTTTGAATGCTCCACAGAATGTGTCCAATGGGGAAGAGCAGATTGATCACGTAAGGCTGGCTACAGAAATAACTGAACTAGTTGAGGGATCAATGGGAGTGAATAGGTTAGAATGCTATACTGAAGAAGAGCTGAGACACTTATGTCCGAGAATCACAAGAGAGGTGGGCAAGATACATCAGAGGTTGGCAGACTTAGCAGAAAAACGTGACATAGAAATTGGGAAAACAATGCATTTGAAAAGAAGCTACAGATTAGATTTTGAGGCAAAGGATTTTGAACACATGAGGTCAGCAGGGATGAAAGCGCATCTTAAAGAATTATTCCAGAGTGCTCAGATTTGGGGAGCATTAGAGAAGTGGGAAGGCTGATGGCAAAGAAGAAGGATAAACGAAAACAAGATTCACAAGCAGGGTCTGAAAGCATTCAGAAAGGGAAAGATCCGTTAAACAAATTCCAGGAGGGCAGTTTGTTCATGTTCCCTGGCACAGGAGTGATATACTCTCATTCACAAATGATTATCCAAAATTGAGGGAGAAACTGGTTGAGTGGTATCAACAGACAGATAGATTTGTAAAGCTTTCAAAATGCCTATGGGAAGACCTGAATATTTTGTTGGAGATAGTGGTGCCAGCTGATTTGTGGGACAGAGTTACAGGTGCACCATCACCTGAAGTGATGAAACATTATTATAAGGTGATTGAGGTCCTGAAGATGAGAATTTCGCCTAAAAAAATTGATTGGCAGAGAATTGACAAGACAGTGCAGGAGGCAAAAGAGTCAATACATGCCTACTATGAGAGATTGTTGAAAGCGTTCAAGGAGTACAGTGGCAAAGAAGCAATGGAGCCAAAAGACATGTTCCATTTTGTGTTCAGGTTTGTGGAAGGATTGAGGCCTGGAATAAGTCAGATGATTAAGAGTCATTTGATTTGTTGGCAAGCAAAGCCAATTGATGAGGTGTTGCAGTATGCAAAATACTGTAGTGACGAGATTGAGTTGAAGCAGAAAAAGCTGAAGGAGAAAGCGATGGTGATGCAGATTAAAGCAGCTCAAACAGGAGGGTAAGGAGCTTTTGTTCAGCAGATACCGCAGCAACAGGGAACTGTTATGTTCCAACCTCAGGTGAGAGGTAGGGGACGTGGAGTTAATATGAATCGCGGACCAGATCTGAATACTGTAGTGGTTCAAAATGATGTGCAAGGGATGAAGAAGATGTTACTGTGTCACATTTGTGGAAACGTGGGACACTGGAAGCGGGAGAGTCCGATGATAGTGCTGGGTGGTGTTGTTCAGCAAAGTGGTGATGTCAATACATTCCAAAATGTGAAAGTCCCAAGGATTGAGGGGTCCCTCTTTATGAGGATAGTCAGTTTCTCTTTAGTTTTAAATTCCTAGACAGGGTCTACAGCTGGTGCAGGCTTCCTCAAGGGTACACAGAGTCACTGTTGTGGTTCAATCAGATTCTGAAAAAAGAACTTGGATGATTTGTTGATTGCATCCAAAACAAGGGACAAGTGTAAATATGACTTGATTGCCCTATTGAATCACTTGGGAAAGTTTGGTCATAAGGTGTCACCTTTGAAGTTCTGAGAGAGTGTATTTTGATATTACATATTATAGACGTGAAATGCTTATGTCTAACAACGCTGTATTAATAAACATCCATTAAAAGTGTATTCATAAAAATGGGAATCGTTCACATGTATAAACTAATGTCAACTGTAGGGAATAATTGTTTATAGTTTGCCTAACTGAGCACATTAAAACGTATAGAAGTGCATTCATTAAACTCGTGTATCTTAAGTTAGCGTGAGTCAAGCAGAAGCTGTGTAGCTCTCATATTAAAGACGTATTTTTCCTGTCTCTTCAGTGTGCGGACTTGCAAACGACCATGACCCAGCTATTGTTCTTTCTGTATTAGTTTGAAACATGGGGATATGTTCCCATCCGCATGCTAGCATCTTTTAGTATAAAATGATTGTGCCTCGAAACATTTATAGATACTTCCAAGGACAATGAGACGAGGGAACGAGAACTTTTAACCTGAGACGTGTGCCAAGCTGATGAAGTAACCCCGGATATGCCACCTACGGAAGACTGATTATGAAGACCAATCAGAAGCCAATATTTTATCGAGAGATGACAAATGCATTACTTAATGTATAATTTGATAGGCTAACAATGATGGGGTGTATTGACTGACCAATAGGAATTTGGGGGAATGAATTACTAGAAAGGGATAAAAACCCATGACACAGGAAATAATCGTCCATTAGGTAGGGAATGATACTGATTACATCCCGAAACTCTGTCACACTATTCTGTGATTTGAGACTTAGACAAACCATCCTTACCCATATCACTGCCCCTTACACTTTTCTCCTTATGAGGAGAGTGTCTCTTGCCTCTAACTTAGATAGACTGACGGCGATCTGACTGATGTCCTGGAGACGAAGACTGATCCTGAATGCTGACCTAATCAGAGGAGGGTAATTATATAATTGCTAATGGAAATTCATTTTGCCTTTCTTTCTAGGTACCAACTGCTGTATGTTTTGATAGAGACCTTAGTTAGATGTTTTCCAAATTGGTGTTCAAAATTGTTTTGCATGACGCCCAACATGCTAATGCTAATTAGAGGTTAGACGAGGTATTCACTCTGACTGACAATTTGACGTGACTGACGTGGTGCTATGCTGAACTAGTATCTTAGAAATTCGAAGTGTTATAATCCGCTTATATCTATCTGATTATTCATGTTACTAATTTTTGCATTATCGAAGGCTTATTGTGGTTGCCATCTTATCATCGTGCTTATGTGTTTATTGACTTTGAGATTAATGCCTTTGCTACTAGATTGTACTCAATAGGGAATAAAACTTATTAACTCCATTAAGGTGTGGTTATTCATGACTGAAAGGTCATGGTTGCGCCGAACGTCTAATTTGATGTTAAACGTTGACAATGTTATTGACCTATTGATTGATGTTTTGATTAGTTATCTCGTCCTACGGTGTCTCACCACTGGGTCCAAAGATTAATTGGCCTAAAACGAGTCCTGATGTGTATAAATTAACATAGACGGACGCGTTAACAGTTCCAATACTGTCAGAAGTCAGTGAAATATCTGGGACACCAAATTGACAAAGGGTCAAGAAACATTTCCAGAGAAAGGATTACAATGATATTGCAGAGAAGTCCTCTGACTTCACAAAGAGATGTCAGGATGTTTCTGGGAGTGGTAGGCTATTGTCAGTGGATTCCAAATTTTGCTGAGATTGCAAAACCATTGCAGTAGTTGACACACAAGGATGTCACTGATCCTATAGCCTTAGACCAGGACCAGATGAAACGTTCACTGAGTTGAGAGAGTTTGTTCAGAGCTCCAGCGTTGGGAATGCCTGATTTCACGAAGCCATTCACATTGTTTAGTCATGAACATGATGCCTGTTCTTTGTCTGTCTTGACACAGGTCCATGGAGGTGCATATAGTCCAATAGCCTATTTTTCAGCTACCTTGGACACAGTTGCAGAGCATTACCAAGTTGTTTATTGGCAGTTGCCGCAGTTGCTCAAAGACTTTCACAATGTGAGGGAGTAGTGATGGGATACACTCTGACGGTAAAGGTACATCACTCAGTTGAAATTTTACTGACAAGGACGAAAACCCTATATTTGACTGCTGCCAGACTGACAAGATATGAGACGAGTATTTTAGGTGCTCCAAATGTAACATTGAAAACATGTACAGTGCTGAACCCGGCAACATTACTTCTAAGTGATACTGTTGAAATTGAAAAAGAGGAAGACATTGAGCATGATTGTCTTGAGGTAACAGAGTTGTGCACAAAACCAAGACCTGACATCAGAGATTCACTATTGGAAGAAAATGACCAAATTGTATTTGTTGATGGTTCATGTCTCAGAGATGGTACAGGAATATTGAGGTCAGGCTATGCCTTGTGCACAATTACAGGCACCTTAGAAGCTTCTTGGCTTTGAGGTGTACATTCTGCAGAAGTAGCAGAATTGGTTGCTCTTACTAGAGCGGCCATGTATCTGCTAGGCTGACAGTTACCATCTATACAGATAGCCAATATGGATTTGGAATTGTTCATGATTTTGGTCAACTGTGGTCATAGAGAGGTTTCCTGACCTCTATTGGTTCACCAGTAAAAAACGGCGACAGAATAAAGGAATTGCTGTATGCAATAAAATTGCCTGAAGATATTGTCGTGGTGAAATGCAGTGCACATTTGAAATCACAGGACTATGGGGGTCATTATGAACATGGCAGGAACCACCATTGACTGCCGTGGTGACAGTGAACAGAAGACCGCCATTGGCGGTGAACAGAAACCCGCCATATAAAGATGCAAAAATCTGAACCCTTAAAAAAAATCCCAGCCACCAGTCACCGCCAGGACCTTGACAGTGGAAATGCAGGACCTCCCACCCCACCACCGCTGAGTACACAAATTCCTCGCCCTCCAAATAATGATGCACAAATCACTGCGGTGGTCAGTGGAAGCCAAATGACCATTGGCAGTACAGACCGCCACGGCCAGAAAGTGGACCCAACAGTAAAACATTGGCAAGTCTGAAACCAACACACCTGACACACATCCACAACACTATAAAACACTCACAGACATACCCCACGATCCTTTGCAATGACATTAGAAACTGATACAGAGAACCCTAGAAGCAGACACTGAACACCACGATACACGATACATACACCCAACCACACAAGAGCACCCTCACCTAGATCCACACAACACACCACACACAAAACACCACACACAACACACACTATGGCACCCCCAAACACCCACGCTTCACAGAAAGGGAGCTAAGGACCATGGTGGATGAGATACTGAAGGTCGAGCCTCAATTATTCAGGTCCAGCACACACCCATCGCCAGGAAGATGGAGCTATGGCAGACAATAGTGAACATGGTCAATGCAATGGGATACCATCCACGCACGAGGGACGACATCCGAAAGAGGTGGAATGACCTGCGCGGGAAGGTGAGGTCCATGGCATTCCGGCACAACATTGCAGTCCAGAAGACTTGGGGAGAACCTCCACCAACACCACCCGACTACACTGACTGGGAGGAAAAGATACTGGTCATCCTGCACCCTGAGGGACTCACTGGACTCACTGTAGGAATGGACTCAGGTGAGTCGTCTACAACTACCCCATATCCATCACACCTGTAATGCATGCACCATCCCACCCCTCCATCAGCCACCAGGACCACTACCCCACCCAGACCACATTCACAACATCCAGTCACCCTGCATGCCAACAAACCCACTAACAGGCCCACATCCCTCCCCCTGTGCACAGCCACCTACCCCTGCAAGGAATCACAAAGGCACTACACCACCCACAATGCACCTCAACATCCTAAGCAAAATGCAATGGCAAGCTCACAAAGGCACCCTGCATGGCCAAAAAGTGGGAAAACCTGCACAAAACAGCCCAGACCTGTGCACCCCATCCGATCATTCAATTGTAACAGACATGTCCATTCCCCCCAACAGGCACCACCACCCATGCCACCCTGACGGACAGGACAAGGAGTGGCAGTGTCCCACAGGGAGACAGAGGCAACACCCAGGACACTGGAGAGGAAACCCTGGACATTGACGAACACCCTGGCCCCTCACACAGTCCTGGACTGTCACCATCCAGCAGCCCCCTCCAGGACACCACTGACACCCCTACCACCCAGCAAACAACATCAGCCTAGGGCAACCATCCCCACACCTGTGTATCCAGGCCACAGACTGATGGAACACATGGACAGAGGCCACAGTCACCCCCCTAACAACAGGCAGGAAACCGATGGCCCCAGCACAAGTGGTACCGTCAGACCTATGCAGGGGGGAGGCCACAGGATGGATGCTGCAGCCCAGGATGTGATCTCTGAGGTCCTGGGAGCATACCACCATACCCAGGACAGATTGGCCCAGATAGCTTCCAACCTGGAGCAGAGTCAAAGGATGCAGGTAGCACACCACCAAGAGGCCATGGAGCACTGGAAACTGCACAATGCAACCATGGCCACCATAGCAGGTGCGCTGCTACACCTTGCACCAACACAGTGTGAGACCCCCACAGACCAGGAAGCCCTAGCTACAGGCCAAGATACAGACCGGGCAACAACATCAGCAGCAGCAACTGGACTTGTGCCACCATCTCAGGTCACACAGGAGACATGCACCTTAACCCGTACAGGCCAACACCAGGCACCCAAACTGTCCCTCAGGCCCAGATATGGGACAGGAACACCAGCCAAGACCAAGGCCCCCACAAAGAAGTGACTCTGGCAAGAATTGTCCTCAAAATGTGCCACTGAACCAACGTCCACACCATGTAAAAAACAACCCCAAAAACTGGAAATGATAGATGGACATACCACTACTGCCAACAAATGCTGCGATCATGTAGCCATATTGGACAACCACCAGTAGCCCACTCCCATCACTGTAAACTGCACAATGTAATACCTGCACCAAATAAAACACCAGTTCACCAATTACAATGTCCCCTGTCATCATGTCGAAAGAAATGGAAGTATGGATGCAATTATCTAATAAATCATTTATTCTTATCTGAGTAGCAGGAATTGCATCCCATGCATAACATGTGGTTGTGCCAACAGATTTGTCAAACAAATCTACCATAATGTTACATGTCCTATGCAAACCTGGTCAAAGTGACAATGTCCAACACTCCCCTAGATGAAAAGGCACACTGACAGTATGCTACAGTGACAACAATCTAATCGAATAGTCCCACATAGTTACTGGAAGTTGAGTTGTATGAGTTGGTTCTTGGAATGTACATCTTCCCTCTCCTCATCATCACCATCACTCTCACCCCCTCTCTAAGGAAGCTTGTCTGGATATACAGCACCCTCCTCCTCAAAGAGGGGGATAAAATTCCTCACAGCCGGAATATAGCCTTCAGGAGACCTATTGTGCGCACTATCACCATCCTAGTCCATCCATGAGCCTCATTGTAATTCCTCTCTGCATCTGTCCTAGGATTCCTCACTGGTGTCAGGAGCCAACGCATGTTGGGGTAGCCAGAATCACCTGAGAAAGGGGCCAAAGCAGGACTGTCAATGACAACCCTCAGTAGCAGACAGCCTGGCTGTCTGCTATGTGCCAAAAAGTGTCAGACACACCTACCTATGATCCATACTCTGTCCCCTTGCAGTTGTTCCATCTTGTGTGGCACACTGCTGTTCCTCAGCACAAAGGAATCATGGACTGATACAAGGAACATGGCATTCACATGTGATATGTACTGGTCTGCAGTACACACCAATTGAATGTTCATGGAGTGAAAGTTTTTCCTGTTTCTGTACACCTGTTCACTGACTCTTGGGGGGATGAGAGCAATGTGGGTTCCATCGATGGCACCTATAGCATGGGGTATGTTGGCAAAGGCATAGCATGGAGGTCAGCACTTTGGGGAAACCTCACATAGGACTGCAGATGTCGTACAAATGCATTCCGGAATCTGGACAGTATAATGTTAAACATTGGCTGTGAAAAACCTTCACCCATGCCCACTGTCACTTGAAATGAGCCCATGGCCAGGAAATGGAGTGCAGAGAGCACCTGCACTTCAGTACGGATGGCATGCTGATTCCGATTAGCCAGTCTCATTGCTGACTCCAGTGATGCACATAGTTTATGAATAGTAGCACGAGTGAGTCTGTAATTGATAATGATGTGACACACCACCATGGTCCGCAAATCAACAAGTGGTCTGTACACCGATGAGGCCCTCCCTCGCCACAAGGGTCTGTACCTAGAAGGAGTATAGAACACATGTGAGGAACACACATACATCTGCCCACAATGTTTCCTATTCAGCACAGCTGGCATGATTGTCGACAACACATATGCATAGTAGGTGTGACACTCTAGTAACATGTCCTCAATGATACATCAGGACTGTTCAGGTTTGTAAATGTAAATTTGTTCATGCCTATGGGTGTTTGGGGACAATAGGGCCTGCATGGGGCAGATGAGGATTTAATAACTGGTAGTTAAGGCCAAAATGCCTGCCGCCTGTAATCCAGAAATGTTGTAGGGGAAGTGACCTCATACCGCTAGCAGTTGACGTAATAGCGTAAGGGGGTGTTTACCGCTATGAGCCAATTCATTGGTTACTATAGTTGTCAATGGGGATTATTAGCGTATCATAATCGCTGCCGGCAGTGTCGGTGCACACCACCGCGGTGCATACACTAACTCGTCACCCCAACTTCACTTGACTCCCGGATCTCGTGAATGCAGGTACTCCTCTGAGTGTGCTGCTGTGTCCTGCCTCTGGTCATGGAAATGGCACGTGTGGCAGGGGAAAGGGCCCTAGCCTTCACCAACGAGGAATTGGAGAAGCTTGTGGACTGGGTCCTGCCCCGTATGCCAAGCTCTACGGTCGACCAGATTTACAGGTGAATAGGAGGATTTGGGGACATGGATGTGTGTAATGGTGGTAGATGGTTGTAAACATGTGTGCACCTTTAACACTGTATAGTCCAGGGTTCCTGACATGCTGCGTGTGTGTGTGTTGTTATGCTGTTGTAAATGTCCGTCCCATAGTGGACATATAGCCAGCTGTATGTAATGGCCATTGTCTGACCTCTGTGTTCCTTTTTCTGTGTGTCCCATATAGGTTAGCGCCCATCAGAAGAGGGGACTATGGCAGGCCATCGCCAGGAAGCTGCAGACCCTGGGGGTCTACAACCAGCGGAGCACCCACTGCAGGAAGCGGTGGGAGGACCTGCGGCGCCGGCCGAAGAAGATCTGCGAGGCCCAGCTGGAGAAGTCCTCCCAGTGAGGATGGGGTGCCCGTCGGGCAGTGACCCCCCCCTTATGCGACGCATTCTGGCAGTGGCGTCCTGGACCTGAATGGGCTCTTGAAGGCTGCACAGCAGTCACAAGGGGGTGAGTACAGAAACCAAAGTATGGCTACTTGATGGATGTGTGAGTGTGCAGTGGTATGTATGCTGTCAAGTGGCAGGGACTCTGACTGATATCCATAATAGCCCCCGTGGGGTGTAGGGTTGTAAGGGTCAGGTCTGAGGTACTTCAGGAACTTCAGTGCTGTGGGGGATGGCTGTAGAGCAGGATGGTGGCCACTAGTCAGGGGCATAGCCATGTGTATAGCGGCAGGTGCTGCATGGTCCAAAAGTTGCAGGGTGGGTGTATGTGTGAACCTCTTCTGTACCTCCATTCAGCTATTTACAATTGTCTCTCCTGTTTTGTCTCCCCATCCCTGGCGAGTGGGAATGCAGCGGCCCATAGTTCCACGGAGGCAGAGTCGTCCGATGCCAAAGGGACCAGTGGGTTAGAGGGCGAGGGGAGTACCACAGGGGAGGCAACTACCACTGGAGGCAGTGACTCTGATACCTCCTCTGATGGGAGCTCCCTGTCGGTGGCAGACTCTAGTGGGCCCACCCATTCTATGTCATCTTCCACCACCCGAGATACCATCACCGCCCTCCCATTTACTCCCCACCAAGTTGCCCATGCCCGCTCACCCAGAAGGGTGGGTGTCTCCTTCACCCCAGGCACCTCCTCTCCTGCCCCAGTCAGCCCTGCTGCCCTCACGGAGGAGGCTATTGACCTCCTGAGAACCATCTCTGTAGGGCAGACAACCATTGTCAATGTCATCCAGGGATTAACATCAGAGGTGCAGCAGACCAGTGCCTACCTGGATGGCATTCACGGTGCTGTGTCTGACCTACAGAGATCTTTTCAGGCTCTGGCCTCCTCTTTGACGGCAGCCAGTGTCCCTGGTCATTCCGTCCCCCCTCCAACCACCTCTACCCCTTCCAGCACCCCACTTCCTTCACCCATCCAAAGCACACATTCTGACATGCAGGCATACACCTCAACACAAAAGAAGCACTCTTCAAAACACAAGCACCACACCTCCCACCACAGGCATTCACACAGCCAACATACACAGACACACACACCAACATCCACTTCCCCCAGTGTCCGCATCTTCTGCCTCCCTGTCTGTCCCCTCTACATGCACACCCACAGGCACTGCACCCTCATTCAATGTTGCTGACCCTATTCTTGCAGTCACCACAAAAAAAAACGACTTTAGTTGACACGTGCAACACACTCACCAAACTTGCAGACACACAGACAACATGCATTTACACTGCCAGTCTGTCTTATCCCACTGTGTCCACCCCCTCCTCCCAAGACACTGAAACGCATCAAAACACCCACCCATCACACATCCACCACACCTCAGCATGCTGTCCAGTCACCTGCAACCACATCACGCTCACCTACACCGTTCACGACCACTCTCTCTACCTCCACTCTCACGCCTTCCTCCAGGTCCACCCCAATTGCCCCTAAAAAACGTTTCTTATCCCGTTTTGACCTATTCAAACCCACTGGCCCACCCCGTCTCATCCCTAAATGTGCCCACCTCCTTGCCCTGTCCACTCCTCCCATGTCACAGCCCACCCCTGTCCACCCTTCCTATTCCTGTGAACCTCCCCTGTGAGCAAGAGACCCCATGCTGGCCCTGGAACGCCTCCGCTCCACCTGCCTCAAGGTCCAGATCCAAGCCCCCTCCACCTTCCAAACATGAGGACAAACCACCCACTCTCAGTTGTAAGTCCCCACCACCCCCTGCCCCTGTTCCATGAGGTGCCTGGATGCCCTATTGTTGCCCCTATGAGGTGGAGTGCCTTTGCACTTGTGGGAGTCAAGTTGGGGCTAATTTGGCCCATCGGACTACGTACTCTGGACTGGCCATTGGCCTTACGTTGTAATTCTGTTGCTCATAGAGCTGAATTAAAAATCATGTGTGGCCAGTGTTGTTTATGGCACACTCAGGATCCGTGGTTCATCGTTTCTTTGTTTGGAGGTGTTGGGCACATGTGTGTACTTTGGGCAGGTTGGATTTGCCTGGTGTCGGGTAAGTACCTCTTGCTGTGGGGTGTATGGCTTGTGCTGTTGTGAGGGATTGTGGGCGGGGTGGGTGGAGTGGGTGGGTATGTAACTGTGCCCTTTCTTCCCTTGTTTAGTAGGTTGTGGTACTGACCGTCGGCGGCGGTCTCTGTCGTGGAGGTATATGGCTAGGAGCAGGGCTGGCATGATCTGCAACTCTCTATCTATTTCTGCTTTGGTGTGTTGTGTGTGCCTCCGGTGAGTGTTTCCCTTTATTTGGTTTGTTTCCACCTGGCTCTGCGTGGCGAAGCTTCCCTCCCAGAACTGACGGCGGTCTGGTGCTTCATTATTTGGTTGGCGGGTAGGGCCTTTCCATCGGGCTCTGGCGGGCTCTGCCATCGTTCTCGGCACTCCTCTGCTGGCGGTGAGTGGTTTTCAGGCTGCCTGTTTTTCAGGTGGTTCATAATTTGGCGATCCAGACCACACAACTGTTGGCGTTTGTTACTGCCACCACGGCCGGTGTGGTGTTTACCACGGTGTTCATAATGAGGGCCTATGTGTTATTGGGAAATGGATATGCGGATCAAGTTGTGAGGTTTTGCGCATTGAAATGTATATCATTCAAAGACAAGTGGGAGTTGATGTCTGAAGAAGACACTACATGTACAGGTTTTGTGTTCAGGGTGATTGACACAATGGAAGAATTGAAAACCTTGCAAAGCAATGTTGATAAGGAACAGAAAGCGGAGTTAAAAATTAAATGCGTCCAGAGCCAGGATGAGCTATGGGTATCAGAAGAGGGTCAAATGGTTTTACCAAATAGTTTGCTGTCATAAATGGCAAGATACTATCATGGACAGGCACACATTGGGAGGGATGCCATGGTTCGATTGTTCAAAATTGATTGGTTTAATCCTAAATTTAGGCAGGCAGCAGAAGCAGTATGCCATCACTACATTATTTGTCAACAACTATATGCGGGGAAAGGGACAGTGGTGCATTTGAGCCATATTGGAAGAGCAGGAGGTCCATTCAGCAGAATGCAATTGTATTTCATTGAAATGCCTGTGTGTGGAGGTTTGAAATATGTGTTGGTGATTGTGTGCCTTTTTAGCCGCTGGATTGAAGCGTACCCTACAAGAAGAAATGATAGCCTTATAGTAGCAAGGCTGTTGCTTAGAGAGTTAATACCAGATTTCGTTTTTCCGATCTCTTTAGAATCAGATAGGGGAACGCACTTCAATAACGAGGTGATCAAACTTTTGTGTGCAGCACTAAACATTGAACAAAAATTGTGAAGAAAAGGGGGGAAAATTCTAGGGATAGGCGCTAACAGAATATCAACAAAACATTTCTTTAACAATAGATAGTAAATACGGTGCTCCCGAACGGAGGGTCCTCCCAGCACCTCCAGTGTTTCTCCAATAGGAAAAAACAAACTGATTCAAAAGGCCAGGGCACTCTTATGAAATAAGATAAGAGTCTGTGCAGTTAGGTTCTTGGTCTTCGGAGAATCAATATACAATCCAAACAGAGTTAAAGTTCCGTGTCTTTATTCTCACATGACTGGGGCAAAACACTATTATCCCCGAGTCTTCGTGAGGGAGTACTCATAAGTCAGCATGTATGGATCCAAAATCTTTTAAGGTGCGATCTATAAACAAAACAGTTCTTTTGGGTAAATTCTTGTGTTGGGGGCGCTGTGTCTTGCTCCCCGATAATTAAGCTGGCGTGTATGTAGAGAAAAAGGACGTGTAAGCCCTCCATCTCATCTAGAAGTATAAGGTATAGAAGAGACACAGAGTAATGTCTCAGGAGTGTGTGTGAAACTCCTCGTGCCCCCGTCACGTGATTCCCACTACTCTTTCTCTATTGATCGTGCATTATCTTGAAGAGTTTTACTTGATTAGGATAAGCCATTTATTCATGTTAACACCTTACTTATACTTTGCCCTGAGGAAGTCAATGAGATTAATTTCTCGGAGACGAAACACGTGTTGACTGTTGGATGTTGTTGTGATGACCACATATGGAATCTTTCTGATGTGATGAACATTTATGAAAACCTCGCACAAGAATAAAGACACTGAACTTTAACTCTGTTTGGATTATATATTGATTCTCCGAAGACCAAGAACCTAACTGCACAGACTCTTATCTTATTTCATACGAGTGCCCTGGCCTTTTGAATTGAACAGAAATTGCATTGTAGCTACCGCCCTGAAGCATCAGGACTAGTGGAACAGATGAATGGTACTTTGAAATCAAGAATTGCCAAGATGTGTGCAGCTACGAATCTGAAATGACCAGATGCATTGCCTTTGGTGTTGATGTCAATGAGAAATACACCTGACAGGAAGACAGGACTTTCGCCCCACGAGATCCTTATGGGGAGAGCGATGAGATTGCCAGCAGTGCCAGCCAATGCACTGGTAAATATGACAGATAATATGGTGTTGGGCTACTGCAAGGGTCTGGCTGACGGGGTTCACTCTTTCTCTCAGCAGGTGGAAGCCACCACACTGCCATCAATTCACGATCCAGGGCATAACCTCAGAGCCGGCGACTGGGTCGTTGTCCGAAAATAAGTTCGCAAGACGTGTTTGGAGCCACGTTGGAGAGGGCCTTACCAGGTGATTCTGACAAGTACGACAGCTGTGAAGTGTGCTGGAATCCCGAACTGGATTAACGTGAGTCACATGAAGAAAGTGGCATGCCCACTGTATCATGAAGAAGCGTTGTTGAAAGCACCAACAACGGTGAAACAGGTTGCAGCACCTGAACCAGAAAAAGAACAAAGAGAGCCTGAAACAAACAAGAACTCGTAGAAGATGGTTCTTTCACCCCTGTAAGAGATGAAAGTGAAGAATTACTGGAGGGTGCTGGAGAATCGATCTCAACAGATACAGCAGGAGCGCCTAGCTCAGCTGGGGTTCTCCGAAAAACAGACAATGCTGAAAAACAAACAGAGCAAGTGTCAGACCAAGAAGGGGAGGGAGTTGAGACAGTTCAAAGTCAAAGTGATCCGACTCCTCATGAGCCTGTTGCAGGTCCATCAAGAAAAAACACCACAAAGAAAGAGAAGGAGAAGAGTCCAATCTTGAAAAGAGTATTGACAGAAGGATTGAGAAAAGGAGATAATTGGCCTGAATCACAAGTAGAGAAAAGAAAGGTAGTGGTCATAAATGAAGCAATAGAGGAAGAGGTAGATACTACGAGAAAAGAAGAATTAAGTGAAGGAGAATTGAGTGGTGATCGAAAATTGAAAAGGAAGAGAATAGCAAGTCGAAGATACGCAGGTCCTGAATGGGCGTATGTAACTACTAATGAATGGCAACATGAATGTATGTCTTTTTGTTTTGATAGGGAAGTTCTGAGTCAGTATTTTGATGTAACCTGAAGGTGAATAAGGAGTTGAACTGTTTAACCAGTTTGAAGATATTTTGAGAAAAAAGACTGTTGAAAATAAACTGGAAGAGAACAGTTTTGATTTGACATTGAAAAAGGATGTGACAAGCTGCTAATCGATTTTGACAAAGGAAAAGGGGTTGCTGGATGTCAAACTGAACTGTTGAAAGAAGAAGTTTCTATTTTTGATTTTTGTTGCACTTTTCAAAAGTTACTTCTGCTTTCTGATTCTTTACAGATCATGGCTGAGTTAAATAATCAAGTTAGGTATGCTAGGCGCTGTAAATATATGAGTATTGGATTGTGTGGAATTTTGTTTATAGTGGTGATTGTGGGAATGTTTTTTCTTGATATGAAAGGAGCCAATTATATTTCTGCTTCTGAGACTACTACACTAACGGCTTTGGAGAAGTTTAAGTTAGATGAGAAATATTTGCATGATTGTACTAATGCTCAAGGAGAACTTTCTTCTAGCGATTTCTATCACTTATTGAGTGAGTATGTTGAGACAATGGATGCAAGGGATTGTCTTGTATGTACGCAAATTCCTTCGTCAGTTGAGGAAGGAGTTACGTACCATAGTCTTCCACTAACCTATGGAATAAGTTGTAGTCTGCTACTGACAAGGTTCTATGATCAGGAGTATATCCAGTATTTCTATTCTAACCATGATGTAGTGTTTTCGTTTGTTGCTATTATTAGGTATTTGAGTAGAGTAGCTAAGGATCATAATAAAGTATTAGTTAGAGGATTATTTGAGCCTCCACTAACATTTGGAACTACATATGCACATTAAAATAATCTTACATGCTTGCTTACACCTTTAGAGAAGAGCTTCCTAGGTCATACTGATGACAGGAGAAAGGCATTAAAAGAGAAATTAAAAAAAGGCTTAGAGAAAAGGACTTACAAAAATGATTATACTTACACTGCAATTAAGATGCAAGGGAAGTTAGCTTTAGATGCATTACACGTAGGGAAGTTTTATATATCTAGGCCAAAATCTCGCCCCAACACTTTATTTGTGGGTACGAGTGAATGTAGACATGTGTTTTTGTTTCAGAGTAAGTGGACTTTTATGCTGAATGATCAGGACCCTGCGATTCCAGGTGTTTATTATATTTGTGGACTTAATGCTTATTATCGTCTTCGAAGAGGATGGTATGGGACATGTTATTTGGGGATAGTATTCCCAAAGATTTACCAGATAGATGACTTGAAAAAGTTTACAAAATTGACTGAATTACATCATAAGTGACAGAGGAGGGAGTGGAAGATATATTTGGTGTGGTGATTCCTTAATTGGGAGTCATCCTGAACTCGATCAAGATACAAAAGTTGTCTACTATTGTGGATAACATGCTGATGCAATACTCCTGATAGATGCTGAATTGGCTGCGGATAGAGCTATGACTCTTCAAAACCGGCTTGCTTTAGACATCCTTCTAGCGAAGGACGACAGAGTCTGTAAAATTATTAACTCTAGGCATTGTTGCTCATACATTCCAAATAACAGTAAGGAGATAAGAGACTTACTTACTAATCTGACTAACTCAAGTAGGAATTTGAAAGAATTGAAGGAACCAGGTGTTTCGGAGAAGGTTGGAAAGGGATTTGTTTCAGTGGGAAATTGGCTTAGTAATATTTGGAATGGGATATTATTAAAAAACATACAGGGAATATTGATTATAATTGCTTGTATATTGGGATTATGGGGTTCATGCAAATTGTGTCAAAAGATTAAATTGAAAAGGTCTAAAAATAATCAGAGGAGGGAAGAACGAAACAGGGAAAGAATCCATAAGGAAGATTTGAGAAGAAGACAAAATACAGATGAAACTGAATTATAAGACTATGGATGGTAAAAGTTGTGTGATGACATATTTAGTCATCAGAGGAGGGATTGTTAACGCAAATATTTTAGGGTGAAATTATTATTGAATGTTTGTAATGAATTATGAAGTAAAATGATTAACGTAGAAAAATAATGTGCACGTTTGAAATTGTGACCTCGGAGAGCGATCACCAAGATTCACAAATTATATTAAAGGAGCAACTAAAACATGTGACATATTGAAAATGTATTAAAATAGTGTAGTAGTATGTCATATTGAGAGATATAACTTATGTTTTGCATTATATTATAGGGCTTAACTTAGCCAAAGTTGTGGCCTAGTTTTACCAGGCCTCGTGCAGAAGCTGAATATTAATGTTCAATGAAAGATGTTGACAATTTGAACTGACCGTGAACTGCTCATTGTTTAATAAAATTTTGCTTAGCTGAAACCTTTGCATGAACCGATGGACAGGAGATGATGGAACAGAAATGTAGGAAATAGTGTGTAGAGCGCACTGAGTGTACTTTCCCATGACGCGAACAATGAAGACACTGAATGGAGAAGAAGATGCAACATTTTCAATACCTGACGAGCCGGATGATGAGGACATCGTACAGTGAACTAATCAACAACCTGAGAACTGTGTAATATTAGAATTCATAGATTTGAATTACAAAACCTATTGGGTAAAGTAAAATCGTGTGATTAATTGACCAGTCAGGAATTGGGGGAAAGTCTGGGTGATTTTGATACAATGACGTGACCAAGGGAGAAAACTTCAGATGGATAGACAGATGGATGGAGATAAATGTTACAAGAGCAGACCTTATTCCGAAATTGATGCGATATTGGGAAGGAGATTCAAGATTCTGTCATTGGGCTCATGCTTTTGAGAGCGATGCTGATCGTCTGATGACCTGAAGACGAAGACTGACTTTGTTGCTGATCCATACCGAGGATTGGTAGACATGACAATATGACTGAATTACCTTTTGTGCCTTTTTTTCTAGGTACCAACTGCACTGTCTGATAGTTTTTCTCTCAGCCAGACGTTTTCCAAATTCTTGTTCTAAACTATTTTCGCACAAAGTCCCACATGCTGATGCTAATCTGGGTTCGGTGAGGTTTTCTGGCTCTATGACACTGACAGAATTGCAGAGACGAGTGAATGACGGACTGATTTGCTGAACTCTGCTACTTATGTTGACTTATTAGTCTTTGATTCAATTGATGATTTATGCTAATGCTCGGGAGTGTATTCTAAAGAAATTTGATTATATTATGCTTTTGGCGTCTTCTAATGAATTAAAGAGAAAATTACTTGACTTGAATAAAGTTGAACTAATCTCACAACTTAGTATTGTAATGAATAGGGAAATAAAATTACTAAACCTATACTGAGTTGTGGTTATTCATGGCTGAAGGGTCATGGTGTGATGATTATTAAGTGTTGATTAATGACAAGATTAATGGTTATCAAATTTTGTGTATTGATTAATGAGAAGCATTGGTCACATCATAGCTAGGATACTTCATGCGAATCAAAAGGTTCATCGACATATTCGCGTCTCCTTGTAAGTTTACTTATTAAGGACCAGGCGTCCCAACAGATCAATAGAGCTTCATTTTATGAACAAAACAAGATCAAAATGACAAAAATCCAATAAGTAGAAGTTGATATACGAAGCTTTAAATATTAAAATGCAAAATAGTGCTAAGAAGCATTAATCGGCAACCGGGTTTCTGGTCGCACTAGACCATGGTAAATCCAAAAGGTCAGGCTGACTGCAATGGAGCATGGGTCAGATACAGTCCCCAGTAAGTCCACTAAAAGTTTATGATCTCAAAATTTGACCTAAGAATCAAGTTTGCATCAAAGATTTTCGGCAGCAGAAGAAGAGCGTTGCTGGCAGTGGTCCGCAAGCACGAAGAGTTGGCTGGGAGTCATGGATGGGCAGGCTGGACCCTCGGGGTCACTAGCGGTGGTACTTACTGTGCGAAGAGACAAACTCGTGGTGGCTCGCACTAATTCTTCCTGCAAGTGGTGCAGATCCGGTGCCAGCTGGCCTGTTCACAGTTGCGAAGAGCCCAAAAGCTTGAATTCAGGAGCCAAAAAACAGTTCCAAGGGCCCAAGACTGGGGAGGCACCTCTTGGGGGACATGAGCTGGTTGAAGACAGGTCCAGGAGTTGTAGTAGATGAGTTGGAAGTCTTTTGTGTCCCTGGGACTTCAAAAAAGAGGAGACAAGTGAGCAAGCCCTTGAAGTCACTATGGTTCTGGGATGTAGAGATGCAGGTCCAGTCCTTCTCTTTCCCAGGCAAGAGGGCAGTAGGTCAGCTCAGCAAAGCTGAAGTCCAGCTGAGTAGCAGTCCTTTTAGCACCACAGCAGTCCTTCTTCCTGGTTGAGTATCCACAGGTCCAGATGAGTACTTAGTTGGTGATGTCAGAGGTCCAGTACTTATACCCAGTTGTGCCTTTGAAGTGGGGAGACTTCAAAGAAAGGTCTTTGAAGTGCATTGAGGTCCTCCATTCCTCTCCTGGCTACAGTGAGGTATGCAGCCTTCTGTGTGTGTCAGGACACTGCCCATTCAGATGTGTCAGCCCCTCCCTCGCATCCTGCCAAGGATGGCCCATCAGGATGTTCATGGCCTCTCGGGACACCTATCCAATCAATCAATCAGTTTTTATAAAGCACAACTACTCACTCGTGAGGGTCACAAGGCGCTAGTGGTGGGTCTGGTCCTCATTCAAAGAGCCATGTCTTGAGGTTCTTGCTGAAGATGATGAGTGATGGGCTTTGTCTGAGGTACATGGGCAGGTAGTTCCAGCTCTTAGCTGCGAGGTAGGTGAAAGATCTTCCTCCGGCTGTGGTTTTCCATATGCGTGGATGTAGGAAAGTGCCCTCTTTCTTGGCATGGTGACACCCGTTTTCTGTCTGTTGTCAGTGTGTTTGACTGTGTTCACTGGGATCCCGCTAACCAGGACCCCAGTGATTATGATCTCTCCTCTAAATTTGGTTGCTACCAACCTTTTCTTCCCACAATTGGCATACTGGTCCCCTCATGTAAGCCCCTAGTATATTGTATTTAGGTACCAATGGCATTGGGGTTCCAGGGGATCCCTATGGGCTGCAGCAGTTATTCTGCCACCCATAGGGAGCCCATGCAAAGGGTTCTGCAGGCCTGCCATTGCAGCCTGCGTGAAATGGGTGCATGCACCCTTTTTCACCACAGATAACTACACCAGGTCACTATAAGTCACCCCCAAGGTAGGCCCTCTCAGCCGAGAGGGCATGGTGAGGGTACCTGTGTGTGAGGTCACCCCTGCACTAGCAGAGGTGCCCCCACAGACTCTAGATCCATTTTCCTGGACTTTGTGAGTGTGGGGACACCATTTTACATGTGTACTGGACATAGGTCACTAGCTATGTCCAGCTACATAATGGTAACTCCGAACCTGGGCATGTTTGGTATCAAACATGTCTGAATCATACCCCAATACTGTTGCAGGTATTGGAAGTATGATTCCATGCACTCTGGGGGTCCCTTAGAGCAACTTTGTTTCCACATCTCCTGCCAGCTTTGCAACATTTCCCTGGCCATGCATCCTCAGAAAAATGCAACTCTTCTGACTGCACAAGAAGAAGACCGAATCTCCCTTGGAGTGAAGTAGTCACTTCCCTACAACCGCAGGCACCTACAACAAGTGATGACCAACTGCGTGGATCCCCTCTCCTGCTGAGCTGCCTGGATCCTGCATCATGGGTAGTGGTCTGGAGTAGTCCTCTTGGGCTTCTCTGCCAGCTGTCCAAAACTCTGGTGGAGGTAAGCCTTTGCCTTCCAACACAGGACAGTACCCCTGTGCAAGGCCTCTCTTGCAGCTGCCAAGGTTTGTTTGCATCTCCTCCAAGGGATCTTCAGGCATTGTGTAGCTCCAGCCCCCAGCACTCCATCCTGCAAAGCACAGCCTCCTGCGTGGTTCTCCTGATGCATGGGATCCTCTTTTGTAGAGCTGCGTGGGCTTCTTCTGCGACTCCTATGTCCCTGTCCGATGGAACTCCTGTGGGTGCTCCCTCTGCTCCTGTGGACTCTCTGCAATGCTGAGGGTCCCCTGTGACTCCCCCTCCTGGGTTGAGTCCTCTTGGGCCTTGCTGGTCCCCGGCAGCACCTCTTTTCTACTAACCACAAGTTTGCTTTTGCCAAGGCTTGTTGGTGGAATTCCTTCACTGACACCCATCTGCCACCTTCCAGCGTGGGGCTTTATCTGCATCCATCAGGAACTCTTCTCCAGCTCCAAGGCTGCAGTTCTTCATCACCAACGACCAACTCCTGCATCCACAGCTGGTTGGGTAGTAGTTCCTACTCCTCCTGGACTCCACTGTGACTCTTGGACTAGGTCCCCTCTTTTCACAGGTATTCTTTCTTCAGGAATCTACCACTGGTTTTCTTGAAGGCTTGTCTGGGTGTCTTCTTTTTCTTCTTTTCCTCCTTTTGGGTGGTCTGGGAAAAATCCAGTGTTTTACTCCAGCATTTCTGGTTACTGTGTTACTTACCTCTGTGGTTTTCTAGTATTCCCAGCTCTCCTCTACACATTTTACTTATCTAGGTGGGGGTACCCTATTTGCATTCCATTTTTTTTAGTATATGGTTTTTGCTCCACTTAGGGTCAGTATTGGTTATTGCTGTTTGCACTCACCGTTTCTGTGCTTGTTTCTGATTATTAGTTTATATATTTAGTGTAATACTTACCTCCTAAGGGTGGGTTACCTCTCTAGTAATTTGTGGTGATTTGTTCCAGAAATAAAGTACCTTTATTTATGTACAACTGAGTGTTTTCTTTCATGTGTGTAAGTGCTGTGTGACTACAGTGGTATTGCATGAGCTTTGTATGTCTCCTAGAAAAGCCTTGGTTGCTCATCCACAGCTACCTCTAGAGACCCTGGCTTCTAGACACTGCCTACACTTCAGTAAGAGGGGATACCTGGACCTGGTATCATAGATACACACCACCCACCAGGCCAGCTTCCTACAGTGGGATGCTGGCTAGTGCCAGATGGACGGAGTGAGGGGGACTGGCGGTTTTATGGAAAGAGATGTGATGATTCATGTAGGCCGGTCCGATGTTGTGAAGGGCCTTGTAGGTGTGGGTGAGTAGTTTGAAGTTGATTCGCTTCTCCACTGGGAGCCAATGGAGGATCCTCAGGTGTTGGGAGATATGTACCTAGCTGGGGAGGTTCAGGACGAGTCTGGCAGTGGCTTTTTGGATGAGTTGTAGTTTCCTGATGTTCTTTGTTGTGATGCTGGCGTAGAGTGTGTTGCCGTAGTCGAGCTTGCTTGTGACTAAGGCATGGGTGACTGTCTTGCTGCAGTCGACTGGGATCCATTTGAAGATTTTGTGGAGTCGGCGGAGGGTGTGCCAGCAGGAAGAGGTGACTGCGTTTACCTGTCAGGTCATTGATAGGGAAGAGTCAAGGATGATTCCTAGGTTGTAGGCGTGGTCAGTCAGAGTAGGCGTGGCGCTGAGTGATGAGGGCCACCAGGATTCATTTGAGGCTGAAGTGGAGTTTCCAAAGATGATGAGCTTGGTCTCGTCTGAGGTGAGCTTGAGGCAGCTCTCCCTCATCCAGGCGGCGATGGCTTCAATTCCGGTGTGAAAGTCCCTCTTAGATTTGTCCAGGCCTTCAGTGAGGGATATGATGAGTTGTGTGTCATCGGCGTATGACACGATGTTCATTTCATGGCCTCTGACAATGGCTGCAAGCAGGGCCATGTAGATGTTAAAGAGCGTTGGGCTCATGGAGGATCCCTGAGGGACTCCGCAGCTGACTTCTGCTGGTTTGGATATGAAGGGTGGGAGTCTGACTCTCTATGTTCTTCCGGAGAAGAAGGAGTAAATACATTGCATGGCTTCTCTGCAGCTTCCTGCGTCATGGAGTCTGGTGCATAAGGTGCTGTGGGAGACCGTATCGAAGGCTGCTGAGAGGTCAAGGAGAATGAGTGCTGCAGTGTGGCCATGGTCGAGGAGTGTGCAGATGTCATTGGGGGCTGCAAGAAGAGCTGTCTCCGTGCTGTGGTTGCTGTGGAAGCCAGACTGAGAGGTATCCAGAGAGCTGTTGTCTTTGATGAATTGTAGCAGCTGTGAGTTGCTGGCTTTTTCCACTACTCGGGAGGGGTAGGGTAGTAGCGAGATGGGCCGGAAAGTCTTTAGCTCTGATGTGTCGGCTGTGGGTTTCTTCAGGAGGGGGCGAACTTCTGCGTGTTTCCCATCTTTGGGGAATGTGGCTGTGTTGTTAGAACAGTTCAGCATCTTGCGGAGTTCGGGCGATGGATGCGCTGGCTCTGTTAAAGAGCTAACAAAACTTAAGCTGACACTATATTTAGGTGCTGAAATGAGTCAAGAACTAACACTGAAAAGCCCAAAAAAGTTAAGTTAACTACTTTTACTTGTATCCCCACAATACACTGATTATGATCTCACATAAGGAAGCTGGAAATTGTGGGTAATTCTCAAGTATAGGTGGAGAGCAGCCCCTCTATATGGAATACACTACAACACCACAGACACTCTAAATTTGCTCACATCAAATGCCTTTTTCTCTAGCAGTGGTTTTAATCATAGTAATTTAAACATCAAAGACTTTAAAGATAGGATTATAAAATGCCATCCACGTCAAGCTGAAAAATACCAAAAGCCATTTACCACTCCAAGCATCCATATTAGAGTTTGGGTTGGTAATATACCATCCAAGCCAACCTGGAATTAATAAAAGCAACCCCCAACGTGTGTTTTGATCTAGTTAGAGCTCATCAGAGAGGTATAGCTTCATCCAAACACAAGTTAGCACCAAGGATAGGTCAAGACAATACCCTTTCAGGCTTAGAGTGCTGCACAGATTATATGAAAAAAGGAAGCAGGGAACTCTGAGTAGCTCCCAAGTTAAGTTGGGGAGCATTTCATTTATATGGAGCCCCCTACCATATCACCAATATTCGGAAGCTCCTCACCTCAAATGTCTGTTTCACTAGGAGAGTTTTTAAGCATAGTGTTAGAAATTGGGTCTCTCTTTGGCAGAGGTATACACCCTTGTCCAAGTAGGGACCACAACACTAGTGAGGGTATGTCACAACACAATCCAAATTAATATGTGCTCACCCTCTGTAAGCCTGGCACAGAGCAGGCAGGCTTAACTTAGAAGGCAATGCATAAAGAGTTTGTGAAATAACCCATACAGTAACACAGTGAAAACACCACAAAAAGTACTCCACACCAGTTTAGAAAAAGAAATGATATTTAAGACCGAAACTACAAAAATCCAACATGCACAAGTCAATATATAACACTTAAAGGTTTAAATGAGTCTCAATCCTTAAGAATCAGTGATTGCATCTGTTTAGCACACAGTACCTGGGATGCATCAACAATACCAACTCGCTGGGGCTTTGGAGGAGGAGATGCGTTGAAAAATAAGGTGCTGTGCTGGATTTTCCAGTGCGACACAGACAATGCTTTGAAAATCCTTGGCACACTGGTAAGAAGGAACAGGTGCTGCATCGATCTGGTAGGCGATGCAGTGATTTTTCAGCCACGAAGCAGGTGCTGCGTAGATTCCGGCAAGTGTTGCATCAATTTTCCAATGTACTGGGATTTTCTTCTCTTTGGTGAAGTCTTTCTGGTCCTGAGACTTCACAACAGGGCGCAAGCTCAATCCCTGCTCTTGGAGAGTACTTGTGGGAAAGGCAGAGTCCCTCCAGCAGAGTCAGGGGTCTGCAGGCTGCAGGGCAACAAGCAGGGCTGCAGGCCTATTCAGCAACGCAGTCCAGATGAGTCCTTTGGGCAGCCAGGAAGTCCCTCTGAGAAAATCCAGTTGCAGGTCAAGAAGTATCAAAAAATTAGAGGGACTGGGAGAATCATGGTCCAGTGTACAGTCTCCCAAGACTCATATACGTAAATAAATATGGTACATTGTTCCAAGAAATGAATTCATACAGGGCTAGGAAAAGTCAGTAGATTCAGGAGAGCCCTCACACACCCAATAGGATGTAAAGCTTCATCACTGGGCAGTTTCCTCGTCAGACCGGTGGTGCAATGTCTGGCGGGCAACCCCTTTAATGGTGGTGGTACTGTACCGAAGACTGAATACCAAAATATGGATAGGTCTGGGATGAATACTGACTATTGGAAGTAAGTAGGAGAGACAAAAAAAGTTAAAATTGCCCCGAGAACCTTAACATTTTTAATGAATCAGGAATGGGTTCGGGACAAGATTTAAAGGAAAATAGGAGGAGTGAAAACGGGGATAATGTCCCACTCCACTCCACATAAAGGAAAAAGGTAGTGTGCCCAATCCTAAACAGATGTGGTCAACATGTTTTGTGTCTATATGGTCAAAAAGATCCTGTGACGCTTCATCAGGACCGTAACTACTACTTCTGTAATGTACAACAATAAGTGCTGGATGGTCACTTACTCAATAGGGGCTGTCCGTCAGCGTCGGTTGGTCAGCCAGTCACCCTGCATGCAAGTGAGAACATAGAAGTTCATAAGTGAAAAAGTAGGGAAAGATACTGAAGGTGATAAGTTCAACAGAAGTCCAGGTCCCAAGAGTAGCACATAAAAAAATATATACAAATAGTAAAAATGGCTTACCATTCCATAGTAGAATTTTTGACGCACAATCGGCGCAAACCCTGCCCCATATTTATACTTTGACGTCCGACCCCGCGGCCGTCAAAATTCCACCATGTGCGTCATTTTTTGGAAGGGGGAACCAGCCTTGCGTTAATTATATTCAAGGTAGGCGTTCCCTTACAAACAATGACTTTAAGGCCTGTGCCCCTTATTTATACTCTGGTGTCATTTTGGCGCACAGGAGGGGGTGGGCCTTAAAAAATGGCGCACAGCCTGATGTGCGCCGTTTTTTAACGCCTGGGTCAGGGCAGGCGTTAAGGGACCTGTGGGCTCGGAAGGAGCCCAGAGGTGCCCTCCCCTGCCCCCAGGGACACCCCATGCCACCCTTGCCCACCCCAGGAGGACACCCAAGGATGGAGGGACCCATCCCAGGGAAGTAAAGGTAAGTTCGGGTAAGTATTTTTTTCCGAATTTTTTTTGTGGCATAGGGGGGCCTGATTTGGGCCCACCTACATGCCTCTATGCCCAATGACCATGCCCAGGGGACATAAGTCTCCTGGGCATGGCCATTGGGCAAGGGGGCATGACTCCTGTCTTTGCTAAGACAGGAGTCAGGTCAATGGAGGTTGGGCGTCAAAAAAAATGGCGCAAATCCAGTTTGAGGCCTGAATTTTGCCTCAGACCTGACGTGCACCATTTTTTGACGCACAACCCCCATTTTCCCATACGCCGACGCTGCCTGGTGTGAGTCATTTTTTTTTACGCACACCAGTCCGCAGCGCCGGCTAACGTCATTCCATTAATAAGGCGCCCGCATGGCACGTTGGAATGGCGTTAGCCGGCGGTAAACTTTTTGACGCACAACTGCATTGGTGCAGTTGTGCGTCAAAAAGTATAAATATGGGCCTTAGTATATGTACCCAAAAATGCCTTTGAAGTGGGCTAACCTTCAAAGAGAAATTTTGAAGTACACAAGTTCCCCTTCCAACCCAGCCCTGTCTGCCAAGATCCCTGTGGGGGTTATCCGGATTTTCTATTACCATTCTGGCCATACTAAACATGACAGGGCTGCTCCTTAAAAATATTTAAGGGCAGTTCTAAGTAGTGAGAAACTAATTTGTGAGTTTTTCACTACCCGGACATATGAAACACATAAGTACATGTCCTGCCTTTTACTTACATAGCTTCATGCGCTATGGGCTACCTTAGGCCTACCTTAGGCCTGACCTGTATGTAGAGAAAGGGGAGTTTAAGTCTTGCATGTAGTTTTAAATGCCAAGTCAAAGTGGCAGTGTAACTGCACACACAGGTCTTGCAATGGCAGGCCTGAGACATGATTAATGGGCTACTTATGTGGATGGCACAATCAGTGCTGCAGGCCCACTAGTTGCATTTAATTTACAGGCCCTGAGCACATGTAGTGCACTTTACTAGGGATTTACAAGTAAATTAAATATGTCAATTGGATATGAGCCACTGTTACCATGTTTTTAGGGAGAGAGCACATGCACTTTAAGCACTGGTTAGCAGTGGTAAAGTGTCCGGAGTCCTAAAGCTAACAAAAATGAGGTCATAAAAAGAGGAGGAGGAAGGCAAAAAGTTTGGGGTGGCCCTTCATAGAGGGCTATTTACCAATATATATATATATATATAGCTATATATATAGAGTTATATAGCTATATATATATATATATATATATATACCTATTACCGCAACGCAGATTCTGGCATGCAGCCAAAGCGCTGGTGGTGCTGGTAGTACGAGGCATCAACGCACTCATCACAAATTGTCAAGTCCCGTCTTGATGTAGCCAAAACAGAGATCAGCACTCCTGCCCTCTGTTTTGGATACAATAGGATGGGACTTGTGAATATATAAAACTATGACTACCTACTGGCGACCAACAGCATATATATATGGTGGTCGCCAGTAGGTAGTCAAAGTAAGGACCATGTTTCCATTGTAAATGTGCTTTTTGCCTTCAGTAAATTCACTACATTTTTTAAAAAAGGTATTCCAGTGAATCTTGTTGTACACAGGAGGTTTTTGGGGTGATCCATCATGTGGGGGCCAAGAAAAAGGGGGGAGGGAATGAAGTTAAAAAAAAAAACCATGTGTTTGCCATTATATGTCCGATAGGGATTCTATACACGACTACAGCCCGAACCACCAGATGGAATTACACCAAATTTGGCAGAATGGTAGCTCGTGGTCCAGAAAGAGAGCTTTTTGTTATTTGGTGTAAATCCATTCAGTACTTTCTGAAATAATAAAAGAAAACTAAATATAGATGTCTAGAGGCATGAAAGGTTTGGAAATACTAACAATAAGAACAAGCTTGTGTAGGGAGGTGCAAAGGTTGGGTGCCAGTATTTAAACCAGGAAGTGTTGGCATCAATCTTGGGATTTGGCTTCAGACGAGTCCAACAAAAAAAGGTTAAAAAGAAAAAGAATAAAAGGGGCAGGGTAGGGCCACTCTGACCCCTAAGGTCTGGTGCTGGGGTCCCTCCGGGACACCCCCCTCCCGCCCCCTGGGACGGCGACCTCCCCAGGGCTGTAATCAAATACAATGATGCAGCACGTGTCCCGCCTCAACCCCAGGGACGGTTCCCTCCCCAAGACAACTATACAATACAAGTCCCTGGGGCAATTATTTATTTGCATGCAGGGCCAAACTCACTTGAAGAAAGTGAAATTTTCATCTGCTTCCTTGCACGCAATTGGAAACCAGCAGAGAGCTCCTAAAGATTAAGGTCGCAGACCCTCACACTGCAAGTTGAGTGTTATACTCCAGATGGGTCCCTGGTCATTTTCCATCTTTAATTTCTTTTAAACTTCAAAAGTTTAAGGTTCATATTGAAAGGTGATCTCATTCTTTTTAACTGACAAAAACATTTTTCTTTTCAATTTGTCTGGAAATATCTCGTTCTAAGGATATCAATCATCAAAGCATAAATTGCTCTCTCTCTCTTTCTCTCTCTCTCTCTCTCTCTCTCTCTCTGCTCTCTTTCTCTCTCTCTCTCTCTCTCTCTCTCTCTTAATTTCTCACTTTCTCTCTCTCGCTCTCACTCTCTCTCAAGGTTTGGTGGCTGAGGGGTTAGGCCGGGCGTGGGTGGATATATTGGGTTGGCCAAAGGGCTTGTCTGCAGGCAGTGGTTGGATTAAAGTATAGTAATGAAACCAAGGGACATTGTAGTTAGGAAAGAGAATTTAAAAAAACATAGCAATTCACTTAAAGAACTGAAGGTTACAGGGCCGTTATAGTTAGGTTCTTAGAATTCAGCAGTTATAGTTACTTGAAATAACTATAACTCGTGCCCCAAGAAAATTCAGCAGTTGGTTGGCGTTATTTCAGATATCTATAACTTGTGGTCTAAGGTAACTATAACTCACGCCCTTGCCATGCATTACTAATTACTCCAGATATTACAGCACTCATGACATCTTTTATAACATCATTGATAATATCACTGTAACATTTGTTGTAAAATTATTCATAAATAAACTTTGCATGGCGAGGGGGTGAGCTATAGTTACCTTAGGGAACAAGTTATAGTCACTTAAAATAATTACAACTGGTGAATGTCTCTAGTTAGCAGTCGATTTGCATCATGTCCAAGTAGAGACCCTCATTCTAGTCAGGATAAGGAAGATACCCACTTAGATAACCCCTTATCACCCGCTTGGTAGCTTGGCACGAGCAGTCAGGCTTATCTCAGAAGCAATGTGTAAAGCATTTGCACATAACACACAGTAACACAGTGAAAACACTACAAAAGGACACCACATCAGGCTTAGAAAGATAGCCAATACTGATCTGTGTAAAACAAGACCAAAACGAGAAAAATCCAACATACGATAATAAAGATATGAACTTTGCATGAATTAACTTAAAAATGCAGTTTCTTGAATTCGATAGCTCTACCTGGGGCTATCACAGTGTTGTGATCCAAAAAACCAACAGTTCAGGCTGGCCATGGCGTGGCGTGCCAGCTACGGTGTCGGGAAGACCCGCAAACCGTACCTTTGGAATTGCAGGGCATCGGGATCCTTGCAATGAGATCCAGAGAGCAGCGTTGCTGGTGTCACAGGCATCTGTTCGAGAGGTCGATGTGGGGGTTGTTGGGCCCTTGAAGTCACTTGTGTTGCAGATCGAACTCCAGGATGATGAAGTCAGGATCACTGCTGTGGATGGCGTTGGGGCTGTGGTGCGAAGCGGGATGATACGAAGTGCGATGGCCACAAGTCACGATGAAGGCAGTGGCTCGGTGATAGCATCTAGCGGTGTTATTGAGAACAGGGCTGTAGTGTAAAGTGAGGCAGTACGATGTGCGGTGTCACCAGGTCACAGTGCAGGCAGCGTCGGTGGCATTACTAAAGCGCTGTCAACAATAGGTCCAAGTTGGGAGTGTGGCACGGAAAGGGCTCTGTGCAGCATCCACAGGTTGCGGTGCAGACAGGGATGTCTGTTGACACAACTGGGATCAATGGTGCTGGCGTGGATGGACTGGGGCTGCGGTGCGGGATGGGACAGTGCTTCGTGTACCTCACGAGCGGCGTCCACAGGCCACATGCACGCAGCAGTGCCGGTGTAAGCAGGAGCAGCATCATCAGGGATGCCCAGGCTGCGGGGTGGGCAAGGTGATCCAGAGTGCGGGGTCCACAGGTCATGGTGCAAGCAACGGCTCAATGCGGCATGAGATGGCGGCATCGGTGGCGGCATGAGATGGCAGTGGCAGTGAGACCAGGGTTGCAGTGTGAAGCAGGGCAGTATGACTCTGTGTGGAGTCGTCAGGTCACGGTGCAGGCCAGCGGCGTCAGTGGCAGCAGCATGGTGGTTTCAGTTCCTGAACAGCATACACACAGTTCCCAGTGCTGTAGGTAGATGAAACTGAAGTCTTTGGTGTCCCTGCGACTTCCAACAAGAAGCAAGCTCTACCCCAAGTCCTTGGAGAACTTTCTTAAGGAGTATACACAGCAAAGTTCACCCTTTGCTCTCTTTTAAGGTAGAAACACCAACTGAAGGCCAGCCCAGCAAAGCAACACAGCAAAGGGGCAGTACTCTTCCTCCAGCTCTTAAGCTCTTCTCCGTGGCGGAGGTTCCTCTTGATTCCAGAAAGATTGTAAAAGTCTGGGGTTTTGGGTCCACTACTTATACCCCTTTCTGCCTTTGAAGTTGGCAAACTTCAAAGGGAAGTCTCTCTTGTTTGCAAGATCCTGCCTTGCCCAGGCCAGGCCCTAGACACAGACAAGGGGGTTGGAAACTGCATTGTGTGAGGGCAGACACAGTCATTAAAGGTGTAAGCGACCACTCCTCCCTCCACTCTATCTCAGATGGCTCATTAGGATATGGAGGCTATATACCAGCTCCCTTTGTGTCACTGTCTAGAGTAAAGGTGTAAACAGTACAACTGTCAAACTGACCCAGACAGGGAATCCACAAACAGGCAGAGTCACAGAATGGTTTAAGCAAGAAAATGCCTACTTTTTAAAAGTCGCATTTTCAAACTAACAATCTAAAAAACAACTTCACTAAAAGATGTATTTTTAAATTGTGAGTTCAGAGACACCAAACTCCAAATTTCTATCTGCTCTTAAAGGGAATTTTCATTTTAAAGTTATTTAAAGGTAGCCCCCATGTTAATCTATGAGCGAGATAGCCCTTGCAACAGTAAGGACTGAATCTAATACTATTTCACTGTTAGGACATGTAACACACATCAGTGCATTTTCTACCTTTAACATACACTACACCCTGCCCATGGAGCTACCTAGGGCCTACCTTAGGGGGGTCTTACATTTAAGAAAAGGGAAAGTTTAGGCCTGGCAAGTGGGTACACTTGCCATGTCAAATTGGCAGATTAAAACTGCACATACAGACACTGCAGTGGCAGGTCTGAGACATGTTTACAAGGCTATTCATTTGGGTGGCACAATCAGTGCTGCAGGCCTACTAGTTGCATTTGATTTACAGGCCCTGGGCACCTCTAGTGCAGTGCACTTTACTAGGGACTTACCAGTAAATCACATATGCCAATCATGGTTAAACCAATAAACCATACTATTTATATAGGGAGCACTTGCACTTTAGCACTGATTAGCAGTAGTGCGCAGAGACAACAAACCAGCGAAAACAGAGTCCAGTTTACCATAAAAAGAGGGGGTCAGAAGGCAAAAACACAGAGGAGACACGCCAAAAAGCTGCCAGGTCTAACACTAAGTATGTCCTGTCCCTGTCACATTTGTTTTTTTAAGTGAATATATATATATATATATATATATATACACACACTGAAAAAACTGGAGGTAACGGAGACGTTACAGTTAGGTTGACTTTTTACCTACACAAAACCATAGAAATTAAGTAGTTAACATAGCTGTTTGCTTTTGCTTGGTGGGAGCTGACAGCTTCCACCAAGCAAATGCGAACCAAGTCCGCTTTTTGCAAGAGAGAGTTGTCAAACAGCTCTCTTTTGTAGAAAATGTAGTTTTCATCTGTCTATCCTGCACACAAATATGCGTGCAGGGAAGACAGATTAAAACATTGCTCCCACAAGCAGGGAGCTGCTATAAAAAGCAGCTCCCTGCTTGAGGGAGCAATACCGGCTCCCACAGGATGTGGGGAGCCGGCTGAGATCGCAGGGGCCTTGAGGCCCTCGCCATGGTCCTTTAAAACTCTCTCTCTCTTTCATCCCATAGAGAGAGACATTGTTATTGAAAAGGTCTCTCCATTTGCTGACTTGAAAGAGTAAGACTAGCAAGATGTGTGGTTCGAATGTTATAGTCATGTTTTGATGCAAAGCAGAACAGAGTATCTTCTGACCTTCTGGTAAAGCTCTTGAACTGTCAATCAGTAGGTTGATGGTTCAAAGCCTAGTATCTCAAGGCAGTGGGTCTGTTAATTTACTGGTGTTTATACTGTTAAACCTTCCTAGTAATGGAACGTTCATGTCTCTTTCCTCTTGAAGTGTGTGGGCTGAATGTCATAGTTATGTCTGGACAAAGCACAATAATGAGTCACCTATGACCTAATGGTGAAGGTCTCTGACCCTCATACTAACAGTGAGGGTTGTAGTCTGAGATCAATTTGCTGCTTTAATTTATTTCCATCTTCAAATGTTGAAGGTTACTACAGAACAGTGATCTCACTTGTTTTTATTGACAGATACACTTTGCTTTTTAATTCGAACTAAAAAATCTAATTCTACTTATTTCATTCATCAATGCCCAAAAACCTTCTCTCCCTCTCTCTCTCTCTCGAGAGAGAGAGAGAGAGAGAGAGAGAGTTCTCTCTGTCAATCTCTTTCTCTTAATTTCTCTCTTTGTCTCTCAATCTCTTATTTTTTTTAAAGCTATAGAAATTCACTGAGTAAACCTAATGTTACAGGGACGTTATAGTTAGGCTCACATTTTAAACATACTAAACCATAGAAATTCTCACTTGAGCGTTATCTCAAGTAACTATAACTTGTGCCCTTGCCAAGCACTCCTAATTACCTCACAAATTACAGAACTCATGACATCTTTGATAACAACATTGACAATATCAATGTAATATTTGCAGTAAAATTATTGATCAGATAACTGTGCTTGGTGGGGGTGCAAGTTATAGTTACCTTAGGGGTCGCCAGAGAACCTGAGGCAAGATGGCCGCACATTAGTGCTACTCTGACAGGCGGGACTCATCATCTGTTAAATATTCTGCTCCGGAGCTCCTAAAACAAAAAAAAGGGCAGATCGTGGTGCAGAAGATCCGCTGCGACACCCTGTCCCAGAAATCTGCAGTGTGGAAACCAATCTCAGGGGGGAACAATGCGGCAGCCCAGCCACTCTGGCTGTATGACCATAGACCCCAAGATGGTGCCCAGTGATTAAGTGAGTGGCGTGGCACCGACTTAAGACAGCCACCACCAGCTGACTCACATCGGGTGGAGTGGTGACTTGGGAAGTTGTTGTCTCGGGGGCCACCTAGGCCCTTGGTGTGCCGAAGGAACGAGTGTGGATCATTACGTCTGGGCCTGAGCGGAGGCAGGATCGGATGGTGATGGCTGGCACCTGCTAGTGGAGGTGAGAGGAGGCCCGTGAGGAAGTCACCGGGCCCTGCTGCCTTGAGGGGTCATAGGGCGGAAGTTGATAAGCTCGTGTGCATCCTCACCCCTGTAGAGATGCTGTAGGGCAGCTCTCGTAGTTGCAGAGATGGAACGGAGATAAGGTAAGGCGCCGGCTCGGAGCACAAAAGACAGCCGGCACTGTCTGACTGGGAGTGCGGAAGCTGCCGCCGGATTGCCAGGGAAGAGTTTGGAACAGTGTGGGTGAGCCCGGCCCGGATGAGCACGCACACAAGTCCTTTTCGGGTGTGGGGCCAGGCGGTGGTGACCAGGGCCTGATGGTGGTCACAGGAGATGGCCCCAGTGGAGGCTGCAGACCTTGATTGATCCATTGGCCCAAGCGGCGGGAGGTGCAAGGCCCATTTGCACCCACGTTGCTGGAGAGATTCCGTATGAGCCCTGCAGTCACCAAAGTGGAATGGATGAGTGATGTGCACCAAGCTATTGATGACTAATATTGATCTACTATCATCCACAAACTGAGAGCACCCAGTAGTGTCTTGGGACCTGTCACAAGAGGAGCTCTGCTGACTGGTGGACACCATGTGCCTCTATGTGGATACGCCAACTACAAGTGACACGGAGTAGAAACATAGGAGCGCAGTTAATGACTGGTGTGGAAACAACTGGCTATAATTCAGTGTTGAACCATATGCGCCCATCCCTTGTGCGGCCCCTCCCAGATCTATGTCCTGGGTATCACAAAACAATGCAATGCAGGCACTTGAAATACCATGAAGTGGATTCCTAACACTTGCCCACACCTCAGGCAGTATATACCGCACAATCTAGACATGGGGAAAGCAGAGCGTGGGCCGTCCCAACTAACGTTTGAATCAAAGAGAGCCACCAAAACCCATCTGATGCTCAGATGCCCGAGGACATTGATCAGCAGTCCCAGCCCGGTTCTGTGCTTGAAATTACACTAGCATCCATACGGCAAACCCTAGGTTCAATGGATAGAAATATTGACTCAATCTGCCCGAATAACTGATGCGGAGCAACGGATATCAAAAGCAGTGGACAGTTTACAGTCTGTCTTCCACAAATGCCATAATGTGGACAAGGTCCTGGAAACGATCTGCGCCAAAAATGAAGACCTCAAGGCTTGGTCGTGTTGTAACAATCTGTGAATAGTAGGTGTGCCAGAGTCCACCCATCCAGGACTGATGGAAACATTTGTGAAGGATCTGCTACGGGACCTCTTTGGAGCAGAAAATGTGACCACTGTGCTGGTAGTTGAACGAGCTCACAGGTTCCTAGTGACCCGCCAGTTGTCGGGAGCACCCCCTCATCCCATGATTGCAAGCGTGTTGAACTACCGTGACTGAGATGTGGTGCTTCACCTGGCCAGAGAAAGAATACCTTACAATACCAGGGAAATGCCATTGCCTTTTCCGCAGATTTTACGGTAGCAGTCCAGCAGGTCAGAAGGTAATTCACCCCTGCTAAAAAGAAGCTACAGAACCTAGGCATACCATCTGCAATGCTCGATCTCGCCTGACTGGAAATAGTCTATCACGGCAAAACAAAGATATTGACAACTCCCTAAGCAGCTCATGCATATATAAAGACGTTGGCATCCAGAGAAGAGACAAAGCGATAGCAGAACCAGAGAACCTGGGAAACTGACACTGCTATGCCTGACAGTTCATCTACAGGACTACAGGGAAGCTGGGTGCTACCTGATAGATGCTTTGGGCCAATGGTACCAGTTGACAAGGGGACAAGCAGGGGAGCCAAGCACACAGCCGTCTTTTACTGGGAACAGAAACAAATAGACAATTACTCCTCAGCCCACACGTGGTGCACAGCAACTGCAGCCCGGATCAGAGTTCCATGCACCTACTACAATGCAGTGAAGCCACAGTAGCTCTGGACTTACTAGTCCCAATCACCCCCTGGTTATCGGGGTGGGGATCGGAGTCCTTTGGCAGCCCCCTCAGAGGGAGCACGCCGACAAGTTTACTGTTGTGGCTGTAAGATAATGTTTACGGTTTTACTTACTAATCGATGTAAAACAGGATGCTATGTAAAGTCAACATTACAGGGTAGCTTTTGCAAGTTGGGGATGCTAAAATGGGGGGGGGGGGGGAATCAAATGTTGGGAGTTGTGTTAGCTAGACCACCACAGTGGAGTTTCACACTTCACATATGCCACACTCCACTATACATCCCGTGTTGTAGAGCATCAGGTCCTCCTGCACAAGTGGTGACATGGCTCGCTGGGCCAGCCAAGTGACATTATTAACATGGAAGGTCTGCTGACTGTACAATTCAAGCAAGACGCAACACGTTCTGGCATACTTTGATAGACATAATGTACAAATCGCTCCGTTGCAGGAGACGCACTTTGCCGGCACAACAGACCGGGCCATTGTCACATGTTGGGCTGACATCAAAGTGGCTTCTTCCTATTCTTCATATGCTAGGGGGGTTTGAATATTGGTAAAGAAAGGAGTCCCGGTCACCGTAACACACTCTGAAATGGACACCGGCAGGAGGTATATTACAGTCCAGGGTACACTGTATGGCACCCGGATTGCAATCATCACCACATGCGGCTCTAATATAGACAACCCAGACTTTTATACAGTGATATGGGGCAGATTACTGGATTTACCCCCAACAGCTATTATCTGGGGAGGAGTCCTTGACACCTACTTGAACCCTGACATGGATAGACCTGCAAATGGGGATTGGCAGGGTAAGCGGACAGCTGCAGTGATACAAGAGGGAATGGACACTCATGGCCTGGTGGATCTATGGCAGGTGAGACACCCAGCAGTTAGAGAGGGTACATTCATCTAATTTGTGCATGTCACCTGGTCCCTGCTGGACTACTGTCTGGTAACCAGAGAGGTGAGCACATGGACCTCGGACACTCAGCACTCACCAAAGACCCTATCAGATCATGCTCCTGTAAAATTAGTGATGGCTTTGCCTGCACACATGCCTCCCCCTTTCACCTGGAGGTTCTGCACCACCGCCCTCCATGATGTAATATTTAAAACAGGTGTGAGGGAGGCAATACAGGATTATTTCAAGAATAACACTGGATTGGTGGACAGTGCTTTCACATTATGGGAAGCTTTAAAAGCTCATATTAGGGGGATATGTATAGGCCTGCAAGATATTCACACACAACTGCTTCACATTGAACCAACACTTAAGGGGCTAGAAAGCCAGTATGCAACAACACAAGACCCACGGACACTTGCATAGATACGGGGTCATGTCACAGCATACAAAGAAGAGGCAGAAAGAGAAGTACCCTTTCTCTCAAAGCGACATGTGGTAAGAGCATATGGAGAGGGGGGAGACCAGGTACCAACCTGTCACTCAAACTGAGGTTACAGGGCCCACCCGAGTACATCACAGTGGTATCCAAGCCAAAGGGCATGGTAGTCTATGATACCCTATCTATATTAGCGATCTTCCACAGCTACTAAGCTAGTTTATATAGCAGTCGCTTCACTGTTACAGAAACAGACATTGCAGAATATCTGGAAGGTATAACTCTGGTTTGGCTGTCGGATGGTCAGCGAGATTATTTAGCACAGCCATTGACAGTGGAGGAAGTGAGGGAAGCCATCCAAACTGGTTAAGCTCCATGACTCGACGGCCTCACAGGTGACATTTTTAAAGAGTTTGCTGATATACTAGCCCCACATTTACTCGCCATGTATGAGGAGGCGTACAGTGTAGGACAATTACCTCCCTCACTACGGGAGACTCTTATCATCACCCTCCTTAAGCAGGAAAAATCACCTAATAATTTCGAGTCATACAGGCCAATATCATTAATTCACATCGACGCTGAGATAATAGCCAAAATAATTGCTACACTCCTACAACCATTGCTCCCACTTTGGTTCTACCGGACCAAACCGGCTTCATCCCTCACCGGTCCACGGCACACAAACTGTGCACTATTTTTGCACTCCTTCATCATTTAGATCCAGACATGCAGGCAGCTGCAGTGCTACTAGATGCAGCTAAAACATTCAACTCACTTAAGTGGACATACATGTTTTCAGTGCTAGGCTGCATGGGGGTACCACCACTGTTTACATGGTGGATCCGCCTCTCATATGCAGACCTGACAGCTCGGGTATGAATTAACGGTTCTACCTCTCAACCATGAGATAAGGCTGTCCCTTCTCCCCCATATTGTTTGCGTTGTCCCTGGAGCCACTGACCTGTATAGTTCGACAAAGGCATGCAGCAGCAACCCTGCGCTTTACCAGCCGCCCCCTGGCCATCTCATTATATGCGGATGGTATGGTGCTATACATCCAGGAGCCTAAGAGATATATTGGGCAGGTCATTCATGGGTATATACGATACGAACAGTACTCTGGCCTAAGCATTATTTGGGCAAAATCTACAATATTGCCTCTCACAAAAAGTACCATACCACATCTTCTAGATTACCCGCTGGAGTGGAGTGAAGATCCACTCAAGTACTTTGGGGTCTAGATACATATAGATCCTGACATTGTGCTCCGATATAATTATGGCACCACCATGACCAGGAATACGATCACATTTCCAAAGGGATACAGCTGCCGTTGTCTCTGGCTGATAGAGTAGCACTGCTTAAAATGGTAGTGCTTCCTTGACTTCTATATCTATTCACCATTGTACCCATCCACCTGACCCAACATTTCTTTAAAACGTTATGCTCGAAGATATTGACCCTGGTTTGGGAAGGGAAGCAGCCAAGGATACGATGGGCAGTGCTTACCTTACCATGTGAGCAGGGGGTGGTTTAAGGCCCCGGAATTCCAGCTGTATTACTTCTATGCACAGGCACAATTCATGCACTACTGGCTATACAACCAGATATACATGCCTCATCTGGAGGTGGAAAGCTATATAGTGCACAATATATCACTAGAGGCCCTATTGCCTCATGGCAAGCAACCGTCACGCACAAGCAAGATAAACACAGTCGAGTGTAAGACGGCGGCATGGTGATCTTTGGGGGCTCGAGCAGGCACACTCCCACACTATGCACGTGCACTACAACTACACTGCCACCCGAACCTGTCAGTAATGCACGCAAAGCAGGCACTCAAATTACTGCAAAGTCAGGGTATAAATGTATTGGGAGATGTGTTCCCAGAAGGACACCTGATAGAAATGTTAAAACTCATGGGCACCCCGCCGCCCTCATCTTTATTGCTCTTTACATATTACCAAACTCTGCTCGGCTCCGAAGGACCATTAACAGACCTTCCAGGGAAGTGCCCCCCACACTTCAGGAGCTACAATACTTACTCACACATATGTCCCCGAATACTCTGGTGACAGGCCTAATTAACATATCACTTCGAGATACTCTGGAGGCAGTTACTGGTGCTACAAAAATGGAACACTGCACTAAATGATCCTCTGAGCCCAGAGGACTTGGATTTCAGCTGTGCACTCACTAGTTTACACACACCTAATTACAACCATAGAATAATAAATTTGAAATATCTACAGCAAACGTATTACACTCCTGTGCAACTCTGTAAATATGGGCAGAGAACTGATGATAATTGTCCAAAGTGTGGGGCCGAGAGGGCCGATTTTCTACATGTGGCCTGGGGATATAGGAAAATACACTGCTATTAGGTGCAAGTAAAGCAAACACTTACGGACATGATACTGGAAGAGGTGGAATGCACGCTTAAAATGTGTCTCCTAGGAATGGTACATTCCCTACAGCCAAGCCACTGCAAACTTGTAGCGATAGCACTGCTGGTGGCTAAGTGGAGGTTCATTGGGGAAGCAGGACGGTCCTGACCATCAGGGATTGGTTGAGGGATATGTGCTACTGCCAGGAGCAATTAAAGCTATACGCCGAAGAGCTCCCGCAGGCATCAAGACCGGGAGACATGGGGGGGCCCACTCACATCATACATATTGACTAGCTGTAGCCGCAGCCCTGAGAACTTGGACCAGACACAATAATGTAAGCTTAGAAAGAAATACCTGGTCACATTGTGGAAGGCAAGGGTAACTTGATAACTACTTGTTATACTGTGGTGGATATTGGACAAATGCAATAAATAAACTAAAATTTAAAACAATTATTCACCTTAGGGCACAAGTTATAGTTACTTGAGGTAACTCTAACAATAACTGGTGAACTTCTATGGTTTGGTATGTTTAAATGTGAGCCTAATGTTATATATATAATATTACCTAGTGACAGTCTCCACTAGGTAATTATAGTTAGGATTTTCTTTTCCCAATAGGTTTGGCGCCGCTTCACAAATCTTCTTGAAATTTTCAAAACGTATACTTTGGTCAGTTCAGCTGCTGTCTTTTTCCCCATTTTAAGTCAATGGGATTTTTCAAATTTTGGAACGCGAATACAGCGCGAACCACTGTATGGAATTACACCACATTTGGCAGAAAGCTAGCTCCTGGTCCAGAAAGCGTGTTTTTGGTGACTTACTGTAAAGCCGTTAGCATTTTAAAAACAAATCTCTGAATGTCTGCCAACACTTCAACCAGGAGGTGTTGGAAGAAATCTTTGGGCTCTGCTTCAGCTGAGCTGAGTCTCAGAAAAAAAAGAAAAAGGGCCAGGATAAGGACTCCCTGACCCCTTAGCTCTGGTGCTGGGGTCCCAAAGGGACCCCGCCAGGGCTTAAAATCATTTCTTTTTAAAAACATGACAAAAAAGGGCATGTTCCTGCCCTTTTCATTAAGACCCTGGGTGGACCAAGTACCGTGGGCATTTGAGAAGTAAGGAGGGGGGCTCACAGGATCCCCCTCCTGGGCTTCCTAAAGCCTCAGGAACTGCCACCTCCCCAGGCAAAGATTTTTGTTTTGTGCAGGGGGCCCACGTGGTCCCCTCACAGCCCAAGGGACGCCACCTCCCTAGGGCCTTGACCAATTGAAACGCAGGGGTTGCCAGGCCCCCTCCCCTCCAAAAGCCCTGGGAACTGCCACCTCCCTGGGGCTTTACATAAATCTAATGAGGGGATCGCCACCTCCAGAGGGGCTAATTTTAAAACAAATAGGGGGTCTGGTTTGGATCCCCAGGGAATAGTACCTCCCTGGGGCTACTGATGTTTGAGAGCCACTGATGTCCCTGGGGACTGCCACCCCCCAGGGCCAGCTCCTGCGATGTGCTGGTGTCCCCAATCCTGGGACATAGCTGTTTGCTGTCACTTAGTGGGAGCTGACAGTTCCCACCAAGTCACGGCAAACGCTCTGATGGATGAAATGGGAGCTGTCAATCAGCTCTCACTTCATGCAAGCTGAGATTTCCTCTGTTTCCCTACCCGGGGAGAGGCACGCAGGGAAACATAGGAAACTGGTCTCACAGAGAGGGAGCTGCTTGACAGCAATGCCGGCTTGCACAGGAGGTGGGGAGCCACCTGGGACCATGAGGGCCTTAAGGCTCCCCCTGTAGTCTCTGAAATTGTGACTGAGTGCCCTGGTGGGCACCCAGAACACATGCCAGGCCCTGGGAGATGGGGCCCCTGGGGCTGAGATTGGCCTTGGGGTGGGAGAGCCAAGCAGCCCCCCTCCACCCCCCAAAAAAAATTAATTAGGCTGGGCCCCGGGGGATGTAGTACCTGGGGCAGAAATCTGCCCTGGGGATGGGGTGGGCTATGCGACCCCCCTCCCCAAAGCAAATTAAAAATTAGGCCTGGTCCCGGGGGTTGGGATCGCCCGGGCTGAGATTGGCAATGGAGAGGGGGGCCCCCTTCCCCCATTAATTTATCCAGGGCCTGGGGCCAAGATTTGCCCTGGGGAGGGGGACCACGCGGACCCCCTCTCCCTAAAAAAATAAATAGATGGGCTGGACATTGGGGGATGGAGTTATCAGGGCTGAGTTCGGGCTGGGGAGGGAGCCCACGCGGCCCTCTACCCCCAAAAAATTAAAATAATTAGGCTGGTCCCTTGGGGATGGGGTCCACGGAACCCATACCTGCCTAAAAGGGGGGGGGCAGCATCCCCCTTCCCAAAAAATAAATGTAATATATAGGCTGGGCCCTGGGAGATGGTGTCCCTGGGCTATGATCAGTCTGGGGAGGGGACCTGCAGTGTTAGGTGTTCATAGGGGCTGGCCGCAGCTCAGGCTCTGCGGTCAACCACCGCCGCACGCTGCAAAAGGCCATGCACAATGGTGATTTTATTAAGGTATAGTAATGAAAATTACTTTCCGTTAAAAAAAAGTAGAAATTTGCTACAAAAAACAAAGGTTACATGGACGTTATATTTGGGAAATAGAATTTTAAAAAACATGGAAATTCACTTAAAAAAACAAAGGTCTCATGGACGTTATAGTTAGGCTCACATTTCACCCATACAAAACCAGTGAAATTCAGCAGTTATAGTTATCTCAGCTAAGTATAACTTGTGCCCCCGTAATGTACTGCCTATGACCTCACATATTATATCACTCATGACATGGTCAGTGGCATCACTGATGACATCTCAAATGACATAACTGATGACATCACCCAGTGAGTGTAAGTGGTTGCATAGATGTGTGAGTGGCGGTACAGGTGATATGTCACTACTGGCAATAGCTGTGGAGCAGTTTGTTGACTATTCACAAAAATTTCCAAAAATGTTCATCACTATCTGAAATGTTTTGGTGAGCATTTTCCTGGAAAGATTAGGGGCGATCTGACAAGCAGGGACCAGTTGGTGGCCCCAAAGTGTATTTTGTCTGCATTAATTCCCAAATGACATTTTGGGAAGCGATACAGAAAAAAAGGCTGACTGGAATTACACAAAATATACCTGAAAGCTTCAACTTTAGTCCAAAAATCTGCGTTTGGGATTGAGTATAAATTACATTTAAAGAGGTGCTCAGGGTGGGGTGGAAATTGTAAACAAAATAGATATTTCTGTAAGGTTGATCCCACAGAAGTCCCGCAAGACTCTGCCACTGGAATCTCACCATGCTGTATTTTTTTAAAATAAGGATTTCTTAAAGTTTACAGAGCTTTTTCTCCTCCATCTTTTTGGTCCTAGGGTACAGGTAGGGGTTCAGCAAGACGGAAAGATCTGATTAGCTGGCCATCACTGGAAGAATAATGTTGCATCCAACATTACAGTACACAGCAACTTGGTCCATCTCTTCGTTTGGCCATTCCCAGGGGTTTGGTCCAGGACCTGACAGCAAGCCAGACCCTGTGCTTAACTCCCTGCCATGCATGGCCTAAGGCTGGGTGCATAAATGGATGGCTGACATTCATATTGAGCACTAGGCCTGGTCACACATTAGGCCCTGCAGCCAAGACCTTGCCACGCTTGGCTGAATGTCATGCACTGCAGTGGTTGGCCACCCACACAGGGTTGAGCACAGTGCCAGGCAGCACACTGGTGCATGATGTATTGTCAACAGCAAGCTTTGTCTTTCTTACAATTTTTTTATAATAGGTTTTGTCTTTAAACCTCAGTCTATTTTCAAACATACCTCTGCACCCACATTACATGTTCTCATGCTTTATCTTGTTTAACAAGGCAAATACTTTCACCCCTGGTGATTTGTGAACAGTGACCTCATATATTTCAACATATGCAATCATGCTTGCCTCCATGGCTTACACTATTTCCATGCTATGGACCAACACATTTATACTCAGTATCTGTTGCTCTATCTGACTATGATGGACTGGCTGTAGTTCACTAAATATCTTCCTTTAGGAAAATTGTTTATCAAACTGTAATATTCTTTGGATTATGTGATCAGGGATGTCATCGGAAATGTCATAAATTATCTCATTTGAGATGTAAACAGTGATATCACCAATAATGTCAGTTAACATGTCATGAGAGATGTAAAATGTGAGGACATAAGCAGGGTGTATTGGGCCACAAGTTATAGTTAGCTCAGTAAACTGTAAGTGCTGAACTTCAGTGTTTTTTGTTTTTTAACCAGTAGTTTTTAACTTATTACAACACCTAGCTACATTGTCTCTTTAGCATTTGTTTATTTCTAAAATATATATATACTTACACACACACACACACACACATTCTCCCAAAAAAAGAACGATTAAAGTGCAGGTATGGTTCCAAATTAAACTGTAAAAACCACTTAAGGTTCCATGTTATGGTTGGGAGCACAACAGCCATGCAAACTAACAACTTGCACACCCAATGAAATGCTCCTGAACTCATCATTAAAGTACAAGATGCAATTACAAATGCAAATCATCTTACAGATGATTACATATCACATTACCCTGACCAGTGTGAAACAGACAATTAAGAGTTTAGTATCATTCATTTTTATGATTATGTTTAATTTTATTTCACTCAAAATTTAGTTATTTACAGGTATAAAATATTGCTTTTTATTGCCCTCATTCACAATCAGATTATGACTGTCTGCTGGCAAAATGTCTTTGAGAATCTGAAAGTTGGTACTGCTGAATTATTTGCCCAGGGAAAACCGGAGAGCCAAATTATTTCAACAAGTGTTGACAGAATCGTAGGATGTAAGCCAATTCTACTATTTGCTACTAAAATGTCAGTCCACAGAACTTTGGGTTTTGTCCTTCCACAAGAGTCTAAATCCAGCCTACAGATTTTATCAATCAATATCAACCATTTATGTACCGACGGACGATCAGTCTGTAGCCAATTCATTCAAATCTCTCTCCTCACCATAAGTATCATATAAAATAGAAGTCTTTTCTGAGATGGAGACATCAGTGCATTGAACTGAATGTCAGTGTCAAATTGAATCAGATAAAGGTTTGTCTTTGTTCTCAAATGCAGAATTTCCAAGAATTTGATGAGTACAGGGCAGGTTAGAAACATATTTGTCGTTGGCACTGATTTTCTCACAACTTCACGCCACTCTCCTGACAAATTTTGCAATCTTCCTCTGTGTCAGGTGTATTCTGTGGAGCGTATAAAAATGATTCATCTTTAATGTAGGAGTTCTAATGATAGAAACAAAGATAATTGCCCTGCATTGACAAGTATCCTTCTCAGGGGTGTAGCAGGATCTTCAGCTTCTTATTCTCTGCTTTTATTGGTTCCCAATACCATATCGACATCTTCGCTTTCTGTCACAAAGGATCTTGTATTCTTTCTTCATATTCTCAGCTTTCGCATGTCTTCCAGTTTTGAGGAGACCACCAGGATGCTAATTGAAGATATTTGAACATGGAGATTGTGATTTTTGTCACTTTAGTTAAACCCTCCCATTACATCAGTTCTGTTCCATGTTGTGGTTGCCCCCAAGAAACTAGACCAGACGTTTACTGTCCATCTAATAAATGGGAGACTACATTTGTCTTTCTTGAAAGCTGGGGTACTAGGGGAATTCCAGATTGGGACATTTGATTTGTAATATTTAATATCTAGAAGCTTCTTCAGGTTATGCCAAACTTTTGAGAAAGTTCACCATGCCTTCAGTCTCACTATTTTAAAGAGTATGGACCACCAAATTTATACAAACTAATCTTGTGCTAGGGAGTTTAACATGGAGGTTTATAACTCTCCTCTGCATAAATCTTCATATCTGGACAAAAGTATTCTACAGTTCTTAAATTTTAAAGCATAATAGTACGTCTCATCACTGGGGAGAGCCGAGTCGCATTTCTCGAGCTTCCTTCTCAATTTCTTCCAATTAGATCTATTTCCTTTGGAAACCCATATGAAACAACCCAGTTTGCCCTGTATCTTAGCAATACAATCTTTAATAAAAGACAGAGGTATATTGTTAAGCATATTAATTTCAAAAGAATTTCCATTTTAATCAGATGTGGTCGTCTATATATTGTCAAAGGGAGAGCCCTCCATTTGTCTTTCATCACCTTTATCAAATTAGTTGTTGGTAACCCCTTACATCTTTGTGTTACCGCAGTGCCAAATATTTGATCCCAATATTGTATGTTGTGACTAATATTGTTTTAGATTCCAACCCATTATCTGAGTTTTCAACTTATTTGTTTAGCACACAGCAAAATCCCTAAATTAATCTTTGATCTCTTAGGATGATGTCATCTCTATACAAACCGACTTTCTTCTCAAAACTCTGGGACTAGAACAGATTAATCCCTTTGTCTTTCCTAAAGCATTGCGCTACAGACTCAAAATGCAAACCCAAAACTATGGGAAATAGTAGGCATCTCAGCTGTGTCTCCATAAAAATGCTCCTGTAAGACGTAGGTGAGATGTTGGTGCCTTATATAATTTCCTGATTCCATCTATAAAGGACAAGGGGAGTGCAAATGCTTCGAACTCCTCCCACAGGCAAGCCCAACTCACTCTGTCAAACGACTTGGCTGACGGGTCGGATTATGCTATCGCCATATCTATAGAAGATATTAAAAGGTGAGTAATATTGTATAACTGTCTACCTGGCAAGAAAACCTTCTGGTATGAATGTATAATATTTCTAACCACGATTATGAGCCTTCCTGCAAGTATTCCTTTGTAGATCTTATAATCTTAATTGAGTAGAGATATTGCTCTATAGGAATCTAGTTTGTCGGATCTTTATTACGCTTTGATATTAAAGTGACTGTAGCATCATTCCAGGTAGGTGGTATCTCAATTTATTTTGAATAAGTTCAGTTAAATAGGTCCTCACAGACACAAATTATGATCTCTCTCAAAGGATTATAGAGCTCCCCAGAGCCGGCTGCCTTCCCATTGCTTGGTTTCTAAATCTCCTTCGCTGTTATTTTCTCTTATAGGAATTTTATCTCAGCCTCTGCTAAGATGGGAAGCTGTTTACATTTTGATCATTCTTTTAGGGATGGGGAATTGAGCATATTTATCTCTCTATATAATGATTTGAACGTTTCCAAAATGCATGTCTCAAGTTGCTCTGGGGTCCTCTGATGCATTATTACGAGTTTGTCAAAATGATTCCTCGCTCAGACTGTTCTTATTTTCCACGCTAGCATTCAACCACTCCTTTTCCCACATTCAAAACATGTCATCTGACTCGCTTGCCATTTGTCTCTCAAACTACTCTCTATTAACTCCTTCAAGGCCTCTTGTTTCCCAGATATTATTTGCCTAATTCGCTGCAATTCTCCACAGAATTGGATACTTATAGGGCAATCCCTAGCTGGTGAATTTCCTCTTCACGCTTCCTCTCCTCCTCCCATGTTCTTTTGCTTTTATTGACCCTTCTTACAGAGCACCCCATACACACACACACACATATATATATATATATATATATATATATATATATATATATATATATATCAAACCAAGCAGCTCCACTACAGAGCCAGGGGCACTCTTGGATTCCACTTCCTCACCCCATCATGACGCGTTTCAGCGAAGTGCCTTCTTCAGATTCTGGTAATTACAGGACACACGCCCACTAGTGTTTAAATACGTTTTTACTCTTCCTTCAATTCATTCATGATTACAAACAGACTTCATTTCCGATAATGCACCAAGCTGGATATGCTACCACTCTGACTTTTCTTAATTGTTTTTACACAGTCCCAATCATATTTTCTCTCAGTGGATTGTAATACCAAGAACATTTTGATCTTGGGCACTTAGCTGTACTGTAGTGGCAAGTGCATTCCCAGCCTCCATCTCTCTCTTACTCAAATTTCAAAACGTGTGTGTGCCCCTGTATCAGTAGTTCTAATGATCCATTTCACCTTGCCACATCTCACCCCTGAGACTCCTCACACAGCCTGGAAATGCCAATTAATTGTAATCTGCGGCACTTCATGTAAGTCATGTCCTGTCTCTGCAGCAGGCATGTGTTTGAAAAGGGGACAATGGCGGTTCAGGTAGCAAACAAAAGTACCTTCACCCAAATGCTGCTCATTGTTACCAAACTCTATCAGGTGGGTGCCTCCTTCGTGAAAGCAGCACTGCACGTAATTAATGTCCAAACCAAGCCGCTCCACTACAGAGCCAGGGGCACTCTTGGATTCCACTTCCTCACCCCAGCATGACATGTTTTGGCGAAGTGCCTTCTTCAGATGCCGGTAATTACAGGACACACGCCCACTAGTGTTTAAATACGTTTTTACTCCTCCTTCAATTCATTCATGATTACAAACAGAATTCATTTCCCATAATGCACCAAACTGGATGTGCTACCACTCTGATTTTCCTTAATTGCTTCACCCAAACCCCCTACCTGGAGCACAACCCTCAACCACTCCAACCTTTGTGACATATTTCGGTTTGCCTATTTGGAGCCCTCACGAGAAATGTTTAAGTACATTTTAGATGGTTGTGGAAGAAACCTTGAGTGAAACAAAACCAGAGGCAGAGGAAACCTAACCTACAAAGGGGTGATTATGTTAATTTAATTAACTCAGTCCCCCTTCCCTCTCCTACTGTTCCCCTTTTAATGGTCAATTAATGGTAAGTTAGCTTATTCCCCCCTTTAAATCGAACTATGCATTTTCTTGATGAGCTCATCTATGTACTCTATTTTCGCATATTGTCCATCTCCTTTTTCCACATTACCCTGAGCACGGCTGAAAATATTAACTGCACTTTTGCATCTAAGGTCTGTAGCTCACCCATTATCTGTCCTAGTTCTCACTGCTGCTCCTCTGTGAGCCTCCATATGTCTCATCTAATAGCATATGTGCAGTTATTTGTTGCTAGAGTTTTGGCTTTAAGCACAAGTCCTAAGATCTGCTCTTTAGTGGTGTATGTTAGCAAGCTCAACAGGAGTTTCCTGTTTCTTTCCATTTTATCTCTTTTGTATCTCAAATGTACTCTGAGCGAAATCATCCAATCTGGCTTCCAAAGCTTGGTAAACCCCCTGGATATCTTTCTCATTTGATTCTGAGATCTCAGTTATTGTCTGAATCTCAGAGGGAAGGTCCAGGAGTAAATGCTCAAGTGAGCCCACAACAGAAGTTAAATGGAGTCCTTTTGTTAAGTTACCCACTTGACTTGATTGCCCAAAACTCTCTTCCTTATCTATAGGTCCTTCTACCAGCCCTGCAAGCACTCCAAACTATTCTGTACTGGAACACCTTGGCTAAATAAAGTATCAGCACCAAAATATCTATTAATATAGCCCCCATAGTGTTGTTGTTTTTAGAGCTCAGGTTCACTTGGTGTATTCGGATATGCCTGAATGTTCATGTATGTAGAACCTGTATTTCTGGGGGTAGGTTTATCCTCCGCTCTTACCTGAGATGTTACCAGGCTTGTTTGAGTGGATCCATATTGTAGAGCCACATTTTTATGTGCCACTATCTTGAAAAAGTATTTGAGTGATAGAGTAACTCATGAATTTTTTTAAAGGTTTTACTCCTTCCTCTAATTGCCCCCTTGTGTGCTGGTGTAGATGCCTGTTTACTGAGGGGTGATTTAACTCTGGTTTTAGTGTGATCTTTCGGGTTTATTTGGCTCTTAATCGCTGATCTCCCCCACGTGGATGTTTGTAGATAGTGAAAAAACTGTTTCTATATTTCTTAAGAAAAGCAAGCTTTCCCCCAAGCAAGATTGCTAGCAGTATCTAGTCAACCTCATCCTATTGTTGTTTGTGTGCATCTGGTTAATTTTTTTGGCCCTTCCATAGATAAGAATAAATCTGAAAGAGTGTCATGTACTTGTTTTTGTTGCTAGTCCTCACTTTCTTTTCCTGCAATAACTCAGATGAAACACTGATCCGCAACTCAGCTGTTATGCCTAAATAATGACAGATAAATAATGCCAGAGATGGCCAAGAGATGTTTCCAGCATGGCTCAGCTCGGGGGAGGTTGATTGTTATACTTCATCCAGCTGAACATCCAGGCATAGTGCATCTAAAGGATCTCCTTTATTGGGATACCACGGAAGCAGCAGACAACCACTGTGGCAGGCACTTCAGTTTTCGATGAGATAAAAACGTTAAACCTCAAAAAGTTGCTGTTTTCTTTAAATTGTGCGTTATTTCTACCACTGCTGTTTCAGCATGGAACTTGTCAGAGTACGAGGCTTTGTCACAAGGTTCCTTGGTGAAATATTATAAGAACTCCTTCAGTGCTGATCCATGACTGCACGCTAGCCAGTGCCACGTTCCCCCTGAATCTAATCTGGGTGGTACCACTGGCAAAAATATTATGAGTTCATAAGCTTTGCACTTTGTGTGTGAGTTATGGTTTGCATGGCTGTTCTTGTTTTCTTCCAGTGGGGTAAGACAGAAGTCCAGGGATCTTGGACATGGACTGCAGCGGCTCCCTTTAGGGAGCGCCAGGATGTCGACCCACTGCCTAACTCTGTCACCTTTTGCTTTGCATGTTACAGCTTTTACATGAACACAGACATGATGATGCTTCATCATGATCAGCCTGAATTCGCAATAGGTTATGGTCCACTGCTAATGTTCACTTTTAGTTGTACTTTGCTGTATCTTGATTCTTTTTGCACTAACAAAAAAGATCCAAAGGACTAATTTCCTTGGTATGTGTTTGATAATTTTTGTGTCTTTTTGCTTATTACTTTTCCTGAATTTATATTGGCGGTTATTGTGTAATGTTCTTCACTGTAGTGCAGTTTGGTACTGCTTAAACTTAACATGCATTGTTCTGGGGAACTGCTTTCTGCTCTTGCCATAACTAGCTGGGACTAAGCAGAGTTTCTATTTGGACCTTGTTGTACCTAACTAAATTGTGTTTATGATGTGCCCTTAAAACATTTTTACAGGCGTCTTTGTAACCATGGCTCGGTGTATTCTCCGTGGTCCCCCAGCAATCAAAGGTTTGTACCAGCTTACTAGCTTTACAAGGAAAATGCTTGTGGAAAACACATCTCCCCCAACTGACATGGAGAATATTCATATGGGGAACCATATAATACTGTTGGAGAGTGCTAGGAATGCATTTTTTTTAGTGGGTAACTGAAAAACTTTTCCGCAAAGGATGTACAAACAAGCAATCAACATTAAACTTAAAATGTATTATTTATATGTTAAAGCCGTGTTTTAGTGTAGAATATATGGAAAAGCATAATTGGAGAGATCTAAGCATCATGGTGACCAAAATGAAGCTGTAGATGTAAAAAATAAAAAGTGGAAGCATAATAAATGACAATGTTTTGATGCGTTCTTAGAATGAGTTCCTTCCTCCCTGGCCCTAGCTGATGCCTACATTAGTACCAAAATTTGAAGCTTCCTGAAAACCATCCAGCAATACTTGGTCATCATTCATAAATTTTCAGTCTGTCGCCTTGCCATAGGCAAGGACAGTCCTCATCTCTGTTTTGTCAATATTATGGAGAAAAGAAATAGTAAGCAAAGAAACCTATTTTGTAAGAATGCTTGTTGTAGAAGCTCCTTCTGGAATATCTGAAGCTTCTCTCTCCCTGAGAGACTCCTTCGTGAGCTTTAGATGATGTTTCTTAACCTCGTTTTGGGGCCAAAATCGAGTAATCTGTGATGTACATTGAGAAAAATAATGTGCGAATTGCCATGCACATTCATTCAGTTTCACTTTGCTGTGTACTCCTCCTCCTTTACAGTACTATTTAAAAATTCTTAACTGTGCTCCAACAATGGATATACTCACACTATATTCAGCCAAACCCCTCTAAGGTGGAAACTCAGGGGCATATTTATGACCGGGGTTGCATTGCGTGTGCACCACGCAACATGGTACATGTGTGATATGGTAAATTTGATTTATGAAGCCACAGAAGGCCACATTGCATGGCTCAGCGTGGCTCAACAAACCTAGGGGTAAGACAACGCAGAGCAAATCGCTGCAGTGCCTTACTGCTTTGTTTTCTTTGTATCATCTTCAAGTGCAAGTGCATTTATAGACTTGCCCCTCTGTATGTTTCATCTCCCCCTGGAACGTTCCCTTCTCTCTTTAATTTGCATTTCCTTAGCCCGCCGCCATCGTTCCTGAACCCGGCATTCATCTTTCTCCCGGCTTGCTGCCGAACACTGAATATTCTTCAATATATGCCTTCATTCTGTCTCTTCCTCTCTTCTTAAGAAACATCTTCTATCTCCCTCTACAGTTCTTGTGATGCTGCTTTATTCCATTTTAAACTATATTTTTGATCCATGTTGAAAAATTATGCTTAGCGTTTTGACAAAAACACTTTATAAATTCCATAAAAGAAAGTGAAACGACCGTCCATTGATGCATATGCGTTTAATGGTTATTTATTTACACCTCATCCTTGAAGTCACTGACACCCAATGGATTATACAGAACATAGAACTCTTTTGAAACCAACACACTTGTTGGCAAAAAGGTCCAGAGAGCTGAGTGCTAATTGCTGACATCTGTGTGTTATTTCTACCATGTGTTTGCTGGCACAGTCTATTCTAGAATGTTATTCTTCGGCTGTCTATACATTTTGAACAGGGAAACCGTGGGCATCAATTCACCAAGGTACCAGGGTTAACAGAAGTGACATCACATGCCATTTGACCTTTACTGTGACTAACACACGTGCTTACACACACACATTCACACATTTTCTCTCACATAAACACACTCTCATCCACAAGTACACATACCACATACATTTGAAAGCAATTTTTACTTTCCTCAGCTGCCAGATATGGTCACATTCCAGAAAATGTTACCCTATTTTTTATTACACAAATAGTGAATAACATTATTCATTATTTCTGTTATAATTGACAGAAAACCAGGTAAGTGGATCCCCAACCGACTTCTTTTAGGACGAGCTACACCTATAGCGCAGGTACTGATTTTGCCACCTCTAGGGCCAGGGGTCACAAGGGACCTCCATGATGTAACACTAACATTTATTATTTCCAGGACAGGGGGCAGCTGCTGTGTTATAAATCGCTCGGTAAAAGCAAGTTATTGTCATTGCACTGCTTACCTCCCCTGATAGGCTTTCTTAAATGTTTCAAACGTTGTAAACTTGAGAGAGCGTAGCTTTATATTACATATTACAGACGTGAAATGCTTATGATTAACAATACTGCATCAAATAAAATATTCATTGAAATATATTAATTAACATAAAGGATTTTATGTGTGTGTAAACTAATGTTACCTATAAGAAATAATCATTCATAAATTGCTAAAACTGTGCACATTTAAACGCATAACACTGCCTTCATTAGATTTCGTATATCTTAAGTTAGCAAGAGTCAAGCAAAGCTGTGTAGCTCTCATATTAAACTGTATTTTTCAGTTTCTTCAGTATGCTGACTCGCAAAAGGCCATGACCCAGCGATTGTTCTTTTCCTTTCAATAGTTTGCAACAGGACCACATTTTCTCATCCGCATGCTAGCAGCTTTTAGGATAGAGTTATGCGCTTCGAAACATTATTGGACACTTCCAAGGACGATGGAGCGAGAAGAAGAGAACTTTTGACCTGATACGTGCAAAGACAATGAAGTAACCCCGGATGAGCCACCTACGAAAATACGTCAATTATGATGACCAATTAGAACATGATAAATTATCCAAAATGACAAAATGCATTACTTAATGTATAATTTGATAGGTTGACAATGGTAGGGTGTATTGACAGACCAATAGAATTTTGGGGGAATGAATCACCAAAAAGGGATAAAAACCCATGACACAGGAAACAATGAGCATTAGGTAGGGAATGATATCGATTGCATCTCGAAACTCTGTCACTCTATTTGGTGACTTGAGACTTAGAGAAAACCATCCTTGCCCATTAGACTGCCCCTACACTTTTCTCCTTATGAGGAGAGTGTCTTTGCCTTTTAACTTAGATAGACTGACGGCGATCTAACTGATGTCCTGAAGACGAAGACTAATCCTGAATGGTGACCTAATCAGAGGAGGGTAATTATAATGTTGCTAATGAAAATTTGTTTATTTGCCTTTTCTTTCTTGGTACCAACTGCTGTATGTTTTTGATTAGAGACCTTAGTTAGATGTTTTCCAAATTGGTGTTCAAAATTGTTTTGCATGACGCCCAACATGCTAATGCTAATTAGAGGTTAGACGAGGTATTCATTTTGTCTGACAAACTGACGTGACTGACATGATGCTATGCTGAACTTGTATCTTAGAACATTCGATGTATTGTGATCTGGTTATACTCATCTGATTATCTATGCTTCTGATTACTGCACTATTGAAAGCTTACTGTGGTTGTCATCTTGTAATTGTGCTTATATGCTTCTTGACCTTGAGATTGATGCCTTTGCTACTAGATTGTAATCAATAGGGAATAAAACTCATAAAACCTCATTAAGGTGTGGTTATTCATGACTGAAAGGTCATGGTTGCGCCAAATGTTTATTAATGCCTAAAGCGAGATATATTTTGGTGTTAAATATTGACAATGTTATTGACATATTGATTGGTGTTTTGATCAGTTATCTCGTCCTACGGTGTCTCACCACTGGGTCCAAAGATTCATTGGCCTAAAACGAGTCCTGATGTGTATAGATTAACATAGACGGACGCGTTAACAGTTCTGGTAGCAGAGTACGGTTTGGCCCTTGGGGGCCCTAGGACGGAGTTTCATTGTTTAATTTGTTTTATTGTAATAATGCAATTTGGAAAGATGATGAGTTGCTAGATTCGCCATGGCTTTCCCGGGATCTCGGAGCCTGCATAAATGAGTTGGGAATGTTCTCGGCGCCATAGTATGTGTGGTTAGGGTCTTTTGCGCTTATTAAATCTTATGCACTTTGCAGGTGATTGTGAATATTTGAGTGCGATTAGGCCAAATTAAGTGTTGTTTAGAAGGAGTGGGCGTACTCCACAGTATGAGAGTAGGGAAGTCGGCGTACTTCATGTGAATGCAGCGCTTGTTGCTCAAAATTATCCACGTGGTTGGTTGTTGTATACGGACCTATTGAGGTCTAAGACTCCGGAGTATGATGTTAAAATGGTTTATGTTGTAATCTGTGCAGTTTAGTAGGTCAATCGGGCGTGGTTGACAAATCGAGTTTCGAGTTATGATGCATGTGTGTGTAACCTTCGATGGAGATTTGACAAGTTCTAAAGTGCACTAGAAGGAGTCATTGACAAGTCGAGAGTAGGATTTGCAGGTCGAATTCTGCTTGCGTATGAGGGAACTGAGAAGGAGAGAGTAGCGGCCGAGGCTTCAAGTGAAATCTCTGTAAAGTTCTGAAGCGAATGTGTTACCCTTCCTGTAGTAAAATCGGCAGATTTGTGTTGTCATTTAAGTGCTAGCAATAATTTGCATTAGTTTGTATGAGCTGTAAGGAGTTAGCGAGGTGTGGACAAGCCGCAAGACTTTGTCAGCTACAGTGTGTGTGAGTGTGACGTCAGTGGTGCCGCGCTGAGATAGGTCAGATGCCGAGAGGGGTCACGCACGGATTGGCTGCCGTCCGTGAGAGACAATAGGTTGAGCAAAGGGTAGGTGAAGAGTGTCCTGGGAACTAAGCCGTTTTCTGATTAAATATCAAATAAAATGAATTTTGTTAAGGCATTTAAAAGCGCTTTGAAAGGAGATGTGTATATTGTTGCAACTGATGGGGAACCTACACCACCTGAGGGTACACCAGCTTACACGGTTATGGAGGAAAAGGGTGTTGCACCATGTTTATGGATAAAACAATGGCGCAAATTAACCGAGAAAGAGGGGTGTCTAGCGTTTCCGGAACATGGAACGTTCAATCAAAAGGTGTTAGAAAATCTGAGGTGGATGTTAAGTACGCAGAAACCACCTCCTCGACCAGCACAATATGAGGCTTTGGCAATTTGGGACCTGATGGCTCTTAAACATAGACAAGAAAGATTTCACAGAAGATTGACAAGGGCAGAAAAATCCTATGCAGAGGCTAGGTGGGATAATGAGAACAAAATGTGGAGACGAGGAATAGTGGATGGGTTGAAGCTGTTTCCGGCAATAACTCAGGGAGAGGAGACACAGGGAAAGAAAGCTTCCTGCAAAACTGACAAAGAATCAGGCAAACATAAAGATAATAAAAGATCCTGGGAAGAGGAGGATGATTCAGATGATGAGGCGTTTATGGATAGATTGTTACATGATCGTCCGCCACCATACGCGGTGAACGACAGTGCTCCAAGTACTAGCTTGGGTCCTGGGAAGCAGACGAAGGAGAAGGGTGTTACTGATACAGTGCAGACTAGCGATACAGCTTTGATACAGAATGGTGTCAGTGTACCCACTGCACCAGACTCGCCGATACAGTTACGGCCTCCACCACAGATAAAAAGAATTTACCCCGATGTTCCAGTACTCGAGACTACTACGAACTTGGTGGTGCCGCCAGACCCGATATATACAAAGCCAAGGTTAATACAGATTGAGTCAACTCCACAGTTAGTGTCACAACCGCCACAACTGATACCTGGGTACAACCCAGTAGCGGGTCCTTTGAAAGAACCTGCACCAGGATTATTAGAGCAAACTTATGGTGTTGAAGCCCCAAGAAGCTTAGGAGCAGGCCAGACACCTGCCGCTATATCACTACCCATTACGGTTGGTACCCCGGTGCCGTTATATGCACAGGAGAAAACAAGGACGTGTGAACAGGGAGTTATGACTCATGAAATGATAAGAGGAGGGCCTATTAGAACTCCACAAATAATGGCCCAGGGAGAACAGGTTTGCGAACAATCAAGACCCTTAATGGACCTCAGTGTAATAGGGGCACCTCTTGAGGCAATTACGACAAGCAGGGTTGGGAGTCCTGACTCCCCAAACTATGAGTACAAATACCTCATACACTCCAATGATACATGCAGGGAACATTTCACTGCATGGTTTTACAGTACAACAGTTAAATGAGTGGTTAGAGAAAACTTGCACATCACAAAAGACTACAGCGACTACAATCGAACCTGAAAAAGAAAAACAAAATGAATACCTGAATCTAGTACGACTAGGAGCAGAAGCTGCTGAATTGGTGGATGGAACAATGGGAGTAAATAGGTTGGAATCTTATACTGAGGCAGAATTAAGGTACTTATGCCCTAAAATTACCAAAGAGGTAGGCAAAGTACACCAGAAATTAACGAATTTGGCAGACAAATACAATATCGACATTGGAAACACGAAACATTTGAAACGAAGTTATAGGTTAGATTTTGACACAAAAGATTTCGAACACATGAGATCCGCAGGCATGAAGACACATTTGAAAGAGTTGCTGCAAAGCGCACAAATTTGGGGAGCACTAGAGAAATGGGAAGGCCGATGGATGAAGAAAAGAGATAAGGGAAAGAGAGATAGTTCGGGATCTAATGAAACAACAGTCACACCTAATTTAGATACGGTAAAAATCCTACCTCTGAGAGAAACAGCTGGTGGTGTTTTGGTGCATGTGCCTTGGTCCAGGGGAGACATTTTGTCTTTTACGAATGACTATCCTAGGTTAAGGGAAAAACCGATCGAGTGGTATCAACAGACAGATAGATTAGTGAAGCTTGCAAAATGTCTCTGGGAAGATTTAAATACATTGTTTGAGATTATTGTTCCGCCAGACTTGTGCCTTGAGTGCAAGAGAGGGGTAGATTGGCCCACAAAGGAACCAGCAAGGGATAAAGTGACTGGAGCACCTTCTGAAGAGGTGATGAAATATTATCATAAAGTAATTGAGTTTTTGAAACAAAAGGTGTCGCCGAAGGTGACTGATTGGCAGAAAATCCACCGGACCTCTCAAGAGGTTAAAGAGTCAATACATGCATATTATGAAAGGTTGTTGAAGGCATTCAAACATTACAGTGGTACTGAAACAATTGAACCGAAGGACATGAATCATCTTGTGTTCAGATTCGTCGAAGGGCTGAGACCGGAAGTCAGCCAAATGATTAAAAATCATTTGATTTGTTGGCAAGCTAAACCGATTGATGAAGTATTACAGTATGCGAAATACTGTAGTGACGAAATTGAGTTGAAGCAGAAAAAGTTGAAGGAGAAAGTGATGGTGATGCAGATAAGGGCTGCACAGGCTGGAATACAGGGAAATGGTGTTCAGCAAATGATACAGCAACAACCGCAATTGAATGGTGTGTTTCAGGCACAGCCGAGAGGTAGAGGTCGAGGGTTCGTGAACCGTGGTTCGGACATGAATAATGTTGTTATTCAAAATGATGGTCAAGGAGTGAAAAAGATGTCACCATGTCATGCGTGCGGGGGTGTGGGACATTGGAAACGGGATTGTCCGAATATAATGCAGGATGGTACGGTTCAGCAGAGTGTTAATGCCGGTACACTACAAAATTCATGAGGTCCAAGAATGAGACACCAGAATCAGAACTATCAAAATAATTTGGTGCAAATGTCAGGGGTGCAACCCATGCAGCAAATGCAAATGCCGCGTTTCCAAACAGTGCCAGTACAACCAATACAACAGCAGATCCCTATGGTGCCTAGACAGAAAATGCAGTTACCCCTAGCTCCGATGGGACAGCAACAGGTGACGCTTCCTCAGCAGGTCACAGGTCAGGTAACAAATCAAAACAACACTGTACAACAATTCCCATTACGAGGTGAAAATGATATGAATGAGGATTGGTCAGATGACAGCTCATACAGCGAAGAGTGCAGACTCGCAGCATCCCTAGAGGTAGACCAGAGAGGCCCATATGTGGAGGGAAAAGTAATGGGCTATAAGGTCTCATTTTTAGTTGATACGGGAGCTACACGCTCTACGGTTCGCAGTGCAGAGGTACCAAGATTACCTCTCTCGGGGCGCACCATACGAGTGGTTGGTGTGGCTAACCAGTACCTGACTAATCCAATCACTGACCCAGTGCAGGTTGAAATCGGAAATTTCCAGGGCCTGCATAGATTTGTTGTATGTGATTCAAGCCCAGTATCCTTGTTAGGAAGAGACTTATTGTGTAAAACCAAATGTTCAATTACCTGTTCCAATGGTGGAATAGAGGTGCAGACAAACAGTGATGATGAGGCAGATGAGGGTCAACTCATAGAAGAAGGAGGAGAGATGAATGAAGATTACTCTCTAATTACTTTATTCCCAGTGTTTACCCTGATCGATCTACCTGCTGACCTGCAAGGATCGGTAACAGAGAAAGTATGGGATTTGACTGGAAAGGAAGTTGGATTTATCAAGGGAGTAGGTCCAGTCAAAGTGCAAATAAAGCAGGATGCAGTGTTCCCACAAGTACCACAATATCACATGACTCAGGATGTCCTTATTGAAGTGACACAGATAATTGCGGATTTTCTCAGACAGGGAGTTCTGAAAGAGGTCCTGAGCAGTCCATGTAACTCTCCTATTATGGGTTTGAGAAAACCCTGTGGGAAAGTTCGAATTGTGCAGGATTTGAGAAAAATAAATGAAATTGTGATAAAATGCTGCCCTGTGGTTCCCAACCCAGCGGTAATAATGTTCCAGGTTCCTTGTGATGCTGAATGGTTTACCGTAGTAGACCTATCACAAGTGTTTTTCTCGATACCACTTCACGAAGACAGACAGTTTTTGTTCAGTTTCAAATTCCTGGATAAGGTATACAGTTGGTGCAGAATTCCTCAGGGGTTTTCTGAGTCACCATCCATCTTCAATCAGATATTGAAGAAGGATCTGGAACCTCTCGTGCTACCTTACAATTCGACTCTTATACAGTACATTGATGATTTGTTGATTGCATCCAAAACCAGAGACAGCTGCAAATATGATACCATTGCATTATTGAATCAATTAGGGAAAAACGGACATAAGGTGTCACCTAAAAAGCTGCAGTACTGTCAAAAAGAAGTGAAGTATTTGGGGCATCTGATTGAAAAAGGGTCCCGAAGAATATCAAAAGAGAGAATAACAGCTGTTTTACAAATGAATCCTCTGACAACAAAGAGAGATGTCAGGATGTTCTTGGGAATGGTGGGCTACTGTCGCCAGTGGATACCCAACTTCTCGATTATTTCAAAACCATTAATAAAACTGACAGGAAAAGAAGTTAAGGATGAACCATACACAATCACATTAACAAAAGAAGAGCTTGAGTCATTTTTAGAGCTGAAGGAATGCATGTGCAGGGCTCCAGCATTAGGAATGCCTGATTATGAGAAACCATTTCTGTTGTTCTGTCATGAACGTGATGCTTGTTCTTTGTCTGTTTTAACACAGGTCCATGGAGATGCAAATCGCCCTGTAGCATATTTTTCAGCTACTTTGGACCCTGTCGCAGCAGCCTTACCGGGTTCTTTGCGAGCAGTCGCAGCAGTTGGTCAAAGCCTTTCACAATGTGAAGGCATAGTCATGGGATACCCTCTGACAGTTTTGGTTCCACATTCTGTTGAAATTCTGCTGACACGAACTAAGACACAACATATGACAAATGCACGACTTACCAAATATGAGACAATTATTCTGGGGTCACCCAATGTTACGTTGAAAAGGTGCACTATGCTGAACCCGGCAACTCTACTTCCCAATGAGAATACAGAAATAAAAGATGGGGAAGAGTTTGAGCATGATTGTCTGGAGGTGACTGAGCTTAGTACCAAACCTCGCTCAGATATACAGGATACCCAGTTAAAGGAAAACGATTGCATTATGTTCGTTGATGGGTCCTGCTTAAGAGATTCAACAGGAACCTTGAGAGCTGGTTATGCAGTATGTACCATATCTGGCATAGTCGAAGCCTCCTGGCTCGAGAAAGTGTTTTCTGCACAGGTGGCAGAATTAATAGCTCTCACAAAAGCCTGCCATGCTGCTGTAAATCTGAAAGTCACAATCTATACAGACAGCAGATACGGATTTGGAATTGTACACGATTTTGGTCAACTCTGGTTACAGAGAGGGTTTATGACATCCTCTGGTTCACCAGTGAAAAATGGAGAACAAATAAGAGATTTGTTACATGCAATTCAGTTGCCTCTTGAAATTGCTGTGGTGAAGTGCAGTGCTCACACCAGATCACAAGACTTTGTGTCAATGGGGAATGGTTATGCAGACCAAGTTGCCAGATTTTGTGCATTAAACTGTATATCTTTTAAGGAGCAGTGGGAACTGTTGCCACAACCTGAGAATGACACAACCTTAAGCCTAGCATTACAAGTGGTTGATACCTTAGACGAATTAAAAACATTACAAAGCCACGTTGGTAGAGAAGAAAAACGTTCCTGAAAAATGCAGTGTGTACAAAGAGCAGATGATATTTGGGTGTCAGGAGAGGGAAAACTGGTTTTACCAAACAGTCTTCTGTCGCAATTTGCCCGACCATGGGCAGGCACATTTAGGAAGAGATGCCATGATCAGATCCTTTAAGATCGATTGGTTCAATCCAGAATTCAGACATGCCGCAGAAATTACTTGTCACAGGTGCGTCATTTGTCAACAGATGAACGCTGGAAAAGGAACCGTGGTAACTTTGAGCCACATTGGAAGAGCTGGTGGTCCATTTAATAAGATACAAATGGATTTCATTGAAATGCCTGTTTGCGGAGGTTTGAGGTACGTGTTGGTGATTGTGTGTGTTTTTAGTCATTGGATTGAGGCATATCCCACACGTAGGAATGACAGTCTTACGGTTGCAAAACTACTACTCAGAGAATTAATACCCAGGTTCTGGTTTCCGGTTTCTATAGAATCAGATAGGGGAAGACACTTCAACAATGAGGTGATTAAACTTCTGTGTGCCGCACTCAACATTGAACAAAAGCTGCATTGTAGCTATCGCCCTGAAGCCTCAGGACTAGTCGAGCAGATGAATGGTACTCTGAAATCAAGAATAGCAAAAATGTGTGCAGCAACAAACATGAAGTGGCCAGATGCATTACCTCTAGTGCTGATGTCTATGAGAAACACGCCAGATAAGAAAACAGGATTGTCCCCACATGAAATCCTCATGGGCAGAGCAATGAGGTTACCAGCAGTACCTGCAAACGCACTAGTGAATATTACAGATGATATGGTGTTGGATTACTGCAAAAGTTTGGCTCACGTGATTCGCTCTTTCTCTCCCCAGGTGGAAGCTAACACGTTACCACCAATCGGCGAACCAGGACACTCTCTGCAAGCTGGAGATTGGGTGGTTGTCAAGAAACACGTGAGGAAATCGTGTCTTGAGCCGCGTTGGAAAGGGCCATATCAAGTAATACTAACAACAACTACTGCTGTAAAGTGTGCCGGGGTTCCCAACTGGATACATGCCAGCCATACAAAAAGGGTAACGTGTCCTGTTGAAGAGGAACTTGAAAATTCCGGTACAGCAACTTCAAGAGGAGAAGTCTCAGAGTCAGAGACCAGTCAAGAAAGATCTGAGACTGCAGGAGAGCCCGCTGAGAACAGCCGTGTCCCTCAAACTATCAGTGAGTTCGAGAGAGGTGACAGAGTGCCAATCTCAGTGGAGGCAGCAGGAGAACAAAGACAAGGAGAGGTTCTCCCAGAAGCAGACGATTACAATTCAGAGTCTGAATACAGTGTCGAACAAGAAGGAGAAAGAGACGGAGAAGTGGTAAATTTGAATCAGAACGAATCAGAATCTCCCGAACAAATCCCAAGCCTATCAGGAGAAAACACCATATCACCAGAGGAGGGTGCTGTCCAAAGTACTGAAGGGAAACGCCGAAGTAAGACGAACAGAGGTGACAATTGGCCAGACAAATCACACTTTAGAATAAGAGAAATAGCAAACGAAACAATAATAGAGGAAAGCGATACCTCACGAGCAGACGATCTGAGTGAAGGAGAAAAGTAAGGAGAACGAAAATTAAAAAGAAAGAGAATAGCAAACAGAAGATATACAGGTCCTGAATGGGCATATGCTACAACCTCTGATTGGCAACAAGAATTCTTAGCGTTCTGTTTTGATCGAGAAATACCAGGCCAGTACTACGGTACCTGAAGAATATACAACAAGAAAGCTGAGATAAAGATTGAAATTGTGAAAGCTGAAAAATAATAATAAAGAGTCTTAAGAAAAAAAAAAAACTACAGGAAAGTGACATTAAACCTGAATTTGACTTATAGAAACCTGATTATGACAAGCTGCTAACCTGAATTGACGAAAAAGGGTCCTGGAGTGAGTGAAAACGCTGTAAATTACGCAGAAAGAGTTTGCTACTCAGAGTTGATTGTTGATCTGCTATTCTGATTCTATACAAACATGGCTTATAGTAACAAAGGAAGTAAAGTGTGTGGTTGGTTAGGACTTATAATAGGTGTCGTATGTGCAATAATGATTGTGGGAGTGATTGTTGGAATGCCATGGAGGGAGAGTGAAACTATTAATGCAACTTTAAAACCTGAGACTACTACTACAACTAATAAACTATCACCATGGGAGAAATTTGAGCAAGACGCAAGACATCTGAATGAGGGAACTAATACAAAAGGGGAACTTTCTACTAATGTTTTCTATCGCTTACTAAATGAGTACGTGGAAACTATGGATGCGAAAGACTGTTATGTATGTACTAAAATTCCTTCATCTGTGCAGGAGGGAGTTATTTATCATAGCCCCCCTCTTACGTATGGGATCAGCTGTAGCTTGCTACTAACAAGGTTTTATGATCAAGAGCATGTGCAATATTTTTATTCAAATTTAGATGTTGTGTTTTCTTTTGTGCCTGTTATTGAATTCTTAAATAAGCTAGCTAAAGAGCATGATATAAAATTAGTTAGATGATTCTTTGAGCCAACACTAACATTTGGAACTGCTTATGCACATCGCAACAATTTAACATGCTTACTGTCTCCTGTGGAGAAAAGCGTTTTAGATCATACAGATGATAGACGCAAAGCATTAAAAGAAAGATTAGAAAAAGGTTTAGAAAAACGCACCTATGCAAATGATTACGCTTATACTGCAATTAAAACACAAGGCAAGTTAGCTATAGATGCATTACACGTAGGTACACTCTGTATATATTGACCAAAATCTGATCAAGATAATTTGTTTGTGGGAACGAGTGAATGTAGGCATGTGTTTCTGTTTCAGAGCAAATGGACCTTTATGTTAAATGGACAAGACCCAGCGATTCCTGGAATCTATTACATCTGTGGGTTAAATGCATATTACCGTCTTCCTAAGGGGTGGTATGGGACATGTTATTTGGGAATAGTATTCCCAAAGATTTACCAGATTGATGACTTAAAACAACTACCTAAAACGTCTGAATTACAACATGCCAGACAAAAACGAGAATCAGTGGCGGCTGTCATTGGTGACATATTTGGAGCTATAATCCCTTCAGTGGGGGTTATCCTAAATTCTATGAAAATTCAAAAGTTGTCTACTATTGTGGACAACATGCTGACAAATTTTACAGGAGCCATACTCCTAATGGATACTGAACTTGCTGCAGAAAGAGCTATGACTCTTCAAAACCGGCTTGCTTTAGACATTCTTTTAGCAAAGAGTGGAGGTGTGTGCAAAATGCTTAATGAACGTCATTGCTGCTCATATATACCTGATAACAGTCAGAAAATTAGAAACATGCTTACTAACCTGACTAGAGATAGTATAGATTTGAAGGATCTAAAAGAACCTGGTGTTTGGGAAAAATTTGGAAAAGGAATTGCCCGAGTGGGAAGCTGGTTTACCAACATTTGGAATGGGGTACTTGCAAAAATTATGATGGGATTATTAATTGTTCTGATTTGTTTATTGGGATTTTGGGGAATATGCAAAATTAATGACAAAGTGAAAAGAAATTGGACTAAAAGAACCAAGAGAAATGAAGAAAGTGAAAGAGAGAAAATGTTCAATGAAATATGGGAAAGTTCACATAAAGGAAAAGATGTTGAAACGCGTATTATGCGCAAGGTGAAAAATTAAGACTAAAGAATTTGTGATGACGAGCGTCATCAGAGGAGGGACTGAGAGAGCGTAGCTTTATATTACATATTATAGACGTGAAATGCTTATGATTAACAATAATGCATCAAATAAAATATTCATTGAAATATATTAATTAACATAAAGGATTTTATGTGTGTGTAAACTAATGTTAACTATAAGAAATATTCATTCATAAATTGCTAAAACTGTGCACATTTAAACGCATAACACTGCCTTCATTAGAACTCGTATATCTTAAGTTAGCAAGAGTCAAGCAAAGCTGTGTAGCTCTCATATTAAACTGTATTTTTCCGTTTCTTCAGTATGCTGACTCGCAAAAGGCCATGACCCAGCGATTGTTCTTTTCCTTTCAATAGTTTGCAACAGGACCACATTTTCTCATCCGCATGCTAGCAGCTTTTAGGATAGAGTTATGCGCTTCGAAACATTATTGGACACTTCCAAGGACGATGGAGCGAGAAGAAGAGAACTTTTGACCTGATACGTGCAAAGACAATGAAGTAACCCCGGATGAGCCACCTACGAAAATACGTCAATTATGATGACCAATTAGAACATGATAAATTATCCAAAATGACAAAATGCATTACTTAATGTATAATTTGATAGGTTGACAATGGTAGGGTGTATTGACTGACCAATAGAATTTTTGGGGAATGAATCACGAAAAAGGGATAAAAACCCATGACACAGGAAACAATGAGCATTAGGTAGGGAATGATATCGATTGCATCTCGAAACTCTGTCACTCTATTTGGTGACCTGAGACTTAGAGAAAACCATCCTTGCCCATTAGACTGCCCCTACACTTTTCTCCTTATGAGGAGAGTGTCTTTGCCTTTTAACTTAGATAGACTGACGGCGATCTAACTGATGTCCTGAAGACGAAGACTAATCCTGAATGCTGACCTAATCAGAGGAGGGTAATTATAATGTTGCTAATGAAAATTCGTATATTTGCCTTTTCTTTCTAGGTACCAACTGCTGTATGTTTTTGATTAGAGACCTTAGTTAGATGTTTTCCAAATTGGTGTTCAAAATTGTTTTGCATGTCGCCCAACATGCTAATGCTAATTAGAGGTTAGACGAGGTATTCATTTTGTCTGACAAACTGACGTGACTGACATGATGCTATGCTGAACTTGTATCTTAGAACATTCGATGTATTGTGATCTGGTTATACTCATCTGATTATCTATGCTTCTGATTACTGCACTATTGAAAGCTTACTGTGGTTGTCATCTTGTAATTGTGCTTATATGCTTCTTGACCTTGAGATTGATGCCTTTGCTACTAGATTGTAATCAATAGGGAATAAAACTCATAAAACCTCATTAAGGTGTGGTTATTCATGACTGAAAGGTCATGGTTGCGCCGAATGTTTATTAATGCCTAAAGCGAGATATATTTTGGTGTAAAATATTGACAATGTTATTGACATATTGATAGGTGTTTTGATCAGTTATCTCGTCCTACGGTGTCTCACCACTGGGTCCAAAGATTCATTGGCCTAAAACGAGTCCTGATGTGTATAGATTAACATAGACGGACGCGTTAACAAACTTATTTAAGTGTATTATAATGCAGGCGACAAAAAAGACTAACAGTATTTTGTGGAAGAAAAACTTTGGTTGAATCTTCCGCAAAAACCTTTCGCAGTGAATCAGCTTTGCAAATGTCCTGTCTTCCTTCGGAAAGTTTGAGGCTTACTTAACAGTCTAGTTCATAATAGCATATTTGTGCGATTTTCCAAAGAAATTGCTGTGATTACTTGATATTTTTTAAAGAGTGTTTTGACGGTATTGGAGAGATGGTGTTGAGTGCTTTGTGTTTCACCAGTACCTTCGGTCCCAATTCCTGGTTTCAAAGTTTTGCTTTTTGTTACAAGCACATGGAATCATGCTTCTATCACAAGTCTTCAGCAAGTGCATAAACACGCTAGTTACCACCAGCTGCCTTAAACGTATAGACATGCACACAACCACACACAGTAGGAAAAAGTGGAAAACACACACAGGGGAACATTTATAAGTGGCTTGCACCGCCAGTGTGTTACTTTTAGTGATGCAGCACAAGCTGCAGACCGTATCTACAAAGCCATTTAGCGTGGCATTTCATGGCCTTGTAGACATGAATGAAGGCAATGCAGCTCAAGTCACTGTGTTGCCTTACTCTAGGTCAAAGATGCTTTCCTTCGGTGTTGCGGAGAGTGTTTCCATGTAACACCCATGGATTTTGATGCATTACCAGATTTACAAAGATTTGTAAACCTGGGAATGCGTGAAAAGCCTACCCCTCCCCAGGGGAGGCATAACAAGGAGAAATAACTTTATTCTCCTTGTTTTTTCTTCTTTCTACGTATGCTGCATTCTGCAACACACATAGAATGATGAAAACACCTCCATTGATTGTTTTTGTGCAGGCAGGTGTCCCCTCTGCACAAAAAAATAATAATTCCTACTACACAGACACCCTCGTGCCTCCATTGGCGCATGGCACCTAATTGTGTACCAGAGCAGTGAAAGAGGACAGGAATGCACCGTACCTCAGAGATAGAGCCCATTCCTCCCTTTTCTTTTGATGCAGGGCAGTGCAGCAAGAAGCCTTGCGGTGCTGCCCTGCACCAAAATGTTGTAAATAATACACACACACAACATGCCCTTTTGTGCAAAGGCATGCTATCCATTCTATAAAAACATGTAAGGAATTTTGTACAGCCCCCACCCAATTCCACCAGTCAAATACCAAGAATATTCACCCCTCAAGTCATAGGAAAGTGAGTATTCACCTAAAATAGTAACATACACATCTGAGAACGGAGAGAACACGCATCACAAATGGATTCAGGCTCTAGGCTGTGAAGGAAGAGTCAGAACCATTTTGAAACTTAACTCAGGACTGCTATACCATACTTATGGCAGTCTGAACCCTTGACAATTGCCAATAACACAACAGAACAGAACATACATTGTCCTTCCCGTTTATTGTTTACGTTTATCTAAATATCAAGCATCCACAGACAATGTAAGAAGAGATGGTCTAATTTAAAAATTCACAACGGAGAAGGCTATCTTTCCATACGGGTAACTGACGTACTTAATCAGCTCGTTCACCTCCCAATCACTGACTAGACCTCCATCCATTAAAAATAATTCCGTAATTACTGAGTAAACTGTCCTTCCTTTTCTGCTTATCTCTAAGCAGATACTAAACAATAACCCTAACAACCCAACTAAGACTACTTAAATCGATCTCATTTGTAAATATTTGCTCTCCTCATGAAACTTAGACCCAAGTACTGCAGAACCATTTAATTGATCCGGGTGCACGTCATCGGACATAACCTGTAAATTCAACATGTGTTTTTGCTCCTCCTAAACTTCCTGTCTCCTGTCTTTGAGTCACTGTCTAGGACAGCGGCTTGTTGGTAAAAATGTGTTTGGTATGAGACGGCTCTGTGGTATGCTTTCAGGTTCTAGGAGTTGATGCAACAGTTTTTATTGCGCCTTGTTAATCACTTCCGGAGCACATGTTTAATGGAACTGAAGTTTAGTTTCTTAGTTTAAGCAGTCTGCCTGCATCCCTCAAGAGAATCATTCCATCCCCCCCATCAGCACACATGGAGACTCTTCAAAACCATGACGCCTTCTAAAAGATCCCTTTGCTTGAAGACGAAGGTTCCCTTCCCCTTGTTTTCATACACTGATACTTCTCCCAGTTTACAAACGTATGAATAACATTTTATTATTTCTACTTCGACTTCACTTATTAGCTACACACTTTTTAATGTATCTGCTACCTGTGATGTCATATATCTTCTTTACAGGCGAGTGTCGGGGAGCTGCACTTGGTGCATTGCGATGTATTGTGTTGGACCAGTTCGAAGGAGTGCACTTTGCAGGAGGAGGGAGGTATTTGTTAATTGTTCCTGGACACAGCCATGCCTTTGTGGGCCGCTTTCTGGAGCAAGAGAAAACGAGAGACAAGCCTGGTAAGCAGTAAGAACAGGAAGGAAGTAGGAAGGACCTGCTGATGGACCCTAAGGACAGATGTGGTCTTATCGTCTCACACTCTGCTTTCTGGGGCAAAAGTGTTGCTCGTGTTTTCTCTGCCTGTCTTTACTAGTGATAGTGTACACCATACCTACATACTAATGTGTTACAGTGTTCATTGTGTGTGACTGGAGGGGTGTACATAGCTCGTATTATGAGAATTGCTCCGGCCACTGAAGTGGCCGAATTGTGAGTAGGGGACGGGTTAGGGGAGGTAACATTTCTCTGGTTGTCTAGCACTCAGATGGGTACACAGTGAAGAGGCGTTACTTACAGCGATGGGTTTTCCTTCTCAGGAATGGAACACGCACTGGGAAGGTGTTCCACATTCAGGATCATTCCAGAAGTATGCATGGTGCCGGGTCTAATTCATGTCCAGATTAAATACCACAATTCTAATCCTCTGAGGGGTGCAAGAGATGAGCACTTTGTAGACTAATTAGCAGTTCCTCCAAGTGTCATGGGCAGCTATTGAGGGGCTGTAGTGCGCTCTGAGAGTTGTTGTTATGCTGCATGCATGTGATCTTTGATGAAGCATGTTGCAGCTGGTATGCTGCTCTTCAGTGGAGTCAGGTGGGTCTCGTGATGCAACGCAGTAGTGCATTACCTGCATCAAGAGGAGAACAATCAAAGCCAGCATGGTGGTTCTGAAATCAGTCCCCGTTAAGTCCAATTGGATTGCTGTTGATAAGGGGTCATAGAAGAGAGGGCCTTCAACAAGACGCATGTCAACACTTAAATTCCCACAAAAGCAGAAGAGTTTTACCTGATGAAGAAATGGATAAAATTCTCAAAAGGTGTCTTGATTTACCCTAACCGACTCTGTGATCGGTATGATATATGGCTAATATGCTATTGTTTCAATAAAAGAGTTTGCCTATGTCACACTCTTTGCTGGTCTGACACTTTCTCTCGCTGTGAGACGTTCGGTGTGTGTCAAACACTTTGGGCCTGATTCTAACTTTGGAGGACGGTGTTAAACCGTCCCAAAAGTGGCGGATATACCACCTACCGTATTACGAGTCCATTATATCCTATGGAACTCGTAATACGGTAGGTGGTATATCCGCCACTTTTGGGACGGTTTAACACCGTCCTCCAAAGTTAGAATCAGGCCCTTTGTGTGTGTAGGACTTTCAGCCAGTATGACAGCATGTTGAGGCTTTCCATGTAAGACTACCAACATTTTTCTCTTCATGAGTAAGAGTCTCTTCCTCTTGAGAGTCTCTGACCAGGTAACCCACTGCTGTTAAGAGTCACAATCTGTGAGATGTATGATCCTTTTCAGTTCTGACTTGTGCACATGTGTGTGTGCACCAATGTATAGGCAGGAATCAGACTGTACTTATGCTAGACTCTGTATCTGGGATAAAAGCTGCACAAGTGAATCTCTGTGCAAGGGCGGCTCTGCACATTTGAGACTGTGTGTGAAAGATTCTGAGATTTTGCTCATGTAGGACTTGCTGCTTATAGAGGTTCATTGTGTGCGTGAAATTATCTATGTTAAGCTCTGCTTAAGTGAGATGTTCTTAATAACCAATGGATGTGCAGACAAATTAGTATGTTAATGGAAAGAAATATTGGCCCTCATTATGACATTGGCGGTAAATCCCACTTACCGCCACGGTGACGGCCGCCAACATACTGCCACGGTGGTGAATATCCGTTCGCCATATTATGACACACACACACCAATCTGACAGAATACAGCCACATACACAAATCGCCAGCCCAAAGGTAAGTGTTAGAGTGGCGGTGCAAACACCCATACCGTTACGCCAACAGAACAATGCCCACCGCATTATGACCCACGAATCGTCACGGTGGACATTCTATGGCGGTAAACCATTGGAGTTACATACCGCCATGCCCTGAATGGACACCCACTTACAAAACAACACTACATTGGCCAATACTAAAAATACACACCTGACACTCATGCACACACCACACACACCAATAGCACTATAAAACACACAACCACATCACCCACAACCCTTTACAAACAACAATTACTGCCAGGAGATTGACACGAACAGCAAAGAGACAACTAGACACACACACCACATACACCCATACATCCTTCACGCACCCCACCTCACACACCCCATCGTATTACTCAACACACTATCACCAACACACACCACAACACCCATGTCCCCACAAAGGCACCCCCGTGTCACTGATGAGAAGTTAAGGGTCATGGTGGAGGAAATAGTCAGGGTAGAGCCACAGCTGTTTGGAGCACAGGTACAGCAGATATCCAATGCCAGAAAGTTAGAGCTATGGCGGAGAATCGTGGACAGGTTGAACGCTGTGGGACAGCATCCAAGAACAAGGGACGACATCAGGCAGAGGTGTAACGACCTACAGGGGAAGGTACATTCCATGGCAGCAAGGCACCAGCTCGCCATACAGAGGACTGGCGGTGGACCCCCACCACCTCCCCTACAGTTCACAGCATGAGAGGAGCAAGTCTTGGCACTACTTCATCCTGAGGGACTCACTGGAGTAGCCAGAGGACTGGACATTGGTAAGTCAACATTTACCACTATTTACCCCCATACCTGCATGCCATCACACCCCCTCACTCCCATTGCTCCACTCCATCCCAAACTCTGCACCTACACATATGACTAACCCCAATGCTTGGCCCTGCATGCCCTACCAATGCATGGACAGCCCTTCAAGCCCTGCATGAACTCCAATCACTAAAGCATGCACAGCATAGGGAAACTAACAATCACACAATACATTACCATACACAAACAAAGGTGGCAGGGCAACAGCAACGATAGAGGGGAAGCCAGGGATGTACAATATGTCACTGAAATGAAGCATAATAGCATAATACATCACTTACATCCCCACAGGTGCCCCAGCCAATGTCAGCGGAGAGGAGGTGCCACGACTATCCAGTCCCCCAACAGAAGATGCCCCCAGTGATGACAGTAACTCTGGACTTCAGGATCTGGACCAACAACCTGGCCCATCATGGATCCCTGGACAGTCAGTCACCCATGCCCACTCACAGTCCACCACAGAGCCTCCCCCATCAGTATCCAACACCACAGCACCCACCCAGCGTACCCACACCTCTGTCCCCAGGACACGTCAATCAGCAGTGTGCCCACCTGTACAGAGACCCCAGGCCATACCTCATACCTAAGACAACCAGGGACCTGGGTCAGTGGCAGTGGGCACACCGTTCAGAGGCACAGGCCAACAGGGACACTGGGAGCACCGCTGTGCGGCAGGGGGAGGACAGGCCCTCACAGAGATCCTGGGAGCCCACCAACATTCCCACACAATGACCAGATCCTTGACAACGTACAGGAGAACAGGCGGCTGCAGGAGGAACAGTATCAGGGGATCAGGGAGGACTTGCAGGCCATCAACACCACCTTGATCTCCATAGCAGGGGTACTGACAGACATGGCCAACATTATGAGGGAAGCAACAGCACAGCAGCGGGCCCCTACCACTAGCCAGTCCATTGAACAGCCCTCCACTTCTGCTGCAGCTAGTGGGCAGGAGGCCCCGCCACAGGGCCCACAGGCCACCAGCACCCAGCCCCCTGCAGAAGGTGAACCACCACGTAAACATTCCCAGCGACCCAGACAAAAGCCAGAGACACTTGCCAAGACCACCGCCAGGAAATGAGACTCTACTGATTGTCTCCCTTGTGTTCCACACTGTCACCTTGTCCATTGTGAACTGCCTTTGCTCCCCTTCCAATGGCCCCTTGGGCACTGCACCTGTGCTACAAACAGACTGGAACAATACCCTGGACTTTCCTCCACCATCACCCCATTCATTGCACTTGTCCCTTAATTTCATTGCACTACAATAAACACCCTTGAACACAACTTGACTACTAGTATTTTATGTGTTGAAAATGTGCCTTTATGGAAACAGTCACATCTAGTGCAAATGCTCTGAAAACTGTGAGAGCATTGAAATAATGACCCATAGCTGTCTATACTCACCACATCAGTACACAGTTGTGATCTCATCAACATCTGTAAAATGACAAGCCATATGTGACAGTAAGTTGAGATGCAATGGAAGTTAATGCCATCATGCTCCAGCCACACAGAAAACATCAATAGTCAGAGGAATGGTCAGTTGCACTGTCTCACATGTGTGTCATTGGAAATATTGAAGTATAACTGATGTTCTCTTGTCCTCATCCTCATCCTCTGTCTCCTCATCCTCACTGTCCTCAGGGTCCATTGCTGCCACAGGGGCATCTCTAGTCTCCTCCTCCTGCAGAAACGGTACATGCTGTCTGAGGGCCAGGTTGTGCAACATGCAGCATGCCACTATTATCTGGCAGACCTTCCTGGGTGAGTAGCACAGGGATCCACCTGTCAGATGGAGGCACCTGAACCTGGCCTTCAGGAGGCCGCAGGTCCTCTCTATGATCCTTCTGGTTCGCCCACATGCCTCATTATAACGTTCCTCAGTCCCTGTTCTGGCCTTCCTCACAGGGGTCAGTAGCCACGTTAGGTTTGGGTAGCCAGAGTCACCTGCAAGTATTGAGGGACAACATTTAGCCACACACAATGATTTGGGGATGACACTTGAAGGCATACACTAACATACAGTGGGTGGGGACCATGGCTCACCTATTAGCCACACCCTGAGCCTCTCTAGTTGGGCCATCACATTTGGGATGCTGCTTTTCCTCAGAACAAAGGCGTCATGCACCGACCCAGGATACTTAGCATTGATGTGGGAGATGTACTGGTCCGCCATGCACACCATTTGCACATTCAGTGAGTGGAAACTCTTCTGAATCTGGAACACCTGTTCATTCTGGCGGGGGAACTAACGCAACATGTGTCTCATCAATGGCCCCAACAATATTGGGTATATGTCCGATTGCATAGAATCCGACCTTCACACTGGCCAGATCTTCCACCTGAAGGAACGCTATGTAGCTGCACATGTGTTTCACCAGGGCAGACAAAACTCTTGCCAGCACAATTGAGAGCATTGGCTGTGACATTCCTGCTGCCAAGCCCTGTGTCACTTGGAAAGAACCAGTTGCCAGGAAATGGAGCACTGATAGCACTTGAACAAGAGGGGGGATCCCAGTCGGATGAGGGAAAGCAGATATCAGGTCAGGCTCCAATTGGGCACACAGCTCTGTGATTGTGGCCGTGTCCAGTCTATAGGTGAGTATAATGTGCCCGCCCTCCAGTGTAGCCAAGTCCACAAGGGGTCTGTACACGGGTGTATGTCTCCTCCTCCTATTTATCTGCAGTGGTAGGTATCTAAGGGACACAAGAGTGAGTAGACTGTCACAATTTGAGCAATGGAACCACCACCTTAGTGTACATAGTGCATTTATGTGAAGGTACAGTGGGAATGGCGAGGTATGTGTTAATCTAGGCTGTGATGCATTTAAGGTTTATATGACCGTTGTCTGCCACCATGAAATGGCGACCGCCTGTCCTGTAAGTAGGGACAGGAGGAAGGGAGATAACTCCGCCGACGTTGGGCGTTGTGGCGGAAGGTGGTCTTGCACCACACTGCAATTCCTCATTGGATAATATGGGGCTCTATGGAGTACAGTGGCTAATGGGGATCTGCGCCAGCAGTGACGGTGTTCACCGCCACGGACTTGACCGCCATTTGTTTAATCTGATTCCTCACTTTTTTCCTGACCTTTCAACAGGAGAAGACTTACACTGCGTGTGCTGCTGTGACCTGTGTCTGGAACCTACCATGGCCCGTGTGACTGTGGAAAGGGCCCCTGCCTTCACTTCAGAGGAGTTGGAGCGTTTGGTGGATGGGGTCCTACCCCAGTACGGACTGCTGTATGGGCCTCCAGACCAACAGGTGAGTACACCTTGGGCATGATGCATGTGGGAAGGATGCATGGAGATGTGTGTGCAAGCATCGTGTCATCAGGGGGGAAAAGTCTTGTGTGGTGTACATGGTGTGCGCCGGCTGACGTGTGTGCCAATGGTGACAGAAGCGGGATTAGTGGGCCTTATGTGTGACAGGCTGGATTGTATGTGTAATGGTGTCCTCCTATCTGTATTACCTCTGCCGGTCAGAGGCCATCAAAAGAAGGGATTATGGTGTGCTATCGCCAAGAATGTGCAGACCCTCGGGGTCTATGGCAGGCGGAGCGCCCACTGTCGGAAACGGTGGGTGGACCAGAAGCTGGGGATGGCCTCCCAATGAGGAAGGTGTGCCCATCAGAACCTGACCCCCCCCGATGGTCCAAATAGTTGGCAGGTGGCATGGGATCCGGGTGGTGGGTGTGACTTAGTGGGTGCCCCTAAGGCCAGGCCAGACATTACAGCGTGATCCAGCTCAAGGGCAATGGGTGTTTGGCAAATGCAGGTAACCTAGCTTGTTAGCATTCCATGTCAGTCAGGGCTTTTTGGGTACCAGGAGGGGTGTAGTTGGTGGTGTGTGGCCCTCATCTTGCGGTGGCATCTAGCCAAATCCCTGGCAGTGCAATGCATAGTGCTCAAGCCTGATCCCTGTGTGTGACGGTGCTGTGTATGCCAACTGTGGTGTTGGTGCAGTAATTGACCCAGTGTTTCCTTTCTCTCTCTACCCCCCTTTTTCTTCTGTCATCCTGTCCATGTGGAATAAGTGGGACGGAGTGTAAGGGGAGCACCAGGGCAGAAACAGGAGGCGACAACACAGACTCAGATACCTCCTCCGATGGAAGCTCCCTGGTGGTGGCGGACACCTCTGTGACCACCCCTGCTCCAGGTACAGCTGCCAGCCCCGTACCAGCACTGCCCTCTCAGTAGCCCCTCAGCGAGTTGCCTGTGCCTGCTCACCCAGGAGGCACCTAAGGCCCGGCCCCAGTCAGCCCTGCTGCCCTGAGTGAGGAGGCTATTGACTTCCTGAGATCAATCTCTGTAGGGCAGTCAACCATTGTGAATGCCATCCAGGGGCTGGCATCCCAGATGCAGCAATACAATGCATTCCTGGAGGGCATTCACAGTGGATTGGCGGCCCACCAGAGATCGATTCAGGCTCTGGCCTCCTCTCCGATGGCAGCCATTGTCCCTGTTCCTACTGTCCCCCCTCCAACTACCACTTCCCAGTCCCAGTCTCCTCAACCCCAACACATCCAAGCACACATACATATGAGCATGCACATAAGACAACACACAAGTGTGTCACAGTCAAACACAGGCACCACACTTCATCTCACAAGCACTCACGCAAACACCAGACAGTTGCAGACACAACCACATCCACTGCCTCCACTGTCACCACCTCCCTCAAAGTCTTGTCCACACTCACACCTGCATGCACCAAGCAGCACACACACCTCACTAGCAGACACCTCCACAAAATACATGCATGCGTCCCCTTTGTCCTTTCCTACCCTGTCTGTCCCCCCTCTTAAAGGACACAAACACAAGTGCTCACACACCCAACAGCCACCCACCTCACATCAGCACACTGCCCATTCACGTGCACCAAGTCCAGCAGACATACACCTCCAACAACCACTCCCTCAACCTCCACTCCCATCCCTCCTCCCTCATCCCGCCCCACTGTCCCTAAGAAGCTGTTCCTTGCCCAGCTTGACCTCTTACCTCCCCTACCCTCCTGTCCTGCCCCTAAGAGCAGGGTCCCAATGACCCATCCCAGCACCTCAGCCAAACAGTCCACATGGACAGTGGTGGCACCACATAGTCGTGGTGGCAAGTCAGTGAAGGATCCCACTCCACCAGCCAGGAAGGTTAAGGATCCTACACCTCCTGCCATGAAGGGGAAAGAGCCCGCACCTCCTGCCGTGAAGGGGAAGGAGCCCGCTCCTCCTGCTATGAAGGGGAAGAAGCCCTCGACTCCTGCCATGAAGAGGAAGACGCCCTCAACCCCTGCCAGGAAGGGTAAGGATCCGACCGCCTCCTGCCATGAAGGGAAAGAAGCCTTCGACTCCAGCAGAGGCTGTTAGGGCAACACCACCACCACCATTGGTCACGGGGCCCCCACCGCCAGCTGAGAAAGTGCATCCCTCACCTCCAGCAAGGGCTGCCCAGGAGGCACCTCCAACTGCCAACATTGTGCATCCCTCACCTCCAGCAGAGGCTGCCCAGGAGGCACCTCCACCTGCCAACATAGTTCAGTCCTCACCTCCAGCGGAGGCTGTCAGGGTGACACCACCACCAGTGGTCACGGGGCCCTCACCGGCAGCTGAGGAAGTGCTCCCTCACCTCCAGCAGAGGCTGTCCAGGAGGCACATCTCCCTGCTGACACTGTGCAGCCCTCACCTCCAGATGACACAGTGCAGCTATCACCATCAGCAGAAGCCATGTAGGCCACTTTCCAGGGACTGCTGTACAAGAGGCATGAAATGGGCATGGAGCCCCCTCAAGAAAAAGTGGGAAAGTCGCTCACCTGAGAGATTGTGGCCTTGCACTCCCCAGCAGAGAGAAATGGGCATGGAGCCCCCTCCAGAACCAGTGGGAAAGTCACCCACTCCAGAGATGGTGGCCTTGCAATCCCCAGCAAAGAGAAATGGTCATGGAGCCCCCTCCAGAGCCAGTGGGAAAGTCACCCACCTGAGAGACTGTGGCCTTGCACTGTCCAGCAAAGAGAAATGGGCATGGAGCCCCCTCCAGAACCAGTGGGCTTGTTCCCTTATTCGGCTGCGGAGCCACCCATCCCCCAAACCCCTATGGTGCCTTCCCACTTGCAAACTGATGCCCCCGCAGAGTTTAATCCAGATGAAGTCAGGATTCGAGCTGGGCTTTGGACTGTGCCCTGTGGCCATGTGGGCCATTAGTACATTGGACTGGGCCTTGGCCCCTTGTGTACATTTGTACATATTTGTTTTTCATACAATTGGTTAATTTGGTAGCTGTTTATATGAATACATTCTCATTACTGCATTCTAGTTGTCCTTGCATTATTCTGCCATGTATCGTGTGTCATTGTTTTTCATCTGCAGCTGGTTGTGTGTATGGTGTGTGTGTGTGTCTGGTTTGTGTTGTGCGTGTGTGTGTCACTCTCGTTTTCCTCCCTCCCTTGTGTGCTAGGTGCCCGTACTCACTGCCGTCGTCTTCGTTGATGTTGGTGTTCCGGGTGGAGCATGATGTAGATGAGCATCGGGAAGACTTTCAGTTCCGGTTCCATTGTTGCATTGTTCTTCCCTGTGTCTCCCATGGTGAGTCTTTGCTCTTATGTAATGTGTTTCCGCCAGGCTTTTGATGTTGTTGGTCCACCCTGGAAATCGTGCCGGATTGCAGGGTCAAAATATGGTGGCCAGTACTTTGTCTTCCGCCTGGCTGTTGTTGGCTACCACCGTCGTCAGTGTTGTTAACGCCTTAGCGGTTGGTGTGGTACATTGGCTGTCTATGGGAGCTTTCTCTGCCATGGTCATAATTTGATGGTAATTACCGCCAGTCTCTTGGTGGTATTACTGCTACTTTATCACTCACCGCCAGGGTTATAATGAGGGCCATAATCTCTTAATGTCATGCATTATGATTGCCTCTGTGAAAAAGCGTAGGGCCTCATTATGAGTTTGGCAGAGGGGATTACTCTGTCACAAATGTCCTGCCTGCCATATTAAAAGTTCCATAGGATATAATGGAACTTGTAATACGGCAGGCGGAATATCCTTCGCGTTTGTGACAGAGTAATCCCCACCGCCAAACTTGTAATGAGACCCTTAGGCTATCAATCGCAAAGCCTCTAACATTGATGAGCACTGCCTTGCTGCATAAGAATTCCATAGGATGCTATTAAGTAAATGAAAGTTTTCTGAATACTATTATCAGTTGGTGTGAGTTTATGTGACTTGAATTTTAGATTAGTTGCCACGTGTTGACACATTACATTAATGGCAGCTGTCTTCCTCCACCTTGCCTAGGACCCCACTAGCCCAATTGAAGTGGGGCACTGGCTGCTGTCAGCCCCTCGTCTTCAGATCCGCCATGTTGTTGCAGTTCTGAGCAAGTCCTTGAGGGTCGCCTTTCCCATCTTTTTACCCTATCTTTTGTCTCCACAGACACAAAGAACTTGGGATAGAAACATATGCTGTCTCCCATCAACTTTCCAAAGTTTTAGAGAGCCAGGAGAAAGAGGGAAAATGCTGCCAGGATACAGGAGCACGTGCAATCTCCTTCAGGGGGGCATTGAGCCCAAGAACAATGAACATCTGTGAGATGTGGGAGCCTTAGGGCCCCTCCTTCATCACATTCCGCTGGGGGGGACTAATAATTTTGTATTATGTCCCTTGTGGGGTTGGTGGTGGAGAGAAAGAGCAATGTGGTGGGATAATATGGCAGCACAGACATATTTAACACACAGATGCCCAGGCAGAGGTCACACAAAGAGAAGAGGAGAGGAATAGCATGAGCTCAGCTATTGTGAAAGGGAAGCACCAGTATGGCAGTGGATATGTGATTTGCTGTTGTCCACATCACCTTTCCTCAACTCTTGCTTTGTTAGTCTAGGTAGACAGCTAAGGAGTGTGGGGAAGGGACCTAAAAGGGGAGCAAGTGAGGCAAATGCTGTGTTAAATTGTCTAGTTGTAGGTCTCAACTAAGAAATACTTTCCATGATGGGGTTCTGAGTGTAAAGGCAACTTGAGTTTCATTGTCACTAATTAAATCACAGAAAAGCCATCATTCCAGTTATTATGTAACCACACACAATTCATGGCATTCAGCACTGGTGGCACCCAGTGCAACAGTCTTTTGTGGACCCCATCCCCTGGAACTCCAGGGCCTCCTTCTCCACGATTGCCCTTGTTAACGCGTCCGTCTATGTCAATTTATACACATCAGGACTCGTTTTAGGCCAATGAATCTTTGGGCCCAGTGGTGAGACACCATAGGACGAGATAACTGATCAAAATATCAATCAATATGTCAATAACATTGTCAACATTTAACACCAAAATATATCTTACTTTTGACATTAATAAACATTTGGCGCAACCATGACCTTTCAGTCATGAATAACCACACCTTAATGAAGTTTATAAGTTTTATTCCCTATTGATTACAATCTAGTAGCAAAGGCATTAATCTCAAAGTCAATAAGCATATAAGCACGATTACAAGATGACAACCACAATAAGTTTCAATAATGCAAAGATCAGTAGCATAGACAATCAGATAGATATAAGCAGATTATAACACATCGAACTTTCTAAGATACTAGTTCAGCATAGCACCATGTCAGTCACGTCAGTTTGTCAGTCAGAATGAATACCTCGTCTAACCTCTAATTAGCATTAGCATGTTGGGCGTCATGCAAAACAATTTTGAACACCAATTTGGAAAACATCTAACTACGGTCTCTAATAAAAACATACAGCAGTTGGTACCTAGAAAGAAAGGCAAATGAGTTTTCATTAGCAATTTTATAATTACCCTCCTCTGATTAAGTCACCATTCAGGATCAGTCTTCGTCTTCAGGACATCAGTCAGATCGCCATCAGTCTATCTAAGTTAGAGGCAAGACACTCTCCTCGTAAAGAGAAGAGTGTAAGGGACAGTAATATGGGCAAGGATGGTTTGTCTAAACCTCGAGTCACAAAATAGTGTGACAGAGTTTCGGGATGCAATCAATATCATTCCCTACCTAATGATGATTATTTCCTGTGTCATGGGTTTTTATCCCTTTCTAGTAATTCATTCCCCCAAAATTCTATTGGTTAGTCAATACACCCCATCATTGTTAACCTATCAAATTATACATTAAGTAATGCTTTTGTCATCTCTCGATATTGTTTGGTCTTCTGATTGGTCTTCATAATCGGCTTTCCGTAGGTGGCATATCCGGGGTTACTTCATCATCTCGGCACACGTCTCAGGTTAAAAGTTCTCTTTCCCTCGTCCCATTGTCCTTGGAAGTATCTACAAATGTTTCGAAGCACATCATTTTATACTAAAAGATGCTAGCATGCGGATTGGAAAATGTCCCCATGTTTCAAACTAATACAGAAAGAACAATAGCTGGGTCATGGTCGTTTGCAAGTCCGCACACTGAAGAGACAGGAAAAATACGCTTTTAATATGAGAGCTACACAGCTTCTGCTTGGCTCATGCTAACTTAAGATATACGAGTTCTAATGAATGCAGTTCTATACGTTTTAAAGTATTCAGTTAGGCAAACTATAAACGATTATTTCTTACAGTTGCCATTAGTTTATACATATTAATGATTCTCCATATTTGTGAATACGCTTTAATGAATGTTTTATTTAGTACAGCATTGTTAGACATAAGCATTTCACGTCTATAATATGTAATATTAAGTACGCTCTCTCAGTCCCTCCTCTGATGACGCTCGTCATCACAAATCTTCCAGGTTTTAATTCTTCACTTTACGCATAATGTGCATTTCAACATCTTTTCCCTTATGTGAGCTTTCCCATATTTCATTAAACATTTTCTCTCTTTCACTTTCTTCGTTTCTTTTTATTCTGTTAGCCAAATTTTTTCTTCACTTTATTATTAATTTTGCATGCTCCCCAAAATCCCAGTAAACAAATCAGAACAATTAATAATCCCATCATAATTTTTGCAAGTACCCCATTCCAAATGTTGGTAAACCAGCTTCCCACTCGGGCAATTCCCTTTCCAAATTTCTCCCAAACAACAAGTTCTTTTAGATCCTTCAAATCTATACTATCTCTAGTCAGGTTAGTAAGCATGTTTCTAATTTTCTTACTATTGTCAGGTATATACGAGCAGCAATGTCGTTCATTAAGCATTTTGCACACACCTCCACTCTTTGCTAAAAGAATGTCTAAGGCAAGCCGGTTTTGAAGAGTCATAGCTCTTTCTGCAGCAAGTTCAGTATCCATCAGAAGTATAGCTCCTGTAAAGTTTGTCAGCATGTTATCCACAATAGTAGACAACTTTTGAATTTTCATAGAGTTTAGAATAACCCCCACTGAAGGGATTATAGCTCCAAATATGTCACCAATGACAGCCGCCACTGATTCTCGTTTTTGTCTGGTATGATGTAATTCAGACGTTTTAGGTAGTTGTTTTAAGTCATCAATCTGGTAAATCTTTGGGAATATTATTCCCAAATAACATGTCCCATACCATCCCTTAGGGAGACGGTAATATGCATTTAACCCACAGATGTAATAGATTCCAGGAATCGCTGGGTCTTGTCCATTTAACATAAAGGTCCATTTGCTCTGAAACAAAAACACATGCCTACATTCACTCGTTCCCACAAACAAATTATCTTGATCAGATTTTGGTCTATATATACAGAGTCTACCTACGTGTAATGCATCTATAGCTAACTTGCCTTGTGTTTTAATTTCAGTATAAGCATAATCATTTGCATAAGTGCGTTTTTCTAAACCTTTTTCTAATCTTTCCTTTAATGCTTTTGTCTATCATCTGTGTGATCTAAAAAGCTTTTCTCTACAGGAGACAGTAAGCATGTTAAGTTATTGCGATGTGCATAAGCAGTTCCAAATGTTAGTGTTGGCTCAAAGAATCCTCTAACTAATTTTATATCATGCTCTTTAGCTAACTTATTTAAGAATTCAATAACAGGCACAAAAGAAAACACAACGTCTAAATTTGAATAAAAATATTGCACATGCTCTTGATCATAAAATCTTGTTAGTAGCAAGCTACAACTGATCCCATACGTAAGAGGGAGGCTATGATAAGTAACTCCCTCCTGCACAGATGAAGGAATTTTAGTGCACACATAACTATCTTTCGCATTCATAGTTTCCATATACGCATTTAATAGGCGATAGAAAACATTAGTAGAAAGCTCCCCTTTTGCATTAGTTCCCTCATGCAGATGTCTTGTGTCTTGCTCAAATTTCTCCCATGGTGATAGTTTATTAGTTGTAGTAGTAGTCTCAGGTTTTGAAATTGCATTAGTAGTTTCACTCTCTCTCCATGGCATTCCCACAATCACTCCCACAATCATTATTGCGCATACAGCGCCTATCATAAGTCCTAACCAACCACACACTTTACTGCCTTTGTTACCTGTTGTTTGTATAGAATCAAATAGCGGATTAACAATCAACTCTGAGTAGCAAACTCTTTCTGCGTAATTTACAGCGTCTTCACTCACTCCAGGACCCTTTTCGTCAATTCAGGTTAGCAGCTTGTCGTAATCAGGTTTCTATAAGTCAAATCCAGGTTTAATGTCACTTTCCGGTAGTTTTATTTCTTCTCTAAGATTCTTGTTTATTATTTTTCAGCTTTCCCAATTTTCGATGTTTTTATCTTCAGTTTTCTTGTTGTATTTTCTTCAGGTACCGTAGTACTGTCCTGGTATTTCTCGATCAAAACAGAAAGCTAAGAATTCTTGTTGCCATTCAGAGGTTGTAGCCTATGCCCATTCAGGACCGGTATATCTTCTGTTTGCTATTCTTTTCTTTTTATTCTTCGTTCACCTTGCTGTTCTCCTTCACTCAGATCGTCTGCTCGTGAGGTATCGCTTTCCTCTATTATTGTTTCATTTGCTATTTCTCTTATTCTAAAGTGTGATTTGTCTGGCCAATTGTCACCTCTGTTCGTCTTACTTCGGCGTTTTCCTTAAGTACCTTGGACAGCACCCTCTTCTGATAATATGGTGTCTTCTCCTGATAGCCTTGGAACTCGTTCGGCAGATCTTGATTCGTTCTGATTTAAATTTGCCACTTCTTCGTCTCTCTCTCCTTGTTCGACACTGTATTCAGATTCTGAATTGTATTCGTCTGCTTCTGGGAGAACCTCTCCTTGACTTTGTTCTCCTGCTGCCTCCACTGAGATTGGCACTTCGTCACCTCTCTCGAACTCACTGATAGTTTGAGGGACACGGCTGTTCTCAGCGGGCTCTCCTGTAGTCTCAGATCCTTCTTGACTGATCTCTGACTCTGAGACTTCTCCTCTTGAAGTTGCTGTACCAGAAATTTCAAGTTCCTCTTCAACAGGACACGCTACCCTTTTTGTATGACTGGCATGTATCCAGTTGGGAACCCCGGCACACTTCACAGCAGTGGTGGTCGTCAATATCACTTGATATGGCCCTTTCCAACGCGGCTCAAGACACGATTTTCTTACGTGCTTCTTGACAACCACCCAATCTCCAGCTTGCAGAGAGTGTCCTGCTTCGCCGATTGGTGGTAACGTGTTAGCTTCCACCTGGTGAGAGAAAGAGCGAATCACGTCAGCCAAACTTTTGCAGTAATCCAACACCATATCATCTGTAATATTCACTAGTGCATTTGCAGGTACCGCCGGTAACCTCATTGCTCTGCCCATGAGGATTTCATGTGGGGACAATCCAGTTTTCTTATCTGGCGTGTTTCTCATACACATCAGCACTAGAGGTAATGCATCTGGCCACTTCATGTTTGTTGCTGCACACATTTTTGCTATTCTTGATTTCAAAGTACCATTCATCTGCTCGACTAGTCCTGATGCTTCAGGGCGATAGCTACAATGCAGCTTTTGTTCAATGTTGAGTGCGGCACACAGAAGTTTAATCACCTCATTGTCGAAGTGTCTTCCCCTATCCGATTCTATAGAAACTGGAAACCCGAACCTGGGTATTAATTCTCTGAGTAGTAGTTTTGCAACTGTAAGACTGTCATTCCTACGTGTGGGATATGCCTCAATCCAATGGCTAAAAACACACACAATCACCAGCACGTATCTCAGACCTCCACAAACAGGCATTTCAATGAAATCCATTTGTATCTTATTAAATGGACCACCAGCTCTCCCAATGTGGCTCAAAGTTACCACAGTTCCTTTTCCAGCGTTCATCTGTTGACAAATGACGCATCTGTGACAAGTAATCTCTGCGGCATGTCTGAATTTTGGATTGAACCAATCAATCTTAAATGATCTGATCATGGCATCTCCTCCCAAATGTGCCTGCCCATGATACAATCGGGCAAATTGTGACAGAAGACTGTTTGGCAAAACTAGTTTTCCCTCTCCTGATACCCAAATATCGTCTGCTCTCTGTACACACTGCATTTTCTGCCAGGAACGTTTTTTTTTCCTTACCAACGTGGCTTTGTAGTGTCTTTAATTCGTCTAAAGTATCAACCACTCGTAATGCTAGACTTAAGGCTGTGTCATTCTCAGGTTGTGGTAACAGTTCCCACTGCTCTTTAAAAGATATACAGTTCAATGCACAAAATCTGGCAACTTGGTCTGCATAACCATTCCCCATTGACACAAAATCTTGTGATCTGGTGTGAGCACTGCACTTCACCACAGCAATTTCGAGAGGCAACTGAATCGCATGTAACAAATCTCTTATCTGTTCTCCATTTTTCACTGGTGAACCAGAGGATGTCATGAACCCTCTTTGTGACCAGAGTTGACCAAAATCATGTACAATTCCAAATCCGTATCTGCTGTCTGTATAGATTGTGACTTTCAGAATTACAGCAGCATGGCAGGCTTTTGTGAGAGCTATCAATTCTGCCACTTGTGCAGAAAACACTTTCTCGAGCCAGGAGGCCTCGACTATACCGGATATGGTACATACTGCATAACCAGCTCTCAAGGTTCCTGATGAATCTCTTAGACAGGACCCATCAACGAACATAATGTAATTGTTTTCCTTTAACTGGGTATCTTTTATATCTGAGCGAGGTTTGGTACTGAGCTCAGTTACCTCCAGACAATCATGCTCAAACTCTTCCCCATCCTTTATTTCTGTATTTTCAATGGGAAGTAGAGTTGCCGGGTTAAGTACAGTGCACCTTTTCAATGTGACATTTGGTGACCCCAGAATAATTGTCTCATATTTGGTAAGTCGGGCATTTGTCATGTGTTGTGTCTTAGTTCGTGTCAGCAGAATTTCAACAGAATGTGGAACCAATACTGTCAAGGGGTATCCCATGACTATGCCTTCACATTGTGAAAGGCTTTGACCAACTGCTGCGACTGCTCGCAAACAACCCGGTAAGGCTGCTGCGACAGGGTCCAAAGTAGCTGAAAAATATACTACAGGGCGATTTGCATCTCCATGGACCTGTGTTAAAACAGACAAAGAACAAGCATCACGGTCATGACAGAACAACAAAAATGGTTTCTCATAATCAGGCATTCCTAATGCTGGAGCCCTGCACATGCATTCTTTCAGCTCTAGAAATGACTCAAGCTCTTCTTTTGTCAATGTGATTGTGTATGGTTCATCCTTAACTTCCTTTCCTGTCAGTTTTGTTAATGGTTTTGAAATGATCGAGAAGTTGGGTATCCACTGGCGACAGTAGCCCACCATTCCCAAGAACAGTCTGACATCTCTCTTTGTTGTTGGCGGATTCATTTGTAAAACAACTGTTATTCTCTCTTTTGATATTCTTCGAGACCCTTTTTCAATCAGATGCCCCAAATATTTTACTTCTTTTTGGCAGTACTGCAGCTTTTTAGGTGACACCTTATGTCCGTTTTTCCCTAAATGAGTCAATAAGGCAATGGTATCATATTTGCAGCTGTCTTTGGTTTTGGATGCAACCAACAAATCATCAATGTACTGCACAAAAGTCGAATTATAAGGTAGCACAAGAGGTTTCAAATCCTTCTTCAATATCTGATTGAAGATGGATGGTGACTCAGAAAACCCCTGAGGAATTCTGCACCAACTGTATACCTTATCCAGAAATTTGAAACTGAACAAAAACTGGCTGTCTTCGTGAAGTGGAATCGAGAAAAACGCTTGTGATAGGTCTACTACGGTAAACCACTCAGCATCACAAGGAACCTGGGGCCAGATGTAACAAAGAAACATTTTGCGAGTAGCAAATAGCGAGTCATAGCGACTCACTATTTGCAACTCGCAAAATGTTATGCAGAACGGTGTCTCAGACACCGTCTGCGAGTCGGTATGGGGTCGCAATGACCCACCTCATTAATATTAATGAGGTGGGTCGCAAATTGCGGCCCCATACCGACTATGGGCACTCGCAAACATGGAGGCCTGCTGTAGTCAGCAGACCTCCATGTTCGTGACTGCTTTTAAATAAAGCAGTTCTTTTTTTTTTTTAAGTGTACCCCATTTTCCTTAAAGGAAAACGAGCTGCACTTAAAAAAAATCCGAAACCTTTAGTTTCGGTATTTTTTCAGGGTAGGTAGTGGTCCCTTGGACCACTACCTGCCCTGAAAAAATAATTTGGGGTCCATTCACAAAGAGGAAGAGGTCCCATGGGGACCCCTTCCAATTTGCGAGTGGGTTACCATGCACTTGAAGTGGATGGTAACTGCGACACCATTTGCGACCGCATATGCGGTCGCAAATGGTATTGCATACCACTAGGAATCGCAAATAGGAAGGGAACACCCCTTCCTATTTGGGATTCTGAAATGCATTTTGCGAGTCGGTCCCGACTCGCAGAATGCATTTCTGCATAGGAAAAAGTGATTTGCAACTCGCAAACTGCAGTTTTTGCCATTTGCGACTTGCAAATCCTTTCCTACATCTGGCCCCTGGTACATTATTACTGCTGGGTTGGGAACCACAGGGCAGCATTTTATCACGATTTCGTTTATTTTTCTCAAATCCTGCACAATTCGAACTTTCCCACAGGGCTTCCTCAAACCCATAATTGGAGAGTTACACGGACTGCTCAGGACCTCTTTCAAAACTCCCTGTCTGAGAAAATCTGCAATTATCTGTGTTACTTCAATAAGGACATCCTGAGTCATTTGGTATTGTGACACTTGTGGGAACACTGCGTTCGGCTTTATCTGCACCTTGACTGGTTTCACTCCCTTTATTAATCCAACCTCCTTTCCAGTCAAATCCCACACCTTCTCTATCACTGATCCTTGCAGATCAGCAGGTAGATCGATCAAGGTGAACACTGGGAAAAGGGTAATTAGAGGGTAATCTTCATTCATCTCTCCTCCTTCTTCCATGAGTTGACCCTCATCTGCCTCATCATCACTGTTTGTCTGAACCTCTATTCCACCATTGGAACAGGTAATTGAACATTTGGTTTTGCACAATAAGTCTCTTCCTAACAAGGATACTGGACTTGAATCGCATACAACAAATCTATGCAGGCCCTGGAAATTTCCAATTTCAACCTGCACTGGGTCAGTGATTGGATTAGTCAGGTACTGATTAGCCACACCAACCACTCGTATGGTGCGCCCTGAGAGAGGTAATCTTGGTACCTCTGCACTGCGAACAGTAGAGCGTGTAGCTCCTGTATCGACTAAAAATGAGACTTTGTAGCCCATTACTTTTCCCTCCACATATGGGCCTCTCTGGTCTACCTCTAAGGATGCGGCGAGTCTGCACTCTTCACTGTCTGAGCTATCATCTGACCAGTCCTCATTCATCTCATTTTCACCTCGTAATGGGAATTGTTGTACAGTGTTGTTTTGATTTGTTACTTGACCTGTGACCTGTTCAGGAAGCATCACCTGTTGCTGTCCCATCGGAGCTAGGGGTAACTGCATTTGCTGTCTAGGCACCCTAGGGATCTGCTGTTGCATTGGTTGTACTGACACTGTTTGGAAACGCAGCATTTGCATTTGCTGCATAGGTTGCACCCCTGACATTTGCACCAAATTATTTTGATAGTTCTGATTCGGGTGTCTCATTCTTGAACCTCGTGAATTTTGCAATGTACCGGCATTGATACTCTGCTGAACTGTACCATCCTGTATTATATTTGGACAATCCCGTTTCCAATGTCCCACGCCCCCGCACGCATGGCATGGTGACATCTTTTTCACTCCTTGACCATCACCTTGAACAACAACATTATTCATGTCCGAACCACGGTTCACAAACCCTCGACCTCTACCTCTTGGCTGTGCCTGGAACACACCATTCAATTGTGGTTGTTGCTGTATCATTTGCTGAACACCATTTCTCTGTATTCCAGCCTGTGCAGCCCTTATCTGCATCACCATCACCTTCTCCTTCAACTTTTTCTGCTTTAACTCAATTTCGTCACTACAGTATTTCGCGTACTGTAATACTTCATCAATCGGTTTAGCTTGCCAACAAATCAAATGATTTTTGATCATTTGGCTGACCTCTGGTCTCAGCCCTTCAACAAATCTGAACACAAGATGATTCATGTCCTTCGGTTCAATTGTGTCAGTACCACTGTAATGTTTGAATGCCTTCAACAATCTTTCATAATATGCATGTATTGACTCTTTAACCTCTTGAGAGGTCCGGTCGATTTTCTGCCAATCAGTCACCTTCGGCGACACCTTTTGTTTCAAAAACTCAATTACTTTATGATAATATTTCATCACCTCTTCAGAAGGTGCTCCAGTCACTTTATCCCTTGCTGGTTCCTTTGTGGGCCAATCTACCCCTCTCTTACACTCAAGCCACAAGTCTGGCGGAACAATAATCTCAAACAAGGTATTTAAGTCTTCCCAGAGACACTTCGCAAGCTTCACGAATCTATCTGTCTGTTGGTACCACTCGATCGGTTTTTCTCTTAACCTGGGATAATCATTCGTAAAGGACAAAATGTCTCCCCTGGACCAAGGCACATGCACCAAAACACCACCAGCTGTTTCTCTCATAGGTAGGATTTTCACTGTCTCTAGGTTTGGTGTGACTGTTGTTTCATTAGATACTGGACTATCTCTTTTCCCCTTATCTCTTTTCTTCATCCATCGGCCTTCCCATTTCTCTAGTGCTCCCCAAATTTGTGCGCTTTGCAGCAGCTCTTTCAAATGTGTCTTCATGCCTGCAGATCTCATGTGCTCATAATCTTTTGAGTCAAAATCTAATCTGTAACTCCATTTCAAATGTTTCGTGTTTCCAATGTCGATATTGTATTTGTCTGCCAAATTCATTAATTTCTGGTGTACTTTGCCTATCTCTTTGGTGATTTTAGGGCATAAGTACCTTAATTCTGTCTCAGTGTAAGACTCCAACCTATTTACTCTCATTGTTCCATCCACCAATTCAGCAGCTTCTGCTCCTAGTCGTACTAGATTTAGGTATTCATCGCGTTTCTCTTTCTCAGGTTCGATTGCAGTTGCTGTAGCCTTTTGTGATGTGCAAGTTTTCTCTAACCACTCATTTAACTGTTGTACTGTAAAACCCTGCAGTGAAATGTTCCCTGCGTGTATCATTGGAGTATATGAGGTATTTGTACTCATAGTTTGGGGAGTCAGGACTCCTAATCCTGCTTGTCGCATTGCCTCAAGAGGTGCCCCTATTGGACTAAGGTCCATTAAGGGTCTTGATTGTTCACAAGCCTGTCCTCTCTGTGCCATTATTTGTGGGGTTATAATAGGCCCTCCTCTTATCATTTCATGAGTTATGACTCCCTGTTCACACATCCTTGTTTTCTCCTGTGCATACAACGGCACCGGGGGACCAACTGTAATGGGTAGTGATATAGCGGCAGGTGTCTGGCCTGCTCCCAAGCTTCTTGGAGCTTCAACACCATAGGTCTGATCTAATAATCCTGGTGCAGGTTCTTTTAAAGGACCCGCTACTGGGTTATACCCAGGTATCAGTCTTGGCGGTTGTGACACTAACTGCGGAGTTGACTCAATCTGCATTAACCTTGGCTTCGTATATATCGGGTCTGGCTGCACCACTAAGTTCGTAGTAGTCTCGAGCACAGGAACATCGGGATAAATTCTTTTTATCTGTGGTGGAGGCTGTAACTGTATCGGCGGGTCTGGAGCAGTGGGTACACTGACACCATTCTGTATCAAAGCTGTATCGCTAGTCTGCACTGTATCAGTAACACCCTTTTCTTTCGTCTGGTTCTCAGGATCCAAGCTAGTACTTGGAGCACGGTCGTTCACCGCGTATGGTGGCGGACGATCATGTAACAATCTATCCATAAACGCCTCATCATCTGAGTCGTCCTCTTCTTCCCAAGATCTTTTATTCTCTTTGTTTTTGCCTGGTTCTTTGTCAGTTTTGCAAGAAGCTTTCTTTCCCTGTATTTCCTCTCCCTGGGTTATTGCCGGAAACAGCTTCAACCCATCCACTATTCCTCATCTCCACATTTTGTTCTCATTGTCCCATCTAGCCTCTGCATAGGATTTTTCTGCTCTTGTCAATCTCCTGTGAAATCTTTCTTGTCTATGTTTAAGAGCCATCAGGTCCCAAATTGCCAAAGCCTCATATTGTGCTGGTCGAGGAGGTGGTTTCTGCGTACTTAACAACCATCTCAGATTTTCTAACACCTTTTGATTAAACGTTCCATGTTTGGGAAACGCTAGACACCCTTCTTTCTCTGTTAGTTTACACCATTGTTTTATCCATAAACACGGTGCGACACCCTTTTCCTCCATAACCGTGTAAGCTGGTGTACCCTCAGGTGGTGTAGGTTCCCCATCAGTTGCAACGATATATACATCTCCTTTCAAAGCGCTTTTGAATGCCTTAACAAAATTCATTTTATTTTATTTTTACTCAGAAAAACAGCTTAGTTCCCAGGACACTCTTCACCTACCCTTTGCTCAACCTATTGCCTCTCACGGACGGCAGCCAATCTGTGCGCGACCCCTCTCGACATCTGACCTATCCCAGCGCGGCACCACTGACGTCACACTCACACACACTGCAGCTGACAAAGTCTTGCGGCTTGTCCACACCTTACTAACTCCTTACAACTCATACAAACTAATGCAAATTATTGCTAGCACTTAAATGACAACACAAATCTGCCGGTTTACTACAGGAAGGGTAACACATTCGCGTCAGAACTTTACAGAGATTTCACTTGAAGCCTCGGCCGCTACTCTCTCCTTCTCAGTTCCCTCATACGCAAGCAGAATTCGACCTGCAAATCCTACTCTCGACTTGTCAATGACTCCTTCTAGTGCACTTTAGAACTTGTCAAATCTCCATCGAAGGTTACACGCATGCATCATAACTCGAAACTCGACCTGTCAACCACGCCCGATTGACCTATTAAACCGCACAGATTACAACATAAACCATTTTAACATCATACTCCGGAGTCTTAGACCTCAATAGGCCCGTATACAACAACCATCCACGTGGATAATTTTGAGCAACAAGCGCTGCATTCACATGAAGTACGCCGACTTCCCTACTCTCATGCTGTGGAGTACGCCCACTCCTTCTAAACAACACTTAATTTGGCCTAATCATACTCAAATATTCACAATCACCTGCAAAAGTGCATAAGATTTAATAAGCGCAAAAGTCCCTAACCACACATACTATGGCGCCGAGAACATTCCCAACTCATTTAGGCAGGCTCCGAGATCCCGGGAAAGCCCATGGCAGATCTAGCAACTCATCATCTTTCCAATTTGCAATATCACAAGAAAACAATTGAACAGTAAAAACTCCGTCCTAGGGCCCCCAAGGGCCAAACCGTACTCTGCTACCAGAACTGTTAACGAGTCCGTCTATGTCAATTTATACACATCAAGACTCGTTTTAGGCCAATGAATGAATTACAATCTAGTAGCAAAGGCATTATTCTCAAAGTCAATAAGCATATAAGCACGATTACAAGATGACAACCACAATAAGTTTCAATAATGCAAAGATCAGTAGCATAGACAATCAGATAGATATAAGCAGATTATAACACATCGAACTTTCTAAGATACTAGTTCAGCATAGCACCGTGTCAGTCACGTCAGTTTGTCAGTCAGAATGAATACCTCGTCTAACCTCTAATTAGCATTAGCATGTTGGGCGTCATGCAAAACAATTTTGAACACCAATTTGGAAAACATCTAACTACGGTCTCTAATAAAAACATACAGCAGTTGGTACCTAGAAAGAAAGGCAAATGAGTTTTCATTAGCAATTTTATAATTACCCTCCTCTGATTAAGTCACCATTCAGGATCAGTCTTCGTCTTCAGGACATCAGTCAGATCGCCATCAGTCTATCTAAGTTAGAGGCAAGACACTCTCCTCGTAAAGAGAAGAGTGTAAGGGACAGTAATATGGGCAAGGATGGTTTGTCTAAACCTCGAGTCACAAAATAGTGTGACAGAGTTTCGGGATGCAATCAATATCATTCCCTACCTAATGATGATTATTTCCTGTGTCATGGGTTTTTATCCCTTTCTAGTAATTCATTCCCCAAAAATTCTATTGGTTAGTCAATACACCCCATTATTGTTAACCTATCAAATTATACATTAAGTAATGCTTTTGTCATCTCTCGATATTGTTTGGTCTTCTGATTGGTCTTCATAATCGGCTTTCCGTAGGTGGCATATCCAGGGTTACTTCATCATCTTGGCACACGTCTCAGGTTAAAAGTTCTCTTTCCCTCGTCCCATTGTCCTTGGAAGTATCTACAAATATTTCGAAGCACATCATTTTATACTAAAAGATGCTAGCATGCGGATGGGAAAATGTCCCTATGTTTCAAACTAATACAGAAAGAATAATAGCTGGGTCATGGTCGTTTGCAAGTCCGCACACTGAAGAGACAGGAAAATACGCTTTTAATATGAGAGCTACACAGCTTCTGCTTGGCTCATGCTAACTTAAGATATACGAGTTCTAATGAATGCAGTTCTATACGTTTTAATGTATTCAGTTAGGCAAACTATAAACTATTATTTCTTACAGTTGACATTAGTTTATACATATTAACGATTCTCCATATTTGTGAATACGCTTTAATGAATGTTTTTATTTAGTACAGCATTGTTAGACATAAGCATTTCACGTCTATAATATGTCATATTAAATACGCTCTCTCACCCTCACTACCTCTCTCTAGCAATGCCCCTCATCTCTTATTAGCCCCTCTCTGACATACATTTCATGTTTGTAGCACTACTTATAGCTCACTCACACACAGTTCTGTGATCTGTCTGGTGCACATTCTTTGCAGCAGGCACATTAACCCTCTGTGCCACTATGATGAGTCAAAACTTCCACTAGACAAAATTCTGATTTGCCACTAGACAAACTTCTGATCTCTCACCAACAGGCAGGAACATTAATCACCAAAGTTATATTGACATTTTTATTGTTGCCTGAAAACTGCTGGCCACACAAGGAAGTTCACTGGTTTTAAACCCATAAAATATTTTTAAGCATAGCGCCCCCACCTCTTCCTCCCACCACCACCAAACTCAGCACCAAGTGCAGCTGCACGGGTGACACCAACTTAAAGACGGCCCTGATGGCATTTGTATTACAATAAACCAAAAACGGCCAGCTCAATTGCTTATTTTAGGGGCATTTCATATTTCTGTCAAAATGAATACACATACTTTTATACACACGTGACATATTCATGCTTCAACGTGTCTAGCGCGTGGTATTTTTTCATTTGGAAAGCTTGGAACAAACATATTCAGTTTATGCTTGGCAGATTAGAAGATGAGCTAAAGCTTCTCGAAAATGAATACTATTTTGAAAGAAAATTTTTTGCCCGACACTTTTGGAAATTGATTATTTTTGTAACAGGCAGCACATAAATCCGCACATTTCCCTGAACAAAAGATACTTTGACCTCTTGTCATTGAGTGTATCTATTTAACCCCCGTGTGAGTGTCAGTTGTACCAAGAGTGAAAGCAATCTCTAGTCAATCTGCAGTCAAGGTGAAAAATGGCAGGTTCAACAATGAACATTTTCAAGATTTCACCAACAGTAAATCTCGTGAGTGTCAGGTCTGTAATAGTCTATTTAGGCACCTGTCATGTTAGTAAAAGCCTGACCTAAGGGAGCCATTAGAGCTTGTATTTGTAACCTAATGCATTTAAAGTGGGCATTCTGCCAAAATATCTGAAGACCTTGTTAGACGTAAAAGTAATGGGACTTTTCAAGTTCTTGTTCAGTACAGAAAATGTTACACTGCCTGCATTCGGTGCTAAGCGATTTGTATTTACTTAAGCGTTAACTAAAACTGCTGGGGTAACTCCCAATACCGTCTTTGGTTTAAGTAGCTGACACAAAGCATTGTAAACGAGTGTTGTTGTAGACAGTTTTAAATTAAGCATCGGGGCTTAGCAAGTTTCCCAGATCATGCTTAATGTGCTGCTCCAGTCCAGGTTTTTTCCTTTGATTTCTGGGGCTTGTTGTCCTGGTTTAAAACTTAATGTCCCAGAATTCAAAGAGAAACCTGGACTTGAGCAGCACATCATTCAGAAAGTGTGAATATTGGCAGGGCTGCCTAACCTGTCATGGGAAAAGCATTTTACACTAACGGCGCAACAGAGTGCGGGCTGGGCATACCCAAGGAACTGTGCAAGAGCTGAGATAATGAAGGGAAGCACGTAACAGAGGACAAGCCAGTTTGGAAGAAAATACGAATGCTTTTCCTCACACAGAGGCGCCATAATTTAAGTGTGCCCATGCACATGTGGACTTGTGACCTGCTAAATTAGGCTTAGGTGACATGTAACAGGGCAGGGACATTTACTACCCTCAGTGGTCTACTCAAATCTTTTGACTCAGACAGGAGTAATAAGATCATCAAATTAAACATTAAGAATTAATAGCAATAAACAACAACAATATATAAAATGAGTCAGTAATTTACACACCATGACTTATGTGGTCATGAATCACCACACCAATTTAGTAAAGTTTAAAATGCATTGCCCTCATATTACCAATGCTAAAGTCACATGAATAGTATACAACACTAGATGATAAACAACACAGGCTGTCCAAAACAAGTGAAAAATCTTAGTCTGAGAAGAACAATCACCACACTCCCAAAAAATGATTTAGAATAACATCAGAATTATGTGAGAAATAGCAACAGATGTCATTAGTTGTGCAGTTGAATCAGTCATAATCAGTTAATAAACATTCAATTCGGTTATTGGGTTGGAAATCCTTGCTACCAAATTCTAATTAGAAAAGCATGTGTGGGGCTGGGCTTTGTTACATGCAAAAATGTAAAAATAAGGCAAAAATTCATTTGGAAAACATCTGAACTATGTCGCTAACAAAATTGCGGTTGGATTACTAAGGGAAACGCTGAAAGGAAACAAATGCACATTGGTTGTACTTCTCCCAACAATGACAGCAGTTAGCAGAGTCTTCATCAGCAGAGCACAAGAACAGCAGGTCGTCAGTGATCGGCACCAGGAACATGGAAAAGGGCAAGAGTTCGGTGGAGCTAGGCCTAAGGTACCTGAACTGTTAGAATCACAAGTCATCTATAAAACTGGACCAATTGAATTAAATCCTTTCTCCAATTTGTAACTTTCTCTGTGTTTCCTCGAGATAGGACGCACCTCTCTGGTCAGCAGTTTCTGCAGAATATTAACATTGTAGAAAACAGCACAGAAAACGAATTTTTAGCTAACATTATTCATTACCAGAAACTAAAACCCATTGTTAAAACTTTAGTAGTTTATCACAAGGAAATACAGAATAAACAGAGTGAAAAGGCAGTAGATTTCCACTGTGGTTTTTCAATGGGATGGCTAATAAACAAAGTTTGCAAAAGATTTTCTATAAAGTCAGCATAATATATCAACACTGTGCTGTGGAAAAATACTAAAGCTTAAGCTGTTTGGCTAATGCTAATATATGAAGAAATAAAACAAATGTAATATTCCAACCATATAAATCTTATGATTAGTATTTTGTGACTCTTAATTAATATCAAGCGTTTCAAATCATATTTAGTACATTATTTAATCCGTCTATGATAATTTCAAGTCATTCGTTTTGTTCAACAATATACATTAACTTTTGTCAGTGCAATTGGTTATGATTCATCAAATATATTTCCAAAGTTATTTATTATTTCACATAGAACTTGAGAGATGGTGGACACCATGTCAACCACATTTAGAAAATGCATGTTTTACATTTCCAGCACAATTTTCTCTAATTAATCTCTTTTAATACACATCATTTATACAATTTGTCAACTCATATTTTATTCATAATGTTTGCTCTCTAACAATCCCTCCTCTAATGGCAATATCTGCTATCACAAAAGAACACGTCACTTCATTAATGTGACAATTCAAAGCTCAATTTGTCAAATGTTTAATGTAGCTTCTAATTTCATTATCATTGTCTGGGCCGAAAGAGCAAAAATGTTGCACCTTAAGCATCCGACAGACTCCGCCCTCCTTTGCTAAAAGGATGTCTAATGCAAGACGTTCCTGAAGAACCATCAAACGGACTGCAACCATTTCTGCATCCATGAGAAGCATTGCTCCATAAAAATCTGTTAACTTTCTGTCCACAACGGTTGACAATTTTTTAATGTTCATGTCATTCAGAACAACTCCTACAGAAGGAATAATTGCTCCAAATATATCTCCAATTATTTCTGAATATCTTGCCCTCTTTGATCAAGGTCTTTGTTAGAAATTGGGTCTTTGGTTGGCAGGCAGGTTACCCCCGTCCAAGCAAGGACCCTCACTCTAGTCAGGGTAAAAGAGAATCACCCTCAGCTAACCCCCGTTCACCCCTTTGGTAGCTTGGCACGAGCAGGCAGGCTTAACTTCAGAGTGCCCCGGTGTAAAGTATTTGTACCAATAAACACAGTAATTTAATGAAAACACTACAAAATGACACAACACAGGTTTAGAAAAATAGGAAATAGGTATCTAAACAAAACAAGACCAAAACGACAAAAATCCAACATACACAAGTCAAGTTATTAATTAAAATGAAAAAGAGTCTTAAATCCTTTAGAAAACAATGCTAACACTGTTAGCGTTGAAAAGTACCTGGGTTGCATTAAAATAACATGCACAGACGAGTGTGCGTCAAAAAAGGTAAGCGGTGCGTCGATTTCTCACCCACAAGCGAGCTTGTGCGTCGTTTCTCCTGCTCCTGTTGGATCGGCGTGCATCGTTTTTCCTCCCCCAGAGGAGTGATGCGTCGATCTGGGCAGCACTCGGGTCTGGGCAGTCGTTGCGTCAGTTTTTCATGCCCAGCAAGGTTTGCGTCAAAAATCCTCCTGCAAAGTGATAGCAAAACCACACTGTGTGGGTTGCGATTATATCAGCCTTCGTCAGCGATGCTGAGTGTCGTTTGTCCAGCCGCGTGCATCGATTTCCCAGCCGCGCTGCAACTGCTGCGTCGATTTCAGCTGCAGAGCCAGCGGCGGGTCATTTCTTTAGCCGCTCTCGGAGGTTCAGTCGGAAATTTCCTTGCAGGGCAATTTGTGTGTGGATTTTCAGGCTTGGTCGGCCAGCTTCACCTGTTCAAGGCCCCAGGAACTGGATAGGGCACTACGTGGCAGGGCAGGAGTCTCAGCAGAGAGTCCAGGTGCTGGCAGGGGAAGTCTTTGTTGGCCCTTAGACTTCAACAAAAGGAGGCACGCTCAGGACAAGCCCTCGGAGAGTTCTTCACAAGCAGGAAGGCACACAAAGTCCAGTCTTTGTCCTCTTGCACAGGCAGAAGCAGCAACTGCAGGATAGCTCCACAATCACTGTCACAGGCAGGGCAGCTCTTTTTCCTCAGCTCTTCTCTAGGCAGAGGTTCCTCTTGGTTTCCAGAAGTGATCTACAGTCTGTGGTTTTGGGCGCCCTTCTTATACCCATTTTGCCCTTTGAAATAGGCTTACTTCAAAGAAAAGTCTCTCTTGTTTGTAAAATCCTGTCTGGCCCAGGCCTGTCCCCAGACACACACCAGGGAGTTGGAGACTGCATTGTGTGAGGGCAGGCACAGCCCTTTAAGGTGTGAGTGACCACTCCTTCCCTCCCTCCTAGCGCAGATGGCTCATCAGGATATGCAGGCTACACCCCAGCTCCCTTTGTGTCACTGTCTAGAGAGAGGTACAAACAGCCCAACTGTCAAATAGACCCAGACAGGGAATCCACAAACAGGCAGAGACAAAGAGGCCCTCATTACAACCCTGGCGGTAAATCCCACTTTCCACCGTCCAGAAGACCGCCAACATACTGCAGCGGCCGCGGAATTCCGGTACAGGTATTACGACCCACAGCTCGGAATCTGCCACAATACAGACACCCACACAAGTCTGCCACACCAAAAGTCAGTGATAAAGTGGCGATTACAAAACCCCCACCGTCACGCCAACAGGAATACGCCCACAGTATCACGACTCACGAATCAACGCAGCAGTCTTTCAACCGCGGTATTCCATTGGCGGTACACACGCCGCGCTCAAAATACACACACATTTACAAAACACAACCACATTGGGCAATTCGAAATACACACACCTGATACACATACACACACCACTCCCGCACACCCAATCCAATATAAAACACACACCCACATCACCCACAAACCCTTACTACCAATTTTTTGAAAGAAGGCCAGAGAGAGACACTACCTAAAACAACCCCAGCACCCACAGACACAAAACACAATCACTTACACAACATCCACGCACCTCAAACAACACACACCAACACATCCCCTCACACATCACAACAGATACCACCTCACAAATCACCCACACCACATCATGGCACCTCAACGACACCCCAGGTTTTCAGAGGAAGAGCTCAGGGTCATGGTGGAGGAGATCGTCCGGGTAGAGCCACAGCTATTCGGATCACAGCAGACATCCATTGCTAGGAAGATGGAGCTCTGGTGGTGAATCATCGACAGGGTCAACGCAGTGGGACAGCATCCAAGAACACGGGATGACATCAGGAAGAGGTGGAATGACCTACTGGGGAAGGTACGTTCTGTGGTATCCAGACACCAGATTGCCATACAGAGGACTGGCGGTGGACCCCCACCTGCTCCCCCACAACTAACAACATGGGAGGAGAAAGTCTTGGCAATAATGCATCCTGAGGGCTTCGCAGGCGTAGCAGGAGGACTGGACTCTGGTAAGACATATCTTTACTACTTTATCCCCCACACCCCACCTGCATGCCATCACATACCCCCACCCTTACCCTCACACCCATCACCACAACAACCCACAGATATCCCACTAGCACAACCCACACATCCCAAAACCAAGCCCTGCATGTAACACCAATGCATGGACACCCATCACCAAAGCATGTCCAGTAGAGAGACTCACTCATGCCCCAAAATCACCAATTACACAAGGACCAAGCCAATAAAGCAAGCACAGGAGTAGAGGGTCACTCACCGACTGCACAAGATGGCACACACAGATACAATAACTATGCATTTACACCCCAATAGGACTCATACCCAACGTCACCGGACAGGAGGTGCCAGACATGTCCAGTCCCCCCACAGAAGAGACCCGCAGTGATGACAGTAGCTCTGCATGCCTGGATCAAGATGACCAGCCCGGCCCATCAGGGACCTCGGGACAGTCGGTTCCCCTGACACAGTCACAAACCACCACAGAGCCTCCCCCCTCAGGAAACACCACCACAGCACCCACCCAGCGGGCTCATCCCTCTGTCCCCAGGACACGTCAATCAGCAGTGTGTCCACCTCTACAGGGAACCCAGGCAACCCCACTAACACAGGACGATCAGGGACCTGGGGGCAGTGGCAGTGGGCACACGGTTCAGGGGACATAGGCACAGGATAACAGGGAAGCTGGGAGGACTGCTGTACGACAGGGGGAGGACAGGCCCAGGGAACCCACTCTCCATGAGGCACTCTCCAACATCATGGGAGCTTACCACCATTCCCAGGAGACCATGGTCATGGTACTGGCCAAGTTTCAGGAGACCCAGTGGCTGCAGGAGGAACACTACCTGGGGATCAGGTAGGACTAGCCTGGATGATGAACAGCCCACCACCTCCGCTGGCGCTAACAGACAGGAGGAACCGCCACAGGAACAAAAGGACACCAGCACCCCACCCCCTGCAGATGGAGGACCACCCCGCAAACGGTCCCTGAGATCCAGGAACAAGACAGAGAACATTGCCAAGACCCCACCAGGAAATGAGACTTTCCTGAATGTCACCCTTCTGTCCCACTCCTTAAACTGCCATTGCTCAACTTCCTATGCCCCTTTGGACAATGCACTTGTGAAACAAATAGACTGGACTCGGCCTGGGACATACCTCCTCCATCACCCCAGCCCATTTTACAACCCCCTCCACTTATTTGCACAGGAATAAACACACTTTAATCACAAAACAATCTGGAGTCAGTCTGTGTTTTCACAAATGTGTAATTGAAATATCAATGGAACATAGCAATGTCAATGTACGTGTTCACATACCAATGTAACAGCTGTAGGCCAGGAGTAAACATAGCAGAGTGCACAAAGTGGGACCCAGATCTGTGAGATGGAAAGTCAAAGTGACATGTCAGGGTCCATACACTGAGTGAAAATGACAGACTTATGCTAGCAGTAACATCTTCTTACCTGTGTCTCACTGGAAGAATGCATGATGATGTTGTTTCGGTTGTCGATATCCTCTTCTTCTGCCTCCTCTTCTTCACTGTCCACAGGCTCCACAGCTGCCACAAGACTGTCATCTGGCCCATCCTCCTGCAAAAAAGGCACCTGGCATTGCAAAGCCAGGTTGTGCAGCATACAGCAGGCCAAGATTATCTGGCACTCCTTCTTAGATAAGTAGTATAGGGAACCACCTGTCAGATGGAGGCACTGGAATCTGGCCTTCAGGAGGCCAAACGTGCGTTCGATTATCCTCCTAGTTCATCCATGTGCCTCATTGTAGCGTTCCTCTGCCCTTGTCCTGGGATCCCTCACTGGGGTCAGCAGCCATGACAGGTTGGGGTAACCAGAGTCACCTGCAAATGTCGAGGGACAACTGTTAGACACACACTAACCCTTAGGGACAACCTCAGACCCAGACACCTATGTCAACTGTATTGGGACCTTGGCCTCACCTATTAGCCACACACGGTGCCTCTGGAGTTGCCCCATCACATACGGATGCTGCTATTCCTCAAAATGTAAGCGTCATGCACAGAGCCAGGAAACATGGCATTCACATGGGAGATGAACTGGTCTGCCAAACACACCATCTGCACATTCATCAAATGGTAGCTCTTCTAGTTTCTGTACACCTGTTCATTCCTGCGAGGGGACAAATGCCACATGTGTACCATCAATGGCACCAATGATGTTGGGGATATGTCCCAGGGCATAGAAGTCACCTTTCTCTGTGGGCAAATCCTCCACCTGAGGGAAAACGATGTAGCTGCGCATATGTTTCAGCAGGGCGGATAACAGTCTGGACAACACGTTAGAGAACATTGGCTGGGACATCCCTGATGCCATGGCCACTGTTGTTTGAAAAGACCCACTGGCCAGGAAATGGAGTACAGACAGGACCTGCAGTAGAGGGGGTATCCCTATGGGGTTGACGGATAGCTGACATCAGATCTGGCTCCAACTGGGCACACAGTTCCTGGATTGTTGCACGATCAAGTCTGTATGTGATAATTATGTGTCTCTCTTCCATTGTCGACAGGTCCACCAGGGGTCTGTACACCGGAGGATGCCGCCATCTCATCACCTGCCCCAGCAGACGTGCCCTATGGAGGAGAAAAGCGAGCAGAGAGTCATCCAACACTGAGGTATCACAATGTCTTATTTGCTGAAACATTAGTAATCCGCTATGTGCCGGCATCTATCTGTATTACCGGACTAGATAGGTGTGACGCAGTTTATTTCCATGCCATGTGGATCCCTGAAATGGCGGCAGCCTGACCTGTAAGGTGGGACAAGGGGATGTGAGGTAACTGCGCTGGCATTGTACACCGTCGCGGTGGGCGGTCAAAGACCGCAGCGCAATTCTGCATTGGTTAACATTGGGCCCTATGGGTTTCAGGAGCCAATGACGATGTACGCCGGCGGTGACGGTACGCACCGCCATGGACGTGACCGCCATTTTCTGTCTGTTCACTCACTTGATACCTGACCTTCAACAGGAGAGGACCTACACTGCAAGTGCTGCTGTGACCTGTGTCTGAAAGCGACGATGGCTACAGTGTCTGGGGAAAGGGCCCCTGCCTTCACTTCAGAGGAGTTGGAGAAACGAGTGGATGGGGTCTTCCCCCAGTACACGCAACTGTACGGACCTCCAGACAAACAGGTGAGTACACTGTGATCATGCTGCATGGGCAATACCTGCTTTGAGTGGTGTGGATGGAAGAAAAATGGAGGGGGGGGCTAAGGCCTGCATGTGCGGATGGTGAGTGTATGTGCGTCAAAGCATGGGTGGGAACTGGTGGGCAATGACTATGATGGTCCGGACAGCTGAGTAATTTAATTTCCCCCTATACCATTCCTCTAGGTCAGCGCCCACCAGAAGAAGGGTATTTGGCGTGCCATCGCCAAGGATGTCCGGACCCTCGGGGTCTAACACAGATGGAGCACCCACAGCTGTAAAAGATGGGAGGTCCTGCGCCGCTGGAGCAAGAAGACAGCGGAGGCCCAGGTGGGGATGGCCTCCCAAAGTGGAAGGAGTGCCTGTCGCACCATGACCCCCCTGATGTCCCAGATCCTGGCGGTGGCGTATCCGGAGTTGGATGGGCACTGGAGGGCATCACAGCAGCCACAAGGGGGTGAGTACACTCTCCTTCAGCTGACTCTGCGCGCATAACAAGGTGTCTGGGTGGGGGAGGTGGGCAGTGGGTTCCCCAGGCCAGGGTGAACTTGGTAGGCAAGGTCCCTTGTGAGGCAGGCTATGTGGCACCTCAACCCCACTAGTGGTAAGAGCCATTTACACCTAGTCAGGCTCCTGTGACTTCCAGGTGTGCAGCAATTGGGGTTAGGCCTCGTACCCCATGGGCATGTGAAATTTCTAGGAACTGTGCAGAGGGCTGCTCCCTGTGTGTTGTGTCCGCCAACGGTAGTGGTGTTTCATGCACTGAACATGTTTTTCTTCTGTCCCCCCCACCCCCTTTTTGTGGTCTCCCTGTTCTTGTGTGCAATAGCATCATCAGGCGGAGGAGTAGTGGCACCGGAGGAGGAGGGAGTTGCAACCCACTTGGCCCTGGAGGGTGAAGCAACGGAGTCTGAAGCCACAAGTGGGATGGAAGGCGAGGGGAGCTCCACGACGGGGACAGGAGTATACACCAGTGACAGCGACTCCTCCTCTGATGGGAGGTCCCTTGCGGTGGGGGGCACCTCTGTGCCCACCGCATCCACAGGTACAGCCGCCACCCTCCCTACCAGCACCGCCCTCCCAGCAGCCCCTGAGCATGTTTCCCGTGCCCGCTCACCCAGGAGGGTGGGCATCTCCTTCGCCCCAGGCACCTCAGGCCCTGCCCCAGTCAGCCATGCTGCCCTCAGTGAGGAGGCTATTGACCTCCTGAGATCCCTCACTGTTGGGCAATCTACCATTTTCAATGCCATCCAGGGTGTTGAGAGGCATTTGCAACAAACAAATGCATACCTGGAGGGCATTCATTCTGGGCAGGCGGCCCAACAGAGAGCATTTCAGGCTCTGGCCTTAGCACTGATGGCATCCATTGTCCCTGTGTTCAGCCTCCCCCCTCCAACTTCCTCCACCCAGTCCCAATCCCCTGTACCTCAGCCTATCCCAAGCACACCATCAGACCAACATGCACACACATCAACACACAAGAGTGGCTCGGGCAAACAAAAGCACCACACATCCCACAGGCACTCACACAAGCACCATCCCCAAGCAGACACACCAACATCCACTGCCTCCACTGTGTCCCCCTCCTCCACGTCCTCCTCCTTCCTCCCTGTCTCGTCTCAACTCACACCTGCGTGCACTACATCCTCAGCCACTACCTGTATCATCAGCACGCCCATCACCACACACCACTCACGTGCAATCACCACCCCCACTACCATTCACACATCCCCAGTGTCCGCTCCCAGTGTGTCTGTGAGCCCTTCTCCCAAGGTACACAAACGGAGGCACACACCCACCCAACAGCCATTCACCTCACAACAGCCTCTGGCCCATGCACCTTCACCCAAATTCAGCAGACGTACACCTCCTACAACCACTACCTCTTCCTCCACTCCCAAACCCCCTCCATCTTCCCATCCCAGTGTGTCTAAAAAACATTTCCTTGCAAACTTTGAGCTCTTCCCTTCACTCCCCCCCTGTCCTTCCCCTAGGGCCAGGCTTTCCAGGTCCCAGCCCAGCACCTCAGCCACCAAATCCCCAGGCACAGTGGTGCCAGGAACTGCAGGGTCATCGAGTGCGCCACCCATCAGGGCAGCCAGTGTGCCATGTAGTGAGGGCAAGGACATTCCGCAACCTGCCAAGGTGAAAAAGGTGCCCACATCCCTTAGGGAGAAGCCGAAACAACCAGCCACCAAGGCCTCAGCAAAAATAAAAGGGGATAGTGGCACCATCAAAGGTGGGGAAGGGCCAAAAGCAGAAGAGCAGGTCAGGAGAGGGCATGGTGGCACCGACTGAGGGACCAGTGTCACACCTTATGTCCACGACCACACCGACCTGTACGGCGGCGAACACCGCTAGCTGCCCCGCCACTACAACCGCCGCCTGCACCACCACCTGCACCGCCACCTGCACCACCGCCGGCATGTCTACATACTCAGCGACAGTCCCCAGCCTCTTCCCCAGTGGGCAGCCATCCGAGGCTGCGGGAGACGTCCTGCTGTGTCCCTCAGCAGGTGCTGACCCATGCACAGCCGCCAGGACCGCCGCCACATACACCGCCGCAAGCACCGCAGCCACAGACACCGCCGCAAGCACCACCACCAGCCCCGCGACGTGCTGGGACAGTGGCACCACCGCTGACATGGCTACAATCCCCAGTGGTCAGTCGTCCGAAGCTGGAGGAGAGTTCCTGGACCCTGGGCAGCTTCCATGAGGCATGACTTCCATCACTGTTTGCACCTGCAGGTGGAAGGCAAAGCCGCAGCAGTGTGGGGTATGTCTCTGCCTCCATGGCGTATCATGCTACCTGTACTTCGGCAATCTCGTGGCACACACACCCAGGTGAGGGAATTGTACCGGCCACACTGCACGTCGAGCACTCTGGGCACAAAGCCCCCTCCAAAACCAGAGGAGATTCACATCCACTTCCTCAATCCTTGGCAGGATGAAGCACTCTGGGCACAAAGCCCCCTCCAGAACCAGTGGAGAGATACATCCACTACCTCAGTCCTTGGCAGGATGAAGCACTCTGGGCACAAAGCCCCCTCCAGAACCAGTGGAGAGATACATCCACTACCTCAGTCCTTGGCAGGATGAAGCACTCTGGGCACAAAGCCCCCTCCAGAACCAGTGGAGATTCACATCCACATCCTCAGTCCTTGGCTGGATGAAGCACTCTGGGCACAATGCCCCCTCTAGAACCAGTGGAGACTGTTATCCACTTGAGAGACTGTGGCTTTGCACTCCCCAGGATAAAGCAGTGGGCAAACCACCCACTGGAAAGACTTGAGAGACTGTGGCTTTGCACTCCCCAGGATAAAGCATTGGGCAAACCACCCACTTGGGAGACTTGAGAGACTGTGGCTTTGCACTCTCCAGGATAAAGCAGTGGGCAAACCACCCACTGTAAAGACTTGAGAGACTGTGGCTTTACACTCCCCAGGATAAAGCAGTGGGCATGGAGCCCCCTCGTGCAGCAGTGACGTTGTGATTTCATCTGGCTGAGGTGGCCCTCCTCCCCCTGAGGTGCCTGTATATTTTCAGTGTGATGCCCCAGCTGTGTTCTCTGCGTTTCGAGTCAGGTATCATGTGTGGGTTTCGCCCATGCATTTTGGGCCCAGTGGTCCACGGACAATGATTGGTACACTATCCGGACTTGTGTAGTTGGTGTACATATTTGTATATACTGAATTTTGAATTTGTACTATCTGATTTTTCATGATTACAATCGTTACAATAATTTCCTTTTGTCCTTGCGTTCTTCCAGGGGGTAGAGGGATGGATATATAATGTTGCTGCATGTATTTGTGTGTATGTTGTGGGTGAGGGTGGGGGTATTGCGTGTTGCATGTGTGTGTCACTCTCTTTCCCCCCTTCCCCTGTGTTGTAGGTTCAGTACTCACCGTGGTTGTTGCCGCCATCATTCGTACTCCTGGTAGATGAGAAGATACCCCAGCATAGGCAGTACATGTAACTCGGGCTCCATGGCGTCCTGGTTCCTCATTGGGTGTCGAGAGGTGAGTGTTTTCCCTTCTGTGTACTGTTTCCGCCGTGTTTTTGATCGCAATGGTACGGCCCGGGAAAAGGTGGCGGATAGGCGTCTTGAAATACAATGGGTGGTACTTTGTCTTCTGCCTGTCTGTTGGCGGTGACCGCCACTGTGTTTGTTTCTACCTCCATGGCGGTCGGAGTGTTAAAGTGTCTGTCTATGTTGGCAGTTTCCACCATGGTCGTGATTCCATTTTATTTACTGCCGGCCTGTTGGCGGTATTACCGCCTCTTTAACACCGACCGCCAGGGTTGTAATGAGGGCCAGAATGTTTAAGCAAGAACATGCTCACTTTCTAAAAGTGGCATTTTCAAACACAAAATCTTAAAATCAACTTTACTAAAAGATGTATTTTTAAATTGTGAGCTCAGGGACCCCAAACTCCACATGTCCATCCGCTCCCAAAGGGAATCTACACTTTAATCATATTTAAAGGCAGCCCCTATGTTAACCAATGAGAGGGATAGGCCTTGCAACAGTGAAAAACGAATTTAGCAGTATTTCACTGTTAGGACATTAAACACATTTAGAATATGTCCTACCTTAAACATATGCTGCACTCTGCCTATGGGGCTACCTAGGGCCTACCTTAGGGGTGCCTTACATGTAGGAAAAGGGAAGGTTTAGGCCTGACAAGTGGGTACACTTGCCAAGTCGAATTGGCAGTTTAAAACTGCACACACAGACATTGCAGTAGCAGGTCTGAGCCATGTTTACAGAGCTACTATTGTGGGTGGCACAACCAGTGCTGCAGGCCCACTAGTAGCATTTGATTTACAGGCCCCATGAACCTCTAGTGCACTGTACTAGGGACTTACCAGTAAATCAAATATGCCAATCATGGATGAACCAATTACATGCACATTTTGTATAGGAGCACTTGCACTTTAGTACTGGATAGCAGTGGTAAAGTTCTCAGAGGAACAAAAACAGAGTCCAGCATACATCAACAACTTGGGAAACAGAGGCAAAAATGTAGGGGAGATAACGCCAAGAATGAAAAGTCTAACAGTCTTGAATTGTCATGAGTACCATTTATTTTGTCATATTGGTACATTTTAGGGAAAACCACTCCCAGATAACCAGCCCCAGACCATCCCATAGGGAGACGATAATAGGCATTTTTACCACAAATATAGTACACTCTAGGAATCGCAGGATCTTGTCCATTTAGCATAAAATCCCATATATTGCTTAATAGAAATACATGTCTGCATTCACTTGTTCACACAAACTCAGTATCAGTTCTGGATTGAGACCTATATATACAAAGTTTACCTATATGTTAATAATCTAATGCAAGCTTTCCTTACGTGTTAGTTTCACTATATGCATGGTCATTCCTATAGTTATGTTTTATTAAGATTAAGCCTTTTTCTAGTTTCTCTTTAATTGCCTTTCTTCTGTCATCAGCCTGATTCAGAAAATCTTTGTCAAATGGTGAAAGTATGCATGTCAAATTATTCCTGTGAGCATAGGCCATACCAAATGTCAGTGTAGGCTAAAGAAACCCCTTATAAAATCTCTGATTCTAGCTTGAGCAGTACTGCTCAGGTGTTGGTAGATGGGAATAAAAGAAAAGACTAGGGCAAAATTAGAGTAAAAATACTGTATGTATTCCTGACTGTAAAGTCTTGTTTATAAAATACTACAGCTGGTCCCACAAGTTAGTGGTAAGTTATTATATGTAGTCCCTTCTTGTACAGAGGAAGGAATTTATGTACACACATAACATCCTCTCACATCCATAGTCTCAACATATTTATACAACAATGAATAGTAAACATTAGTAGAAAGATCCCCTTGTGAGTTGTCTAAGTGTAAATAATTCTCATCTCTATAAAACAAACTCAGAATGTATAGTAATCTGTTGTATTGGAGATAGTGTGTAAGTAATTTCAGCTTTATCAGAGAAACTCATACTTACAATCAACAACAAACTTAACAACACACATAGAACTGTGAGTCCAACACACACATACTTTCACCCATTGTTTCTATTGTGGTTGATATTCATGGCCTATAAAAAATCAAAAAGTGGAAGGAAGAAAAATATAAACGTAAGTAAGCAGCCACTACAAAAATCTAAAATATTTTCTTTGCAATTGTATACAGCAACTTTCAGGCTCTCCAGAATTTGTCAAAATCGGTCAAGCAGCCTTGTCAAAATCAGTTTCAAATGTCTTTTAGTAGATCACAGTCTGCTGTTCACTAATATTTCCAGTGTATAATGTCTTTTGACAATGTTATCAAAATTTAGTTCAAATGTGTTTTCAAGTCCCAAAGTGCTGAACTGGATTTTCATGGTCAAAACAAAAGGACATGAACTTGTGTTCCCAATCATCAGCTGCAAGTTATGCCCATTCAGGACCTGTGTATCTTCGACTTCCAACTCTTTTCCTTTTTGATTTTCAACTTGTACTTATTTCTCCTTCACTCAGATCTGTTCCTTCTGCTGTTTCTGCTTCCTCATTTGTGCCAGGCAATACATCAGACATTTTTTCAGTTGCAGACGAGGAAGGCCACATCTTCTCTCACAGTTTTTTCAGGCAGTGATGATACAACTGGACTTACATTTCTTCTTGGTCTAGCAGGAATTTGACAAATTCTTCTTTGACAATGATTTGTTTCACTTGCACCATTAGCAACTTCAGGAGGAGTCAAATCTGATTGATTTTTATTTAACTCAACTCCACTTTCAGCTGCTTCAGGAAACTATATTTGTTTTACATCTTTTTCCAAATTGTCTGCTTCTGGAGAGTCCTCCAGCTCAGACTTGACTCTCCTGCTACATCCACTTCCGTTTCTGCGATAGAAGAGTGTCAGGATTGTCCTCAAGTTTAGCTGTCAAAAGAGTACCTGGATCTGGATCTTCACCTGTTTGCACTGTCTTTACATCTGCAGTCTCTTGCTCTGTTTCTGTCACCTGCTCCTCTTGAGACTATGCAGTTTCTGCTGGGGCTCTCAGGAATACTAGATTTTCATCATCCAAAGGATATGGCACTTTACAAGTATGACTCACATGAATCCAGTTTGAAATTCCGGCACATTTCACAGCAGTCGTCACCAGTATGACCTGAAATGGGCCTTTCCACCTAAGCCCCAAGCAAATCTTCTGCATGTGCTTCTTGATCACCATCCAATCACCATCCCGTAGACTGTGACACTGATCTTGGGATGGTAGAACGTCTGTTGCTTCCACCTGGTGAGACAAAGAGCGAACAACATCAGCTAGACCCTTGCAGTAATCCAGCACCAAGTCATCTGTTATGCTTACAAGCGCATTTGCAGGAACAACAGGTAATCTCATGGCTCTGCCCATCAATATTTCATATGGCGAGAGTCCAGTCCTTCTGTCGGGTGTACTTTGCATGCTCATCAGAACCAAAGGTAAAGCATCAGGCCATTTTTGCTAAATGAGCTTTTAGAGTACCATTCATTTGCTCCACTAATCCAGAAGCCTCAGAACTGTAACTACAGGCCATTTTTGCTAAATGAGCTTTGAGAGTACCATTTATTTGCTCCACTAATCCAGAAGCCTCAAGACAGTAACTACAGTGCAGCTTCTGCTCAATGTTTAAGGCTGAACATAGCATTTTTATCACCTCATTATTGAAGTGACCTCCTCTATCAGAATCTAAAGAGGTAGGGAACCCGAATCTTGGGATGAGCTCACTAAGCAACTGTTTTGCTAATGTGAGGCTATCATTTCAATGTGTAGAGTAGCCTTCAATCCAATGACTTAATACACAGACATTTACCAACACGTATCTCAAACCACCACACACAGGCATCTCAATGTATTCCATCTGCATTCTGTTAAATGGACTACCTGATCTTCCAATGTTGACAACAGTTCTCTTTCCCACGTTCATTTGCTGGCATGTCATGCATCTGTGACAAATTGGTTCTGCAACCTGTCTAAATTTTGGATTGAACCAGGATTGCTTAAATGTTCGAATCATGGCATCTCTGCCAATGTGAGTTTGACCATGATAGTAAGTAGCCATTTGTGTCAGTAGGCAGTTTGGCAATACTACCTGCCTTTCGTTTGAAACCCAGATTTCATCAATTTCTCTTTGTTTACAACCCAATTTTGTCTAGTTTCTTTTTTCATCTTCTGGACCCTTATCTTGCAATCTTTTTATTTCTTCCCAGGTGTTAACCACTGTCAACAGAAAACTAATCAGTACCTGTTTAATTTTTTCACTCTTCTTTGAAAGAGGCATAATGAAGTGCTCAATATCTGGCAATGTGATCAGCATATGCATTGCTCATAGAGATAAAGGGCCAGATGTATCAAAGATCCATTTTGCATTTCTTAAATAGCGAATTTTAAGAAATCGCTATTTAAGAAATGCAAAATGGGATGTATGAAATTTGCAATTCGGTAATAGCGATTTCTTAAAATTCACAAACGCTATTACCGAATCGCAATTAGAGAATGGGACTCCATTCATCCCTATGGGCCTGCAGGCCCATAGGTGCGAATGTTTTTTCATTTCCCTATTTGCAAATTACATTTAGGAATTCGCAAATTAAGTCATGCAAACTCCAGAGTGCTGGGGGCCTAAGGCCCCCTCTGATGCACCCCCAAAAAATATTTTCAGACATGTGAAGCACACACATGCCCCAGGGGCATGTGTGTGCTGCATGTCATTTTTAAAAATGAATTTATAATGCATTTTTAAAAATCGCACATGCTTACTACCAAATTGGATTTGGTGGTAATTCTATTTCCTAAATGCCCAGTTCGCATTTAGGATATGCTTGATACATGTGCTGTGGAACCGCAAATAGGAATTCCCTATTTGTGATTTCCTACTTAGAGGATCGCAATTTGCGATTCTCTAAATGGGGTCGCAATTTTAAGGAATGACTATTTTAGTGATTCCTTAAAATTGCACAGTTAATGCCTTTCATACATCTTGAAAGGCATTTTTGCATTTGCAAACGGACAAATTTTGTGATTTGCAGCGTTTGCGAATGCAAAATTGCTTGATACATCTGGCCCAAAATCATTTGCTTTGGGATTCACAGTGCCCTTGACAACTGCGACTTTCTCAGGTAATTGCAGAGCTTCTAGCAAATCATGAATCCTATCACTATTTCTATTTGGGGAGCCAGAACATATCACGAAACCCCTTTGATACCACAATTTCCCGAAGTCATGAAGAACAAAAAATCCATCCCAACTGTCTGTAAAAATCATGTGAGGAAATACAGCATGCCCTAGTAAGAGCAAACAATTCAGACACTTGTGTAGAAAATACTCCTTGAAGCCATTAAGTTTCAAGTACATCAGAGATAGTGCACACAGCATAACCAGTTTTCAATATTCCCACATTGTCTCATAAACAGGAACCATCAGCTTCCTTTTATTTTTCTAGCATAGGCCACATTTGCGGTGCTGTTTTATTTTCTTTATCTAGTTGTTATTTTGCCAAGGAAAGCATTGTGCTTCTAGCAGGACATTCTTCCCACTTTGTACTTTCCTCAAGGCTGCAGCCAGATAGAGTTACGGGCAAAGTGGTACACTGTGGCGGTCATTCTGACCGCGGCGGGCGGCGGTCGCCGTCCGCCATGCGGTCACCGCCAAATGGCCGCTCCGCGGTCAGGAGACCGCGGATGCCATTCTGGCTTTCCCGCTGGGCCGCCGGGCGACTGCCAAAAGGCCGCCCGCCGGCCCAGCGGGAAAGACCCTGCAACAAGGAAGCCGGCTCTGAATGGAGCCGGCGGAGTTGCAGGGGTGCGACGGGTGCAGTGGCACCCGTCACGATTTTCACTGTCTGCAAAGCAGACAGTGAAAATCTTCATGGGGCCCTGTTAGGGGGCCCCTGCACTGCCCATGCCAGTGGCATGGGCAGTGCAGGGGCCCCCAGGGGCCCCACGACACCCGTTCCCACCATCCTGGTTCTGGCAGTGAAAACTGCCAGAAACAGGCTGGTGGGAAGGGGGTCGTGGAGGATTCCCTGGGCCAGGGGAAAACCGGCGGGAAACCGCTGGTTCCCCTTTTCTGACCGCGGCTTTACAGCTGCGGTCAGAATAGCCCTGGAAGCACCGCCAGCCTGTTGGCGGTGCTTCCGCTGCCCTCCGCCCTGGCGGTCAGAGAAGGCCAGGGTTGGAATGAGGGCCTGTGTCTCCAACATTCACAGAAACATACCTATCCACATACATTACGCATAATGACAGTATGGTGGGACTGTTCTTGTGTTTTACTCTCCTTGTCACCATTTTGCTTCTAGCCTGTTTTATCATCTTAGTTATTGCAATTCATGCCATGTTATCTAAGAAGCAGTTGGTTCAATAAACTTTATTGAACCATTATCTGTCTCTGTTTGTCTTTTCATATGTAAGACTAATGTGACTGAGAAAAAAGGATGAGATCTGATCGACCACCATTCCCCTGAGGAGTCATTTTTGTCATGTGCCTGGTTGCCAGAATCATCCCTGCTCTTGGGCAGAGATGAGGCACTGCTAGTTTGCCGGAAAACCTGGATTAGGCCAACAGTTGTCACATGGTATGGGATTGGACTTAGTTCCCCACAATTCAGGTGATTCTGCCTCCCGAATCCAGTAGCCTCATTAGGATAATGAGAGCCTATGGGACATGTCGCCACCAACATTTGGTCAGCCACTAATTTTCAGATGTTCCTGAGTATCTCTGTCTCACTATGTGCTAAAGGCACCTCAATACTATGTACGGAGATGTTCGTAGCATTGAGGATTTCCTCCTCAGCTAGATAGGTAGCATCTATCCAATGCTGTAGGTTGTTCAAGCTTGAACCTTAAAAGGATCAATCCCCACTTGGTGTCCTTTTATCTGAACCGGTATATCCACAATTGCAAACCCATTTGGGGTAGCAATTGCAGTAAACATGCGACAACCCCTCACTGCTCATTTGCTAGCAAATGGCCTCACAGCCCGTGGGGTCCTGTAACATTTGTAGCTGAGGCTCATCTAGCCTACAGAACAGAAATCTTTTATTCTTGGGTCACTTTTCAGCAGTTGATGAGGACACTAATATATTTCGTTACTACACACCTGCTAACATACCTGCACAATACAGAGCTTATGCATAGTTAGAGATACCTCTATCTTATCAAGACCATAATAACTGGCACGATGGCTCCCTACCACACACAATATTTCAAGTTAGGTTAGGTCCTCTGATCAGTGATGGCCCTACCTGGCCTTTATTGGCTACATATACACTGCACCCTGTTACAGCAACTTTGGCGGTAGCTGAGATTGGCTGATTATACGCTGAGCTTATGGCAATATACAGGCTGTTAGTACAGTTTGCAATGCGGGCACTAAATACTAACCCAGCACGTGTTGCCCCAGTGCAACCACATGCAGTCACACCAGTCATTAACCCTGCAACTGTACATTTGATCATGGGTAAGGTACCTGCCAAATGGGAGGAGATGCCTTTTTGGTTAGCTCAAAAAATAAATGTGCTGGAAGCAGTTTTTTACCATACGGGACCTCAGGATAAACATAGAATTCTCACTATGTACTTGCCATTTGGGATGGTTCCCTCAGTAAATAACTGCAATACATGGGGCACTGTATTTGCCACGCTCTGTACTACCACACACAGTACACCAACACTTGCCAATCTTCCGGAGGTGTCAAAACAAATCCAAGATGAATGTGCGGCTGCCATGGCCCTGGATTTGGTAATGCAATTAATGGGCAATTTTGCCACTGTATCTTCAATTATATTAAGTAACCTTAAAGGGGAAGCAGTTGCACTAGTAGTGTATATATGCAGTTCTGGGACGTTCCTGTACAGAATCAAGAACAGGAGTTGCCAAAGATGATCGCTGGGACCTACTCTAGTATTGGTAGAGATAGTCTCGGGCCAGACCTATTAAACCACAATTACAGGGTAAATCTAATAAAGATTATACCAAGCAAGCAACTGAAGGTTCTAAAAAATGCTGGGATAGGCAAAAACACACACCTAAAAAAGAAAGGTGAGAATCTCCGCATTCAGAGACCTTAAAAATCACTATAATCTTAGAAATAGAGATAATATAAAAACTCCTGTCAGACATCAATATACTGATAGGGGCCATTCTCTTTTCTTTCAGGCCTCACCGGATAGCCACAGTGAGAGAGGGGAGTGGTCAAAGCAGTGAACTGAGTACATGAAACCAAGAAAGGACTCACAACGCTCGTCTAAAGTTTCTATTAGGAAAGAAGAGAATCTTCCTCAATAAAAACCCCAATTCAAAAAGAAAAAAGTGAGAGCAATTGCTATACGACATGCCACTCAGGAAGAGAGCTTTACTGAAGAACAGGAAGTGGGCACTGGCACTGAAGACAGCACTGCAGAGAACACAATAGTTCATCGGAATCTTCAAGAGCATCTTCAAGAGCATCTGGAGGTAAAAGCAACTGATGACTTTTCACAAGTTAAGACTGCGGACATGCGCACCTCACACCCGACAGGGTGTATAAAGTAACTATCCAGTTAGAAGGAGACATTGAGCGCACAATAGACACCATCTTTTGGGATCGCGTCATTACCATTTATGATATTTTGCTAGCTGAAAAGGATTGGCCACCAGAATTTGTCTGCATTCTCCCTTATGGTAAAGAATTAATTGGAGCCGCTTTCTTGACCCTTGTTCCTAGACAGCTCAGGGATGCTTATGCCATTGATTTGGCATTGGCGCAGGCACCCTCATTATATCGCAACCACGTTGAGTGGGGTAAAAATTCCCTGATTATGCGATACCAATCAGATCCCAACCTCAACCCCAAAATCCAATAAAGCATGAAGCTAAAGGACCAGTGAGGCAAATCCTCACACATTTAGAGTACCATGGTGTAATTGAACCCTTTGTCTCACCAATAAACAATCCGTTGTTCCCTGTAGCTAAAATGGACCATTAATATAGAACATTCCTAGACTACAGACATTTAAACAATCATACACGCACATTTGTCATACAAAATGCACATAGCACAGCACTTATAAATAATATAGTGCGCAAGAAATACAAAACCATCTTGGATATTTCCAATGGGTTTTTGCTGCCAAAATATAGGGGGTCATTACAACATTGGCGGTAAAAGGCGCTTACCGCCGTGTAGAAGACTGCCAATACCCCACCGCGGCTGCGGAATTCCGCCACAGCTATTATGACCCACATCTCGGAATCCGCCGAAATTCAGACACCCACACAACTCCGCCACACCAAAGGTCAGTGATAAACTGGCGAAAACAAAACCTCCACCTCCACGCCAACAGAAATACGCCCACACTATCACGACACACGAATCCACGCGGCGGTCTTTCAACCGCAGTATTCCATTGGCGGTACACACCGCCGCGCTCAAAATACACACACATCTCCAAAACACCGCCACATTGGACAATTCAAAATACACACACCTGAGACACATACAAACACCACTCCCACACACCCATTACAATATAAAACACACACCCACATCACCCACAAACCCCTACGACCGAAAAATCACGAACGAAGGCCAGAGAGAGAGCACAGAATAGACAACCCCATCACACAGAGGCACACAACACCATCACCCACACAACATCCACGCACAAAACACCACTACACATCACCACATACACGACCCCACACATCACACACACCACCCCATGTCACGCCAAAGACACCCCCGCTTCTCCGAGGAGGAGCTCAGGGTCATGGTGGAGGAAATCATCCGGGTAGAGCCACAGCTATTTGGCTCACAGATACAGCACACATCAATAGCCAGGAAGATGGAGCTATGGCGCAGAATAGTAGACAGGGTCAACGCCGTGGGACAGCACCCAAGAAATAGGGAGGACATCAGGAAGAGGTGGAACGACCTACGGGGGAAGATGCGTTCAACGGTCTCCAGGCACAACATCGCGGTGCAGCGGACTGGCGGCGGACCCCCACCTCCTCCCCCACAACTAACAACATGGGAGGAGCAAGTCTTGACCATCATGCATCCAGAGGGCCTCGGAGGAGTCGGTGGAGGATGGGACACTGGTAAGTCAAATCTTAACTATCATATCCCCCACCCTACCTGCATGCTCTCACACCCCCCACCCTCACCCCCTCCCCTATCACTCCAACTCCTCACTAATGTACTAATAACACAAACCACACATCCCAACACCAAGCCCTGCATGACACAACTAAGCATGGTCACCCCTCACTAAAGCATGCTCACTGCACATACCCAGAACAACCCCCTAACCATCATCACACACGCCCCCACACAGGAATGCTTGCACTGGGGTACACAGACACCCACCCATTGCACACCATCACACACACATGCAATAATCATGCTCTTATGCCCCTGCAGGAACCCGAAGGACCGTCACCATACCAGAGGGTCCAGACAACACCACTCCACCCCCAGAAGAGGCCCACAGTGACAATAGCAGCTCTGCCCTACTGGATCCTGATGACCAGCCCGGACCATTGGGCCTCGGGACAGTTGGTTCCCCTTGCACAGGCACAGGCCAACACTGACCTTCCACCCTCTGGTAACACCAGCACAGCACCCACCCAGCGGGCCCAAACCTCCCTACCCAGGACAGGTCAATCAGCGGTGTATCCACCACTACAGGGAACCCAGGATAACCCACCACCCCAACAACAACAGGGACCTGGGGGCAGTGGTAGTGGGCACCCGGTCCAGGGGACGTTGGCACAGGAACACAGGGGAACTGGGAGGGCTGCTGTGCGAAAGGGGGCGGACAGGCCAAGGGAACCCACTCTCCACGAGGCCCTCTCCTCCATCATGGGAGCCTACCACCACTCCCAGGAGACGATGGCGACGGTCCTGGACAAGTTTCAGGAGGCCCTGCGCCTGCAGGAGGAACAGTATTTGGGGTTCAGGGAGGAGCTCAGGACCATTGGCTCCGCCTTGGGCACCATCGTAGGGGTGCTGAAGGACATACAGAACACCATGAGGGACACCGTGGCACTCCAAGGGGCCCCTGACACTAGCCAGGATGATGAAATGCCCACCACCTCCGCCGGCGCTAGTGGACAGGACGCCCCGCCACAGGACCAATACACCAGCACCCCACCCCCTGCAGACGGACAACCACCACGCAAGCGGTCCCTGAGATCCAGGAACAGGACAGAGCAAGATGGCAAGACCCCTGCCAGGAAATGAGACCACCCTGTTTGTCCTCCCACTGTACCACCTTGTTACCCTGTCCATACTTAAACTGCCCCAGCTCCACTTCCTATGCCCAGATGGGCAGTGCATCTGTGAGACTAATAGGCTGGACTCTGCCATGGACATTCCTACGCCATCACTCATCCTCTTTTTACAACCCCCTCACATTTCTGAACACTTCAATAAACACCCTTGAAACACAAAACTATCTTGAGTCAGTCTGTGATTTACTAATTATGTATTATCAATGACAGTGTCATAATGCGTTTCCCATTGTAAGGCTAACATACCTATGTCACACATCACAAGTCCTTGAAGGATACAAGCAGATGACACATTGGTAACCACACCTGTGAAACCGTAATGGAAAGGTACAACTCAGTTACCAAATAGTGTTTGAAATCGACAAACCGGATAGAGGTAGACGTGTGAAAGTCAATGTAATGTTAAACATGCAAATGTTCTCACCTGTGTGTCACTGGAAATATTGCTGTATGACTGACTCCCTGTTGTCGTTGTCTTCTTCCTCAGCTTCCTCCTCATCATTGTCCACAGGCTCCACAGGCTCCACAGCTGCAACAACACCGTCATCTGGATCATCCTCCTGCAGAAAAAGCACCTGGCGTCGCAAAGCCAAATTATGGAGCATGGAGCAGGCGATGATGATCTCGCACACCTTCTTCGGTGAGTAGAATAGGGATCCACCTGTCATATGGAGGCACCTGAACCTGCCCTTCAGGAGGCCAAAGGTGCGTTCGATCACCCTCCTAGTCCACCCATGGGCCTCATTGTAGCGTTCCTCTGCCCTGGTCCTGGGATTCCTCACTGGGGTCAATAGCCAGGAAAGGTTGGGGTTACCAGAGTCCCCCAATAGCCATACATGGTGCCTCTGGAGTTGACCCATCATATCAGGGATGCTGCTATTTCGCAGGATGTAGGCGTCATGCACTGAGCCAGGGAACATAGCATTTACCTGCGAGATGTACTGGTCTGCCAAACATACCATCTGGACATTCATTGAATGATAACTCTTCCTGTTCCTATACACCTGTTCACTCCTGTGGGGGGGACAAGAGCTACATGGGTGCCATCAATGGCACCTATGACGTTGGGGATATGTCCAAGGGCATAGAAGTCACCTTTTACTGTAGGCAAATCTGCCACCTCAGGGAAAATGATGTATCTCCGTACGTGTTTAAGCAGGGCAGACAGCACTCTGGACAACACGTTGGAAAACATAGGCTGGGACATCCCTGATGCCATGGCCACTGTTGTCTGAAAAGACCCACTTGCAAGGAAATGGAGCACTGACAGCACCTGCACGTCAGGGGGGATTCCAGTCGGATGGCAGATTGGTGACATCAGGTCTGGCTCCAACTGGGTACATAGTTCCTGGATTGTGGCACGGTCAAACCTGTAGGTCACGATGACATGTCGCTCTTCCATTATCAACAGGTCCACCAGCGGTCGGTACACCAGAGGATTCCGCCATCTTCTCAACTGTCCCAGCTGAAGGTGCCTACGAAGGACAACAGCGAAGAATCAGTCATTATTCCTCCAGGTATGTACCCACAGTTACACACAAGACTACACCACTCACAGAACCCTTCCTGTATGTGTGTTGAGTGCAGGCCTAGCTATGTGTGACGCAGGCGGCTGCCTGACCTCTAAACTGGGACAATGGGATTGTGGGGTAACAGCGCTGGCATTGCACACCGTCGCGGTAGGCGGTCGTAGACCGCGGCGCAATGCTGCATTGGTTAACTTTGGACCCTATGGGTCCCAGGGGCCTATGAACAGGTGCGCAGGCGGTGATGATGCGCACCGCCGCGGACGTCACCGCCGCGGACGTGACCGCCATTTTCTATCTGTTCAATCACTAGATACCTGACCTTCGACAGGAGAGGACCTAACTGCAAGTGCTGCTGTGACCTCGGTCTGGAAGCGACGATGGTTGCTGCGTCTGGGGAAAGGGCCCCTGCCTTCACTGCACAGGAGTTGGAGAAACTGGTAGACCGGGTCCTCCCCCAGTACACGCTACTCTACGGTCCTCCAGACCAACAGGTTAGTACACAGGGAGCACGTGGGATGGGCTAGGCCTGGGTGGAGAGGGCTGGTTGGAAGAGGGAAGGGGGCAGAGTTCATAGTACATTAATGCATGGGAATGAATGGGCCACATGGCCAGAGTAGGGAGGGGGGCTAGTCACAACGACGGTGCAGTTGTTAATGACTGTTCCTCTTTCCTTGTGCATGTCATGTAGGTCAGTGCCCTCCAGAAGAGGGACATTTGGCGTGCCATCGCCAAGGAGGTCCGGACCCTGGGGCCCACCAGAGACAGGGCACCCACTGCCATAAGAGATGGGAGGACATTCGCCGCTGCAGCAAGAAGACGGCGGAGGCTCAGCTGGGGATGGCCCCCCAATGTGGGAGGGGTGCCCGTCGCACCATGACCCCCCTGATGTTCCGGATCCTGGCGGTGGCCTACCCGGAGTTGGATGGGCGCTTGAGGGCATCACAGCAGACACATGGGGGTGAGTACACTCTCATTCAGCGGACTTTGCGCGCAGTGGAGGTGTCTGGGTGGGGGAGGTGGGCTGTGGGTGTCCCTAGGCCAGGGCGAGTTCGGTAGGCAAGGCCCCTCCGTAATGTAGGCCATGTGGCACTCTACCCCACCTCAGCAGAGTGCCAAGTCGAGGTATAGTTGCCCCTGTGGCATCCATGTGCGCAGATGTCCACCATTGCCATGTAGGCCATATCCCAGGAATTGCATGTGCAGAGGGCAGGAGCACGGCGTAATGCAGGGGGCTGCTGTGTCTGTCTTATCCGCCAACGGTAGCGGTATGCCATGCACTAAAACTCTCTTTCTTCTGTCTCCCCCCCTTTTTCTGCTCTCCCTGTCCTTTTGTACATCAGCATCATCAGGCGGAGGTACAGTGGCACCGGAGCACGAGGGAGCTGCATCCCACATGGCCATGGAGGGCCAGACCACGGACTCTAAATGCACCAGTGGGAAGGAGGGCGAGGGGAGCTTCACGTCGGCCACCGGATCACCAAGCAGCGATACGGACTCGTTCGCCGATGGGGGCTCCCTTGTGGTGGCAGCACCATCTGTGCGCCCCACTTCTACAGGTACAGCCGCCACCTCCCCTACCAGCACCACCCTCCCAGCAGCCCCTCAGCGTTCGCTCCGTGCCCGCTCACCCAGGAGGGTGGGCATCACCTTCGCCCCAGTCACCCCTGCTGCCCTCAGTGAGGGGCCATTGACCTCCTCAGGTCACTCACTGTTGGACAGTCTACCATTGTGAATGCCAATTCAGGGTGTAGTGCGAGAGTTGCAACACGGTAATGCATTCCTGGAGGGCATTCATTCTGTTCAGGCTGTCCTTCAGCGAACCCTGCAATCTCTGGCCTCAGCACTGATGGCAGCCATTGTCCCTGTGTCTACCCTCCCCCTCCAACCTCCTCCACCCAGACCCAATCTCCTGTACCCCAGCCCATCCCAAGCACACCTACAGACCAGCATGCACACAAGTCAGCACACACAAGTAGCTCAAGCAAACATAGGCACCACACATCCCACAGGCACTCACACAAGCATCACCCACATACAGACACAGCAACATCCACTGCCTCCACTGTGTCCCCCTCCTCGTCGTCTCCCTCTTCCCTCCCAGTCTCGCCTACACTCTCACCTGCATGCACTACATCTACAGGCACCAGGACTCGCACCAGAACACCCAGCACCACACCCCGCTCACCTGCACTCACCACCTCTACTCCCATTTACACGTCCCCTGTGTCCTCTCCCAGTGTGTCTGTGACGCCCCCTCCCAAAGTACACAAACGCCGGCAATCACTCACCCAACATCCATCCACCTCACGGCAGCCTCCAGTACCTGCACCTGCACCCAAAACACCTAAAGTGACACCTCCTACAACCACCTCCTCTTCCTCCACTCCCAGGCCCCCTCCAACTACCCATCCCAGTGATCGTCAGAAACTGTCCCTCTGTAAAGTTGACCTTTCTGCCCCCACCCCCTCCAATTCATCAGTCCCGTCGTAGCGCCTCAACCAAAAAGCCTCAAATACCAGTGGTGCCTGTTCAAAGTTTGTGGAGTGCTCCGGCCACCAGGGCAGGCAGTATGACCCGGAGCCAAGGCACTGGCAGCCCACCCCCTGTAAAGGCTCTAAAATTGGAGAGTGGACGACGGGACCGTGTGAAGACTCCTGGTGGGAAAACACCACCGCCAGAGTCACTGCCCAGGAGGGCACAAGTATCGTCACTGGTCAGGGGACCACCGCCAGAGTCATTGCCCAGGAGGGCACAAGTATCGTCACTGGTCAGGAGACCACCGCCAGAGTCACAGCCCAGGAGGGCACAAGTATCGTCACTGGTCCAGACACCACCGCCAGAGTCACAGCCCAGGAGGGCACAAGTATCGTCAATGGTCAGGAGACCACCGCCAGAGTCACAGCCCAGGAGGGGACAAGTATCGTCACTGGTCAGGAGACCACCGCCAGAGTCACAGCCCAGGAGGGCACAAGTATCGTCACTGGTCAGGAGACCACCGCCAGAGTCACTGCCCAGGAGGGCACAAGTATTGTCACTGGTCAGGGAACCACCGCCAGAGTCATTGCCCAGGAGGGCCCCGTCTGCCACAGCCCAGGTGGGCTATGATGGAACGTCATGCCACACACCAATGCCCAGTGTAGGGAACATCATGCCACACACCAATGTCCGTACCAGAACCGCCATGGCAAAGCACCGCTGAACAGTCCTGAACCGCCATGTCTAAGCACCGTTGAACAGGGCAAAGACCGCCATGGCAAAGCACCGCTGAACAGTCCTGAACCGCCATTTCGAAGCACCGCTGAACAGGGCAAAGACCGCCATGGGAAAGCACTGCTGAACAGGGCAAAGACCGCCATGGCAAAGCACCGCTGAACAGTCCTGAACCGCCATGTCGAAGCACCGCTGAACAGGGCAAGCACTGGGTAGGAATGATTAGGCATCCTTATCCCATGTGCAGCTGGGACAGTGACAGGACAGGAACTTTCACGGGGAGACTCATCCAGTCTGGGCACCAGTCCCCCCCAGTACCAGTGGAGACCTGCATCTACTTGAGAGACTGTGGCTTTGCACTCCCCAGGATGGCACAGTGGGCACCCCACCCACTGTAGAGACTTGAGAGATTGTGGCTTTGCACTCCCCAGGATGGCACAGTGGGCAAGCCACCCACTGGAAAGACTTGAGAGACTGTGGCTTTGCACTCCCCAGGATGGCACAGTGGGCAAACCACCCACTGGAGAGACTTGAGAGACTGTGGCTTTGCACTCCCCAGGATGGCACAGTGGGCAAGCCACCCACTGGAAAGACTTGAGAGACTGTGGCTTTGCACTCCCCAGGATGGCACAGTGGGCAAGCCACCCACTGGAAAGACTTTAGAGACTGGGGCTTTGCACTCCCCAGGATACATAAATGGGCATGGAGCCCCGTCGTGGATCTGGCTTTGCAGTCATCCGGCTGAGGTGCCCCCCCTTCGCTTCCCCCTGAGGTGCCTGTAGTATTTCTATCTGATGCCCCGGCAGTTTTCTCTCCGATTGTGGTCAGGCATCCTTTGTGGGCCTCGCCCATGCATTTTTGGACTGTTGGTGCACGGACATTGTTGTGTACATATCTGCACTACTTCTCGTACTGTATATAATTATGACTGATTTTCATATATATCTGTATATTTTTGTATGACATGTATATTGCCACATTACAATGTTTGACCGAATTTCGCTTTGTCTTTTCATTCTTCCGAGGGGATTGTAGGTTGTTACTGTGATTTTTGTGAATGCTTTGGTGTGTATGTTGTATAATGCGAGGTTGGGGGTGGGGGTGTTTGGTGGGTGTCCCCCTAACTTTTGCCTCCCCCATGTCGTAGGTGCAGTACTCACCGTTGTCTTCGGCGCCTACGTAGATGATGGTCGTAGAGGAGCAGAAAGACAAGGGCAGGGAGTATTTGGATTTCCGGGTCCATGGAGTCCTTGTTCCTCGTGGGATGTGTTCAGGTGAGCGTTTTCCCATTGCCAAAGCTGTTTCCGCTGTGTTTTTATCCACGGTGAATCCGCCCCGGAAACGGTGGCGGATTGGTGGGTTGTGATACTATGGGCGGTACATTGTGTTCCGTCTGTCTGTTGGCGGTGACCGCCGCGCTGCTTGTCTGTACTGCTGTGGCGGGCGGTGTGTTAAAGTGGCTTTCTTTGTTGGCGGCTCCCGCCAGGGTCATAATTCTCTTTTTTTGTCCGCCGGCCTGTTTGCGGTCTTACCGCCGCTTTCACACCGTCCGCCAGGGTTGTAATGACCACCATAGTGCCTGAAATTAGGGGCTTAAGAAGTTTTAGCACTTTAGGCTCTCAAAAAAGGTTTTGCCATCCCCCACAAGGGAATAAGAACAGTCTAGGACTGTTTTCAGCTTGTGTTACTTATATTTTACACGACTTTGACCCTGAGGCGTTGTCCTACATAGATGACATCTACCTTACAGATGATGACCTCATACAACATGTAGGATGGGTTGCCTGCATTGTTGTTGGATTTGCTGTATTAGGTTACAAATTCAATTTAAAAAAAACAAAATAGCATTTCTTAGTGTCTTGTTTTTGGGATCTGAATTATCAGATGAAGGCAAGAGTCTAGCACCCCAATTTTTAGAAAAATTCCCAGAAGTACAACCTCCAAACACTATCAAAAAGCTCCAGTCTTTGTTGGGCTTTTTAAAATTTGGCAGAACATATATTTCAGAATATGCACAACCCATTAAACCATTATATGACCTAATACGTCATGACTTTTCAAGCAAATATTGGACAGTCAAACACACACATCTCTTCTCAGAGCAATGCAACAAGACATGCTTGCAGGTAAACACTTGCACACCCAGGACAACAAAACACACTTGGGGTCTGATTTATGAAAAGTTAGTGCAGCCTTTACATATTTTTTGATGCAAAAGCGGTACAAACTTACAAAATAAAACTATATTTTGTAAGTTTGTGCCACTTTTGCGTCAATGACGTATAGGCGGCACTAACTTTTCATAAATTAAGCCCTTGGTGTGCAGAATAATTGCTGGTGCCATTGGTTTCACTTATGTAATGTTCAATCAGGGTGAGACTGTCCAAGTGCATACAAATCGCATTTATATTCTACAGCAAAACAACCTTTGCTCCCACAGAGAAAATTCTCACTGCTGTTCAGATGGCTGTCATCAAAGAGAGACCTCTGGGCCAGGGTTAACACATCATTGTCATATCTACGATCCCAGCCCGCGAGGCTGTCACCAAAGCCAGCGTTCCTAACGCTAAAGCACTACATCCACATTGGATTCAATGGGCAAAGTCTCTGACGGCTATTGATGTTGACTATATTTTTGACCCAAAATTACAAATGCAAGAATTTTTGCAATATAAACTTTAATACCCTGTTCAAACAAATACATTGCCTATTGAACAATATCAATTAATTATGTACACTGATGGCTCAGCCGAACCTGCAGTAGGCACAAAACACCAATACTCCGCTGCTTGCGAGGTCTTGCGTGGCTACATGAAAGATGGTGCATTCCATCGACAACACACTTACACACCGACCTTAGCGGACTGCACTGCACAATTAGCAGTGCGCAAGGCTCTGGTGATGACACTGGAACACACAGATCTAGAACAGTTAACAATAATCATCTGTGTTTTATATTATTGTGTCCAGTCCTTCAATAAATATCTGCATTACTGACACCAGAATGGGTTCAGAGATTCAAAAGGTAACACCATCAAACACAGACTTCTGTTAGGGAAAGTAGCGGATCTGAAGAAAATGCTACCCAATGTCCATGTTGTACATACACTGGGACATCAGCGTGTTGGAATACACATTGTTGGCAATACCCTGGCTGATGAAGCAGCCAAGTCAGCAGTAGCCACGGCTTCTGTTGCTCTAGTAACTCATTCTAAAATGAAATTGGATGATGATACATTGGCTGCTGTGAAAGCTTTGGCTGATGGCAAGCCCATGCCCAAGGCATATCCTGTCAAATATTCCTACTGTATATCAAGCCTTAATACTGCCCTATTAACAATACCAGGGGTGGGTGACTGTGTGATCCTCAACCAAGATCAAAGACCAGAGTTGATCAAAGCATTGCATGAGGGAGTTGCTTCTGCCCATGCTGGTGTGACAGCTACAATATTATTGTTACAAACTTGTCACTGGTGGACAGGTCTATACAAACAGACTAAGCTGTTGGTCCTTTGTTGTGACATCTGTCAGCAAATAAAAGGTCCACCATCAAATGCCCTCTCTTAATTTCCAACAAACCTTTACAATGTGTGTACTTGCACCATTGTGGTCCCCTGACACCTGAAAGTGCATACAAATGCATTTTAGTCTCTGTTGACTCCAGTTTTCTAGTGTTCGGCGACAACGCTCGGCTGACGCTCGAACTGTTATTAAAGATTTGCAAGCCTTTGTCGGCACATATGCAGTTGTGGCTTTCCACTCAGACCAGGGTCCTGCTTTCGCCTCAAGGGCTTTCAGTGAGACTATGGCTTTGTTAGTGGTCCATCTGTATTATTTGTCTCCATTTCATCCTGAAGGAAATAGTGTCATGGAGCAAAGAAACTGGGACTAAAAGCAATCCTTAACAGCTAGAGTATTAGGCATGGGTCATAGTTGGCTTAATCACCTGTATGGAGTCCAGAGAGCACATAATAATCTGCCCAGAAGGTCTCTGGGTGGGCGTACCTCATATGAGTGCCTATTTAAAACACAAATGTATATTCCCGATCTTGATGGTCCTGGCGCAGAGGCGGCAGATACACCTCTTGACATAAATGAACGTGTCACTGTCTTGCAGGACTCACAACATTATAGTGACCGCAACACGTCTGCCAGTGGGATGTAACAAAAAAAGATTGGTGTGAAAAAGGAGTTTGGTCCTTCTTATTGTACACCGGTTCCAGTCCTGGACATTCTACCACCGCTACCTTGTTCTAAAGAAAATCACTTTGTCTCCATTGACAATGCCAAGCTACACCATATGGCCAATTCTATACAGCAGACCTAGAGGACTCCTTTGTAGTACCCGAATCCCTCTCAGTACAGACGAGGATGTTCTCAACATGTTTTAACCAACAATGCTGACACCTCTCCCAGCTTGGGGAGGGTGGAAAATGATCTTTCATTAGTATCATTAACTTCTTCTGCGACAAGTAATGTCAACAACGTTGAGCAATTTTACTCAGATTCAACACAAACGGATGGTATAGTCTACTATGAACCACAGAGGGAGACTTCTGCCAGCTCGCCCCTTCCAAAAATGGCTCCAGTCTTTACACAAACTGCTTCTGGATATTTTGCTGACATCAATGACACTTTCACCAACTCATCTGCCTCTTCTGCAACAGAACTGTCAAGAGAACATAAGCTGATCATTTGGCTCAAAATTAACTATTTGAATCTCCCATCTCTATCTGTGGCTACTATCAACTGTGCTTGCCTTCCTCCTTTGGATTGTGTTTGTCATCGTCTTTTTCTTACTAATACATGGTTATTACCTGCCTGAATGCTCTACAGTTGAACTGATGGATGAGGTCTTAAAATCACATTTTCCCCCCCATTAGGTCCGCAGAGACTTGTCCCTAGTGAACATTTCAGCCATACCAATTCCTGATGGCATTGTTTGGGATAAAGTATCATTTGATATATATGGCCCGGCGGAGGCCATCCAAATTCCATATGTATTTAAACTTTCCATTAACAATGTAATGACTGACTGACAGAGATCAATATACTGATGATTGGGATGAAAAAACTGTTGATTCCATGATGTCTAATTTGCAATATTTCACTGTATGTGAAAGTGAAGATGTTTATCAATCAAGAGGAAGCAATGGAGATATGTTCTGTTATAATTATTTTGGAAATGATTTAATTCACAGAGAAAGTACCCCAAAGACTACTTTTAATAGGAACACTGCCCAACTCCACGAGTGGGGAGTTCTAAATCGTTTTCTGAATGCATATGTTTCTGAGCACAACGTGAAAAATGATGAGTCGAATTATTTTAATTTGCCAGTGATGGAAATTCAACATATTTTATTAACTGATTCAAAATTGATTTATTCTGATTCCTTTGTTTCCCGGTTGGCTATGGAAGGCTTTGAATATTGGCTGAAGTCATTTGACTTAAAAGCGTGGGGAACCAGAATTGGCAAATAGGGTACAGAAAGCTTTATTGAGAGCATGCCTTATACCTGTTCAAATGATATTTTAAAAGAAACTGTACAACAGACAAGTAGTTTAGGCTTGAGTGGGTCCAAAAAAGGACATTTAACACATCACTTTCACGTCTTGGTGGGTGGTTATTGTGGCCAGTGGACACAAATGGTTGTCATGCACGTTTTGTAAACTCCACAGGGGTTTTCAAACAAATAGGCCAGACCCTCGATATGTGTCATCAGAACATTTGGGTATAGTAACAACATACAGTGTAAGGAAACTGTGCCAGCAATGGTTAAAGAGTTCCGCACTAGATGCTGTTAACAAACACCTCAATCTCCTGTCTAATGATACAGATTTGCAGGATTTCCTGTTAGGCCCCAGAAGACAATGTAGAAAGCGCTTCTTATTTGCAGTATGTAATTACATTTGGAAACTTTCCCAACAAGAAGCTGCTGCCCGGTTACGGCAAATAGAGAAGGAAAATTTACAGACAACATTAGCTGTTGTAGATAATGGGATTACCACCTTGTCCGGCTGCATATACACTTTAAACAACAATGTTTCTTCTGCAAATGACATAATGCAAAGCAACAAGTCATCCTTACAACAAAGACAGAGCCAGCTAAGTACCATAATTCAGATAGGTTGGATGCGTTCCCTGGCAACACGTTAGCACAAGGGACATATTTTCAACATTTAATTTAACGTGACAACAACTACAAATAATGAGCAACTTATGTCATGCTAAACATTGAGATATTAAAGAAGTAGCCTTTTACTGTGGCTGAAATACCGTCTGCTAAAGGGTTAATACATAGGGTTATTAATCTGCCTATTTCAACACTTCAATTCACATCCTACTTGAAACATAATTCAGTAGGCACACATAAAAGGCAGGAAGATAGTTACATACACGAGGAGTGGGAGCTTCCCTTTTCGTACAAATGTTTCAATGGCATGAAAGAGGTCTTTCTTAGCAGCAGTGAATGCAAGACTTCTGTGAGCCATTCAATGGTTTGTAAGCAGCTGTCCTTGCACGGGCATGTAAAGCTTCAGCAGCAAACTTAGCTTACTATCGAAAGGGAGTTCCATTCCCCTTGATTAGACCTGCATTCCAGGTGCTCTTGAAT